>NC_135236.1:599014701-599651282 GCF_051348905.1 Ranitomeya variabilis
TCCTTTATTTGAAATCAAAACACATTTTTCCATTTATATTTAAAAATAACAAACACTCTCCTAACGGCCATTCCACCGAAGCCCTTGTCTTCTGTAATAAAAAAAAGGCAACAATATCCCTCACCTGTTCGTCACTATGTCCCACGCCGTAATCCATGCCTGGAGGATAAACCATTTTCAACCTGGACGGTGCCAATATACGACCGTCCAGGCTGAAAACCACTGTAAAATGAGCTGCTGCGAGTGCAGCATCAGTGACTAGCGGTGAAGTCATCAAGGTTACTGGTGGTCACTGAGGCTTTGTTCCCAGCCGGGCTGAACAGCGGTAACCTCGGTGATATCTCCACTAGCACAGTGAGAAAAGTTTCATGTTGCAGAGGCGAGTTCACTGCAGTTCAAATTCACAGTAAAGAAAGTTTCCCGGTGAACTAGCCTCTGCTCAATACAAAGGTGACATCAACCCCACAAATATGAACCCTACTTGCCACTGCTACAGGACAAGTGGAAGGGGCAGAGCAAAGCACTAGAATTGGCGCATCTCATAGATGCGCTATCTCTGGGCAGCTGCGGCCTGGTATTTTTAGGGTCAGAGGCCAATATCGATTGCCCCTTACCAGCCTGAGAATACCACTCCCCAGCTGTCTTCTTTAGCTTGGCTGGTTGTCAAAAATAGGGGGATGCAATTTTTTAAAATTGTTTATATAATTAACAAAATACGGCTTGGGGACCCCTCTATTCTTGATAACCAGCCTTGCTGAAACTGACAGCTGATGGTTGCAGCCCTCAGCTGTGAGTTTTGCCTGTCTGGATCTCAAAAATGCAGGGGAACCCACACTGTTTTTTTTTAAATGCCAATGTACTGTGGGCCAATGTACTGCGATGACCTCGGTGAGATCACCATTAGCAGAATGAGAAAATGTCTCACGTTGCAGAGGTGAGTTCACCACAGTTCACAGGGAGAATTTCACTGTGGTGAACTCATTCATCAGTGGTTCTCCACCTGAACGGTTGCATCTTGGCACTGTCCAGGTAGAAAACTATTTATCCCCCAGACATGGATCACGGCGTGGGACAGAGCAACGGACATGTGAGGGATATTGTTTTTTATTTCTGTTTTATTACAGTAGATGAGAGATTCAATGGAATGGGCGTTAGATGAGCATAACTGTGTTTTGTTATTTTTAAATAAAAAAGTAAAACTGTGTTTTGTTTTATTTCAAATAAAGGACTTTATTCTGGCTGTGTCTTTATTTACCATATAACTATAGGAATAGTAATGAAGAGGAGTCTTATAGATGCCTCTTCGTTACTAATCCGTAAGCTTGATGTCACCGGACAATGCAAAGGTGACATCAACCCCCAAATATGATCCCCATTTACCACCGTTACAGGGCAAGTGAGAAGAGCCAGGAAAAGTGCCAGAATTGGCGCATCTAATAGATGCGCTTTTTCTGGGAGGCTGCGGACTGCTATTTTTAGGAATGAAGAGCCTTTATCCATGGCTGCTTAGCAACCTGAGAATACCAGCCCCCAGCTGTATGCTTTAGCAAGGCTGGTTTCCATGGAGGAAACCCCACGCTTTATTTTAAATTTACTTAATTAAAAAATATGGCATGGACACCCCTCTATTATTGATAACAAGCCTTGATGAAGCTGACAGCTGAGGGATACAGCCCGCAGCTGTGAGTTTTGCCTGGCTGGTTACCAAAAATACAGGTGAACCCATGCCGGGCTTTTATTTTTAAATTTACAGCGTGGGCACCGGCTGATAGGAGTATCAGCCGCTCCTGCTGTCAATGTTATTAGCAGCAGCAGGAGTCGGCTGATGGGAGCAGTAGTCCCATCAGCTGACACCAATGACAGGAGGTAGACGTTATACCTATGCTCACAGCTGCGAGCTCATGCTGTCATTTGACAGCTTGGTAACCCGCGGCTGTCTGAACGGCGCTAAATGATTATACCACCGATCAGAAGCAGTGATTGCCATGCTGTCATGCACATGACAGTGCAAGAAACACTTGGTGTTCGGGAGGGGGGGGGCAAACCCGAATAGTAACACGGACTTCCTGGTGAAATCCGTGCTCGGTGCCCGAACATTAGGTGTTTGGTATGGACGCCGAACTTTACTGCTCGGGTTCACCCATCTCTACAAAGACTCATCGTGGGCACACAGCCTGAAATGAGGATGTAAATATTGGATGAACCCCATTCCGTGTAAGATATTTGAAATATATTGTATATAATAAATACAAATAAAAAATAACGGTTCTCATGTTAGATCATGCACATTTGATTTGCAAAGCCTGCATGTGTGCAAAATGCTATGATCGAATACATTTGTATATGTATTGACGTCACTATATCTATTCACACAAAACAAACCATTTATGATTGCTAGGTGCTTTCTATGTACAGTTTCAGACAAGAACATTTCTTTTTTTGTTACAGATTTCCAGTTAATAATCAGTTTAAGTAAAGCTCTGCATTTGACAATTAGTTATATAGCCATCTAGTGTATCATAAATGCACATTATTATATGTAAAATTAAGTGACAATTTGCTACACTATGTTAAGTATATTTAAAACTTCCTAGCTGAGAATTTAAGACAAGTAAGCTAACTTCATCTGAAAGTTCATAGCTTCAGGTGCTGAGCTCCTTCCATATGTTGGCTGTGTAACACAGCCAACATTAGCCTCTAACAGTAGGGAATAGAGCTGAGCTCTAATAGCTGCAGATAACTGTTTAGATGTTGTTGTCAATGTCTGCATGCACTGGCTACCATTGGCCCATTGTAATGCAAATGCGGAGCAACAAAGGGTTACCATGAAAGCTGGGGTCCTTCTGAAGGCCCCCATCACTGCTATCTTGTTACTCCTGTAAAGCTCAGCTACAGGTTGAGCTTCATAGGAAATGACACTGCTCAAAAAAATAAAGGGAATACAAACAACAGAAGATAACTCCAAGTAAATCAAACTTCTGTGAAATCAAACTGTCCACTTAGCAAACAACACTGTTTGATAATCAATTTCACATGCTGTTGTGCAAATGGAATAGACAACAGATGGAAATTATTGGCAATTATCAAGACACACTCATTAAACGAGTGGTTCTGCAGGTCGGGACCACAGACCACATCTCAGTACCAATGCTTTCTGGCTGATGTTTTGGTCACTTTTGAATGTTGGTTGTGCTTTCACACTCGTGGTAGCATGAGATGGACTCTACAACCCACACAAGTGGCTCAGGTAGTGCAGCTCATCCAGGATGGCACATCAATGCGAGCTATGGCAAGAAGGTTTGCTTTGTCTGTCAGCGTAGTGTCCAGAGGCTGGAGGCACTACTAGGAGACAGGCCAGTACACCAGGAGACGTGGAGGGGACCGTAGGAGGGCAACAACCCAGCAGCAGGACCGTTACCTCAGCCTTTGTACAAGGAGGAACAGGAGGAGCACTGCCAGAGCCCTGCAAAATGACCTCCAGCAGGCCACAAATGTGCATGTGTCTGCACAAATGGTTAGAAACCGACACCATGAGGATGGTCTGAGTGCCCGATGTCCACAGATGGGGGTTGTGCTCACAGCCCAACACCATGCAGGATGCTTGGCATTTGCCACAGAACACCAGGATTGGCAAATTTGCCACTGGCACCCTGTGCTCTCCACAGATGAAAGCAGGTTCACACTGAGCACATGTGACAGACGTGACCGAGTCTGGAGATGCCGTGGAAAGCGATCTGCTGCCTGCAACATCCTTCAGCATGACCGGTTTGGCAGTGGGTCAGTAATGGTGTGGGGTGGCATTTCTTTGGAGGGCCACACAGCCCTCCATGTGCTCGCCAGAGGTAGCCTGACTGCCATTAGGTACCGAGATGAGATCCTCAGCCCCCTTGTGAGACCATATGCTGGTGCGGTTGGCCCTGGGTTCCTCCTAGTGCAGGACAATGCCAGACCTCATGTGGCTGGAGTGTGTCAGCAGTTCCTGCAAAATGAAGGCATTGAAGCTATGGACTGGCCCGCCGTTCCCCAGACCTGAATCCGATTGAACACATCTGGGACATCATGTCTCGCACCATCCACCAATGTCACGTTGCACCACAGACTGTCCAGGAGTTGGCGGATGCCACACACTACTAAGCATCATTTCCTTGTCTTGAGGCATTTCCAACTGAAGTTGGATCAGCCTGTAACTTCATTTTCCACTTTGATTTTGACAATCATTCCAACTCCAGACCTCCGTGGGATATTAGGTGTGATTTACATTTATCATTTTTAGGTTTTATTGTTCTCACCACATTCCACAATGTAATGAATAAAGATTTACAAAAGGAATATTTCACTCAGTGATATCTAGGATGTGCGATTTTAGTGTTCCCTTTATTTTTTTGAGCAGTGTACAATTGTCTCTTTATACTTCAATACCATAGTATTATTGTATAAGCGATCAGACAATTGTAGGTAAAAAAATTTAAGAATTTTAAAAAGTTTATATATAAAAAAGAAAAAGAAAATTGAATCTCTAATTTTCCCCATTAAAAATAAAGAATTAAAAAAAAAATAGATAAATTAACATATCTGAAAATTGTCACATCCACCAAAGTATGGTCTATTAAAATATAAAATTAATTGATCCATATCGTAAATGCTGTAAAAAGAAAAGAAAATGAGCGGTCACCACACTAATCTAAAAAAAATGCAATAGAAACAGATCAAAACGTCTTATGTACCTAAAATTGTCATCCATCAAACAGTCAACTCCCTATGCAAAAGCCCTCACACAGCTTTATTAATGTAAAAATTAAAAAAAGTTACAGGTCTTAGAAAATTATGTCATAGAAACAATTTTTTTTGAAAACTTTTGGATGTTTTTTCACTATTTAAATATAGACTAGAACTCTAGTTCTAGTCCTCTTCCTCTCTGAAGAGACAATTTGCATATTTCCCAGAGGAGCATTGCGGCTTTAAGTCTCCTCACCTCGACATGCTTAACATGTCACTCTCCACAAGGAGAAACGATATTATTTAAATATAAAAATTTTATGGAAGTTTGGCAAAAACAGGATCCAAAAAACAATATTGGAATTGTATTTATTTTGTAATTTCATCCCATTTAGGACCTTTTCTCCATTTTCAGTGCATTCTATGGTAAGTTGTCTGGTGTCATTTAAAATTACAACTCATCCCACAAAAAAAAACAAGCCCTCATATGGTTGTACTGATGGAAAAATAAAAATGACATGGCTGTTGGAAGAAAAGGAGGGAGAAATGAAAATCTAAAAATGAAAATTGCCTGCGGAGTCAAAGGGTTGATGTGCTAAAAGGACTGTCCAGGCATAGAAAAAAATGTCTGATTTTTTTTCTAGCAACTGCAAAGCTTATATCTGTGAACTGTCTGGTATGGCTTTGTTTTCTAATTTTGGACAATGTTATGTAATGAACAAAAGTATCAACTGCAATGTAAATGTCACCAATATGCTAGATTTGACATCCTCTGGCTATATAGCTAAGCTTAAAGCTAGAGCTTCACTTTAAATATAATGCATGATGGTGATGAGACTTAAAGGGAACCTGTCAGCAGGATTATGCACAGTGTCAGGTCGGCGGCGTTATACTGATTAATATGATGCCTTAGTTGATTAGATCCGTCTTGTGGTGGCTGTTTAATCTTTATTTTTCAGTTTTTAGTTAATGATATGCTCCTGCCCTTGGAGATCTCTGAGAGCTGTTACTGAGCAGGCGCGGGCGGCGCCATCTTGGAGGAGGAAATTTTATTTTCTTCTCCAACAAGGATGGCACCTGCGCATTAGCAGCTATCAGATCTTTATACACACTGATAGCTGCTACTGTGCAGGTGCCATTTTCAAACTGATTTCTTTTTTTGCGTGTACTTGCTCAATAACATCAAGAACAGTTATTACTAGGACACGAAACATGCGATTATGCTGCAGCACATGTACCACGGGTGGCACCTGCCTGCAGAAGGTTTTTTTTCTTCAGTATGTACAGGTATTCATTATGCAAACCAGGGGTCAGGTCAGTGAGGGATCAGTGACCTGTCAGAAGCCATACACATGAATACCTAATCAGAGCACCACATGAAGACCCCTACGGGCCGTCCCAGAGCACAGGCTTATCATTAACTCAAAACTGAAAATAAAGATTAAACAACGCCCACAAGACGGATTTCATCAACCAAGGTATCATTTTAGTCATTATATCGGCGTCAACCTGACACTGTCTGTAGGTTATTCAGCACAATCCTGCTGACAGGTTCCCTTTAACACTTTAGTAGAATGATTAAAAAATACATTGTTTCAAAGCAACATTTTGTATAGCATTCTGGGATTTTTTTTGCTTAAATATGCCCTGAATATTTAGGCATTATTACTTAGTTTATTGAACTATTATATACAGAAGTGCAATAAATAGCTATATACAATACATACCATAGACGGAAAAGATGCAGCAAGTTTAATCAGTGCAAATTTTCCCAGTAAAACTATATCTGAAAACCAAAATACATGTTAAAATGTACGTGTCAAAAGTAACCTCTAAAAAAGTATCATTCACATCTCTGTATGTATATTGAATCACCACATTTAGACATGGCTTGTAAAAGTGTCCTGTCTGATGATGGAGTCATCTGTAATATTAGCAGCATTTTTTTTTTTAAAAGTGAGGCTAGTGCAGGATCACGCAACTGTGACACCTTATGTCATTAACAGGAAAAACTATTGGGAATTCCAAGAAACTCAATGATTGCTCACATAAGTGTTTGTTATAGCTGCAGCAGATAACCAATATGTTATTGCATGTAGTTAGTCAGTTTTACCTGCTCAGACGCTACTCATTGAAAAAGAGCACCTGCGTCGGGGAGCGTAGAACAAAGTATTTTCAAGTTACGTGAAGTCTTCCAGCATTCCTGAATATATTTGCAAATACAAAGTACAAAAATAAAAGCTTTTCCTCATTTTTTCAACATTGTAAAAATATTCCTCTGGTGCAGTAATCGTGAAAATGATAATGAGTGCTTAATAAAATGCCTTTAGCACAAATCTAGTGCAGAAAGAAAACCACATTAGGAGAGCAGTGTTATTGTTCCTTTTTGCAAAGCTGTCAGCACTAGATTCAAACTGGGAAGATTTTATTAAAGATGCTCATGTTCTTATTTTAGTTTTTCCCTTTCACCTGGCTTTGTAGGTCGAATTCTTTTAGTCCTTTTAGTTACTGTCGTGTATTTAAAAGGCCTTTGTAGCTGAACCACACCCTTTAGGTATCTCTTCAGAAAATGTACGTCTTGCTGAGTTTCTCTCGTTTTTGGTCCTTTTCGAGGCCTTCCTTTTTTGGTAAAGCCAACATACCAGCCAGAATATTTTGCTGACATCAAAGCTGTATAATTGTTTTCTAGCACTTTTTCAATAAAGACACATTCTTTGCTTCTTCCATCTGGCTGTAAAATACAAAAAGAGAAAAAAAATAAAAACTTGTCAAGAATCAATATAAAAAATATCTAGTGCCTTGTATGTAACATAAAAAGCACACTGGGGTTGTGTATACAATTCAAAAGTTGTCCTCAAAACTTTTTGTTGCAGACCTTTCTGTCACTGTCCCATGCCTCGTCCCCTGCCTGTCAGATCCTGATTAGTGATGAGCGAGTATACTCGTTGCTCGGGTTTTCCCGAGCACGCTCGGGTGACCTCCAAGTACTTGTTAGTGTTCGGAGATTTAGTTTTCATCACGGCAGCTGAATGATTTACAGCTATTAGCCAGGCTGAGTACATGTGGGGGTTGCCTGGATGCTAGGTAATCCCCACATGTAATCAAGCTGGCTAATAGCTGTAAATCATGCTGCTGAGGCAATGAAAACGTAATCTCTGTATATCTGAATATCAGAGCAGCGATCAGATGTAATACCACGATTTCCAAGGATGGGACAATGTAAGAAAGTAAAAAAAAAAAAAAAAAGTGTAAAAATATTTTTAAAAGATCCCCTAATAAAGAACAAAAAAGAAACAAATAAATACATTTAAAAAAAACAAAACAATAAAAGTACACATTTGGTATCGCTGCATCGGTAATGACCTGCTCTATGAAACTGTCCCACTAGTTAACCCCTTCAGTGAACACGCTGTCAGTAGTGCATCTATCAGTGTGCTCTTTTATTCCCGCATTTTCCTATCATGCTCTAGAGGCGGAAGTAAAGCCTCTTTCACACTTCCGTCTTTCATTTTTCATCATAATGCGTCGTTTTGTGAAAAAAACGGATCCTGCAAATTTGCCCGCAGGATGCGTTTTTTCTCATAGACTTGTATTAGTGACTGATCGCAATGCATGGCCTCATGTTTTGTCTGTCGTGCACTGGATCCGGATGGAGAAAACGGGTAAGACGGATGTAACGGATCCAGTTTTTCGACGGAACGGTCTAGCGGATCCGTCGAAAAACTGGATCCTTTGCATCCGGTTTCCACTATTTTTGACGCATCCGTCGATACGTCATGCCGACGGATTGTGACGGCCGCCAGATGACGGAAGTGTGAAAGAGGCTTAAGGATGGCACGTTGTGCTTGTAGTTGGGATCCAGCAGGGTGGCCACACAGTAATCAACACTTGTAACAATCTGGGCATCTCGGCGGTTGTTGTGCAGGCATAGCAGCATGTATTGCCTGTCTGAGTGTGCTCGGCTGCCCAGAGGCAATGACAAGCTGTCCTTGGTGGAAGATGTATCATTCTGAGTTCTCTGTATTGTCTGTATCCCGACAGTCACGCTCCAGTGATGCCCGTGAGCTGCTTTGAGTGCCACTCTACTGTGAACACGGTTGTTCCTCCTCCAAAACTGTCCTCTGGCTGGACGTTTGTGTACCTGGAAGCTATCCTCCAAGACGTGTGCATGCCTGGCCTAATAGTGGTGTCATTCAGCCACCGGTCCCCCACGGTGTGGCCATGCCGTAACTCACTGTAGCTGAATTAAACATTCATGTGTATGGGGGTATAGAGAATTGTCTACCAAACAAGCATTCAGACAACAGATATTTAAGGTTAGCTATAGGCAACCTTTGTAAAAATCAGACTGCCTGCCATTATATGCACTATTCTGATCCTTTCCACTATTCACAATCTGCCATCTAGTTCAAAGACAAGACCGCTATACAGATTTACAGAAAAAATATTAGATTTTTTTTAAAAAAAGGCAAACCTTTCATTACAGAACCCTGATTAAATTTACAAAAATAACTACATATTACGGTAAGCTGCAATTCCTGCTATGACATACAAAGGAATCCACTACAACTCTGTGTTCACACACTTTTTCAAGACCAGAATAGTGCATGTTGCGATTATCCTGATGGTCCCTGTAGAAAGTTGCGTACACGGACGGTTCATTATTCAAAAATACAGCAGTCTGAACAAAGCCAAAGGGTTCTTGAGGATTTGATGCAGATTTTCTGCTGTGCAATTGTAGTGTGCATCAAAATCTGTATATGCTACATGCAGATTTTCTTGACAATTTAATTCTGTGCATTGTAAAAAAGAAGACTGCAAAGAATTGATAAGCTGCATATTATAAGTCCGCATATCAGGTGAATTTATGTATGGAAAAATTTTGCAATGTGCACATAAAATTTTTTAAATTAGATGTTAGTATATTACACTCAGGCCCGGATTGGCAATCTGCCAAGGCGGGCAGATGACCGGTGAGCCGGCGGCACTGAACTACAAAGTGGGCCACCGGGCCTTTAAAACTTCTGACTAAAGGCCCCAGTGTGTGTGAGCTCTCTTGTTGCATGTGCTGACAAGGGCGGCAGGCCCCTGCATCAATGCGTGTGCGCAGCTGCGGCCCTTGTTCGTTCGCGCGTGTGTGCACCTGGCTATGACCCCCGGGGCCTTTAGTCAAGTTTTAAAAGGCTGCCGCCATGTACATAGGACGCCTCTCTGTCTGACACGGGCCTGTACCAGTGTCAGAGAACACTAAGCTCTATTTACCAATCCCAGAGATCTCCTCCTCAGCACCTTCGACGCTGGACAGTGGACCCACTTCAGCTCTTCAGCCTCCCCCATCTCAGGGATCTCAGTGAGTCCCAAGATGAAAACTTTTATATATATATATATATACAGCAGTTGCAATTTCACCTGCATAATGAATATAGACTGCTGTATATACAATATATGTGATACTGCTTCATGTAATCGCAGTATCACCTATATAATGTATATTCAGCAATCTATATACATTATATAGGTAATACTGAGACTAATGTGTGTGTATATACAGTACAGACCAAAAGTTTGGACACACCTTCTCATTTAAAGATGTTTCTGTATTTTCATGACTATGAAAATTATACATTCACACTGAAGGCATCAAAACTATGAATTAACACATGTGGAATTATATACTTAACAAAAAAGTGTGAAACAACTGAAATTATGTCTTATATTCTAGGTTCTTCAAAGTAGCCACCTTTTGCTTTGATGACTGCTTTGCTCACTCTTGGCATTCTCTTGATGAGCTTCAAGAGGTAGTCATCAGGAATGGTTTTCAATTCACAGGTGTGCCCTGTCAGGTTTAATAAGTGGGATTTCTTGCCTTATAAATGGGGTTGGGACCATCAGTTGGGTTGTGCAGAAGTCTGGTGGATACACAGCTGATAGTCCTACTGAATAGACTGTTAGAATTTGTATTATGGCAAGAAAAAAGCTGCTTAGTAAAGAAAAACGAGTGGCCATCATTACTTTAAGAAATGAAGGTCTGTATATTCAACAGTCACGGTGCCTATGTGATGCATGTACATCAGCCTCATTGTCTCCTATGTGATGTATGCATCATAATATACAGGTGCTTCTCAAAAAATTAGAATATCATCAAAAAGTTAAGTTATTTCAGTTCTTCTAAACAAAAAGTGAAACTCATATATTATATAGAGTCATTACAAACAGAGTGATCTATTTCCGGTGTTTATTTCTGTTAATGCTGATGATTATGATGATGATGATTATGGCTTACAATGAAAACCCAAAAGTCATTATCTCAGCAAATTAGGATAATAAACAAAAAACACCTGCAAAAGCTTCCTAAGTAGTGTTGAGCGATACCTTCCAATATCGGAAAGTATCGGTATCGGAAAGTATCGGCCGATACCGTCAAAATATCGGATCTAATCCGATACCGATACCCGATCCCAATGCAAGTCAATGGGACGAAAATATCGGAATTAAAATAAACCCTTTATAAACTTGTAGGTTCATTCTACATGAAGGAAAACAACTAAGAATAATGTAGGATGTATTGGGGGACGTGGCGGAGACATTAAAGGCACAGAGGTTTAGCCCAATGTAATAGAATAGCAGGATTTTGTTTTGTTTTTTATGACGTTCGGCGTTAGAAAGATTTTGACTATGTTAATTTTTTTTTTATTTTGTCAGATATTGATGTTTCACTACTTCCACGCCCTTCACCTTCTTTTTTACTTCTCCCACACTTTCTTCTTCATTATCCTCATCATCAGCTTCTTTGACATCAACTTCTTCACCTTATTCATCTTCTTCTTCATCTTCTACCTATTATTTTTTTGGTTACATTGTTCATATTCTTTTTATTTTACTATTATCTTCATCATATTCTACTTCTTCATCATATTCTTATTTGTGACAGGCATTCCCGTAGTTGTTATATATAAAAGTTTGAAGATTACACCTTCCGTTCTGCCTGTCACAAAACAGTTACATTTGTCCGCATTCAGTTTGGCCTGCAGCATCAGGCTTTATCCAGGGGCACCACGAGGAGGAACGGACTCACCCCCATACACTGCTTAGTCTTCTTCTGCTTATAATTTAGATAATATTTTTTGCTCTGATATTTAGTGTTATGCTTAATGTCCTTCTGCTCTTTGTTCTGCAGCCTCTTGTTCTTCTGCTTCTCGGTCTTCCAGGTCGTCGTCGTCTCCAGGGTCGTCGTCTCCGGGGTCGTCGTCATCGGGGTGGTCTTCAGGGTCGTCGTCTCCGGGGTCGTCGTCATCGGGGTGGTCTTCAGGGTCATCGTCTCCAGGGTCGTCGTCATCACGGTGGTTGTCGTCTCTGGTGTCGTCGTCATCTTAGGGGTGGTCTTCCGGGTCATCGTGTTTAGTCTCTTGAACTTGGAAATGTAGCAGAAGGTACAAGAAGGCTGAGAAAATGCCGAGAACCAGCTGATGGAACTGGAACTCGGATGGCTACCCGAAGGTCCAAGAGCCAATGGAACTACCGAGGACCAGCTGACGTTACTGGAACCCGGTTACTAAGCAGGAGGTACCCGTGCTTGAAAGCACTACCAAGGACCACCTGACGTTGGTGGAACTCGGATACCCAGAGGGAGGCACCTAAGCCAAAGGCTCTGCCCGGAACCAGCTGACGGTACTGGAACCAGGATGGGGAGCAGAAGGTACAAGAGCAAAAGACAGTGCCGAGAACCAGCTGACGGTGCTGGAACCCGGATGGGTAGCCGAAGGTCCAAGAGCCAATGGAACTACCGAGGACCAGCTGACGTTACTGGAACCCGGTTACTAAGCAGGAGGTACCCGTGCCTGAAAGCACTACCAAGGACCACCTGACGTTGGTGGAACTCGGATACCCAGAGGGAGGCACCTAAGCCAAAGGCTCTGCCCGGAACCAGCTGACGGTACTGGAACCAGGATGGGGAGCAGAAGGTGCAAGAGCAAGTGTCTGCGTGGCTTTTGCAGGACACGATGCCGGCTGCACAGCAGGGGAACAGCTGGCGGTGCTGAACCCCACTGACACATTGGCTGGTGTTTTTCTCTGTGCAGCTAGCAGTACCGGGCCCCAACTGGCGGTGTTAGAGCCCGGGATCAGCAGGAGGAGGAGATGGAGCAGAGTGTAGGCCGAAGCCTGCACTGGCGGCAGCTTTGGGTCTGTTGTGCCTGCGTGGCAGTTGCAGGACACGTTGCCGGCTGCACAGCAGGGGATCAGCTGGCGGTGCTGAACCCCACTGACACATTGGCTGGTGTTTTTCTCTGTGCAGCTAGCAGTACCGGGCCCCAACTGGCGGTGTTGGAGCCCGGGCTCTGCAGGGGGAGCAGAGTGTAGGCCGAAGCCTAATTGAACCAATTTCAAAGGTAACCTTTAACCCCCCCTCAGGGGTTACAAAGTAGAAGAGCCACAGCTTATGCAGCAGTAGTGCTGCACAAGTCAAAGGTTGCTCTTTTAATGTTTCTCCTTGCACACGCTGAATGAAACACATATAACATTTAGCCCTTTATACAGTCAAACTGTGTTGGAGGCGCGAGTTCCCTTTGTAATGAGACGCAGCACAGATGTCAAGAATTCCAACCTTGGTGCTGGGTGCAGCCTCCTGAGCATTGTTATTTGCTGTACAGGAGTCTGCGCTGTCATGTTATCCCCTGGCCTAGCGCTGTTAGCGCTGCCCATCTTCTGACATCATTTAATGTCGGCCGGTGCGGTTCGCGATGACCATGAATCCCAGCCCCGCGGTGTCTTAACATTGTTAAAACACTGCGGGGCTGGGATTCCTGGCCTGGCGCAGCACATATGTTCGCCTCTCACAATCGGGTCCTTACACCCGCTTCAGACTGTGCGGCGTCAGCTGATCCCTTATCGCATGCCACGGCCATGAAGCCGCACAGTCTGAAGAAGGCGGAAGGAGATGAGGGACAGGCGAACTGATGCACTGATCATGCCCATCAATCACACCCTCGCAGTCCCAATAAATAAGACACCGAGGGGCGTTGTGTGGGTCAGGGCGGCCGCAGAGGCGCAGGCAGCCAAACAATGATGCCAGAAGACGGGCAGCGCTACCAAGGGGGTTGCAGCGTGTCATTACAAAGGAAAGTCACACCACCGGGACGGTTAAATGGTCACACAGAGGACACATTTTAGACGTGTTTTCAGTTCCACATGTGCGAGGAGAATACGTTTATGAGCCACCTTGCACACATGCAGCATTACCGCTGTACAAGGTGGCTGTAAAACGTACAAACGCCTGGGGGAGGGGGGACAGGTTCCCTTCAATTTCAGTTCTGGTGTCTGCGTGGCTTTTGCAGGACACGATGCCGGCTGCACAGCAGGGGAACAGCTGGCGGTGCTGAACCCCACTGACACATTGGCTGGTGTTTTTCTCTGTGCAGCTAGCAGTACCGGGCCCCAACTGGCGGTGTTAGAGCCCGGGGTCAGCAGGAGGAGGAGATGGAGCAGAGTGTAGGCCGAAGCCTGCACTGGCGGCAGCTTTGGGTCTGTTGTGCCTGCGTGGCAGTTGCAGGACACGTTGCCGGCTGCACAGCAGGGGAACAGCTGGCGGTGCTGAACCCCACTGACACATTGGCTGGTGTTTTTCTCTGTGCAGCTAGCAGTACCGGGCCCCAACTGGCGGTGTTGGAGCCCGGGCTCTGCAGGGGGAGCAGAGTGTAGGCCGAAGCCTAATTGAACCAATTTCAAAGGTAACCTTTAACCCCCCCTCAGGGGTTACAAAGTAGAAGAGCCACAGCTTATGCAGCAGTAGTGCTGCACAAGTCAAAGGTTGCTCTTTTAATGTTTCTCCTTGCACACGCTGAATGAAACACGTATAACATTTAGCCCTTTATACAGTCAAACTGTGTTGGAGGCGCGAGTTCCCTTTGTAATGAGACGCAGCACAGATGTCAAGAATTCCAACCTTGGTGCTGGGTGCAGCCTCCTGAGCATTGTTATTTGCTGTACAGGAGTCTGCGCTGTCATGTTATCCCCTGGCCTAGCGCTGTTAGCGCTGCCCATCTTCTGACATCATTTAATGTCGGCCGGTGCGGTTCGCGATGACCATGAATCCCAGCCCCGCAGTGTCTTAACATTGTTAAAACACTGCGGGGCTGGGATTCCTGGCCTGGCGCAGCACATATGTTCGCCTCTCACAATCGGGTCCTTACACCCGCTTCAGACTGTGCGGCGTCAGCTGATCCCTTATCGCATGCCACGGCCATGAAGCCGCACAGTCTGAAGAAGGCGGAAGGAGATGAGGGACAGGCGAACTAATGCACTGATCATGCCCATCAATCACACCCTCGCAGTCCCAATAAATAAGACACCGAGGGGCGTTGTGTGGGTCAGGGCGGCCGCAGAGGCGCAGGCAGCCAAACAATGATGCCAGAAGACGGGCAGCGCTACCAAGGGGGTTGCAGCGTGTCATTACAAAGGAAAGTCACACCACCGGGACGGTTAAATGGTCACACAGAGGACACATTTTAGACGTGTTTTCAGTTCCACATGTGCGAGGAGAATACGTTTATGAGCCACCTTGCACACATGCAGCATTACCGCTGTACAAGGTGGCTGTAAAACGTACAAACGCCTGGGGGAGGGGGGACAGGTTCCCTTCAATTTCAGTTCTGGTGTCTGCGTGGCTTTTGCAGGACACGATGCCGGCTGCACAGCAGGGGAACAGCTGGCGGTGCTGAACCCCACTGACACATTGGCTGGTGTTTTTCTCTGTGCAGCTAGCAGTACCGGGCCCCAACTGGCGGTGTTAGAGCCCGGGGTCAGCAGGAGGAGGAGATGGAGCAGAGTGTAGGCCGAAGCCTGCACTGGCGGCAGCTTTGGGTCTGTTGTGCCTGCGTGGCAGTTGCAGGACACGTTGCCGGCTGCACAGCAGGGGAACAGCTGGCGGTGCTGAACCCCACTGACACATTGGCTGGTGTTTTTCTCTGTGCAGCTAGCAGTACCGGGCCCCAACTGGCGGTGTTGGAGCCCAGGCTCTGCAGGGGGAGCAGAGTGTAGGCCGAAGCCTAATTGAACCAATTTCAAAGGTAACCTTTAACCCCCCCTCAGGGGTTACAAAGTAGAAGAGCCACAGCTTATGCAGCAGTAGTGCTGCACAAGTCAAAGGTTGCTCTTTTAATGTTTCTCCTTGCACACGCTGAATGAAACACGTATAACATTTAGCCCTTTATACAGTCAAACTGTGTTGGAGGCGCGAGTTCCCTTTGTAATGAGACGCAGCACAGATGTCAAGAATTCCAACCTTGGTGCTGGGTGCAGCCTCCTGAGCGTTGTTATTTGCTGTACAGGAGTCTGCGCTGTCGTGTTATCCCCTGGCCTAGCGCTGTTAGTGCTGCCCATCTTCTGACATCATTTAATGTCGGCCGGTGCAGTTCGCGATGACCATGAATCCCAGCCTCGCAGTGTCTTAACATTGTTAAAACACTGCGGGGCTGGGATTCCTGGCCTGGCGCAGCACATATGTTCGCCTCTCACACTCGGGTCCTTACACCCGCTTCAGACTGTGCGGCGTCAGCTGATCCCTTATCGCATGCCACGGCCATGAAGCCGCACAGTCTGAAGAAGGCGGAAGGAGATGAGGGACAGGCGAACTGATGCACTGATCATGCCCATCAATCACACCCTCGCAGTCCCAATAAATAAGACACCGAGGGGCGTTGTGTGGGTCAGGGCGGCCGCAGAGGCGCAGGCAGCCAAACAATGATGCCAGAAGACGGGCAGCGCTACCAAGGGGGTTGCAGCGTGTCATTACAAAGGAAAGTCACACCACCGGGACGGTTAAATGGTCACACAGAGGACACATTTTAGACGTGTTTTCAGTTCCACATGTGCGAGGAGAATACGTTTATGAGCCACCTTGCACACATGCAGCATTACCGCTGTACAAGGTGGCTGTAAAACGTACAAACGCCTGGGGGAGGGGGGACAGGTTCCCTTCAATTTCAGTTCTGGTGTCTGCGTGGCTTTTGCAGGACACGATGCCGGCTGCACAGCAGGGGAACAGCTGGCGGTGCTGAACCCCACTGACACATTGGCTGGTGTTTTTCTCTGTGCAGCTAGCAGTACCGGGCCCCAACTGGCGGTGTTAGAGCCCGGGGTCAGCAGGAGGAGGAGATGGAGCAGAGTGTAGGCCGAAGCCTGCACTGGCGGCAGCTTTGGGTCTGTTGTGCCTGCGTGGCAGTTGCAGGACACGTTGCCGGCTGCACAGCAGGGGAACAGCTGGCGGTGCTGAACCCCACTGACACATTGGCTGGTGTTTTTCTCTGTGCAGCTAGCAGTACCGGGCCCCAACTGGCGGTGTTGGAGCCCGGGCTCTGCAGGGGGAGCAGAGTGTAGGCCGAAGCCTAATTGAACCAATTTCAAAGGTAACCTTTAACCCCCCCTCAGGGGTTACAAAGTAGAAGAGCCACAGCTTATGCAGCAGTAGTGCTGCACAAGTCAAAGGTTGCTCTTTTAATGTTTCTCCTTGCACACGCTGAATGAAACACGTATAACATTTAGCCCTTTATACAGTCAAACTGTGTTGGAGGCGCGAGTTCCCTTTGTAATGAGACGCAGCACAGATGTCAAGAATTCCAACCTTGGTGCTGGGTGCAGCCTCCTGAGCGTTGTTATTTGCTGTACAGGAGTCTGCGCTGTCGTGTTATCCCCTGGCCTAGCGCTGTTAGCGCTGCCCATCTTCTGACATCATTTAATGTCGGCCGGTGCGGTTCGCGATGACCATGAATCCCAGCCCCGCAGTGTCTTAACATTGTTAAAACACTGCGGGGCTGGGATTCCTGGCCTGGCGCAGCACATATGTTCGCCTCTCACACTCGGGTCCTTACACCCGCTTCAGACTGTGCGGCGTCAGCTGATCCCTTATCGCATGCCACGGCCATGAAGCCGCACAGTCTGAAGAAGGCGGAAGGAGATGAGGGACAGGCGAACTGATGCACTGATCATGCCCATCAATCACACCCTCGCAGTCCCAATAAATAAGACACCGAGGGGCGTTGTGTGGGTCAGGGCGGCCGCAGAGGCGCACCCAGCCAAACAATGATGCCAGAAGACGGGCAGCGTTACCAAGGAGCTTGTTGCGTGTCAATACAAAGGAAAATCACACATGAGGGACGTTTTAATGGTCACAGAGGACACATTTTAGACGTGTTCAGTTCCACGAGTGCAAGGAGAATAAGTTTCTGAGCCACCTTGCACACATGCAGCATTACTGCTGTACAAGGTGGCTGTAAAACATAGAAACACCTGGGGGAGGGGGGACAGGTTCCCTTCAATTTCAGTTCTTGTGTCTGCGTGGCGGTCGCAGGACACGTTGCCGGCTACACAGCAGGGGAACAGCTGGCGGTGCTGAACCCCACTGACACATTGGCTGGTGTTTTTCTATGTGCAGCTAGCACATCTGGGCCAAAACTGGCGGTGTTAGAGCCCAGGGTCAGCAGGAGGAGCAGGGGGAGCGGAGTGTAGGCCGAAGCCTGCACTGGAGCAAGTTGAAAGGAAACCTTTAACCCCCCCCCCAGGCGTTTGTAGCTGAAAGAGCCATTGTGTACAGCACTAATGCTGGAAAAGGTAAACTTAGCTCTTTTAATTATGGTCCTTGCACATGCTGAACCTAACACTTATGAAATGTGTCCCCTCACAGCATTAAACCGTTTTGCAGGTGGAACTTTCCTTTGTCGTGTGACGCAGCACAGCCATCATTTTTACCCCCTTGGCGCCGTGCGCCGCCTCCTCAGCGTTGTTTGAATCTGTCCCGGAGCCTTGGCTGTTAGGTTAGCCCTTGGCCATGCACACATGTTGCGCTGCCCGTCTTCTGACATCATTTGGTGTCAGGCTGGCTGCGCCTGTGCGGGTGCGCTGGCCGAGATCCCGCCTCGCAGTGTCGTCTAATGTAATCCCACCGCGGGCCTGGGATCCGTGGCCATGCGCAGTGCATATCCTCGCCTCTCACTCCCCTCCCTACGGCTTCTTCAGACTGTGCGGTGTCACGGCCGTGGCATGCTATTAGGGATCAGCTGACACCGCACAGTCTTAAGAAGCCGTAGGGAGGGGAGTGAGAGGCGAGGATATGCACTGCGCATGGCCACGGATCCCAGGCCCGCGGTGTGATTACATTAGACGACACTGCGAGGCGGGATCTCGGCCAGCGCACCCGCACAGGCGCAGCCAGCCTGACACCAAATGATGTCAGAAGACGGGCAGCGCAACATGTGTGCATGGCCAAGGGCTAACCTAACAGCCAAGGCTCCGGGACAGATTCAAACAACGCTGAGGAGGCGGCGCACGGAGCCAAGGGGGTAAAAATGATGGCTGTGCTGCGTCACACGACAAAGGAAAGTTCCACCTACCGGACGGTTTAACGGTGTGTGGGGACACATTTCATAAGTGTTAGGTTCAGCATGTGCAAGGAGCACCACGAAAAGAGGCACTTTTTCCCTTTGCATCATTACTGCTGCACAAGGTGGCTCCTTCAGTAACAAACGCCTGGGGGGAGGGGGGACAGGTTCCCTTAAATTTAACTTGTTGTGCCTGCGTGGCGGTCGCAGTACACGTTGCCGTCGCAGTACACGTTGCCGTATACACAGCAGGGGAACAGCTGGCGGTGCTGAACCCCACTAACACATTGGCGAGGTGTTTGGCTCTGTGCGTACAGCACTTCTGGACGGCAACTAGCGTTGTTGGAGCCCAGGGACAGGTGGAGGAGGAGGAGGTAGGAGGAGGTAGGAGGGATTGCCACACACACAGCAGGGGAACAGTTGACGTTACTGAACCCCAATAACAGAGGAGGGACTGTTGGGACTGTGCGGACAGCACTTCTGGACGGCAACTAGCGTTGTTGGAGCCCAGGGACAGGTGGAGGAGGAGGAGGTGGAGGAGGTAGGAGGGATTGCCACACACACAGCAGGGGAACAGCTGACGTTACTGAACCCCAATAACAGAGGAGCGACTGTTGGGACTGTGCGGACAGCACTTCTGGACGGCAACCAGCGTTGTTGGAGCCCAGGGACAGGTGGAGGAGGAGGAGGTGGAGGAGGTAGGAGGGATTGCCACACACACAGCAGGGGAACAGCTGACGTTACTGAACCCCAATAACAGAGGAGGGACTGTTGACTGTGCGTACAGCACTACTGGACGGCAACTAGCGTTGTTGGAGCCCAGGGACAGGTGGAGGAGGAGGAGGTGGAGGAGGTAGGAGGGATTGCCACACACACAGCAGGGGAACAGCTGACGTTACTGAACCCCAATAACAGAGGAGGGACTGTTGGGACTGTGCGGACAGCACTTCTGGACGGCAACTAGCGTTGTTGGAGCCCAGGGACAGGTGGAGGAGGAGGAGGTAGGAGGAGGTAGGAGGGATTGCCACACACACAGCAGGGGAACAGCTGACGTTACTGAACCCCAATAACAGAGGAGGGACTGTTGACTGTGCGTACAGCACTACTGGACGGCAACTAGCGGTGTTGGAGCCCAGGGACAGGTGGAGGAGGAGGAGGTGGAGGAGGTAGGAGGGATTGCCACACACACAGCAGGGGAACAGCTGACGTTACTGAACCCCAATAACAGAGGAGGGACTGTTGGGACTGTGCGGACAGCACTTCTGGACGGCAACTAGCGTTGTTGGAGCCCAGGGACAGGTGGAGGAGGTAGGAGGAGGTAGGAGGGATTGCCACACACACAGCAGGGGAACAGCTGACGTTACTGAACCCCAATAACAGAGGAGGGACTGTTGACTGTGCGTACAGCACTACTGGACGGCAACTAGCGGTGTTGGAGCCCAGGGACAGGTGGAGGAGGAGGAGGTGGAGGAGGTAGGAGGGATTGCCACACACACAGCTGGGGAACAGCTGACGTTACTGATCCCCAATAACAGAGGAGCGACTGTTGGGACTGTGTGGACAGCACTTCTGGACGGCAACCAGCGTTGTTGGAGCCCAGGGACAGGTGGAGGAGGAGGAGGTAGGAGGAGGTAGGAGGGATTGCCACACACACAGCAGGGGAACAGCTGACGTTACTGAACCCCAATAACAGAGGAGGGACTGTTGACTGTGCGTACAGCACTACTGGACGGCAACTAGCGGTGTTGGAGCCCAGGGACAGGTGGAGGAGGAGGAGGTGGAGGAGGTAGGAGGGATTGCCACACACACAGCAGGGGAACAGCTGACGTTACTGAACCCCAATAACAGAGGAGGGACTGTTGACTGTGCGTACAGCACTACTGGACGGCAACTAGCGGTGTTGGAGCCCAGGGACAGGTGGAGGAGGAGGAGGTGGAGGAGGTAGGAGGGATTGCCACACACACAGCTGGGGAACAGCTGACGTTACTGAACCCCAATAACAGAGGAGCGACTGTTGGGACTGTGCGGACAGCACTTCTGGACGGCAACTAGCGGTGTTGGAGCCCAGGGACAGGTGGAAAAGCAGAGGAACACAATGTAGGCCGAAGCCTGAGAAAGTCGAAAGGGAACCTTTAACCCCCCCCAAGGCGTTTGTAGCTGAAAGAGCCAGCTTGTGCAGCACAAAAGATGCAAAAGGAAAAGGTGGCTCTTTTCATCATGCTCCTTGCAAACACAGAACTAAACACTTATAAAATGTGTCCCCTGAAACCGTGAAACCGTCCCGGAGGTGGGACTTTCCTTCGTAATATGACGCAGCACAGCCGTCATTCCTACCCCCCCGGCGCCGTGTCCCGGCTCCTCAGCGTTGTTTGATTCCGTCCCGGAGCCTGCGCTGTTATGTTATCCCGTGGCCAGGCACACTTAGCGCTGCCCATCTTCTGACATCATTTGGTGTCAGGCTGGCTGCGCCTGTGCGGCCGCGCTGGCCGAGAGCCCGCCTCGCAGTGTCTTCTGATTTAATCCCACTGGGGGCCTGGGATCCATGGCCATGCGCAGTGCATATCCTCGCCTCTCACACCCCTCCCTACGGCTTCTTAAGACTGTGCGGTGTCACGGCCGTGGCATGCTATTAGGGACCAGCTGACACCGAACAGTCTGAAGAAGCCATAGGGAGATGAGTGAGAGGTGGAGGTTCAGATATGCACTGCGCATGTCCATGGATCCCAGGCCCCCAGTGGGATTAAATCAGAAGACACTGCGAGGCGGGCTCTCGGCCAGCGCGGCCGCACAGGCGCAGCCAGCCTGACACCAAATGATGCCAGAAGACGGGCAGCGCTAAGTGTGCCTGGCCACGGAATAACATAACAGCGCAGGCTCCGGGACGGAATCAAACAACGCTGAGAAGCCGGGGCACGGCGCCGGGGGGTAGGAATGACGGCTGTGCTGCGTCATATTACGAAGGAAAGTCCCACCTCCGGGACGGTTTTACGGTATCAGTGGACACATTTTATAAGTGTTAAGTTCTGCGTGTGCAAGGAGCTAAACAAAAATAGCTACCTTTTCCTTGTGCAGCATTACTGCTGCACAAGGTGGCTCTTTCAGTAACAAACGCCTTGGGGGGGGGGACAGATTCCCTTACATTTCAGTTGTTGTGTCAGCGTGGCGGTCGCAGGACACATTGCCCGCTACACAGCTGGGGATCAGCTGACGTTACTGAAACCCAATAACACTGGGTCGTATGTTTTGACTGTGCAGACGGCACTTCTGAGCCTCAACTGGCGGTGTTGGAGCCCAGGAATTTAAGTTCAGGTGGTAGAAAGATGAACACAACAGGAGACCTGGATAACGTATACAGTGACCTAATTATTTAATCAGGAAGAGGAGTGGCAAATTCCTGCGAGATCCAGGCCTTGTTCATTTTCAGGAAAGTAAGCCGGTCAACGTTATCGGAGGATAGTCGCATGCGACGGTCAGTTAGTACACCACCTGCAGCACTAAAGACACGTTCCGATAATACACTGGCCGCAGGGCAAGACAGCACCTCCAATGCATACTGGCTTAGCTCTGGCCATGTATCCAGCTTTGAGACCCAAAACTTGAAAGGGGAAGAGCCGTCTGGGAGTACAGCAAGAGGGCAAGACATGTAGTCTGTCACCATCTGACGGAACCGTTGCCTCCTGCTGACTGGAGCCGTCTGTGATGGTGTAGACTTTTGTGGGGGGCACAGAAAACTGTGCCACAGTTGGGCCATACTGGTCTTGCCTTGGGCAGAGGCACTGCTTCTGCTCCCTCTTTGTGCAGAGCCTCCACCACTGCCTGGACGCACTGAGCTGCTTTGGAATGCACTAGCAGCACTTCTCTCAGTTGGAATGGAGAAGATGATGGAATTCACCAGTGTGTCTTGGTACTCCCGCATTTTTCGCTCCCGGTTCAACGGTGTGATGAGGCTTTCTACGTTGTCCCGGTAGCGAGGATCGAGGAGGGTGAACACCCAATAATCAGACATGTTGAGAATGTGGGCGATGCGGTGGTCGTTTCTCAGGCACTGCAGCATGTAATCCACCATGTGCTGCAGACTGCCAACTGCCCAAGAAACGCTGTCCCCTGCTGGAGGCGTGATCTCTGCCCGCTTGTCATCACCCCACCCTCGCTGTACACACTGAGTACTGGACAATTGTGTAACTCCCTCCTCTGGACGGATGTCTTCCTCCTCCATTGACTCCTCCTCATCCTCCTCACAAACTGTCCCCTGCCTACGCGTTTGTGAGGAACCACGTGGCGCTGACTGTCCAGAAGATGATGGAAATTGTGAATCCTCATCCTCCACCTCTTCCACAACATCATCCCTTAGCGCTTGCAGTGATTTTTCAAGCAGGCAGATAAGGGGGACAGTCATGCTGACTAGTGCATCATCTGCACTCGCCATCCGCGTGGAATAATCAAAGGGACGCAAAACCTGGCAGACGTCATTCATAGTGGCCCACTCTGTGGTTGTGAAGTCTGTACGGCGCTGAGTGCGACTTCTTTGCGCCTGAAGCAGCTGGTACTCCATTACAGCTTGCTGCTGCTCACACAACCGCTCCAACATATGTAACGTGGAATTCCACCTGGTAGGTAGGTCACATATGATGCGATGTTCCGGCAGGCGGTGTCGGCGCTGCAGAGCCGCAATGCGCGCTTTTGCCGTGCTGGAACGCCGCAAGTGAGCACACTCTAGGCGGACCTTGTGCAGCAGTGCATCAAGATCCGGATAGTCCCTCAAAAAGCTCTGCACGAACAAATTGAGCACATGTGCCAGACATGGGATGTGAGTGAGGTTGCCGAGGCCCAGAGCTGCCACCAGATTTCGGCCATTATCACACACTACCATGCCTGGCTGGAGATTCGCTGGCACAAACCACACATCGCTCTCCTGCTTGATGGCATTCCAGAGCTCCTGCGCTGTGTGGCTACGATTCCCCCAAAAAATTAATTTCAAGACGGCCTGTTGACGTTTGGCCACGGCTGTGCTCATGTCGGTCGTAACAGGTACACGTTCATCACGGGTCCATGTGGAGGTGGACTGTGACGGCTCCTGCAGGGATGATTCTGAGGAACTGGTGTAAGAGGAGGAGTCAATGCGTACAGAATGGATTCCTGCAATCCTTGGAGTGGGCAGGACACGTCCTGCGCCACTCGCACGGTCTGTACCCGGCTCAACGACATTAACCCAATGGGCAGTGAGGGAAAGGTATCGCCCCTGTCCATGTTGACTGGTCCACGCATCGGTGGTGAGGTGGACCTTGCTACTGACGGCGTTCAGTAGCGCGTGTTTTATGTGTCCCTCCACATGCTTGTGCAGGGCAGGGACGGCTTGCCTGCTGAAGTAAAAGCGGCTGGGCACATTGTACTGTGGGACTGCCAATGACATCAAGTCACGGAAGCTGTCAGTCTCCACCAGCCTGAATGACAGCATTTCCAGTGACAGAAGTTTGGCAATGCCTGCAGTCAGAGCCTGTGCTCGTGGGTGGTTTGACGAGAAAGGCCGCCTTTTCTCCCATGCCTGTACTACCGATGGCTGTAGACTGGGCTGGGAGTGTGTGGATGACTGGGAAAGTGGTGCTGCGGGTGGAATTACAGCGGGTCTCTGGACAACAGGGCCAGAGGTTCTTCCACGGCGATCCTGGGAGGAAGCCGAACCAGCTGCGTGTGAGCTGGAGGAAGAGGCAACACGAGCTGAAGAGGTGGTAGCTGCCGCTGTTGGTTGGCCTAGCTCTTCAGTGTGTTTTTCTAACTCCGCCGGGTGCCTGGTGCGCACATGTTTCCACATGTTGGAGGTATTGAGGTTGCTGACATTTTTCCCTCTTTTGACTTTTTGATGACACACCTTGCATCTGACATAGCAAATGTCATCTGCAACTGTGTCAAAAAAGGACCAGGCACTGCAAGTCTTGGGAGCGCCCTTTTTGGCTTTTGGAAGAGACATGCTCCTAACGGGTGCCAAAGCGGAGGCTGCAGGATCCGCAGTCTTCCCCCTCCCTCTCCCTCTTTGGGCCGTACGGGGAATCTCTTCCTCAGAGCTGCTCCCACCACCTTCCTGTCCCTCACGCCAAGATGGGTCAAGGACCTCATCATCTACACTACCCTCTGCCCCCAACTGCTCCTCCTGGGTAGTCTCAGCAGCAGAGCACGCACCAGTAAGTGGCACCTGAGTGTCATCATCAGCTGATGCGGCCTGCGATGTGGTGACCGGAGCCACTGGCCCACCCGCCTCTTCAGAGGAAGAGAGAAAAAGCTGTTGGGCATCACTGCACCCTGCCTCTTCTTCCATTTCTCCAATGCTGCTTGGCTGGCCCCCTGTTTCCAAGCCAAGAGTTCAGAGAACAGAAGTAGAGACGGCTCCTGTCCTGGGCTCTCTGTCTGCCTGGGCAATTTGGCAGGTGGTGAAGAGACAGATGGCTGCTCTCCAGTGCTCTGTGTCTGAGAGGATGTGGCACTAATTGAAGTTGATGCATTAGCTGCCATCCATCCGACAACGGCTTCAATTTGTTCTTCACGCAGCAGCGGTGTACGGCGCTCTGACACAAAGCTGCGCATGAATGACTGTTGCCTGGTGAAAGTGGGTGCTGATGAGTCACCGGTGCCCGCAGCAGGCACAGAATACCCACGTCCCCTCCCTGCTCCGCGCCCACGCCCACGCCCACGTGCCTTACTCACTGCCTTCTTCATCTTGGTTGACTGATAAAGATAAGCAGAAAAGTACTAACGGCTTTGTGTGCTTATTCCTGAACAACTCCTCCTAACAGGTATAAGAAACACTAATTTTCTAAAGTGTGGACTAGACTTTAATATGAGCTAATGTGGCCTACACAAATGTAAAGTGGTGTAACTGGTGTGTTTGGTGAACTTTATTATTTATTTATTTTTTGGGGGCTGAACTGACAACAGGTAGAGCTGCAGTCACACGGAGACCGTGCAGACAGACGTAAACCGCGCTGCAAGGCCCAAAAACCCTCCTCTACGTTACCCTATGTAGTGTTTTTCCACAAGTTAGCTGGAGACGGGTGGAAAGACACTAATAGGAATTTTTTGAAAAAATGTGCAGCAGCCTGCACTACTTAAAACAAAATGAAAATTGATTTGGCGGTATGACGCAGTGAAGAACCCTGAGCTGGAGACAACCAGGCTATGGCTGCTCACAGACTACAGGGAGAGCTGCAGTCACACGGAGACCGTGCAGACAGCCGTAAACGGCGCTGCAAGGCCCAAAAACCCTCCTCTATGTTATCCTATGTAGTGTTTTTCCACAAATTAGCTGGAGACGGGTGGAAAGACACTAATAGGAATTTTTTGAAAAAATGTGCAGCAGCCTGCACTACTTAAAACAAAATGAAAATTGATTTGGCGGTATGACGCAGTGAAGAACCCTGAGCTGGAGACAACCAGGCTATGGCTGCTCACAGACTACAGGGCGAGCTGCAGTCACACGGAGACCGTGCAGACAGCCGTAAACGGCGCTGCAAGGCCCAAAAACCCTCCTCTATGTTATCCTATGTAGTGTTTTTCCACAAATTAGCTGGAGACGGGTGGAAAGACACTAATAGGAATTTTTTGAAAAAATGTGCAGCAGCCTGCACTACTTAAAACAAAATGAAAATTGATTTGGCGGTATGACGCAGTGAAGAACCCTGAGCTGGAGACAACCAGGCTATGGCTGCTCACAGACTACAGGGCGAGCTGCAGTCACACGGAGACCGTGCAGACAGCCGTAAACGGCGCTGCAAGGCCCAAAAACCCTCCTCTACGTTATCCTATGTAGTGTTTTTCCACAAATTAGCTGGAGACGGGTGGAAAGACACTAATAGGATTTTTTTGAATAAATTAGCAGCAGACTACACTACTTGGAAAAAAAAAAAAAAAAAGAACAGTATGAGGCAATGAACCACCCTCCCTGAACTGAATACAACCAGCTATGGATGGCCTATGTGGCTGCACTCAGACTAGAGAGTGCACTCACACACACACACACACACACACACACAGACCTTGCAGATCGCTGTGAAAACAGCGCTACAAGGCAAAAGCAAGGTGAATAGTAGGTGAACACAGCGGTTGCTAAATTAGCCTTTGGAAAGCACAAAGAAGCAAATCGCTATCTCTAAACTGGCCCTCAGTCAGCAAACAGCGTCCTGTCACTAACTGAATTCACAGCAGAGTGATCGCAAAATGGCGCCAGCGACTTTTAAACTGCATCATGACATCATTTCAGCAGCCAATCACAGCCTTGCCAGTAGTTTCATGCCCTCCATGCTAAACAGGATGTGCCCACACTTGGAATCATTCTCATTGGCTGAATTTGTGCATTTTGAATCTGGGAACTTCCGATTCCGGTATCCGATACGCGGCAAGTATCGGAATACCGGTATCGGAATTCCGATACCGCAAGTATCGGCCGATACCCGATACTTGCGGTATCGGAATGCTCAACACTATTCCTAAGCATTTAAAAAGGTCCCTTAGTCTGTTTCAGTAGGCTCCAAAATCATGGGAAAGACTGATGACTTAACACATGTCCAGAAGGCAGTCATTGAAACACTCCACAAGCAGGGTAAGGCTACTTTCACACTAGCATTTTTTTGCATACGTCCCAATGCGTCGTTTTGGCAAAAAAACACATCCTGCAAAGTCGTCTGCAGGATGCGTTTTTTCCCCATAGACTAACATTAGCGACGCATTGCGACATATTGACACACATTGCAACCATTGTGCGACGGTTGCATCGTGTTGTAGCAGACCGCCGGCAGCAAAAAACGTTAAATGTAACTTTTTTTGTGCCGACAGTCCGCCATTTCCTCCGCCCCCACCTCCCCGCACCTCACAATGGGGCAGCGGATGCATGGAAAAACAGCATCCGCTGCCCCCGTTGTGCAGCGCTACCACAGTATGCGTCGGTACGTCGGGCCGACGCAGCGCGACGGCCCCGTACCGACGCTAGTGTGAAAGTAGCCTTAGCCACAAAAGGTCATTGCTAAAGAAGCTGGCTGTTCACAGAGTGCTGTATCCAATCATATTGATGAAAAGTTGAGTGGAAGGAAAAAGTCTGGTAGAAAAAGGTGCACAAGCAACCGGGATAACCGCAGCCTTGAAAGGATTGTTAAGAAAAGGCCATTCAAAAATTTGACGGAGATTCACAAGGAGTGGGACTGCTGCTGGAGTCATTGCTTCCAGAGCCACCACACACAGACGTATCCAGGACATGGGCTACAAGTGTCGCTTTCCTTGTGTCTCCTTTTCCTTGTGTCAAGCCACTCATGACCAATAGACAATCCTGGAAGTGTCTTACCTGGGCCAAGGAGAAAAACAACTGGACTGTTGCTCAGTGGTCTAAGGTGTTGTTTTGGAAATCAAGGTCCCAGAGTCTGGAGAAAGAGTGGAGAGGCACACAATCCAAGCTGCTTGAGGTCTAGTGTGAAGTTTCCACAATCAGTGATGGTTTCGGGAGCCATGTCATCTGCTGGTGTAAGTCCACTGTGTTTTATCAAGACCAAAGTCTGCATAGCTGTGTACCCGGAAATTTTAGAGCGCTTCATGCTTCCCTCTGCTAACAAGATTTTTGGAGATGAAAACTTAATTCTCCAGCAGGACTTGGCACCTGTCCACACATCCAAAAGTACCAATACCGGGTTTAAAACAACAGTATGCGTATGTGCTTGATTGGCAGCAAACTCGCGTGACCTTAACCCCATAGAGAATCTATGGAGTATTGTCAAGAGGAAGATGAGAGACACTAGACCTGTGGAGACTCCAATAGTGATGAGCGAGTGTGCTCGGGTGACCTCCAAGTATTTGTTAGTGTTCGGAGATTAAGTTTTCATCGCAGCAGCTGAATGATGTACAGCTAGTAGACAGCTTGATTACATGTGAGGATTCCCTAGCAACCAGGCAACCCCCACATGTACTCAGCCTGGCTAATAGCTGTAAATCATTCAGCTGAGGCGATGAAAACTTAATCTCCAAACACTAACAAATATTCGGAGGTCACCCGAGCATGCTCGGGATAACCCGAGCAACGAGTACATTCGCTCATCACTAGACTCCAATTTGGGTCTCAATCTGGTGGGCTGCCTGTAGTGGAAGGGGTGTTAGAGCACTATTATACCATTTTTCCTCTGTGGAAGTTGATAATGTCTGTAAAGCGCCGTGGAATAAATTACTTTATATAAGTGGCTAAATAAATACATGAAATAAATTGATGCGACTTTAGGGGTGTCTGCCCCTAATTTTTTTAAATGTTTGGACTCCAATTTGAGTCTCCTTCGTGTGTCTTGCCTGAATTTGGCAGAGCTCTCAGACCTCCAGGCCAACACCTGTCACTCATCCACCTATTACTATTAATGGTTAAGCTACAAATGCTGCTCCAAGCTCTGTCCCAGGCCGTGTCCGATGCTGAAATGTGAAATGTGACCTGCTGGCTGGAGCACACAATTAGCACAAAGGATTTCGATACTGAAATGTAGCCTGCTTTCTGTAGCACGCTATTAGTCAAAACAACTTAGATTCAGAAATGTTGACTCCTGGCTGGAGGAAAACTAGTAGCACTAAATATTTATATACTTAAATGTGGCCTTATCTCAGGAACATGCCATTAGCACTAACACTTTTTAATTTTCAAATGTGGACTCATGCATGCCAAAAAAATATTACCAGCACAAAATATTTTTCTGGAGAAATGCCTTACAGTGTTACCATAAAGAATTTATATTTTGAAATGTGGACTCCTGCCTAGGCCAAAATATTACCAGCACAACATTTTTTTCTGCCAAAATATTAAAAAAGAAAAACTGAAATATCACATGGTCATAAGTATTCAGACCCTTTGCTCAGGCACTCATATTTAAGTCACATGCTGTCCATTTCCTTGTGATCCTCCTTGAGATGGTTCTACTCCTTCATTGGAGTCCAGCTGTGTTCAATTCAAACTGATAGTACTTGATTGGAAAGGCATACACTTGTCTATGTAAGACCTCACAGCTCACAGTGCATGGCCCACTGTATGTACTGGAGCATGCTTTCCGAGCTCACACCACCGAGGCTACCAACTGCGATTATAAATAACTGACATCTGAATGAGGCCTAAAACTGACCAACTATAACAGCTGAAAAACAAGTGAATAATGATAATTGGTGTATGTAAATAGTGGGGTATTCAGGTTTAGTGCCAAGGGCAGCAAGAGTTGTAGACTAGAGAAGTTTCCAAAATTGGAGAATCTGGAGTATGTTTCTCAAGGCCTCTGCAAACTGATATGGTTCCTGAACAAATCACATTAAAATGGAGACTCCAAAGTACACAAGGTGTTCCTTCCTTTCTAAGGCCTGTATTTCAGTCAAGCAAAACGAGTGCCACATATGGGATATTTCTAAAAACTGCAGAAACAGTAATAAAGAAGTTGTGTTTTCCTGATTTGTCCTGCTGCAGTACAGAAAAAAAAATATTACAACTGAATGGCTGAAAAAAAAGGTTAGTGCAGCGCCCCAGAGTCCTGGTTGTTGCAGTACTGTTGCTCCGCCACTATGGGGAGTGATGGTACGTCTGATGGCACTTAAGGAGTTCACCTGACCAGGTATCACAAGTCACACTTTACCCTTCACATTCTGGCCACCAGGGGGAGCAAAGGGTTCTATGTTTTAGGCCACTCCTCACAATCTGGTAAAACTGGGGGCTGGATAGGAAGTTAGTCAGAAGCTGACTGGGTTGGAACCAGGCAACATCCTGTGGCAGAGGGTGTTGCGGGGGAAGATTCAGGGGGGTCTCTGTCAGGGGTGGGATCCTGACACTGGCCTAGCGAACAGAACAGAACGTTACGGAGCCGCGCCTGCACTCGAATGCGGTGGCATCCTAAGAAAGGAAAAGAAGCGAGGTTTCCTGTGGAGAAGTGAGAAACAAGATCGCAGCAAAAAAGAGATAAAGCCAGTAGGAGTCGTGCCGTAAGATCGAGGCAACATCCTACTGAGGCGCGTAGCCGGTGGCCGGAACGCCGAGGAAGTATTGGGCTCCAAGCATTACTTCAAACAGCGGCAGGACAGTTAATTTTAGGTTGGCTGTCTCACCTAAATCACCTAAGCAGACATAGGGGGCAATTGTGGGAGAGGGGCGACTCTAGGGTCCCGGAAGAACTCCAGGCCTTCCCGTCATACGGGTGCGTCCTATCCATATCATCTGGGGGACGGAGAAGAACATCAGAATAGATACGAGTTGTGAGAGAAGAACATCAGAAACAGACACAACAGTTGTGAGGACTATCCCGTGGTGCTCAGCAGGAGGGTACTACAACACACAGGCGCTAGAAGGTAGGCATTGATTTCCACCTGCAAAGGGAACTCTGGATGTGCCTTCGGACCGGCCGGTCTCAGCCAGCCCTGTTAGCAGTGCTCTGGATGGAGGATCCTGAAGCCTTCAGTAAAGAGGTAAAGAGACTGCAACCCTGTGTCCTCGTTATTCATCGCGACCTGCACCACGCACCATCATCTCATCTTTCATTGGACGCCCCTTAGCAGGGTCATGGACCGGGTCTAGTCACCGTGACAACCCCAGGACTGGGACAGAGAGGCCCGGTACCGAGTACCCTGCGGCCCTGCGTCTGGGGGCGCTCCATTTACATTTCACGTCCGCATTGATTATCGTAATTCCTGTGAAACTTGTAAAAGGCTAAGAAACTTCCTAACTACTATTTTGAAGGGGTCCACTCGTTAAATCGTGTTAATCTTGGAACACCTTAGTAAGAGTATTGCAAGATTATGGCCACCTAAAGAGACATATGACAGATATAAAATATGGGACTGCGTCTTTTATTAGAAACAACCTACAGTAAAAAGGCATGTATGACGAATGTGGAGACAGGTTCAGTGAGGTCATTAATTTCCATTTTAAACCAAACTATGAAAATGTTTATGCAGTTCAGACAAAAGTACGAGTTTGTTATATAATATGCACACTTCAACATTTACTTCACTAAATAAATGGGAGAACGATCTACTGGAAACTTCTATTGAGTGTAAAAATTAATACAGGACTACTACAGGACTAGTTGCCTTGTACCTTATAGTCCAGACCTGGGCAAAGTGTGGCCCGTGGACCGGACTGAGACACCCGGAGGGCCGGATGTGACCAAGACAGTGGAGGGGATGGAAAACAGAGGTCCATGGTCCGCACTGTGACCGTCTGCTCGATGTCTCCATCATGCACTGACTTCATTGGTGGAAGAGAGGCCTCTGGGCACTTTCTCCACCAGTCAGCATGAGAAACAGCTGACGCAATGACGGAATATCCTTGCGTTAGCTATGCACTTCGGAGAGTCAGGGCACCAGAGACAGGAACCAAAGCAGAGCGCCGGGGGAACGGGACTGAGGTGAGCTAGTAGTGTTCTTTTTTTCATGCATATGGGATGTTTGGGTGGACATGGGGAGGCTATGAGGTGTCGTAGTGGACATGGGGAGGCTATGGGGCCTCATCCAGGACATGGGGAGGCTATGGGGGCCTCATCCAGGACATAGGGAGATTATGGGGGCCTCATCCAGGACATGGGGAAACAATGGGGGTCTCATGCTGGACAAGGGGAATGTATGGGGGTCTCATGCTGGACATGGGTAGGCTATGGGGTTCATGCAATATACGGGGAGGCTGTGTGGGGATCATGTTGTATATGAAGAGATTGTATGGGGCTCAAGCCGCATATGGGGGAGGCTGTGTGGGACTCAAGCCGCATATGGGAGAGGCTGTGTGGGGCTCATGCTGCATATGGGAGAGGCTGTGTGGGGCTCATGCTGTGTTTGGGGAGACTGTGTGGTGCTCTTACAGTATATAAGAGTCTGTGAGGGGCTCATACGATATAGAGAAGGGGCTGAACTCACACGATATATAGGGGGATGTCAGCATACTTAATTATGCTTAATACTAAGTGATATAATTAATATTAATATAATTAAAAATAATATAATAATTATAATATATTGTTATTAATGTTGAGCAGAATTAATTTCAGCCTATTGGTTCGTCCCTCCACAACAGTCACGGTCTCTCATCTGGCCCTTCGGGAAAATTAATTACCCGCCCCTGTTCTAGTCTATAAAATGTACACAGAAAGCTGCTAATCATTGTTTTGGGAGGTGGTATACACAGCTCAACATCTGAGCTTTTGTTATCTGCTTATCGACCACCAATACGCCTTTTAACGACGGCAGTTAAGGGTACTTAAACCACAGCGCTTTTTAAAGGCGTTGAGGTTTATGGTTACAGCGCTTCCCAGTGTCGGAATTTCTCCGGGGTCTTGGCTGCCGGGGGTAGATGAGACCCCAGAGAACATGATTTGGGTCGGCTTTACTGACCCCGGTGTTGCGATCACCGTTATTAATGGTATAACCACGACCACAAAAAAAGTGCGATTTTCCAATAGGGTCCCTGATCCCCCGATCGCGCCACTGTACCTCTGGAGTCCCTGCCATCCCCCCGTGATGTCCCTCGGGCCGCCAGAGTCTTCTTCCGGGTAAAAATGGTGGGCGCATGCGCAGTGCAACCTGGCAACAATAGGAAATTTTTCCTATTGTTCATTTTGATCACTGTGATAGCCCATATCACATAAAACCCTATCACAGTGATCAAAATAAATAAAAAGGAAATAAAACCCCCCTTTATCACCCCCTCAGTTAGGGAAAAATAATAAAATAAAAAACATATATTTATTTCCATTTTTCCATTAGGGTTAGGCCGGCGTCACACTCGGCGTAAGACAATACGCCACGTATTATACGTCCGTACTACGGCCGTAATACGGAGAAATGTTCCCAAAATAGTGATCCGTAGTCAGGGTGTGTCAGCGTATTTTGCGCATGGCATCCTCCGTATGTAATCCGTATGCCATCCGTACTGCGAGATTTTCGCGCAGGCTTGCAAAACCGACATCTAATGGATTTATGTGCTCAAATGTTAGGGAAAACATATATACAGTATATATATATATATATGTCATTGAGACACATATATATATATTCTGTATTTAGATTTCATTCAGCGCGATATCTGTGATAAGCCGGTAATTCAATTGCCGGCTTTTCATTTCTCCTGCACAAACCCGACAGGATATGAGACATGGTTTACATACAGTAAACCATCTCATATCCCCATTTTTTTGCATATTCCACACTACTAATGTTAGTAGTGTGTATGTGCAAAATTTCAGCGCTGTAGCTGCTTAAATAAAGGGTTAAATGGCGGAAAAAATTGGCGTGGGCTCCCGCGCAATTTTCTCCGCCAGAGCGGTAAAGCCAGTGACTGAGGGCAGATATTAATAGCCAGGAGAGGGTCCATGGTTATTGGCCCCCCCCGTGGCTAAAAACATCTGCCCCCAGCCACCCCAGAAAAGGCACATCTGGAAGATGCGCCTATTCTGGCACTTGGCCACTCTCTTCCCACTCCCTGTAGCGGTGGGCTATGGGGTAATGAAGGGTTAATGCCACCTTGCTATTGGAAGGTGACATTAAGCCAGATTAATGATGGAGAGGCGTCAATTATGACACCTATCCATTATTAATCCAATTGTAGGAAAGGGTTAAAAAACACACACACACATGATTGAAAAGTATTTTAATGAAATAAACACAGCGGTTGTTGTAATAATTTATTGTTCTCTCAAATCCATTTGCAGTCCCTCGCTTGGCAACATAATAAACGCACAAGATACATACCTTCTGATGTACTGTCAGGTCCAACGATGTAATCCATCTGAAGGGGTTAACTAATATTACAGGCAGGAGCCCTGCTAATGCAGCTGTGCTCCGTGCTTGTAATTCCCCTGCGAATGAATGAAATGTAGGTCATTGACCTACATTTCATTCATTCGCGGTGAGGCGCCCTCTGGTGGATGTTCTCATGAACTGCAGCCTGGGAACTTTTTCCCACGCTCCAGGTCATATGAGGACATCCAGCAGGGGGCGCATCACCGCGACTGAAGGAAATGTAGGTCAATGACCTACATTTCATTCATTCGCAGGGGAATTACAAGCACGGAGCACAGCTGCATTATAGCAGGGCTCCTGCCTGTAATATTAGTTAACCCCTTCAGATGGATTACATCGTTGGACCTGACAGTACATCAGAGAGGGTATGTATCTTGTGTGTTTATTGTTTTGCCAAGCGAGGGACTGCAAATGGATTTGAGAGAACAATAAATTATTACAACAACCGCTGTGTTTATTTCATTAAAATACTTTTCAATCATGTGTGTGTGTGTTTTTTAACCCTTTCCTACAATTGGATTAATAATGGATAGGTGTCATAATTGACGCCTCTCCATCATTAATCTGGCTTAATGTCACCTTCCAATAGCAAGGTGGCATTAACCCTTCATTACCCCATATCCCACCGCTACAGGGAGTGGGAAGAGAGTGGCCAAGTGCCAGAATAGGCGCATCTTCCAGATGTGCCTTTTCTGGGGTGGCTGGGGGCAGATGTTTTTAGCCACGGGGGGGGCCAATAACCATGGACCCTCTCCTGGCTATTAATATCTGCCCTCAGTCACTGGCTTTACCGCTCTGGCGGAGAAAATTGCGCGGGAGCCCACGCCAATTTTTTCCGCCATTTAACCCTTTATTTCAGCAGCTACAGCGCTGAAATTTTGCACATACACACTACTAACATTAGTAGTGTGGAATATGCAAAAAAAAGGGGGATATGAGATGGTTTACTGTATGTAAACCATGTCTCATATCCTGTCGGGTTTGTGCAGGAGAAATGAAAAGCCGGCAATTGAATTACCGACTTGTCACTAACACCGCTGCGTATTTCTCGCAAGTCACACTGCTGGTCCGTGTGGAATCCATATTTTTCTCGCCCCCATAGACTTTCATTGGCGATTTTTTTGCGCAATACGCTGACAAACGCAGCATGCTGCGATTTTGTACGGCCGTAGAAAGCCGTATAATACTGAACCGTAATATACGGCTAATAGGAGCAGCCCCATTGAGAATAATTGTGCCGTATGTTATGCGAGTTTTACGGACGTAGTTTCTGCGCTCTTACGTCCGTAAAACTCGCCAGTGTGACGCCGGCCTTAGAGTTTTGCTAAAGTTAGGGTTAGCGTTAGGTATAGCATTAGAAATAGGGCTAGGGTTAGGTTGGGGCTAGGGTTAGGGTTGGGATTAGGGTTACGGGTGTGCTAGGTAGCTGAGACCCCAGAAAACATGATTCGGGTCAATTTTTACTGACCCCGATGTTGCGATCGCTGTTATTAACAGTATAACAGCGACCGAAAAAAAAAGTGTGATTTTCCATTTAATTTCTCTCCTCCGATGTGATCGCACATCAGAGGAGAGAGAAATAAGGTCCCCCGATCACCCCCCACTGTATCTATGGAGTCCCTGCTGTCCCCCCGTGATGTCCCCCGGGCCGCCGGAGTCTTGCGGGAGAAAATGTGCAGTGCCCCCACCGAGATCTGCCGGCTGGCACCAATAGGAAATTTTTCCTATTGGTTCATTTTGATCAGTATGATACACCCTATCACAGTGATCAAAATAAAAAAAAGTAAATAAAACCCCCCTTTATCTCCCCCTTAGTTAGGGAAAAATAATAAAATAAAAAATCCTTCTATATTATTTCAAAACACTCTTTTTCAGTGATTACTTTGTATCTGCGTTCATACTGCACCCACACACTCAAATGATACATCATTTGAAAGGTAAACTTGTCCCCTTCAGCAAGAAAATAGCGAAACAAACCACACATCCACGATGATATCACAAAATACATTTTAAACATTAATTTTCATAAAACTGCAGTGAGGAAAAATGACCTGCAGGTGGCACCACACTACCCCAAAGCACAATACCACAAGGCTGAAACAAATCCTAACATTTGCCTTGGGGGCTTTCCAGCTTGCCGAACTCCTCGCCCAGCCGATTTCAGGCAGGTACATATAACATATTCGCTTCATATGTGGAAGTAGAATAAAAGTAAAACTTTACCTGTTTAAAACTTAAGCTTAAAAACTGAAGATTTAAATGAATGTAGCCTAAAAGGGACTGGACAGATTTTCCATATTATTGGACAGTCATTGAAAAGTCTATCTTCCTTCTAAGGTTGCAGCTTATTGGTGACCTGGAGTCACCTCTGGTTCCAAGTAAAAAACTGCAGCGTTGACACAACTCGGACTGTACATTGTTTCCCGATGGGAGAGATTGGTGGAAACAATCTTGCAAAAATTGAAAAAAAAAAATCCTTGGGGGTTCAAAGTGCTCACTACACATCTAGATAAGTTTCTTTGGGGGTACAGTTTCCAAAATTGTGTCACTTGTGCAGGGTTTCCACTGTTTAGGCACCTCAGGGGCTCTCCAAACGCAACATGGCGATCTCAAATCTGCGTTGAAAAAGACAAATGGTGCTCCTTCCCAGCTCTGCCGTGCGCCCAAACAGTGGTTTACCCCCACATATCGGGTATCGGTGTATTCAGGAGAAATTGCAGAAGAACTTTTGTGGGTCATTTTCTCTATTTACACTTGTGAAAATTAAAAAAAAATTGGTTCTGAAGTAAAATGTCCATCCATCTACACCTTCAGCCTGGGACAGCTCATAGAATCCCCCTGTTTGCAGTATCATCTCTACGCCAATGACACGCAGATATACAGTACCTATCTGGACCTGACCTCACTTCCTTACTGACCAAAATCCCACACTGTTTGTTGGCTATTTCAGCCTGTTTTTCTGCTCACTTTCTAAAACTGAACGTGGACAAAACAGAATTCATCATCTTTCCCCCATCTCACTCTACCCCTCCACCAGACCTATCCATCAATGTCAATGGCTGCTCACTTTCCCCGGTCCCACATGCTCGGTGCCCCGGGGTGATCCTCGACTCTGCCCTCTCTTTCAAGCCACATATCCAAGCCTTTGCCTCCTCCCGCCGTCTCAAACTCAAAAATATTTCCCGGATCCTCAAATTCCTTGACCATGAAACCACAAAAACACTAGTGCATGCCCTTATCATCTCCTGCCTCGACTACTGCAACCTCCTACTCTCTCATCTCCCCTCTAGCACTCTGGCACCACTCGAATCCATCCTACACTCTGCCGCCCAACTAATCCACCTGTCTCCCCGCTATTCCCCAGCCTCTCCCCTATGCCAAGCACTTCACTGGCTTCCTATTGTCCAGAGGCTCCAGTTCAAAACCCTAACTATGACATATAAAGCCATACACAACCTGTCCCCTCCATACATCTGTGACATGGTCTCCCGGTACTTACGATACAATATGATACGATACACTTTATTGATCCCGTGGGAAATTATGGTATCACAGCAGCACAACTTAAATCATAAAAATCATAAAATGAATTACTTAATTGACATGACAGTGGAGTTGACAGAAGAACATTATACATTATACATTAGAATAGGACATACACAACGAGTAGTGTTGAGCGATACCGTCCGATACTTGAAAGTATCGGTATCGGAAAGTATCGGCCGATACCGGCAAAGTATCGGATCTAATCCGATACCGATACCCGATACCAATACAAGTCAATGGGACACCAAGTATCGGACGGTATCCTGTATGGTTCCCAGGGTCTGAAGGAGAGGAAACTCTCCTTCAAGCCCTGGGATCCATATCAATGTGTAAAAGAAAGAATTAAAATAAAAAATAGGGATATACTCACCCTCTGACGCGCCCTGGACTTTACCGCCGTAACCGGGAGCCGTTGTACCTAAGAATGCGCGCTTGAAGGGCCTTAGATGATGTTACGGCACTCTGATTGGTCCGTAGCGGTCGCTAAGGTCTTTCAAGCGCTTGAAATACCTTAGAAGACGTCCGCAGCTTCTGATTGGTCGCGTAGCGGTCGCGTGACTGCTACACGACCAATCACAAAGCCGTGACGTCACCTAAGGTCCTTCAAGCGCGCATTCTTAGGTACAACGGCTCCCGGTTACGGCGGTAAAGTCCAGGGGCCGCCGGAGAGGTGAGTATATCCCTATTTTTTATTTTAATTCTTTCTTTTAACACATTGATATTAATCCCGATACCGATTCCCGATACCACAAAAGTATCGGATCTCGGTATCGGAATTCCGATACCGCAAGTATCGGGCGATACCCGATACTTGCGGTATCGGAATGCTCAACACTAACAACGAGTGAACTGAAATGTAGAGAAATAAAGTAGACATTCACCTTGATGATTTAACCCTAATGTTATTGTTGTACATTCCCATGGCAGTTGGCACAAACGATTTCCTATATTTTTCCTTCTTACACCTCAGAAGTATTAGCCGGTTACTGAAGGTGCTCTTCTGTCTCATGAATAGCTCATATAATGGATGTGCATTATTGTTCATGATTGCCATACACTTTTTCAGAGTTCTTCTCTCCACTACCTCCTCAAAAGAGTTCAGATTGCAGCCAACAGCAGAACTTGCCTTCTTGATAATCTTATTCAGCTTATTAGCATCAGAGGCCCGCACACTACTACCCCAGCATATGATTGCGAAAAAGATGGCACTTGCCACTACAGACTGGTAGAACATTTCTAACATTTTGCTGCACACATTAAAAGACCTCAGTTTCCTTAGGAAATACAATCTGCTCATCCCCTTCTTGTAGACAAACTCTGAGTGGCATCTCCAGTCCAGTTTGCTATCCAAGTGGACCCCCAAATATTTGTAACTCTCCACCTGCTCTACCTCCTGCCCAGCAATAGTGATCGGTAAGCATTCCATCTTTATCCTGCTATAGTTGGCCACCAACTCCTTAGTTTTCTTAACATTTAGTTGTAGATAGTTACCATTGAACCAATCCACGAAATTCGACACCACCCTTCTGTATTCCTCATCCCCCTGATCTCCCCTAATACATCCCACAACCACGGAGTCATCCGAAAATTTTTGAAGGTTGCAAAGATTAGATTTATACTGAAAGTCTGAAGTATACAGTGTGAAAAGAAAGGGCGCAAGCACCGTTCCCTGGGGGGCACCTACACTGCTCAATAATCTGCTTGACACAACTGCTCCCATCTGTACAAACTGTGGCCGATCTGATAGGTAGTCAGTTATCCAATTATCCAGTTACCTACACGCAACCTTCGATCCTCTCAAGATCTCCTTCTCTACTCCCCACCTCCTCCTCTCTTTTTCCCACAACCGCATACAAAACTTATCCTGTGCTTCTCCCATACTCTGGAACTCTCTACACCAACACATCAGACTCTCGCCTACCACGGAAACCTTCAAAAAGAACCTGAAGACCCACATTTTCTGACAAGCCTACAGCCTGCAGTGATGCTCAGTCTACTGAACCGCCACACAACCAGCTCTACCCTCTCCTAGTGTATCCTCACCCATCCCCTGTAGACTGTAAGCCCTCACGGGCAGGGTTCTTTCTCCTTCTGTACTTGTGTGTGCCTTGTTTTTTGCTCATATTTATTGTGCTTGTCCATATTTGCCCCAACCTACTGTCTCCTTCCCCATAATCCTGTAGAATGTAAGCCCGCAAGGGCAGGGTCCTCTTCCCTCTGTACCAGTCTGTCGTTGTTAGTTTGCTTACTGTAAGTGACATTTGTATTTTGATGTAACCCCTTCTCATGTACAGCACCATGGAATTAATGGTGCTATATAAATAAATAATAATAATGTAAAGCGCCATGGAATAAATGGCGCTATAAAAATGTCTACTACTACTACTACTAATAATAATAAAAATGTTTGTGAAAAAAAGTTAAATGTTAATTTTTTCCTTCCACATTGCTTCAGTTCCTGTGAAGCACTTAAAGGGTTAATAAACTTCTTGAATGTGGTTTTGAGCACATGAGGGGTGCAGTTTTTAGAATGGTGTCACTTTTGGGTATTTTCTGTCATGTAGACCTCTCAAAGTGACTTCAAATGTGATGTGGTCCCTAAAAAAAAATGGTGCTGTAAAAATGAGAAATCGCTGGTCAACTTTTAACCCTTAAGAACTTCCTAACAAAAAAAAAATTGTTTCCAAAATTGTGCTGATCTGAAGTAGACATGTGGGAAATGTTATTCATTAAGTATTTTGTGTGACACATCTCTCTGATTTAAGGGCATAAAAATTCAAAGTTTGAAAATTGCAAAATTAGTATAAGTGTTATCGTCCTTCTGTAAAGCTGGAAATAACACAATTTATTACCGTGCCGACACAGACCACCCTCTGCCACAGACTGCAGGGGGAGCCCAGAATCAGGAACTTCTCTTTGTCTGGCATGAAGCATCTCATTAACTTAAAAATTAAAACACAGATTAAAAAAAGAAACACAAGACGGATTTCTCTAACCTAGGTATAATTTTAATCGGTGTAACAGTGCCAACCTGACAATGTTGGCTCTGATGGGATGATGTGGGATATTAGGGGTAGTAGTCCAGTGGCTCTGTTTGGATGATGTGGGATATTAGGGGTAGTAGTCCGGTGGTTCTGATGGGATGATGTGGGATATTAGGGGCAGTAGTCCGGTGGCTCTGACGAGATGATGTGGGATATTAGGGGTAGTAGTCAGGTAGCTCTGACAGGATGATGTGGGATATTAGGGGTAGTAGTCCGGTGGTTCTGGCTGACGAGATGATGTTTGATATTAGGGGTAGTAGTCCTGTGGCTCTGACGGGATGATGTGGGTTATTGGGGGTAGTAGTCTGGTGGCTCTGGCTGACAGGATGATGTGGGATATTAGGGGTAGTAGTCCGGTGGCTCTGGCTGATGGGATGATGTGGGATATTAGGGGTAGTAGTCTGGTGGCTCTGACGGCATGATGTGGGATATTAAGGGTAGTAATCTGGTGGCTCTGGCTGATGGGATGATGTGGGCTATTAGGGGTAGTAGTCCGGTGGCTGTGACGGATGTTGTGGGACATAAGTGGTAGTAGTCCGGTGGCTCTGGCTGACGGGATGATGTGGGATATTAGGGGTAGTAGTCCGGTGGCTCTGGCTGACGGGATGATGTGGGATATTAGGGGTAGTAGTCCGGTGGCTCTGGCTGACGGGTGATGTGGGATATTAGAGTGAGTGTGGCTATGCGGCATGGGCGGGGCTATACACTAAGCTTTATATATATATATAGAGAGAGAGAGAGAGAGAGAGAGAGAGAGAGATACTAGATGGTGGCCCGATTCTAACGCATCGGGTATTATAGAATATGTATGTAGTTTATTTATGAAGATTTTAGAATAATACAATGAATACACAGAATTTGGCGGTCCAAACGTGACCAAGTAGCAAAGCGTGATTCAAATCCCGCGCCAATTTGCGGCTTGAGTGCGCCTGTCGCTGATTGTTTGCGGCCGGCCACGTAGTATATAGCACAGCCACGTAGTATATAGCAGCCCACATAGCATATAACACAGCCACGCAGTATATAACACAGCCCACGTAGTGTATAACACAGCCCACGTAGTGTATAACACAGCCATGTAGCATATAACACAGCCCACGTAGTATATTGCACAGCCACATAGTATGTAGCACAGCCCACGTAGTATATTGCACAGCCCACGTAGTATATTGCACAGCCCACGTAGTATATTGCACAGCCACATAGTATATTGCACAGCCAAGTAGTATATTGCACAGCCACGTAGTATATTGCACAGCCCACAAAGTATATAGCACAGCCACGTAGTATATAGCACAGCCACATAGTATATTGCACAGCCCACGCAGTATATTACACAGCCATGTAGTATATTACACAGCCCACGTAGTATATAGCACAGCAACGTAGTATATAACAGCCCACGCAGTATATAACACAGCCCACATAGTGTATAACACAGCCCACGTAGTGTATAACACAGCCACGTAGTATATAACACAGCCCACGTAATATATTGCACAGCCACATAGTATGTAGCACAGCCCACGTAGTATATTGAACAGCCCACGTATTATATTGCACAGCAACGTAGTATATTGCACAGGCACATAGTATATTGCACAACCATGTAGTATATTGCACAGCCCATGTAGTATATTGCACAGCCACGTAGTATATAGCACAGCCACGTAGCATATTGCACAGCCATGTAGTATATTGCCCAGCCCATGCAGTATATTACACAGCCCACGTAGTATATAGCACAGCAACGTAGTATATAACACAGCCCATGCAGTATATAACACAGCCACGTAGTCCCACATAGTATATAGCACAGCCAAGTAGTATATAGCACAGCCACATAGTATATTGTACAGCCACGTAGTATATTGCAGCCATGTAGTATATAGTACAGCCACATAGTATATTGCACAGCCACGTAGTATATTGCACAGTGCATGTAGTATATAGCACAGCCCACATAGTATATTGCACAGTCCACGTAGTATATAGCACAGCCCACGTAGTATATAACACAGCCACGTAGTATATTACACAGCTCACGTAGTATATAGCACAGCCACGTAGTATATTGCACAGCCGATGCAGTATATAACACAGCCCACGCAGTATATTACAGCCACGTAATATATTACACAGCCCACGTAGTATATTGCACAGCCGACGTAGTATATAGCACAGCTGATGCAGTATATAGCACAGCCCACGCAGTATATTACAGCCACGTAATATATTACACAGCCCACATAGTATATTGCACAGTCACATAGTATATTGCACAGCATACGCAGTATATAGCACAGCCCACGCAGTATATTACAGCCACGCAATATATTACACAGCCCACGCAGTATATAGCACAGCGATGTAGTATATAACACAGCCCATGCAGTAAATAACACAGCCCACGTAGTCCCACGTAGTATATAGCACAGCCAAGTAGTATATTGCACAGCCACGAAGTATATTGCACAGCCACGTAGTATATTGCACAGCCACGTATTATATTGCACAGTCCACGTAGTATATAGCACAGCCCATAGTATATAGCACAGCCACGTAGTATATTGCACAGCCGACGCAGTATATTGCAGAACCGATGCAGTATATAACACAGCCCACGCAGTATATAGCATAGTCCACGCAGAATATTACACAGCTACGTAGTATATTACACAGCCCACGTAGTATATAACACAGCCTACGTAGTATATAGCACAGCCACGTATGATATTGCACAGCCGACGTACTATATAACACAGCCAACGCTATGTCATCTCCGGTCATTGCCGCAATGCAGTATTGCGACCGAAGCAGCGCGAGGAGCGGGAAAGGCCTGGGCTGGATCTGGGGGCCGTCAGAGGGTGAGTATATAATGATTATTTTAATTTTTTTTTATTATTTTTAACATTATATGTTTTTACTATTGATGCTGCATAGGCAGCATCAATAGTAAAAAGTTGGTCACACAGAGGGTTAATGGCAGCGTTAACGGACTGCTTTACACCATGTTATGCTGCGGTGTAAGGCAGTCCTTTTAACGCTATGTGGGCGCTGACTGGGGGGGAGTATGGAGGGGGCACTGACTGCAGGGGAGTAGGGAGTGGCCATTTCGCGGCCAGACTGTGCCCATCGCTGATTGGTCGCGGCCAGCTGGCCGCGGCCAATCAGCGACGCGGGATTTCTGTGACAGACAGACAGAAAGACAACAGAAAGACGGAAGTGACCCTTAGACAGTAGATAATCATTATAATTTGTTATAACTAACAACAGTTAGTTACTATGCCTGGGCAATGCCGGGCTCTTCAGCTAGTGTATAATAAAGGTCAGTAACCCTCCCCCCAAAAAATCTAATATATAATTGCCTAGAATACTACTTCCTGCAATTTGTGCCAACTTCCGTGGCTTTGTCCGGAGCTAATGTTCGGAGATAATGTTCGGAGCTAATGTCCGGAGCTAATGTCCGGAGCTAATGTCCGGAGATTAATTGCCTAGAATACTACTTCCTGCAATTTGTGCCAACTTCCGTGGCTTTGTCTGGAGCTAATGTCCGGAGATAATGTCCGGAGATAAGTGACGTCACCAGTGTCCTACACCCAGGCAGAGCACAGGGGCCCCAGGCAGCCTATGGGGCCCCAGGCAGAGCACAGTGGCCCCAGGCAGAACATGGGGCCCCAGGCAGAGCACAGGGGCCCCAGGCAGAGCACAGGGGCCCCAGACAGCATATGGGGCCCCAGGCAAAGCACAGGGGCCCCAGGCAGCATATGGGGCCCCAGGCAGAGCACAGTGGCCCCAGGCAGAGCACAGGGGCCCCAGGCAGAACATGGGGCCCCAGGCAGAGCACAGGGGCCCCAGGCAGAGCACAGGGGCCCCAGGCAGCATATGGGGCCCCAGGCAGAGCACAGGGGCCCCAGGCAGCATATGGGGCCCCAGGCAGAGCACAGTGGCCCCAGGCAGAGCACAGGGGCCCCAGGCAGAGCACAGTGGTCCCAGGCAGAGCACAGGGGCCCCAGGCAGCTTATGGGGCCCCAGGCAAAGCACAGTGGCCCCAGGCAGAACATGGGGCCCCAGGCAGAGCACAGGGGCCCCAGGCAGAGCACAGGGGCCCCAGGCAGCATATGGGGCCCCAGGCAGAGCACAGGGGCCCCAGGCAGCATATGGGGCCCCAGGCAGAGCACAGTGGCCCCAGGCAGAGCACAGGGGCCCCAGGCAGAACATGGGGCCCCAGGCAGAGCACAGGGGCCCCAGGCAGAGCACAGGGGCCCCAGGCAGCATATGGGGCCCCAGGCAGAGCACAGGGGCCCCAGGCAGCATATGGGGCCCCAGGCAGAGCACAGTGGCCCCAGGCAGAGCACAGGGGCCCCAGGCAGCATATGGGGCCCCAGGCAGAGCACAGGGGCCCCAGGCAGCATATGGGGCCCCAGGCAGAGCACAGTGGCCCCAGGCAGAGCACAGGGGCCCCAGGCAGCATATGGGGCCCCAGGCAGAGCACAGTGGTCCCAGGCAGAGCATAGGGGTCCCAGGCAGCATATGGGGCCCCAGGCAGAGCACAGGGGCCCCAGGCAGCATATGGGGCCCCAGGCAGAGCACAGTGGCCCCAGGCAGAGCACAGGGGCCCCAGGCAGCATATGGGGCCCCAGGCAGAGCACAGGGGCCCCAGGCAGCATATGGGGCCCCAGGCAGAGCACAGTGGCCCCAGGCAGAGCACAGGGGCCCCAGGCAGCATATGGGGCCCCAGGCAGAGCACAGGGGCCCCAGACAGCATATTGGGCCCCAGGCAGAGCACAGTGGCCCCAGGCAGAGCACAGGGGCCCCAGGCAGCATATGGGGCCCCAGGCGGAGCACAGTGGCCCCAGGCAGAGCACAGGGGCCCGAGGCAGAACATGGGGCCCCAGGCAGAGCACAGGGGCCCCAGGCAGAGCACAGGGGCCCCAGGCAGCATATGGGGCTTCAGGCAGAGCACAGGGGCCCCAGGCAGCATATGGGGCCCCAGGCAGAGCACAGTGGCCCCAGGCAGAGCACAGGGGCCCCAGGCAGCATATGGGGCCCCAGGTAGAGCACAGTGGTCCCAGGCAGAGCACAGGGGCCCCAGGCAGCTTATGGGGCCCCAGGCAGAGCACAGTGGCCCCAGGCAGAACATGGGGCCCCAGGCAGAGCACAGTGGCCCCAGGCAGAGCACAGGGGCCCCAGGCAGAGCACAGGGGCCTCAGGCAGCATATGGGGCCCCAGGCAGAGCACAGTGGCCCCAGGCAGAGCACAGGGGCCCCAGGCAGAACATGGGGCCCCAGGCAGAGCACAGGGGCCCCAGGCAGAGCACAGGGGCCCCAGGCAGCATATGGGGCCCCAGGCAGAGCACAGGGGCCCCAGGCAGCATATGGGGCCCCAGGCAGAGCACAGTGGCCCCAGGCAGAGCACAGGGGCCCCAGGCAGCATATGGGGCCCCAGGCAGAGCACAGTGGTCCCAGGCAGAGCACAAGGGCCCCAGGCAGCCTATGGGGCCCCAGGCAGAGCACAGTGGCCCCAGGCAGAACATGGGGCCCCAGGCAGAGCACAGGGGCCCCAGGCAGAGCACAGGGGCCCCAGGCAGCATATGGGGCCCCAGGCAGAGCACAGTGGTCCCAGGTAGAGCACAGGGGCCCCAGGCAGCCTATGGGGCCCCAGGCAGAGCACAGGGGCCCAGGCAGCATATGGGGCCCCAGGCAGAGCACAGGGGCCCCAGGCAGCATATGGGGCCCCAGGCAGAGCACAGTGGCCCCAGGCAGAGCACAGGGGCCCCAGGCAGAACATGGGGCCCCAGGCAGAGCACAGGGGCCCCAGGCAGAGCACAGGGGCCCCAGGCAGCATATGGGGCCCCAGGCAGAGCACAGGGGCCCCAGGCAGCATATGGGGCCCCAGGCAGAGCACAGCGATATTTTGGACCACTGTGCGGTGTTTCAGACCCCCTGTGTGATGTCTGGGGCCCTGTTCTTAAGTATATTAAAGATTAAAGTAACGTATATTAAAGTATATTATAGATCACATTTGACACGTTTATGAGCACCATTGAGTGATATACTCAAGAATGACATAATTTTTCAACATTTTATGGTTTCAAACTGTAAACACTCAGAGTTTTTTTTACTTCAACCAGAAAACCTTAACGGTTCATAAAAAACTTGACTGTTCAGGATATGATAAAAGTCATAGTATTCTGAATCTTTAACTTATAAAGATACCTTTACATGGGGTGATTATTGGTTCCAGAGAGGCTTTCGGCCGATAATCGTACACATGGCTGGTGACAGGACAATACAATATAAACGTTCAAAGGTAAACACTGATAACATTAACCCCTTAGTGACAGAGCCAATTTGGTACTTAATGACCGAGCCAATTTTTACAATTCTGACCAGTGTCACTTTATGAGGTTATAACTCTGGAACGCTTTATCGGATCCCGCTGATTCTGAGATTGTTTTTTCGTGACATGTTGTACTTCAAGTTAGTGGTAACATTTCTTCGATATTACTTGCGATTATTTATGAAAAAAATGGAAATATGGCGAAAATTTTTAAAATTTTGCAATTTTCAAACTTTGTATTTTTATGCCCTTAAATCAGAGAGATATGTCACAAAAAATAGTTAATAAATAACATTTCTCACATGTCTACTTTACATCAGCACAATTTTGGAAACAATTTTTTTTTTTGTTAGGGAGTTATAAGGGTTAAAAGTTGACCAGCAATTTCTCATTTTTACAACACCATGTTTTTTTTAGGGACCACATCACCTTTGAAGTGATTTTGAGGGGTCTATATGATAGAAAATAACCAAGTGTGACACCATTCTAAAAACTGCACCCCTCAAGCTGCTCAAAACCACATTCAAGAAGTTTATTAACCCTTTACGTACTTCACAGGAACTAAAACAATGTGGAAGAAAAAAATTAACATTTTACTTTTTTTTGCAAACATTTTACTTCAGAACCATTTTTTTTAATTTTCACAAGTGTAAAAACAGAAATTTAACCACAAATTTTGTTGTGCAATTTTTCCTGAGTACGCCGATACCCCATATGTGGAGGTAAACCACTGTTTGGGCGCACCGCAGAGCTTGGAAGTGAAGGAGCACCGTTTGACTGTTTCAATGCAGAATTGGCTGGAATTGAGATCGGACGCCATGTCGCGTTTGGAGAGCCCCTAATGTGCCTAAACAGTGGAAACCCCCCACAAGTGACCCGATTTTGGAAACTAGACCCCCCAAGGAACTTATCTAGATGTGTGGTGAGCACTTTGAACCCCCAAGTGCTTCACAGAAGTTTATAACGTAGAGCCGTGAAAATAAAAAATCTCATTTTTTCTACAAAAATGATCTTTTTGCCCCCAAATTTTTATTTTCACAAGGGTAACAGGAGAAATTAGACCACAAAAGTTGTTGTACAATTTCTCCTGAGTACGTCGATACCCCATATATGGGGGTAAACCACTGTTTGGGCGCACCGCAGAGCTTGGAAGAGAAGGAGTGTCGTTTTACTTTTTCAATGTAGAATTGGCTGGAATTGAGATCGGACGCCATGTCACGTTTGGAGAGCCGCTGATGTGCCTAAACAGTAGAGACCCCCACATATGACACCATTTTGGAAACTAGACCCCTTAAGGAACTTATCTAGATGTGTGGTGAGCACTTTAAACCCCCAGGTGCTTCACAGAAGTTTATAACGTAGAGCCGTGAAAATAAAAAAAATCGCATTTTTTCTACAAAAATGATCTTTTTGCCTCCAAATTTTTATTTTACCAAGGGTAACAGGAGAAAATGGACCCCAAAAGCTGTTGTACAATTTGTCTTGAGTACGCAGACACCCCATATGTGGGGGTAAACCACTGTTTGGGCGCATGGCTGAGCTCGGAAGCAAAGGAGCGCCATTTGACTTTTCAATGCAAAATTGACTGGAATTGAGATTGGACGCCATGTCGCGTTTGGAGAGCCCCTGATGTGCCTAAACAGCAGAAACCCCCCAAAATTGACCCCATTTTGGAAACTAGACCCCCCATGGAACTTATCTAGATGTGTAGTGAGAACTTTGAATGCCCAAGTGCATCACAGAAGTTTATAATGCAGAGTCGTGAAAATAAAAAATATATATTTTTTAACAATAAAGATTTTTTAGCCCCCAAGTTTTTATTTTCACAAGGGTAACAAGAGAAATTGGACCCCAAAAGTTGTTGTCCAATTTGTCCTGAGTATGCTGGTACCCCATATGTGGGGGTAAATCACTGTTTGGGCGCACGGCAGAGCTCGGAAGGGAAGGAGTGCCATTTTGGAATGCAGACTTTGATAGAATTGTCTGCGGGCGTTATGTTGCCTTTGCAGACCCCTAATGTACCTAAACAGTAGAAACCCCCAACAAGTGACCCCATTTTGGAAAATAGACCCCCCAAGGAACTTATCTAGATATGTGGTGAGAACTTTGAATGCCCAAGTGCTTCACAGAAGTTTATAATGCAGAGTAGTGAAAATAAAAAATATTTTTTTTCCCACAAAAAAGATTTTTTTAGCCCCCCAATTTTTATTTTCACAAGGGTAACAAGAGAAATTGGACCCCAAAATTTGTTGTCCAATTTGTCCTGAGTATGCTGGTACCCCATATGTGGGGGTAAACCACTGTTTGGGCGCACGGCAGAGCTCGGAAGGGAAGGAGCGCCATTTTGGAATGCAGACTTTGATAGAATTGTCTGCGGGCGTTATGTTGCGTTTGCAGACCACTAATGTACCTAAACAGTAGAAACCCCCAACAAGTGACCCCATTTTGGAAAATAGACCCCCCAAGGAACTTATCTAGATATGTGGTGAGAACTTTGAAAGCTCAAGTGCTTCACAGAAATTTATAATGCAGAGTAGTGAAAATAAAAAAATATTTTTTTTCCAACAAAAAAGATTTTTAGCCCCCAAGTTTTTATTTTCACAAGGGTAACAGGAGAAATTGGACCCCAAAAGTTGTTGTCCAATTTATCCCGAGTACGCTGATGCCCCATATGTGGGGGTAAACCACTGTTTGGGCGCACGGCAGAGCACAGAAGGGAGGGAGTACCATTTGACTTTTTTAGCGCAAAATTGGCTGTCGTGTTTGGAGACCCCCTGATGTACCTAAACAGTGGAAACCCCCCAATTCTAACTCCAACCCTAACCCCAACACAGCCCTAACCCTAATCTCAACCCGATCCATAATCCTAATCACAACCCTAACGATAATCACAACCCTAACCCCAAAACAGCCCTAATCTCAACCCTAACCATAACCCTAATCAAAACCCTAAATCCAACACACCCCTAACCCTAATCCCAACCCTAACCCTAATCCCAACCCTAATCCCAAACGTAACACTAATCCCAACCCTAATCCAAACCCTAACCCTAATCCCAACTCTAACCCTAACTTTAGCCCCAACCCTAACTTTAGCCCCAACCCTAACCATAACTTTAGCCCCCGTCGTCACAAAAAAAGTTCAATGTAACCTTTTTTTGGTACGTCGCGTCCGCCATTTCCGCGGATGCGTGGCCGTAACTCTGCCCCCTCCTCCCCAGGACATAGACTGGGCAGCGGATGCGTTGAAAAACTGCATCCGCTGCCCACGTTGTGCACAATTTTCACAACGTGCGTCGGTACATCGGGCCGACGCATTGCGACCGCCCCATACCGACGCAAGTGTGAAAGAAGCCTAAGGCTACTTTCACACTAGCGTCGTACTCGGCCCATCGCAGTGTGTCGGGCCGACGTACCGACGCTAGCGTTGTAAGCGCCGCACAACGGGTGCAGCGGATGCTGTTTTTTCAACGCGTCCGCTGCCCCATTGTGAGGTGCGGGGAGGCGGGGGCGGAGTTCCGGCCACGCATGCGCGGTCGGAAATGGCGGACACGTCGCACAAAAAAGTTACATGTAGTTTTTTTTGTGTCGACGGTCCGCCGAAGCACGACGCATCCGTCGCACGATGGATGCGACATGTGGCAATCCGTCGCAATGCGTCGCTAATGCAAGCCAATGGAGAAAAAACGCATCCTGCAAGCACTTTTGCAGGATGCGTTTTTTCTCCAACGACGCATTGCGACGGAAGCCAAAAAACGCTAGTGTGAAAGTAGCCTAACCCTAACCCTAGCCCTAACCCTAACCCTAAATTTAGCCCCAACCCTAACTCTAACCCTAACTCTAACCCTAACCCTAACTCTAACCCTAACCCTAACCCTAACTCTAACCCTAACCCTAACCCTAACCCTAACCCTAACTCTAACCCTAACCCTAACCCTAACCCTAATTTTAGCCCCAACTTGTCTTCTCCTGCCGGCCGGCAGATGGCAGCAGATGGCGGGCGCACTGCGCATGCGCCCGCCATGATGAAAAAGCCGGCTGGCAGGAGAAGACAGAAGAGGACCCAGGGACCCCGGGTGAGTATGTTAGGGTCCCCGAATCCCCCTATTTCTCTGTCCTCTGATGTGCGATCACATCAGAGGACAGAGAAATAACTGATCGCTTTTTTTTTTTTTTTTTGCGGTCGCCGGTAAACTGTTAATTACCGGCGATCGCAAAGCAGGGGTCGGTGCAAACCGACCCCGATCATGTTCTTTGGGGTCTCGGCTACCCCCGGCAGCTGAGACCCCAAAGAACATCCGGGTGCCGGGCGGCGCGCGCACTGCGCGTGCGCCCGCCATTTTTTCCCGGAAAAAAGATGGCGGCGCCCATGGGGAGACACGAGGAGCACCGGGGGAGGTAGGTAAGTATTGGGGGGCTATTGGGGGCCATCGGGGACCACATTTCTCTGTCCTCCGATGTGCGATCACATCGGAGGACAGAGAAATTAAACGGCAAATCGCGTTTTTTTTTTTTTTTTGTTGCGACCGCCGGTAAACGGTTAATTACCGGCGATCGCAACTCGGGGGTCGGTAAAAACCCCCCGAATCATGTTCTCTGGGGTCTCGGCTACCCTCGGCAACCGAGACCCCAGAGAAAATCCGACTCTGGGGGGCGCTATTCACTTTTTCCACAGCGCCGTTAATTAACGGCGCTGTGGATTAAGTACCCTTAGCGGCCGCCGTTAAAAGGCGTATCGGCGGTCGTTAAGGGGTTAAAATCTAATATATAATTGCCTAGAATACTACTTCCGGCAATTTGTGCCAACTTCCGTGGCTTTGTCCGGAGATAATGTCCGGAGATAAGTGACGTCACCAGCGTCCTACACCCGCTCAGGGTGGACAAAGATATATGCCTTCGTGGTGCGCGGCACTTTTCTGATTGGTTGCCGCCTGCCGCGAGCGACCAATCAGAAATGTGCCGTACTGTGACACACTCCGCCCGCCATTTTGGTGTGATTTTTGAATTTTTACCTCACAGCAAGTTTCTACTGCGTGGAGGCGGTCCCAGTGACGTTGCTCTTCAAGCTCCTGCCGAATTTCGTCAAAAAAATGATAATACCATTTACCAAAACTATATATATTTAGTTGTGAAGTGGTTCAGTGACATTTTCACACCAATTTTGAACTTTTGTTTGGTGTTTTCTCCATATACTGCCTATTATTCACTGACTGTTATACTGAGAGACTGCCGTTTATTAACCTCTTCTTTGCCACACTGGGTATATTGCTCTATTATTTGCCACATAAGGACATTGTCCATTATTGCCCAGCAATTTCTCTGCAATATAAACTGCCTATTTATTAATATCTGTATTCCTGCAAAGAACTATTGCCTATTATTAACTGGCTATTTTCCTACTACCTGACACTGCCTCTTATTAACCTGTTGTTTGCCACCACCACGCTTAAAGCTGTTTAGCTTAGCCAACATGAGCTCTAATAGTAAGGATACTAATGACACAGAGCCCAAAGCTGCTGATGGCGCACGTAAGATTAGGTCTGATATAAAGTATGGTAATGATGCAGAGCGAAAAGCCGCCGATGCCACACGTAAGTGCAAACAGCGTGTTAACAAGAGTACAGAGGATAGATGCAAGCGCCTGGATACTGTTAAGTATACTAATGACACAGAGTCCAAAGCTGCTGATGGCGCACGTAAGATCAGGTGTGATATAAAGTATGGTAATGATGCAGAGCGAAAAGCCGCCGATGCTGCACGTAAGCGCAAACAGTGTGCTAACAAGAGTACAGAGGAGAGATGCAAGTGCCTGGACACTGTTAAGTATACTAATGACACAGAGCCCAAAGCTGCTGATGGCGCACGTAACATCAGGTATGATAATAAGTATACCAATGACGCAGAGCGAAAAGCCGCCGATGCTGCACGTAAGCGTAAACAGCGTGCTAACAAGAGTACAGAGGATAGATGCAAGCGCCTGGACACTGTTAAGTATACTAATGACACAGAGCCCAAAGCTGCTGATGGCGCACGTAACATCAGGTCTGATAATAAGTATACCAATGACGCACAGCGAAAAGACACCGATGCTGCACGTAAGCGCAAACAGCGTGCTAACAAGAGTACAGAGGATAGATGCAAGCGCCTGGACACTGTTAAGTATACTAATGACACAGAGCCCAAAGCTGCTGATGGTGCACGTAACATCAGATCTGATAATAAGTATACCAATGACGCAGAGCGAAAAGCCGCCGATGCCGCACGTAAGCGCAAACAGCGTGCTAACGAGACTACAGAGGACAGACAGAAGCGCCTGGACACTGTTAATGCTGCTTGCAATAAAGGCATTACTAATGAGTCTTTTGAGGACAAAACTAATCGATTAAGTAATAAAGCTGCTGCTGCACGCTCTCAACGTTGCAAACATAATATTTCCACGTCCTCAGTCATAGATTCTGCCCACAATACAGCTTCTTTGTCTCCATTCATAGAATGTGTGCAGCCTGAAGCTCCTTTAACCGTTGGTAAATCTGCACGTAAGCGCAAACACTGTCCTACTTACACTCCAAATGATAAACGCCGTCGCCTGTACACCGTTAAGTCTGCTTATAAGACATGCTTCACACCTGACTCTTCTAAGGCAACAAACAAACCATTACCAAATGCAGCTGGTGCACGCCGTGAACGGCGCAAAAAAACCACTTGCACCTCCATATTAATAAACCCTGACCACGATACACCTTCCAACTCCTCAGTGATTGAATCTGTGGACAGTGAAGATCCTCTACCAGGTCCACGCTTTATATATGTTGGCTTAAAGAAACATTCCAATGCTCCGTTACCACAACCTGTACCTCAACATCCTACAGGTTTTACTAATGATGTCAGTACCATAGTAGAACACTCCTGTGGTCCTATGAACTATTTATGTGAACATTGTCAAGCATTACATTTTAATGCTGAGATACCAGCAGATAAAAATTTTACTCTGTGTTGTCACAAGAGTAAAGTGCATATACCTATACCCCAATATCCCGAGGTCTTTAAACGATTGCTGACAGGGGAGAGTGAGTTCAGTAAGAATCTCATGGAAAATATTCGTAGTATTAACAGCTCATTTGCTTTCGCCTCCATGGGTGCCAATATATCCCCTCCACCTGGACATGGCCCTTACTGTTTCCGTATACATGGACAAATATATCATCGTACTGGAACCCTACATCCCAGTGATGATCAAGTTCCAGCTTATGCCCAACTGTATATTTTGGATACCGCTACCACGAATGAACAACGTTTAAACTGTGAACAAAATCAAAAATGTCATCCCACTTTGATGAGTATAATTGCTCTTCAGTTAGACAATGTGAATCCCTTTGTTGCTGCCTACAAAATGTTACGAGATGTGGAACATGAAGAACATCTTAAAGCTGAAGCTAATGGCACTCTCATGCCAAATATCATCATGGCCCTTAAACAAGATCGGAATCAAGACCCTCGCCGATATAATAATCCAACTGTCAATGAAGTTGCTGTCGTATTTGAAAATGACAATGGAGAGCCACCATTTAATCGTGATATTTTAATACATTTACAACCGGACCCCAAAAATCCTTTGGCGCCAAGAACACAACAGGTCAGCATTCTACACAGTAATTTAGATGCTTTACTCTATCCTTTATTTTTCCCTTACGGAGACCAGGGCTGGCATGATGGCCTCAAGCAACAAGGGCAAAGTCCACGCAGAGTTACACAACTGCAATATTACTGCTATGTGCTGTCTGTCCGTAATCAGTTTAATCCACTCCTGAATGGTGGCAAACTCACTCAGCAGTACTTAGTGGATGCTTATGTGAAAATCGAGGCAAATCGCCTAAATTATATCCGTCAACACCAAAAGGATTTGAAAGTAGAGGATTATTGTGTACTCCAGGAACATCTCCAGAAAAAATCCATTGAGAAGGGCATCCCCATTGGAAAAACGGTCATTTTACCATCTTCGTTTGAAGGAAGTCCCAGGAATATGCAGCAGCGGTACCAGGATGCCATGGCTATTGTGACTAAATATGGTCGTCCTGATCTATTCATCACCATGACCTGTAATCCGAAATGGAATGAGATTACTGAGAATTTGGAACCTTGGCAGCGTGTGGAACATAGACCTGATTTGGTGGCACGTGTTTTCAAAATAAAACTGGAAGCACTCTTAAAAGACATTAACAACGGATTATTTGGGAAAGTTTGCGCTATGGTTCATGTAATTGAATTTCAAAAACGTGGCCTTCCACACGCTCACATTTTGATTATTCTGGACAGCAACTCCAAATTAAGGACTGAGGAGGACATAGACAATACAGTGTGGGCTGAAATTCCCAATCCTACCCACTACCCTCAGCTCTATAAAATTGTTCTCCAACATATGATTCATGGTCCGTGTGGAGAACACAACCCAAATTCTCCCTGTATGGATCTGGGGAAGTGTACAAAAGGTTTCCCTAAAGATTTGCAACCAAGAACCATCATAGCTAAGGACGCCTATCCTACTTATCGCAGACACTTTGGCCCATCTTTTCAACACCATTCTAACATGATTGACAATTCGTGGGTGGTTCCATATAATCCGTTCCTGCTATTAAAATACAAGTGCCATATAAATGTCGAAGTTTGTGGTTCCATTCAGGCTGTGAAATATTTATTTAAATACGTCTACAAAGGACATGATAAAGCCAATCTTGAAATCTGCCAGACTAACATCCAACATGATGAAACACACCAATTCATGGATTCAAGATATGTCAGTGCACCAGAGGCAGCTTGGCGAATATTCTCATATCCAATGCATAAACAATCTCATAGCATCATTCGCCTTGCTGTACATCTACCGCATTCTCAGCCACTCTATTTTCATGAGGATGACTCTATTGGAAACATCAAACAAAAGCTCCATCAAAATTCTACACTTATGGCCTACTTCAAGCTTAATCAGAACGACCATCATGCTCATATTTATTTATACCGTGAAATTCCCGAAAACTATGTTTGGAAAGAAGGTTCTTGGGAAGTTAGAAAGCGAGCAGGTGGTTCTGTGATTGGACGAATGTATACTGTCAGTGTGAAAGACCAAGAACGCTACTATTTAAGATTGTTATTGTTACATGTCAAAGGTGCAACCAGTTTTGACAGCATAAAAACTGTACACGGAGTCACACATGAAACCTTCAAAGATGCGGCATTAGCTCTTGGCTTACTATTTGATGATAGTCTGTGGAGAAATACATTACTTGATGCCAGTATTCTCAACATGCCAGCACAGCTACGTGACATGTTTGCCTACATTTGTATTTTTGGTCCTCCAGCTAAACCTCGGGACTTATGGGATGAATTTAAGGAACACTTTGTAGAAGACTACTGCTATGCATACCACTCCGACACTCTGGAGTGTGTCAATTGTGAAGGCTATGCTATGACAGATGTCCAACATGTTCTTAAAGCTCATGGCAAAACTTATACTGATTTTAATTTGCCACGTCCAGTCAAGAAACAACACCTCCTCCCACAGTATGATAAAGATTATGAGTTATCAGCAGCTGCTGAAATGAAAGCTACTCTAAATGAGGACCAACTTTTTGCTTTTGATGCTATCACTCAAGCTTTAGAAGACACTAATTCTACAGCAAAGTGTTTTTTCCTTGATGGTCCTGGTGGCAGCGGAAAAACGTACCTATATCATCTACTCCTACATCAGCTAAGAGGACAAGGAGACATTGTGTCACCTGCTGCCACTACTGGAATTGCCGCCAACTTGCTACAAGGTGGACGAACCATTCATTCTCTTTATGGGATTCCAATTCCTGTGAATGAAACATCTGTTTCCAGGATTAAGAAAGATACCGATGCAGCAAAAGATTTGCACAGCACTAAACTTTTTATTATTGATGAGTGCACAATGCTATCTAAATATGCATTGCATGTCATTGATAGAGTTTTACGTGATGTCATGACAACAAATGTAGCTCACAAAGAAAAAACACCGTTTGGAGGTAAAGTGATTGTTTTTGGAGGCGACTTTAGACAATGTCTTCCTGTCATCCCTCATGGGACAAGAACTGATGTTGTAGAGAGCTGTATAAAATATTCACAACACTGGCAACATTTTACTCGCCTGCCACTTATTAACAACATGCGCTCCATTGATCCTCACTACAGCAGTTGGTTGCTTCAACTGGGAAATGGTGAACTATCTAATGAACATAACCTTGGAGATGATGTAATTGAAATTCCTCCAGACATGGTATGCACTGGCTCTTTAATAATTGAAATTTTTGGAGATAATCTTTGTATTGATGTGAATGACACCGAAAGCATAAATACAGCTGCATCTCATGCAATTTTATGTCCAAAAAATGAGGACGTTGAGAAAGTCAATTCCCAAGTCATGGATTTATTGATAGGTGACTATACTGAATATATCAGTGATGATTCCATCGATCCTGATGAAGCTGATGACCTCGATCAATACCCACTTGAGTTTTTGAATTCACTAACACCAACTGGAATGCCTTCACATCGGCTGAAACTTAAAATTGGCACCATTGTCATGTTATTACGTAATCTGAACACGAACAAAGGTCTCTGCAATGGTACGCGGCTCATTGTCACTGCCTTACATGCCAATATCATACTGGCTAAAGTAATTAGTGGGTCAGCAGCAGGAAATGTGTTATTCATTCCACGAATTGATTTGTGTCCATCAGAGACTGGATTACCTTTTAAATTAAGACGGAGACAATTTCCCATCAAGCCCGCATTTGCAATGACCATAAATAAATCTCAAGGCCAGACCCTCCATCGAGTTGGCATTTATCTACCAGAACCTGCTTTTGCCCATGGTCAATTGTATGTTGCTTTTTCCAGGGTGAAGCAATGTTGCAATGTGAGGGTTAAAGTGGTTAATATACACCACTTCAAGGACAATTATTGGCTGATAGTACTAAAGTCTTCACACGTAATATTATCTACAAAAATATTTTAGTTTAACCCCTTCACCCCAAAGCCTGTTTTCACCTAAGTGACACGGCCAATTTTTACAATTCTGACCACTGTCACTTTATGAGGTCATAACTCTGAAACGCTTCAACGGATCCTGGTGATTCTGAGATTGTTTTCTCGTGACATATTGTACTTTATGATAGTGGTAAAACTTCTTCGATATGACTTGCATTTATTTGTGAAAAAAACAGAAATTTGTCGAAAATTATGAAAATTTAGCAATTTTCAAATTTTTCGGTTTTATGCCCTTAAATTAGAGAGTTATATCACATAATATAGTTAATAAACAACATTTCCCACATGTCTGCTTTACATCAGCACAATTTTGGAAACATAATTTTTTTTTGTTAGGGAGTTATAAGGGTTAAAAGTTGACCAGCGATTTCTCATTTTTGCAACAAAATTTGCAAAACCATTTTTTTTACGGACCACCTCACACTTGAAGTGACTTTGAGGGGTCTATATGACAGAAAATGTCCAAAAGTGACACCATTCTAAAAACTACACCCCTCAAGGTACTCTAAGCCACATTCAAAAAGTTTATTAACCCTTCAGGTGCTTCACAGGAATTTTTGGAATGTTTAAAAAAAATTGAACATTTAACTTTTCTTTCACAAAATTTTTACTTCAGATCCAATTTGTTTTATTTTACCAAGGGTAACAGGAGAAATTGGACCAAAAAAGTTGTTGTACAATTTGTCCTGAGTACGCCGATACCCCACATGTTGGGGTAAACCATTGATTGGGCACATGGCAGAGCTCGGAAGGGAAGGAGCGCCATTTGACTTTTCAATGCAAAATTGGCTGGAATTGAGATCGGAACCCATGTCGTGTTTGGAGAGCCCCTGACGTGCCTAAACAGTGGAAACCCCCACAAGTGACACCATTTTGGAAAGTAGACCCTCTAAGGAACTAATCTAGATGTGTGGTGAGCACTTTGAACCTCCAAGTGCTTCACAGAAGTTTATAATGTGGAGCCGTAAAAAAAATTAATATTAATTTTCACAAAAAATGATCTTTTTGCCCCAAATTTTTTATTTTCCCAAGGGTAGCAGGATAAATTGGACCCCAAAAGTTGTTGTGCAATTTGTCCTGAGTACGCTGATACTTCATATATGGGGATAAACCACTGTTTGGGTGCATGGCAGAGCTCGGAAGGGAAGGAGCGCCATTTGACTTTTCAATGCAAAATTGGCTGGAATTGAGATCAGAACCCATGTCGTGTTTGGAGAGCCCCTGACGTGCCTAAACAGTGGAAACCCCCACAAGTGACACCATTTTGGAAAGTAGACCCTCTAAGGAACTAATCTAGATGTGTGGTGAGCACTTTGAACCTCCAAGTGCTTCACAGAAGTTTATAATGTGGAGCCGTAAAAAAAATTAATATTAATTTTCACAAAAAATGATCTTTTTGCCCCAAATTTTTTATTTTCCCAAGGGTAGCAGGTTAAATTGGACCCCAAAAGTTGTTGTGCAATTTGTCCTGAGTACGCTGATACTTCATATATGGGGATAAACCACTGTTTGGGCGCATGGCAGAGCTCGGAAGGGAAGGAGCGCCATTTGACTTTTCAATGCAAAATTGGCTGGAATTGAGATCGGAACCCATGTCGTGTTTGGAGAGCCCCTGACGTGCCTAAACAGTGGAAACCCCCACAAGTGACACCATTTTGGAAAGTAGACCCTCTAAGGAACTAATCTAGATGTGTGGTGAGCACTTTGAACTTCCAAGTGCTTCACAGAAGTTTATAATGTGGAGCCGTAAAAAAAATTAATATTAATTTTCACAAAAAATGATATTTTTGCCCCACATTTTTTATTTTCCCAAGGGTAGCAGGATAAATTGGACCCCAAAAGTTGTTGTGCAATTTGTCCTGAGTACGCTGATACTTCATATATGGGGATAAACCACTGTTTGGGCACATGGCAGAGCTCGGAAGGGAAGGAGCGCCATTTGACTTTTCAATGCAAAATTGGCTGGAATTGAGATCGGAACCCATGTCGTGTTTGGAGAGCCCCTGACGTGCCTAAACAGTGGAAACCCCCACAAGTGACACCATTTTGGAAAGAAGACCCCCTAAGGAACTTATTTAGATGTGTGGTGAGCACTTTTAACCCCCAGTTGTTTCACTAAAGTTTAGAATGTAGCGCTGTGAAAATCAAAAAATCATTTTTTCTTTCCACAAAATGATGTTTTAGCCCGCAATTTTTTTTCCCCCAAGGGTAACAGGAGAAATTGGACCACAAAAGTTATTGTCCAATTTGTCCTGAGTACGCTGATACCCCATACATTGGGGGGAACCACTGTTTGGGCGCACGGCAGAGCTCGGAAGGGAAGGAGCGCCGTTTGAAATGCAGACTTAGATGGATTGGTCTGCAGGTGTCATGTTGCATTTGCAGAGCCCCTGATGTACCTAAACAGTAGAAACCCCCCACAAGTGACCCCATATTGGAAACTAGACCCCCCACGGAACTTATCTAGATGTGTTGTGAGAACTTTGAACCAACAAGTGTTTCACTACAGTTTATCACGCAGAGCCATGAAAATAAAAAATATTTTTTTTTCCACGAAAATTATATTTTAGCCCCCACATTTTTATTTTCCCAAGGGTAACAGGAGAAATTGGACAACAAAAGTTGTTGTCCAATTTGTCCTGAGTACGCTGATACTTCATATATGGGGATAAACCACTGTTTGGGCGCACGGCAGAGCTCGGAAGGGAAGGAGCGCTGTTTGAAATGCAGACTTAGATGGATTGGTCTGCAGGTGTCATGTTGCATTTGCAGAGCCCCTGATGTACCTAAACAGTAGAAACCCCCCACAAGTGACCCCATATTGGAAACTAGACCCCCCACGGAACTTATCTAGATGTGTTGTGAGAACTTTGAACCAACAAGTGTTTCACTACAGTTTATCACGCAGAGCCATGAAAATAAAAAATATTTTTTTTTTCACGAAAATTATATTTTAGCCCCCACATTTTTATTTTCCCAAGGGTAACAGGAGAAATTGGACAACAAAAGTTGTTGTCCAATTTGTCCTGAGTACGCTGATACTTCATATATGGGGATAAACCACTGTTTGGGCGCACGGCAGAGCTCGGAAGGGAAGGAGCGCCGTTTGAAATGCAGACTTAGATGGATTGGTCTGCAGGTGTCATGTTGCATTTGCAGAGCCCCTGATGTACCTAAACAGTAGAAACCCCCCACAAGTGACCCCATATTGGAAACTAGACCCCCCACGGAACTTATCTAGATGTGTTGTGAGAACTTTGAACCCCCAAGTGCTTCACTACAGTTTATAACGCAGAGCCGCGAAAATAAAAAATATATTTTTTTCCACGAAAATTATATTTTAGCCCCCATGTTTTTATTTTCCCAAGGGTAAGGCTGGTTTCACACTTGCGTTTTTTAAAAAAACGCATGTGTGAAAAAATGCATGTAATCGCGGTAAAACGCATGCGTTTTTTTAGACGCATGCGTTTTTATAGAAAAACACAAGAAAACAAGAAAAAACCAAAAAACCCTAACCCTACCCCTAACCCTACCCCTACCCCTAACCTGAAATACGTGGCACTGAAATACGTGGCACTGAAATACGTTTATATACGTATATACGTATATACGTATATAAGTGCCACGATATTTCAGTGGCCACGTATATAAGTGCCACGTATATAAGTGCCACGTATATAAGTGCCACGTATATAAGTGCCACGTATATAAGTGCCACGTATATAAGTGCCACGTATATAAGTGCCACGTATTTCATGTACATGCCACGATATTTAAGTGCCACGTATTTAAGTGCCACGTATTTAAGTGCCATGTATTTAAGTGTCACGTATTTAAGTGCCACGTATTTAAGTGCCACGTATTTAAGTGCCACGTATTTCACGTAAATGCCACGATATTTCAGTGCCACGTATTTCACTGAAATACCGTGGCACTTAAATACGTGGCACTGAAATATCGTGGCACTGAAATACGTGGCACTGAAATACGTGGCACTGAAATACTTGGCACTGAAATACTTGGCACTGAAATACTTGGCACTGAAATACGTGGCACTATGACTGTCAGAAAATGTTCATTAAACGGTTAGGGATCAGTTTAGGGGTAGGGTTAGGGTTTGGATCCCTTTATCACCTTGATGGTGGTGGGTGACTTTTCAGTGTGTGTTCTGTTTTTTTTCTATAAAAACGCATGCGTTTTTAACGCAAACAAACGCGTTGAGATCGGACGCCATGTCGCGTTTGGAGAGCCCCTGATGTGCCTAAACAGTGAAAACTCCCCAATTCTAACTGAAACCCTAACCCCAACCCTAACCCTAGTCCTAACCCTAGCGCTACTTTCACACTAGCGTTTTTTTGCATACGTCGCAATGCGTCGTTTTGGCGAAAAAACGCATCCTGCAAAGTCATCTGCAGGATGCGTTTTTTCCCCATAGACTAACATTAGCGACGTATTGACACATGTCGCAAGCGTCGTGCGACGGTTGCGTCGTGTTGTGGCGGACCGCCGGCAGCAAAAAACGTTACATGTAACTTTTTTTGTGCTGACGGTCCACCATTTCCGACCGCGCATGCGCGGCTGGAACTCCGCCCCCACCTCCCCGCACCTCACAATGGGGCAGCGGATGCGTGGAAAAACAGCATCCGCTGCCCCCGTTGTGCAGCGCTTGCACAGTATGCGTCGGTATGTCGGGCCGACGCAGCGCGACTGCCCCGTACCGACGCTAGTGTGAAAGTAGCCTAACGGGAAAATGGAAATAAATATATTTTTTTAAATTTCATTATTTTTCCTAACTAAGGGGGTGATGAAGGGGGATTTGATTTACTTATATAGCGTTTTTTGGGCGGATTTTTATGGTTGGCAGCCGTCACACACTAAAAGACGCTTTTTATTGCAAACAATAGTTTTTGCATCACCACATTTTGAGAGCTATAATTTTTCCATATTTTGGTCCACAGAGTCATGTGAGATCTTGTTTTTTGCAGGACGAGTTGACGTTTTTGCTGGTACCATTTTTGGGTACATGACATTTTTTGATCGCTTTTTATTCCGATTTTTGGGAGGCGGAATGAACAAAAACCAGCAATTCCTGAAATTCTTTTAGGGGGTGCGTTTATACCGTTCCGCGTTTGGTAAAAAGGATAAAGCAGTTTTATTCTTCGGGTCAGTACGATTACAGCGATAACTCATTTATATAATTTTTTTATGTTTTGGCGCTTTTACACAATAAAAACTATTTTATATAAAAAATAATTGTTTTTGCATCGCTTTATTCTGAGAGCTATAACTTTTTTATTTTTCTGCTGATGATGCTGTATGGCGGCTTTTTTTTTGCGGGACAAGATGACGTTTTCAGCGGTACCATGGTTATTTATATCCGTCTTTTTGATCGCGTGTTATTCCACTTTTTGTTTGGCGGTATGAGAATAAAGCGTTGTTTTTTGCCTCGTTTTTTTTTTTTTTTTTTTTACGGTGTTCACTGAAGGGGTTAACTAGTGATATAGTTTTATAGGTGGGGTTGTTACGGACGCGGCGATACTAAATATGTGTACTTTTATTGTGTGGTGTTTTTTTTATTTAGATAAAGAAATGTATTTATGGGAATATATATATTTTTTTTTTCTTTATTTAGGAATTTTTTTTTTTTTTTACACATGTGGAAAAATTTTTTTTTTACTTTTTTACTTTGTCCCAGGAGGGGACATCACAGATCGGTGATCAGACCGTGTGCATAGCACTCGGTCTGATCACCGATGTGACAGGCACATTGCAGAGGCTTGCCGGCGCCTGCTATGAGGATTCTCAGCAGACGCCGGCAAGCAGGGTCATCTTATGACCCGGAAGGAGTCCCCCGGCCATCTTGGATCCGGGGACTCCTTCCAGGTCACCGGAGCAGCGCGATCTCATCGCGCTGCTCCGGTGGGAGAGCGCAGGGAGCCCCCGTCCCTGCGCGATCCCCCTCTATGCCGCTGTCACTATTGACAGCGGCATCAGAGGGGTTAAATGCCCGCGATCGGCGACAGCGCCGATCGTGGGCATTGCTGCGGGGTGTCAGCTGTCATATACAGCTGACACCCGCACCCGATCACCGCGGCGCTCAGCGTGAGACCGCGGTGATCGGGGCGCCGTACTAGTACTGCGGCTGTCAGTAATGCAGTGGCGGCAGCGCTGTACTAGTACGGCGCATGTCGGGAAGGGGTTAAAGTTACTTTTCTTTTTTTTCATTATTCAGTTTTTCTAATAACATAGACAGCAATAGGCAAATTCTATGTATAGAGATAAGGAAAAAAAACAAAAACAAAAAAAAATTAGTGTAGCCATAGACATATAGATTTTAAGTACTTATGTAGGAAACTAGACTGTGGCCCGATTCTAATGCATCGGGTATTCTAGAATATGCATGTCCCCGTAGTATATGGACAATGATGATTCCAGAATTCACGGCAGACTGTGCCCGTCGCTGATTGGTCGAGGCAACCTTTATGACATCATCGTCGCCATGGCAACCATTATGACATCTACGTCGATACTGTGCCCGTCGCTGATTGGTCGAGGCGAATTCACGGCAGACTGTGCCCGTCACTGATTGGTCGAGGCAACCTTTATGACATCATCGTCGCCATGCTGTGCCCGTCTCTGATTGGTCGAGGCCTGGCGGCCTCGACCAATCAGAGACGCGGGATTTCCAGGACAGACAGAAAGACAGACAGACAGACAGACAGACAGACGGAAAAACCCTTAGACAATTATATATATAGATACGTATATAACATACGTACTCATTAGCATATAGGGTTAATAACTCTATATCATATCTACATAAATTTAGAAATATGATATATCAATACATATTTTTATAGGTAAGTAGAACACACATTAAGTACAAGATGTAAGATGTGTATCATCCAAATGCCTGTATTTGGTGATAGGAACCTGTATTTGAAGCTCCAGCAGTATAGCTGCTGAGAGATTTCATTTTGTTTTTAAAAAGGGTGAGGTTTTTGTGAACAGGTAAGAGACGGGTGGGATGGCTGTTCACACACATCTCTATCTCCAGGTGTGTTCTGTACATAGAAATTGATATATAGATAGGTACATATTTAGATAGATAGGGAAAGAATAGAGATTTTGCTTTCACATCAACATTTTTCTGCTATTTGGAGAATTTATGGTGGAAAAAAGGCTATTTCTGCACTTCCTGCCTAAGGGCTGACCCACGCCACTCTTGCTGTAAGTTGCATGCAATGTATACGGAATTTGTACTTCACTTGCGGCAGGTGCGGCACATGTGGTTTCTGCAGTTTTCGCCACAAAATCTCCACTTACCAGTGTTTTTGTTGTGGCTGCATTTAATGCAATTGTCGAAGCCGCGTTTGCCGCATTTACTGCAAGTTAACTCCAAGCTTCATCTACATTGCATGGCACTTGCTGAAAGTGTGTTGTAGGTCAGTTCTTTGGTGCCAAGTGTGGAAGTTGTATTGTTTTTAACATTACTTCTGCAAATATCAGAAACATGCAGATGTGAAAGAGGTTTGAGTATTAAGAAATAGGAATCAGTTAGTTAGGACCCATCAGTTCAAAGGCTACCGTGACGTGGTGATGGGCATGCTTATATTAGCCCATCGGTGTACTATGAACGTTGATTTCTTAAATTTTACACTTCTGTAAAAATAAACACAAAAAATTTGGATACACAAAAAGGCTTTTATTTCTGTTGTACTTATTAGAATTATTTAAAATGAAGGCTTAGCTAAGCCCAAGAGATGACTAAAAACGTTTCATACCAACCCATCAGATGTAAAATTACTGTGAAAATACCTGATGGGCACACAAGTATGCGCCAGTATGGGTACTAAGAGCTTTTCCACATAATAATGAAATATTTTAAAATGTCATAGAACATACCAATATACATAGTTATTGATACATATTATTTATTATTTACATTATTGTTCTTAAGCAAAGAACCGTTGTTGTGGCATTTGCCACAACACGCAAAGTTGTTGTCTGATGTCTTTCATCACTCCCCTCATAAGCATGTTCATGGATCCTGTGTAACTGTACCTTAACCCCTTCACCCCCGGAGCTTTTTCCGTTTTTCCGTTTTCGTTTTTCGCTCCCCTCCTTCCCAGAGCCATAACTTTTTTATTTTTCCGTCAATTTGGCCATGTGAGGGCTTATTTTTTGCCGGACGAGTTGTACTTTTGAACTACATCATTGGTTTTAGCATGTCGTGTACTAGAAAACAGGAAAAAAATTCCAAGTGCAGTGAAATTGCAAAAAAAGTGCAATCCCACACTTGTTTTTTGCTTACCTATTTTGCTAGGTTCACTAAATGCTAAAACTGACCTGCCATTATGATTCTCCAGGTCACTATGAGTTCATAGACATCTAACATGACTAGGTTATTTTTCACCTAAGTGGTGAAAAAAAATTCCAAACTTTGCAAAAAACAAAACAAAACAAAATTGCGCCATTTTCCGATACTCGTAGCATCTCCATTTTTCGTGATCTGGGGTCAGGTGAGGGCTTATTTTTTGCGTGCCAAGCTGGCGTTTTTAATGATAGCATTTTGGTGTAGATACGTTCTTTTGATCGCCCGTTATTGCATTTTAATGCAATGTCGTGGCGACCAAAAAAACGTAAATCTGGCGTGTCGAATTTTTTTCTCATTACGCCATTTAGCGATCAGGTTAATGCTTTTTTTTATTGATAGATCGGGCGATTCTGAACGCGGCGATACCAAATATGTGTAGGTTGGGGGTTTTTTTTATTGATTTATTTTGATTGGGGCGAAAGGGGGGTGATTTAAACTTTTATATTTTTTTTATTTTTTTCACATTTTTAAAAACTTTTTTTTTTTACTTTTGCCATGCTTCTATAGCCTCCATGGGAGGCTAGAAGCAGGCACAGCCCGATCGGCTCTGCTACATAACAGCGATCATCAGATCGCTGTTATGTAGGAGAATTGCAGGTGTGCTGTGAGCGCCGACCACAGGGTGGCGCTCACAGCCACCGGCGATCAGTAACCATAGAGGTCTCAAGGACCTCTATGGTTACAATGGAGGAGCATCGCCGACCCCCGATCATGTGACGGGGGTCGGCGATGCGCTCATATCCGGCCGCACGGCCGGATGCGGTAGTTAAATGCCGCTGTCTGCGTTTGACAGCGGCATTTAACTAGTTAATAGCGGCGGGTGATCGCGATTTCACCCGCCGCTATTGCGCGCACATGTCAGCTGTAAAAAACAGCTGACATGTCACGACTTTGATGTGCGCTCACCGCCGAAGCGCACATCAAAGCTGGGGTCCCGACATGTGACGTACTATTCCGTCACATGTCGGGAAGGGGTTAAATAACAAGAATTGTCAAGAGCTGGTGAGTGCATCCATTTTTTGTTCTTTCTTACTATTATTTATTAATTGTATTATTCTTACATTTGAATAAATAAAGTATATATGGATTCTAGACTCCCGATTCTTTAGAATCGGGCTGCCATCTAGTATAACATAAACAAAAAAAGCAAATGATAAAACGGGGTAAGGGAGTCTGCCATATAAGTGTGAATGATAGGTATTAGATATTAGACTACTATATTATACCATAAGTACTCTTTTATATTTTTAATTGCAGCCAATTCTTCCATGTCCCAAGGTGTCAAATCAGAGCTATGCATTGCAGTAGTTCCTCCCATACGAGATCCCACTAACCCCAGCACTCTATCTGCATATGTGCAGCATATCCTTTTAGTTACGGCTCTACAGTATGGAGAGCACTGAGGGATTTTTTTCAGTGAATATGTTGATTCTTATGAAGCCCAACCCTGATAGTTTGGATGATGGTAATGTGGTATATCTACATTTAAAAAATAAAAGTCATTTTGTGTTTAACAAAAGGGTTACTCCATGCAAATAAAAAATAATTCTCCTGGACATACCTTCATAAACTATAAAGCTAACATACATATTGTTCCTTCTAATCCTGACAATACTTGCTATATGCTATTGTAAGGTTACTGAGCGAGGTAGTCATGGACGATGTGCTGCTTCTGTACGCTCTGGCACCCTAAAGGAAAATCATGTTCTAGTCCTGATGTGCTGCTTTGTGTGGGGTGCATCACACTTACTTGTGGCACATAGGCCTCCACTGGCTCCAGACTTTCATCTTCCAGAACATTCGCAGAACACAATTCAAGGGGCACCAAATATTTTATAACAGTCAAACTTTTACTTGGCAGTTTATGGCCATTACAATAAAACATGTAGGAAAGGGCCCAACAGGTTACAGTCTTTCCTACAAGTAACAGACATAACTTCAGCACTAATCCTCAGTCTGGGAAAAGCATCCCTCTTGCTATCTCCTCTAGCACCAGAAATTCTCTCTTCCAAAGGAAGTGCACCAAGATTCCAATACCTTCTGCCTCTGAGAGTCTGAGTCCATCTTTTCCTGCATCAGCGCAGACTTAGTGCACCAAAGGCTCCAACATCCATCTCAAGGTCTCAGGCCCAGAAGGGTTCTATTGCAATCCATTGCCCCGAGTAACAGGCTTATTTTGTCCCTAGCAGACCACTGCATATGACCACTGCTATCACTCCACCACTGCTATCACTCCACTCCTGTAAATGAGCTAACACTTCCTGAACATATTAACTCTCGGTTGCCCCTCCCCACTCTGGGCCGGTCGTTATAGTTAACCCTGCCTAGGCTATACTGCAGCCCCAGGGGTTTTTGCGTTCCGAAAACATACATAACTATAAAATATATTTAACTACTTGGAAGACAATCTCCACTACTCCCACACTATAACAGTGGAGCAGATGCTCAGTGTACTTCTTCTCTTCTTGGACATTATGTCACAGATCAGGGGGCGTAGCTTACTCCTGACTTCTAGTAACAGCAACCCTCTGATAACATATCCTTACATGCAGTCCGAGATTGAGTGGTGTGGCCAACCCTTGGCAATGTGCAGTTATTCGTCTGTGCTTTGCCCCACCCGTCTCCACTTGGGATCCATGCCTGCTAGCTTCACAGCTACTCCACACTCTTGGGCATGCCATAAAGAAGCAGCAAATACAGACTATGATCATGACAGTGCATTATGTGTACTGTTATGTGTCAGACAGCAACAGAGGCAGAGTGCTGATCTGCATATCAAACAGTACATAATGTACTGCCATGGCTTATTCCACATTGTACATACACATACATGCATCATCAAACAAAAACATTTTGGTTGCATTTACATGCGCTGAGTTCTGGCCGATAAACGAGCGTGATCGACAATATTGAAGTAATTTGATGCTTGTTCCCAGGTCTCTTTACGCCGGCTAAGGAACAATGATGGGGACAGAATAATCACTAATATATCAACTTGTCTACATACAGTATCATGTTATTTGCAGCATATCTGCAGTTTTCACCAGTGATGTGCTGTTGAGAACAATGATTTATGCTCTTTTATAAACAATCCAATCACTCAATGAATAGGCAGCATTTTCTTGTTTAGTATAATACACCCCATAGTCCTCCACATAGTATCATGCACCCCATAATCCTCCATATAGTATAATGTGCACCATTGTCCTTCAAATTTTATAATGCACACCCCATAGTCCTCCATATAGTATAATGTGCACCATAGTCCTCCATATAGTATAATGTGCCCTATGGTCCTGCATATAGTATAATATACCCCCATAGTTCTCCATATAGTATAATACACTCCCCACAGTCCTGCATATCATATAATGCACTCCCCATAGTTCTCCATATAGTATAATACACTCTTCTGTCCTTCATGTAGTACAATGCACTCCTCATAGTATAATGCACTACATAGTTCTTCATATAGTATACATATATATATATATATATATATATATATACAGTATAATGCAGGTCCCTTATAGTACATATAGTATAATACACTTCCCATAGTCAGTATAATGCAGTATAATGCACCATATAGTCTTCAATAGAGTACAATGCAGCCCCCTCATAGTATAATGCAGCCTCTCTCAGAATATAATGCAGCCACCCCATAGAGAATAATGCAGCCACCCCATAGAGCATATTACTGGCACTCCATAGAGTATAATGCAGGCCCCTCATAGAGTATAATGCAACCACCCCACAGAGTATAATTGTCATGTCGGACACTGTTCAGACCAGGTCGTTCGACAGACAGCGGTAATTCCGCTTTTGACCACTATTTGCTCATTGGCGTCGGCTAGATTTTAGCTAGCTGTTTCGGGGTTAATTTACCTGATCCTCGGATTGGAAGCTGGGCCATGCCCATTGCCTTTAAATAGCTCTCCTGATCATTGGGCGTCGCCGATTATAGCTTCTGTCTTGTGCGTTGTTATCTCGGTCTGGAGTGGAGAGCTGGTTGTTGGAGATTCGTTGCTGGTGGTGTATTTTCCTTTGTCTTATTTACTCCTTCCTGTAGTTGTATTTATTTTGCCCTGCACATTTATAGTGTATTCCTGAGTGACTGCGGCGTGGTGTATATTTTCCGTTATCCTTGTCTGTGCTAACTGTGGGTATTGGTGAATTACCTCTTCACTGGGTGGTGGGCGTGAGGTTTCAGCCTAGGGTTGAAACAGGAGACAGGGTGAGGTTCGAGGCCTGGACATGCACACCATCAGTGTAAACTCCTGGTAGAGGGTCAGTCAGGATTTCCCTAGTCTGAGGGAAATTGCAGGGGCCCGGGTTATTAGCTCTCGCTCACCTAGTCTCCCCGTGACAATAATGCAGCTACCCCATAGAGTATAATACTGCCATTCCATAGAGTAAAATGCAGCCACACCATAGAGTATAATGCAGCCCCCTCATACAGTATAATTCAACCACCCCACAGAGGATAATGCAGCCCCCTCATGAAGTATAATGCAGCCCCCTTTTAGAGTATAATGCAGCCACCCCATAGAGTATAATGCAGCCACCCCAAAGAGTATAATGCAGCCCCCATAGAGTATAATGCAGTCCCACAGTCCTGAAGTATTATGGCCACCACGTACTCACTGAGATAAAAAAAAATACATTATTCACCTCTCCTCCCCGCTGCTCCTTTGTCTGCAAAGCTTCTCAGCAGCTCCACTGCCCAGCACAGTGCGCGATGAAGTGATGAAATTGTGCACCCGCTATGTCAGAGGCGCTGGGCCTCCCTGACTCACTTACCCCGCTGTTGTTGTGAGGGCTGGGGGCCCCTGGGGGAGGGGAGGCTCTAGGCAGGTGTCTAGTCTGCCTGCCCCTAACACCGGCCCTGACTAGCAGGTACGGATTCCAAGTGGAGAGGGGAAGGGGGAAGCCAAGCAAAGTACAGATGCAATGACTGCATGGAAAGAGATGTCAGGGGGCTGGCTGTTACTATCTTCTTGGTCCTACTATGCTCTGTCAATTTTGAGCCCTGCTGGCACATAATGAGGTGAAATACTAAAGTTAGGAACCATCCTGATTGGGCACACCTTTATCTTTTACGCTTTTTTGATCAAAATAGTGTCAACTATAAAAATAGTCTGGGTGAAATGGTGGATGAGGATGAGGAAAAAGCCAATATGCTAAATGACTTTTTTTCATCAGTATTTACAAAAGAAAATCCCATGGCAGACAAAATGACTAGTGATAAAAATTCCCCATTAAATGTCACCTGCTTAACCCAGCAGGAAGTACAGCGGCGTCTAAAAATAACTAAAATTGACAAATCTCCGGGCCCGGATGGGATACACCCCCGAGTACTGCAGGAACTAAGTACAGTCATTGATAGACCATTATTTTTAATCTTTAAAGACTCCATAATAACAGGGTCTGTACCACAGGACTGGCGTATAGCAAATGTGGTGCCAATATTCAAAAAAGGGGCAAAAACTGAACTCGGTAATTATAGGCCAGTAAGTTTAACCTCTACTGTGGGTAAAATCCTGGAGGGCATTCTAAGGGATGCTATGCTGGAGTATCTGAAGAGGAATAACCTCATGACCCAGTATCAGCACGGGTTTACTAGGGACCGTTCATGTCAGACTAATTTGATCAGCTTCTATGAAGAGGTAAGTTCAGGACTGGACCAAGGGAACCCAGTGGACGTAGTATATATGGACTTTTCCAAAGCTTTTGATACTGTGCCACACAAAAGGTTGTTACATAAAATGAGAGTAATGGGGATAGGGGAAAATATGTGTAAGTGGGTTGAGAGCTGGCTCAGGGATAGGAAACAAAGGGTGGTTATTAATGGAGCACACTCGGACTGGGTCGCGGTTAGCAGTGGGGTACCACAGGGGTCAGTATTGGGCCCTCTTCTTTTTAACATATTTATTAATGACCTTGTAGGGGGCATTCAGAGTAGAATTTCAATATTTGCAGATGACACTAAACTCTGCAGGGTAATCAATACAGGGGAGGACAATTTTATATTACAGGATGATTTATGTAAACTAGAAGCTTGGGCTGATAAATGGCAAATGAGCTTTAATGGGGATAAATGTAAGGTCATGCACTTGGGTAGAAGTAATAAGATGTATAACTATGTGCTTAATTCTAAAACTCTGGGCAAAACCGTCAATGAAAAAGACCTGGGTGTATGGGTGGATGACAAACTCATATTCAGTGGCCAGTGTCAGGCAGCTGCTACAAAGGCAAATAAAATAATGGGATGTATTAAAAGAGGCATAGATGCTCATGAGGAGAACATAATTTTACCTCTATACAAGTCACTAGTTCGACCACACTTAGAATACTGTGCACAGTTCTGGTCTCCGGTGTATAAGAAAGACGTAGCTGAACTGGAGCGGGTGCAGAGAAGAGCGATCAAGGTTATTAGAGGACTGAGGGGTCTGCAATACCAAGATAGGTTATTACACTTGGGGCTATTTAGTTTGGAAAAACGAAGACTAAGGGGTGATCTTATGTTAATGTATAAATATATGAGGGGACAGTACAAAGACCTTTCTGATGATCTTTTTAATCATAGACCTGAGACAGGGACAAGGGGGCATCCTCTACGTCTGGAGGAAAGAAGGTTTAAGCATAATAACAGACGCGGATTCTTTACTGTAAGAGCAGTGAGACTATGGAACTCTCTGCCGTATGATGTTGTAATGAGTGATTCATTAATTAAATTTAAGAGGGGACTGGATACCTTTCTGGAAAAGTATAATGTTACAGGGTATATACACTAGATTCCTTGATAAGGCGTTGATCCAGGGAACTAGTCTGATTGCCGTATGTGGAGTCGGGAAGGAATTTTTTTCCCCATGGTGGAGTTAAGGCCCCGTCTCACACAGCGACGCTGCAGCGATACAGACAACGATGCTGATCGCTGCAGCGTCGCTGTGTGGTCGCTGTGTGGTCGCTGGGGAGCTGTCACACAGACCGCTCTCTCCAGCGACCAACGATCAGGGGAACGACTTCGGCATCGTTGAAACTGTCTTCAACGATGCCGAAGTCCCCCTGCAGCACCCGGGTAACCAGGGTAAACATCGGGTTACTAAGCGCAGAGCCGCGCTTAGTAACCCGATGTTTACCCTGGTTACCAGCGTAAATGTAAAAAAAAAAAAAACACTACATACTCACCATCTGTTGCCCGTCAGGTCCCTTGGCATCTGCTACCTGCTCTGACTGAGCCGCCGTACAGTGAGAGCAGAGCGCAGTGGTGACGTCACTGCTGTGCTCTCACTTTACGGCGGCTCAGTCAGAGCAGGAAGCAGACGCCAAGGGACCTGACGGACATCAGAAGGCGAGTATGTACTGTTTGTTTTTTTTTACATTTACGCTGGTAACCAGGGTAAACATCGGGTTACTAAGCGCGGCCCTGCGCTTAGTAACCCGATGTTTACCCTGGTTACCAGTGAAGACATCGGTGGATCGGTGTCACACACACCGATTCAGCGATGTCAGCGGGACCTCAACGACCAAAAAAAGGTCCAGGCCATTCTGACACGACCAGCGATCTCGCAGCAGGGGCCTGGTCGCTGGTACGTGTCACACATAGCGAGATCGCTACTGAGGTCGCTGTTGCGTCACAAAACTTGTGACTCAGCAGCGATCTCGCTATGTGAGACGGGGCCTTTACTCTTTGCCACATGGGTTTTTTTTGCCTTCCCCTGGATCAACATGTTAGGGCATGTTAGGTTAGGCTATGGGTTGAACTAGATGGACTTACAGTCTTCTTTCAACCTTAATAACTATGTAACTATGTAACTATGTAACTAAGTACTCTATTATTTAAATGTACTATTTCTATTTATTTAATTACTGCAGAGTATCTGTTCATTGTTTTTAACTTAGGTTTTATTTGTTATTGGCCACAGTATGAATGTGCACCTACACATAGCACTTATGCCAACAAATGTGCCATTTCTTCGACTTTTTCTCTGCTCATTGCATGACACATGACAGTACACTGTATACAGGTCAGGGACCCATCCGATCTGAGATTACCTTGACGTTTTGTGGGTGGGCTCATATTTTTTGGCCAAATCTTGTGCTAAGCATCTCGTGTTTTTTCATAGATTTCACAAGCCATTATGCTATTCATATTTCATGTATCGCACATTCCCTTGCTTTAGTACAGTTGAGTGCAGCCATTGATCTATTTGCTATGTCTTTTTTGGTTATGCACCAGTTCACATTATATTGCTGTTCAGTCAGTTTACCTATATTTACTAAGTACACTGTATACTATCATGCAATGGCGTAACTACAATGTTATGGGCCCCAGTGCGATATTTCAAATGGGGTCCCACCCCTCACCTGCTGGCTACTGCTGGTCACACACTGGAGACATCATCACACACACTGGCAGGGGGAGGCAGAGCCCAGCAACATTGTTGCTTGTAGTTAGACATGGACTAACCCAAATAGTAAAGTTCGGCATCCGTACCGAACACCTACTGTTTGGGCACAGACACCGAACACGGACTTCACCAAGGTGTTTGTTGCGCTGTCATGTGCATGGCAGCGCAGCAAACACTGCTTCTGAATGGCAGGGAAATCATCCCCGCCGGCCAGAGAGCCGCGGTTCCTACTCTGTCAAATGACAGCAGGAGCGCTCAGCTGTGATCGAAGGTATAAAGTTTACCTCCTGTCACTGATGTCAGCTGATGGAAAACTGTGTTTAGCTTTATTTCAAATGAAGGACTTTATTATTGCTCTGTCTTTATTTACCATACAACTGTAGGACTAGTATTAGATAGGTGTCTTATAGATGTCTCTCCATTGCTAAGCTGTGGGCTTGATGTCACCGGACAATACAAAGGTGACGTCAACCCCACAAATATGAACCCCACTTGTCACCGCTACAGGGCAAGTGGAAAGAGCTGGGCAAAGCGCCAGAATTGGCGCATCTAATAGATGTGCCTTTTCTGGGCAGCTGCAAGCTGCTGTTTTTAGGCTGGGGGGGCAAAATCCATGGCCCCTTACCAGCCTGAGAATACCAGCCCCCAGCTGTCAGCTTTAGCACAGTTGGTTGACAAAATGGGGCGACCCAACGCTGTTGCAGCTGTGACCCTTGCGACCTCGGGAGTTACGCCCCTGCTATCATGGCTTGTTCTGTAGTTGATAGCAGCCTGTATTGTATTTGCTGCTTCATTATGACATGTCCAAGTGCATGGAGGGAGTAATAACTGTAATAAAGAAGTTGTGAAACTAGCAGGCATGGATCCTGAGTGGAAAGGGGAGGGCAGGCAGAGCTCAGATAGGCTACGTTCACATTAGCGTTGTGCGACGCAGCGTCGGGCGCCGCATGCGTCATGCGCCCCTATATTTAACATGGGGGCGCATGGACATGCGTTGTGATGCGTTTTTTGACACATGCGTTTTTTGCGGCGCACGCGTCAGGGCGCACAGGACGCAGCAAGTTGCATTTTTTTTGCGTCCAACTTTCAGCCAAAAAGGACGCATGCGTCGCAAAACGCAGCGTTTTAGCGTGTGTTTTGCTGCGTTTTTGTTTGCGTTGTGCGTTGCGTCGCCGACGCTGCGTCGTACAACGCAAATGTGAACGTAGCCATACAGTTACAGCAGTTTGGCAGGTGCTGGCCACACACCCTGATCTCAGACTGCAACCAAACAGATGTTATTAGGGAGGGATGTTACTAGAAGTCAGGAGAAGGTCACACCCCCTGATCTATGACATAACTTTCCAGAATGAAGGGGAGCATTGAGGTGTAGATCCACCCTCACAGCAAATTGCAGGTACTGTCAGGATTAGAAATAACACTATGGCTATTATCTTTATAGGTCATAAAGGTATGTCCGGGAGAGTACTTTTTTTCTAATCTCCCTGGAGTACCCCTTTACGTTATTATAAAGGAAAAAAAATGTCCAAGCATAATAGTAAGGAGGTCACCCAATCTATAAGATATTCAAGTATGGAGTGAAACTCAGCATAATAGAAATACTTCCTGATTATGCATCAGTTACTCTGATGAGCAAATGTTAACTGTTAATAACTTGACTTTCAGGCTCCATATCTCACCCACAACTACTGCTTCAAGCGTGACATTCATTACAATCATTTTTTAGACAATCATCTTGATTATCTCATACAAAAATTTGACTTGCAACTATTTGGTATATGATTAGTTATGCAGATTCTTGTCATGTCACTGCATTGTTAATATTTTGCTTTTGGTGGAAAATTCTTTTTCTTCTTTAATACTACAAAATACAACCTGTTCTCACATTTCCTAATAGCTCAGTGTGTTATTAGGTTGATTCCCAAAGCAAAAAGTCACTGGTTCAAATCGAGGAGCAGCCATGAAGAAGTCTTCCCAAGAAAAGAGAAACAGCATCAACCAGCTCATCGATAGCAGTCTCTTGGCCACACAAAAATTGTCAAACTGCATCATGTGAATTATATGGCAGATGGAAGAATACAAATGAAGTTCATCCATCCATCCAAAAGCAAACAGGTGGACGTCCAGGCAAAATATCGGAGTCAGCAAGTCTGCTCATCACAATGTTTATCAGTTCTGGCACAACAGCCATGGCAGTTGCGGTGGAGCGTATGCTTTGTAATAGTAAAATCACAGACATCCATCAAGCACCATGCATCACACGTTACCTAACAAACAGGCAATCCCTGCATGTATTCCGGCTGTCGAACAGCCATGAGACATGCAGCCATGTGGACTCGAACATATTTTTCGAGCACGCTGAAGACACTCTGTTAGCTTACTGACGTCATCATCGGTCACAGACACTGCCGGCTATAGCAGAGCACTGCGAAATCCTACTCCATTTGGGGCTCCATAAGCTGGAATTTTGGACAGGGCTCGTCGTGGGACATCGATGTGGGATCCTTTAGACTACAATGAACTGGCGTGAGATTTTTTGGGGAAATAAATTGGTGAAAGAAGATGTCTGGGTTTCTTTTATTAAAGTAAAGGACTTTTCTGTGCCGGTGGGTTTATTGATTTTTATTTACAGAGTTAGTAATGGGGGTGTTTGGCTGACACCTCTCCATTACTAACCCCAGGGCTCAGTGATAGCACTAGCTGCTGACTTCAACACCATTACTAACCATCCCATTACCATCATTAATCCCATTACCCTGATTGCGACCACACCATGGCAATCGGTAAGAGCTGAGACAGGGCACCAGAATTGGTGCATCTAATGTGATGCGCCAGTTCTGGTGTGGATGAGGGCTGGTATTTTTAGTCTGGGAAGGGGCAAGTGACCATGGCCCTTAACCCCTTCCCGACCCATGACACCACGTAGGCGTCATGAAAACCTGTGCCAATCTGACCCATGACGCCTATGTGGCGTCATGGAATGATCGCATCCCTGCAGATCGGGTGAAAGGGTTAACTCCAATTTCACCCGATCTGCAGGGACAGGGGGAGTGGTACATCAGCCCAGGGGGGGGTGGCTTCACCCCCCCGTGGCTACGATCGCTCTGATTGGCTGTTGAAAGTGAAACTGCCAATCAGAGCGATTTGTAATATTTCACCTAAAAAACTGGTGAAATATTACAATCCAGCCATGGCCGATGCTGCAATATCATCGGCCATGGCTGGAAACACTGATGTGACCCCCCCACCCCACCGATCGCCCCCCCAAGCCACCGATCTGTGGTCCGCTCCCCTCCGTCTTGTGCTCCGCTCCCCCGTCCTCCTGTCCGCTCCCCCCGTGCTCCTATGCCACCCCCCTGTGCTTCGACGCCCCCCCCGTACCCCGATCTCCACCCCCTTATACTTACCGAGGCTCCCGGTGTCCATCCGTCTTCTCCATGGGCGCCGCCATCTTCCAAAATGGCGGGCGCATGCGCAGTGCGCCCGCCGAATCTGCCGGCCGGCAGATTCGTTCCAGGTATAGTTTGATCACTGATAAAACCTATCACAGTGATCAAAATAAAAGAAATAGTAAATGACCCCCCCTTTATCACCCCCAAAGGTAGGGACAATAATAAAAAAAAAGAATTTTTTTTTTTCTTTTTCCACTAGGGTTAGGGTTAGAACTAGGGTTAGAACTAGGGGTAGGGTTAGGGTAAGGGTTAGGGGTAGGGTTAGGGGTAGGGGTAGGGTTAGGGGTAGGGTTAGGGTTAGGGGTAGGGTTAGGGGTAGGGTTAGGGCATGTGCACACAGTGCGGATTTGGGTGCAGATCCGCAGTGGATTGGCCGCGGATCTGCAGCGGATTGGCCGCGGATCCGCAGCGGATTGGCCGCTGCGAATTCATAGCAGTTTTCCATCAGGTTTACAGTACCATGTACACCTATGGAAAACCAAATCCGCTGTGCCCATGGTGCGGAAAATTCCGTGCGGAAACGCTGCGTTGTATTTTCCGCAGCATGTCAATTCTTTGTGCGGATTCTGCAGTGTTTTACACCTGTACCTAAATAGGAATCCGCAGGTGAAATCCGCACAAAAAAACACTGGAAATCCGCTGTAAATCCGCAGGTAAAACGCAGTGCCTTTTACCTGCAGATTTTTCAAAAATCGTGCGGAAAAATCTCACACGAATCCGCAACGTGGGCACATAGCCTTAGGGTTAGGGTTGGAATTAGGGCTAGGGTTGGAAATAGGGTTAAGATTAGGCTTGTGGTTAGGGTTACGGATAGGGTTAGGGGTGTGTTGGGGTTACAGTTATGGTTAGGGTTGGGATTAGGGTTAGGGTTGGGATTAGGGTTAGGATTAGGGTTAGGGTTGGGATTAGGGTTACGGGTTTGTTGGGGTTAGGGTTGTGGTTAGGTGTGTGTTGGGGTTAGGGTTGTGATTAGGGTTATGGCTACAGTTGGGATTAGGGTTAGGGGTGTGTTGGGGTTAGTGTTGAAGTTAGAATTGAGGGGTTTCCACTGTTTAGGCACATCAGGGGTCTCCAAATGCAACATGTCGCCACCATTGATTCCAGCCAATCTTGCGTTCAAAAAGTCAAATGGTGCTCCCTCCCTTCCAAGCCCCGACGTGCGCCCAAACAGTGGTTTACCCCCACATATGGGGTACCAGCGTACTCAGGACAAACTGGGCAACAACTGTTGGGGTCCAATTTCTCCTGTTACCCTTGCAAAAATAAAAAATTACTTGCTAAAACATAATTTTTGAGGAAAGAACAATTATTTTTTATTTTCACGGCTCTGCGTTATAAACTTCTGTGAAGCACTTGGGGGTAGAAAGTGCTCACCACACATCTAGATAAGTTCCTTGGGGGGTCTAGTTTCCAAAATGGGGTCACTTGTGGGGTGTTTCTACTGTTTAGGCACGTCAGGGGCTCTGCAAATGCAACGTGACACCCGCAGACCATTCCATCAAAGTCTGCATTTCAAATGTCACTACTTCCCTTCCGAGCCCTGACGTAGGCCCAAACAGTGGTTTACCCCCACATATGGGGTACCAGCATACTCAAAACAAACTGGGAAACAAATATTGGGGTCCAATTTCTCCTGTTACCCTTGTGAAAATAAAAAATTGCTTGCTAAAACATCTTTTTTTGAGGAAAGAAAAATGATTTTTTATTTTCACGGCTCTGTGTTGTAAACTTCTGTGAAGCACTTGGGGGTTGAACGTGCTCACCACACATCTAGATAAGTTCCTTTGGGGGTCTAGACTCCAAAATGGGGTCACTTGTGGGGGTTTCTACTGTTTAGGCACATCAGGGGCTCTGCAAACGTAACATGATGCCCGCAGACCATTCCATCAAAGTCTGCATTCCAAAACGTCACTACTTCCCTTCCGAGCCCCGTCATGTGCCCAAACAGTGGTTTACCCCCACATATGGGGTATCAGTGTACTCAGGAGAAACTGGACAACAACTTTTGCGGTCCAATTTCTCCTGTTACCCTTGGGAAAATAAAAAATTGTGGGCTAAAAAATCATTTTTGAGAAAAGAAAAATTATTTTTTATTTTCATGGCTCTGCGTTATAAACTTCTGTGAAGCACTTGGGGGATCAAAGTGCTCACCACACATCTAGCTTAGTTCCTTGGGAGGTCTAGTTTCCAAAATGGTGTCACTTGTGGGGGAGCTCCAATGTTTAGGCACACAGGGGCTCTGCAAACACGACATGGTGTCCGCTAATGATTGGAGCTAATTTTCCATTCAAAAAGCCAAATGACGTGCCTTCCCTTCCAAGCCATGCCGTGTGCCCAAACAGTGGTTTACCCCCACATATGGGGTATCATCGTACTCAGGACAAACTGGACAACAACATTTGGGGTCCAATTTCTCCTATTACCCTTGGGAAAATAAAAAATTCCGGGCTAAAAATCATTTTTGAGGAAAGAAAAATTATTTTTTATTTTCGCGGCTCTGCGTTATAAACTTCTGTGAAGCACCTGGGGGTTTTAAGTGCTCACTATGCATCTAGATAAGTTCCTTGGGGGGTCTAGTTTCCAAAATGGGGTCACTTGTAGGGGAGCTCCAATGTTTAGGCACACAGGGGCTCTCCAAACACGACATGGTGTCCGCTAACGATTGGAGCTAATTTTCCATTCAAAAAGTCAAATGGCGCGCCTCCCCTTCCGAGCCTTGCCGTGCACCCAAACAGTGGTTTACCCCCACATATGAGGTATCGGCGTACTCAGGAGAAATTGCCCAACACATTTTAGGATCCATTTTATCCTGTTGCCCATGTGAAAATGAAAAAATTGAGGCTAAAAGAAATTTTGTATGAAAAAAAAGTACTTTTTCATTTTTACGGATCAATTTGTGAAGCACCTGAGGGTTTAAAGTGCTCACTATGCTTCTAGATAAGTTCCTTGGGGGATCTAGTTTCCAAAATGTGGTCACTTGTGGGGTAGCTCCAATGTTTAGGCACACAGGGGCTCTACAAACGTGACATGGTGTCCGCTAGCGATGGAGATAATTTTTCATTCAAAAAGTCAAATGGCGCTCCTTCCCTTCCGAGCCTTACCATGTGCCCAAACAGTGGTTTACCCCCACATGTGAGGTATCGGTGTACTCAGGAGAAATTGTCCAACAAATTTTAGGATCCATTTTATCCTGTTGCCCATGTGAAAATGAAAAAATTGAGGCTAAAATAATTTTTTTGTGAAAAAAAAGTACTTTTTCATTTTTACGGATCAATTTGTGAAGCACCTGGGGGTTTAAAGTGCTCACTATGCTTCTAGATAAGTTTCTTGGGGGGTCTAGTTTCCAAAATGGGGTCACTTGTGGGGGAGCTCCAATGTTTAGGCACACGGGGGCTCTCCAAATGCGACATGGTGTCCGCTAAAGATTGGAGCCAATTTTTCATTGAAAAAGTCAAATGGCGCTCCTTCCCTTCCGAGCCCTCCCGTGCGCCCAAACAGTGGTTTACCCCCACATATGAGGTATCAGCGTACTCAGGACAAATTGGACAACAACGTTCGTGGTCCAGTTTCTCCTTTTACCCTTGGGAAAATAAAACAATTGTTGCTAAAAGATCATTTTTGTGACTAAAAAGTTAAATGTTCATTTTTTACTTCTATGTTGCTTCTGCTGCTGTGAAACACCTGAAGGGTTAATAAACTTCTTGAATGTGGTTTTGAGCACCTTGAGGGGAGCAGTTTTTAGAATGGTGTCACTTTTGGGTATTTTCAGCCATATAGAACCCTCAAAATGACTTCAAATGTGAGGTGGTCCCTAAAAAAAATGGTTTTGTAAATTTTGTTGTAAAAATGAGAAATCACTGGTCAAATTTTAACCCTTATAACTTCCTAGCAAAAAAAAAATTTGTTTCCAAAATTGTGCTGATGTAAAGTAGACATGTGGGAAATGTTATTTATTAACTATTTTGTGTCACATAACTGGTTTAACAGAATAAAAATTCAAAATGTGAAAATTGCGAAATTTTCAAAATTTTCGCCAAATTTCCGTTTTTTTTCACAAATAAACTCAGAAATTATCGACCTAAATTTACCACTAACATGAAGCCCAATATGTCATGAAAAAACAATCTCAGAATCGCTAGGATCCGTTGAAGAGTTCCTGAGTTATTACCTCATAAAGGGACACTGGTCAGAATTGCAAAAAACGGCCAGGTCATTAAGGCCAAAATAGGCTGGGTCATGAAGGGGTTAACAGCTTTATAATATCAGCCCCCAGCTGTATGCTATGCTTTAGCTGGTTATTAAAAATAGTGGAGACCTCAAGTAATTTATTCTATCTATCTATCTATCTATCTATCCCTCTATCTATCTCTTTAACAAAGCCTTTTATCCTATTTTTTTCAAATAGCTTTAAAGAGCATTCATTGCTGTACAGAAAAGCAGGTAAAAAACGGCAGTAAAAACACAATCAGGGCACACAGCCGGCAGACTTTGAAATGACTGGAGTTCACATCCTCTGGTGTCCCTGCAGCTGGGAACTCCAGTAGTCTTAAAGTCTCCCTCAAAGGCCCCCTTAAGGTTTTCAGACCTCAAAGCTGCAGGGAGATCCTTTGGTGGTGAACTTAAGGTTACCTTAGTCCACAGCCTCCTGGTGACCCAGCAGCTGAAAACTCCAGTAACCTTAAAGTCTCCCTTAAAGATTGCCTTAAGGTTTCCAGTTCTTACAGTCACTGGGTCCTGCAGAGTGCAGTCTGGCAGTCCATGTGACCAGGTAGAATAGCTGTAGTAGTAGTAGACACCTCTCCATTACTAACCCCAGGGGTTCATGCCAGCTGTGATTTTTGACATATCACAGCTGTCATCAACCCCACATCCCACTATCCTGCTTACCACCGCACCAAGTCTGAGACAGGGCACCAGAATTAGTGCAGCTAATGGGGGCCTGTTTCTTGTTTGTTAAAATAAAGGACTTTTCTGTGTGTTTGTTTACTGATTTTTACTTATAAGGTTAGTAATCTGGGTGTATGACTGACACTTCTCCATTACTAACCCTAGGGCTTGGTGTCAGCACCAGCTGCTGACATCAACCTCTAATCCCATTACCCTAATTTCCACTACACCAGGGTACTTAGGAAGAGCTGATGCAGGGCGCCAGAAATTGTGCATCTAATGTGATGTGCCAGTTCTGGGTGGCTGCGAGCTGGAATTTTTAGGCTGGTAAAGGGACAATAACCATGGATCTTACCAGTCTGATAACATCAGCCCGCAGATGTCTGCTTTGCCTTAGCTGGTCATTAAAAATAGGAAGGACCCTACTTCATTTTTTTAATGATGTATTTATTGCTAAAAATGACAGGGAAATGCATTGTGAGATGGCATTTCTTTTCTCTTTTTTTATTTTTCATTATAGAATTATGTTATAACATGTTTTTTAACAGTTTGTAAAAGTGGCATTATACAATGACAACATTGTTCCCAGCAGTGAACTGTGAGTCAGTTGCATCCAGGGGTCTTTCCCATGCTGTTCCCATCCATTTCAGCGGTATTTCCATCCATTTCAGCGATTTTCCAGTGCCCCCTCCCAGACCTCTTGGTAGGGTCTGCTGGAAAAATGCTGGTGTTTCCCAATGACTTCCTTTATGCTCGTTATTCGAAGCGAGCATCCAAGCATTATGATTTGCTCAATTCGAGTAATGAGCAACCAAGCATATTTGTGCTCGTCCATCACTAATTGTTACCCTTTTGCTCGTCAAGGTAATGACAAAAAATGAATTTTCCTGACCGGGACAATTTTTTCAATTCTGACCAGTGTCATTTTATGAGGTTATAACGCTCAAACCCTTTAATATATCCCAGTGATTCTGAGACTGTTTTCTCATTACACATTGTACTTTATCCTAGTAATAAACATTGGTCAAGATGAGGGGTGTTCATTTATGAAAATATTGAAAATTTGACAAAAAATTAGAAACTTTTGTTATACCTCGCAAAAATATGTAATAAATAAAACAGACAGAAGGGTTAAAAGTTGAACAGCAATTTTTAATTTTTACAAAAAAATGTACAAATCCATTTTTTTAGGGACTATATCACATTTGAAGTGACTTTGGTAGGCCTATATAACAGAAAATACCCAAAAGTGACATCATTCTAAAAACAATGCCTCAAATCCAAATTCAAGAAGTTTATTAACCCAAGTGCTTCACAGGAAAAAATGAACATTTTAGTTTTTTTTCCAAAAATTTTTCCTTTAGCTCCAAATTTGTCACTTTCACAAGTGTAACAGGAGAAAATCGACCCCAAAATTTGTTGTGCAATTTCTCCTGAGTATGCAGATACCTAATATATGAGGGAAAACTACTGTTTGGGGCGCATGGAAGAGCTTGTAATGGAAGGAGCACCGGTTGACTTTTTGAACGCAAAAATGGCTGGAATCAGGAGCAGACACCATGTCGCATTTGGAGAGCCCCTGATGTGCTTAAACAGTGGAAACACCACACTAATGACCCCATTATGGAAACTAGACCCCTTAAGGCATGTATATAGATGTGTGGAGAGCACCTTGAACCTCCAGGTGCTTCACAGAAGTTTATAACGTAGAGGCATGAAAATAAAAATAATCTAATTTTTCCCACAAAAATGTTCCTTTAGCCCAATTTTTTCACAAGGGTAGAAGGATAAAATCACTATGCAATTTGTTGTGCAAATTCTCCTAAGTATGCTGATACCTGATATGTGGAGGAAAACTATTGTTTTGGGAGCAGGGAAAGGCTCAGAAGGGAAGGAGCTCTAGTTGACTTTTGGAATGCAAAATTAGGCGCAATCATTATCGAACGCCATGTCGCATTTGGAGAGCCCTTGATGTGCCTAAACAGTGGAAACCCCCCACAAGTGACCCCATTTTGAAAACAACACCCTTGAATGAACTTATTTAGATGTGTGGAGAACACTTTGAACTCCCAGGTGCATCATAAAAGTTTATAAGGTAGAGCCATGCACCCCCTTGATCACCTTCCTGTTGTGAATTCCGTTCTCGGGCTCCCTCCTGTGGTCGTGAATGGTACTTTGGTGAGTTCTGTCCTTGGACACCCTCTGGTGGCTTTGAGTGGAACTGCTGATTTTTGAGGTTGGCTTTCTCAGCTGCCCTCGTTTATTGCTTCTGCTTGCTTCCCTATTTAACTCTGCCCAGGTCGTTAGTTCATGCCAGCTGTCAATGTCTCAGTACTGGTTCAGATCTCTCTTGGATTTCTCAGATGACCTGTCTACTCCAGCAGAAGCTAAGTCCTTGCTAGTCATTTGCTGTTCATCGGTTTTTGAATATATTTTTCAGTACATGCTATGTTTCTAGTCCAGCCTGCTCTTATGATATTTCCTTGCTAGCTGGAAGCTCTGGGGGTGCAGAGCTGCACCTCCACACCGTGAGTCGGTGTGGAGGTCTTTTTGCACACTCTGCGTGGTTTTTGTAGTTTTTAATACTGACCGCATAGATCCCTTTCCTATCCTCTGTCTATCTAGCGAAGATTCGGCCTCCTTTGCTAAAATCTGTTTCATTCCTGTGTTTGTCACTTCCCTCTTAACTCACAGTTAATATTTGTGGGGGGCTACCTTTACTTTGGGGAATTTCTCTGAGGCAAGGTAGGCTGCTATTTCTATCTTTAGGGGTAGTTAGCTCTTAGGCTGTGAAGAGGCGTCTAGGGAGAGTTAGATACGCTCCACGGCTATTTCTAGTGTGTGTGATAGGATTAGGGATTGCGGTCAGTGGAGTTACCACCTCCTCAGAGCTTGTCCCAGGTTTTCTGTTTTAACCATCAGGTCACTTCGGGTGCTCCTAACCACCAGGTCCGTAACACCTTCCCCCATGTCATCTCTCTAGTCAGATTAAATGTTTTTTATTTTATTATTTTTATTTCTTTAATTCTTTGACATTAGGGTTAGGCTTAGGGAATTTTCAAAAGTTACAAAAACATGATGATTATACTTTTTTTATTTTATATTTCTTTCATTCTTTGCTGTTAGATTTAGACTTAGGGTTCGGCTTAGGGTCAGAGTTTTTTCAAAAGTAAAAAAAATGACGACAACATGATGACATATTCAATATTTCGACCTAATGTTATCAAATTCTGTGCAGTACCTGTGGGTTAAAAATGCTCACTATACCCCTATGTAAAATCCTTGAAGTGTCTAGTTTTCAAAATGGGGTCAAATTTGGAAGCTTCTGATGTTTAGGTACCTTAGGGGTTCTGCAAATGTGACATGGTGCCCACCATCTTTTTCAGCCAAGTTTGTATTCCAAAATTCAAGTATTGTTCCTTCCATTCTGAGCCCTGCTGATTCTCCAAACAGAACTTTTAGACTACATGTGGGGTATCGCTGCTCTCAAAAGAAAGTGGATAACAAACTCTGTGGGGTTTACTTTTAGGTGATACCTCATGCAAAAGTGAAAAAATGGGGCTACAGCAACATTTTACAGGTAAAATTTAAATGTTTTTTTTTTCATTGCACTTTGCATTAATTCCTGTGTGGCACCTGAAGCGTTTAAGAAGTTCCTGACAAAATTTTTGCAGTATTTTAGGGTTATGATTTTTAAAATGGTAGCACTTTTGGGTAGTTTCCAATTTATAGGCCTCTCAAAGTCCAATGAAATCTGAATACGTCCCTAAAGAAATATATTTTGTAAAATTGTTGAAAAATGAGAAATTGCTTCTAAACTATTAACTCCTCTAACATCCTAACAAAATAAAATGACATTTGAGAATTGATGCAGATGTAAAGCTGCCATATGGGAAATATTATTCATTAATTATTTTGTACAGCATGAATAACTGGTTTAAGGATATAAAGATTGAAAGTTTGAAAATTGTGATTTTTTTTTTTTTAAATTCTCCAAAATTGCGATATTTTTACAAAAAACGCAAGTCATATCGAACAAATTTTATCACTAACATAAAGTACAATGTGTCTCAAAAAGAAAATGTCAGAATCAGTGGGATCCGTTAAAGCGTTCCAGAGTGATTACTACATAAAGTGACACTGGTCAGATTTCTAAAATTTGGCACAGTCACTAAGTTCAAAATAAGCTTGGTCACTAAGGGGTTAATGAAGTTGTCCAATAAGAATTTTTATATTGAAATCATAAGAAATCAGTTGGCTGCAGCAGTCACGTGACGCCCTCTGCTGGAACAGGAAATGAGGATACTGGTGGTGAATGCAGTTTGTAGGTGATAGTCGGGGGTTCAGTAGGTAAGAATCTTTCTTCCTGTTTCTAGATCCCTTCCCCGTGAGTCCATCTTAATATATACTTACCTTGTAATGTCTTCACATCCTGTTCCATCCAGATTTGTCCGGATCCCAGAATTCCAAGCGGCGGACGTTCACCAACTTCCATATTTTGACACCCAAGTGATGGGTGTCTCAATATGGAAACTGCTGGTGGTACCAGCCACTTGCGCAGTACCACCAGCGGAACACCGTCGGACCACACACATACACACACACACACACACACACACACACTGTATACGCTGTACGCACCACATACACACTATATATGCCGTACGCACCACATACACACACACACTGTATACACCGTATGCACCACACACACACACACACTGTATACGCCGTACGCAGCCTCTTGTGCGGTACCACCAGCGGAGCATAGCAGAACACCGTCGCGAACACGCCGCCGGGATCAGCCGAATGATTCACTGACCACCACCATCTTTGTACAGGAGGAGCACATGCGCAGTTTTAACGTGACCGCCATTATCTGTCTGCACAAAGATGGTGGTGGTCTGATTTACTGTTCCTGCGCGAATTCCGCGGCAGATGTGCGACGTGACATGAGGGAAGAAGACAGCACAGTGGTGGAGAGAGAAAGAGCAGACAAGGGGGAGAGCACATGGTGTACACAGGTCAAAGAAGAGAGGACATGAGAGGAGAAGACAGCAGATGGGGAGAGAGAAAGCGCACAGGGGTGAGAGAGAGAGCACAGGGGGGAGACAGCTCAAATGGGACAGCATATGAGGGGAGAACACAGCACAGGAAGGAGAGAGACAGCAGATGGGGGATAGCACATGGGGTAGACAGGTCAAATTAGAGAGCACAGACAGGAGAAGTCAGCACATGGGGAAAGAGAGAGTGGATAGGTGTGTGAGCACATGGGGGGAGAGATTCTGAAAGCTGCAAAGCCTGCCCCCATCGTGACATTACCGCCCTCCCGATGCGATAACATCGGGCCTCCATCTAGTGTTTAATATAATATGTATCAGACAACCCCGATAAGACAATTCTAAAGAAATTTTGTTTCAGCGATTTGGTCTTTAGAGAAGATGCTGGAGAAAATTAAACTTTGCAAACAGAATCCCTAAAGAAAGAATTCAAATTGGTGACAAACTTAAGGCTTTTACTTTCCTACATCTTAAACACTTTTTGCTAGTGGACTCTAGTTCTCACTCTTACTCCACTTTCTGTGACAAATTCTGAAACTTGTTTATTTACTAGTCTTGCATGCCTAGGTGTTACGCTCTTGTACTTCCCAGGATATAATTCTTAATAATTCTACTTACTGATTTGGTGCACCTTGTACAAGGTTGTATAGGGTTGAAGTTATAGAAGGTGGCATTACATGGTACTGTATAATTTATTGACCTGCTATATATTTTTATTACCACTGATTTAATTGAGGAGGTTGTTTGGTTGCTTATAATAATAATCTTTATTTTTATATAGCGCTAACATATTCCGCAGTGCTTTACAGTTTTGCACACATTATCAGGATATCCTTGTATGGATATATTAATTGCTTTTAATTATTTTTGGCCTGTCCTTTTTCAATAAATAAATAAAATATGGTTATCTTTTGTGAACATAATATTGTTGTTGAGTGCTGTTTCCTTATATATACAGTACCTACTGTTTTCTTACCTTTTTACATTGGTTAGCTTTTGTATGTGGTTATAATAGCACCTCTTGGATTATAGGTAGTGTTAGGCTCACCTGACGAAGTGGATTCACAAAGGCGCAGGTCAGAATAGACACATGGACCCAGGGTGTTGGCACAGCAGGCAGGGAGGCACGTGGAGCAGTGAGGACTTGGATAACTGGCTATGCTGGACGGCAGACAAGCAGGCAAGGCAGGACATGCTGGAAGAAACAGAACTAGTAGGGCAAATCTAGGAAAACAGATTTGAAGCAGGAACAAAGATGTGGGTAATACAAGCAGACCCCAATAACAGTTACGGTAAGTTGTTCTCAGCAGTCAATGGATTAAACAGCAGCAGATGCAAGTAATGCAAACAGACTTCAATAATAGTTTAAGATGTTCACAGCAGTTAGAGTTAAATTACAGCAGCAGATGCAGATAACGTTAACATACTTTAATAACAGTCCAAGAAGATTATAGCAATGGATGAATGAATCAGCCAGTATGGTGTAGGGTTCACAGAAATCTGAGGAGATCATAGGAATCAAGTACTTGGATACAGTCAGAGTACAAACACACGTCTGTTGAAAACTGTCAAGAATACTTTGTCAGTAACTTCTTAATCACACAAATTCACAATATCACAGCCCGGTGAGGTCACGCGTACCACCCACTGTGATCTTTGGAGTGAACAGCTCTCTGCTGCCCTCTATCATCTGGACAATTACACGATTGGCCGACGATCAACGAGAAGGCCGCAGGTTGTTCGCACTACTAGGCCGGTTATCGGAAAACTGACAGTGAAGATATGGCATATACACCTCCGGATTCCAACACATGGAATATGTGTATATACCCCCGTATGATCACAGCTAACTCCACGATAAACCCGGACTACTCGCTGCCACCAATCCGTTTTCGGCCGATTTGACGCCGATTAAGGTAGCGTATGGCTTTGAGGAGTGTTTATAGAACAGAAATAATAGCACTATTAAATTTTATATTTAAATATTTAATCCAAATGGAAGCAATGTTTCTGAAAAATTTACAACAGATTTTATGAGGTGGACAAACAATACAACATATACAGAACCAGAAAATAAAAGGGATTAACAAGAGAATTTACTAACTTACTACACTAACCACAGAGACTATTCAGTTTAGCCGAAGGAGAGCACTTCGATTGGCTGTTGCATAAACGGGGTCTCTGCATACACTATGTGTATCTCTTTGCTCAAACTCATTTCATAATTGAGCTTGATCTTTTATCAGACTCTGAGTCCCCCCCCCCCTGTGATGACCTCACATTGACCAGGTTGTGGGCTGGTCTCAGCCCTTTATTATTTTAGGAAATCCCAACTTATGCAGTAAGTCTTCATAAGACAACCGCAGAAGTTTGAGACTGATGTCATATTTTGCATTTGATTTTATATAAACTTAGAGTTTAACCCCTTTACCCCCAAGGGTGGTTAGCACGTTAATGACTGGGCCAATTTTTACAATTATGACCACTGTCCCTTTATGAGGTTATAACTCTGGAACGCTTCAACAGATCCCGGAGATTCTGACATTGTTTTCTCATGACATATTGTACTTCATGATAGTGATAAAATTTCTTTGATATTACTTGCGTTTATTTGTGAAGAAAACGGAAATTTGGCGAAAATTTTGAAAATTTCGCAATTTTCCAAATTTGAATTTTTATGCAATTAAATCACAGAGATATGTCACACAAAATACTTAATAAGTAACATTTCCCACATGTCTACTTTACATCAGCACAATTTGTTAGGGAGTTATAATGGTTAAAAGTTGACCAGCAATTTCTCATTTTTACAACACCATTTTTTTTTAGGGACCACATCTCATTTGAAGTCATGTTGAGGGGTCTATATGATAGAAAATAACCAAGTGTGACACCATTCTAAAAACTGCACCCCTCAAGGTGCTCAAAACCATATTCAAGAAGTTTATTAACCCTTCAGGTGTTTCACAGGAACTTTTGGAATGTTTAAATAAAAATGAACATTTAACTTTTTTTCACAAAAAAATTATTCAGCTCCAATTTGTTTTATTTTACCAAGGGTAACAGGAGAAAATAGACCCCAAAAGTTGTTGTACAATTTGTCCTGAGTACGCCGATACCCCATATGTGGGGGTAAACCACTGTTTGGGCGCATGGCAGAGCTCGGAAGCGAAGGAGCGCCATTTGACTTTTCAATGGAAAATTGACTGGAATTGAGATGAGACGCCATGTTACGTTTGGAGAGCCCCTGATGTGCCTAAACATTAAAACCCCCCACAAGTGACACCATTTTGGAAAGTAGACCCCCTAAGGAACTTATCTAGATGTGTGGTGAGCACTTTGACCCATTAAGTGATTCACAGAAGTTTATAATGCAGAGCCGTAAAAATAAAAAATCATATTTTTTCACAAAAATTATTTTTTTGCCCCCAATTTTTTATTTTCCCAAGGGTAAGAGAAGAAATTGGACCCCAAAAGTTGCTGTACAATTTGTCCTGAGTACGCTGATACCCCATATGTGGGGGTAAACCACTGTTTGGGCGCATGGGAGAGCTCGGAAGGGAAGGAGCGCCGTTTGACTTTTCAATGCAAAATTTACAGGAATTGAGATGGGACGCCATGTTGTGTATGGAGAGCCACTGATGTGCCTAAACATTGAAACCCCCAAGTGACACTATTTTGGAAAGTAGACCCCCTAAGGAACTCATCTAGATGTGTTGTGAGAGCTTTGAACCCCCAAGTGTTTCACTACAGTTCATAACGCAGAGCCGTGAAAATAAAAATTAAAAAATTATTTTTTTTTCCACAAAAATTATTTTTTAGCCCCCAGTTTTGTATTTTTCCAAGGGTAACAGTTGAAATTAGACCCCAAAAGTTGTTGTCCAATTTGTCTTGAGTACGCTGATACCCCATATGTTGGGGGAACCACCGTTTGAACACATGGCAGAGCTCGGAAGGGAAGGAGCGTCATTTGGAATGCAGACTTAGATGGATTGGTCTGCAGGCGTCACATTGCGTTTGCAGAGCCCCTAATGTACCTAAACAGTAGAAACCCCCCACAAGTGACCCCATATTGGAAACTAGACCCCCCAAGGAACTTATCTAGATGTGTTGTGAGAACTTTGAACCCCCAAGTTTTTCACTACAGTTTATAACGCAGAGCCGTGAAAATAAAAAATCCTTTTCTTTCCACAAAAATTATATTTTAGCCCCCAGTTTTGTATTTTTCCAAGGGTAACAGTTGAAATTAGACCCCAAAAGTTGTTGTGAAATTTGTCCTGAGTACGATGATACCCCATATGTGGGGGGAACCACCGTGTGAGCGCATGGGAGAGCTCGGAAGGGAAGGAGCGTCATTTGGAATGCAGACTCAGATGGATTGGTCTGCAGGCGTCACATTGTGTTTGCAGAGCCCCTAATGTACCTAAACAGTAGATAGGGTAACAGGAGAAATTGGACCCCAAAAGTTGTCCAATGTGTCCTGAGTACGCTGATACCCCATATGTTGGAGTAAACCCCTGTTTGGGTGCACGAAAGAGCTCGGAAGGGAAGGAGAACTGTTTTACTTTTTCAACGCAGAATTGGCTGGAATTGAGATCAGACGCCATGTCGCGTTTGGAGAGCCCCTGATGTGCCTAAACAGTGGAAACCCCCCAATTATAACTGAAACCCAAAACAAAAACACATCCCTAACCCTAATCCCAATGGTAACCCTAACCACACCCCTAACCCTGACACACCCCTAACCCTAATCCCAAACCTATTCCCAACCGTGAATGTAATCCAAACCCTAACCCTAACTTTAGCCCCAACCCTAACCCTAACTTTAGCCTCAACCCTAACTGTAGCCTTAACCCTAGCTCCAACCCTAACCCTAACCCTAACCCTAGCTCTAACCTTAACCCTAGCCCTAACCCTAACCCTAGCCCTAACCCTAGCCCTAACCCTAGCCCTAACCCTAGCCCTAACCCTAACCCAAACCCTAGCCCTAACCCTAACCCTAATGGGAAAATGGAAATAAATACATTTTTTAATTTTTTTATTTTTCGCTAACTAAGGGGGTGATGAAGGGGGGTTTCATTTACTTTTATAGCGGGTTTTTTAGCGGATTTTTATTATTGGCAGCCGTCACACACTGAAAGACCCTTATTATTGCAAAAAATATCTTTTGCGTTACCACATTTTGAGAGCTATAATTTTTCCATAGTTTGTTCCACAGAGTCATGTGAGGTCTTGTTTTTTGTGGGACGAGTTGACGTTTTTATTGGTAACATTTTCGGGCACGTGACATTTTTTGATCGCTTCTTATTCCGATTTTTGTGAGGCAGAATGACCAAAAACCAGCTATTCATGAATTTCTTTTGGGGGAGGCGTTTATACCATTCCGCCTTTGGTAAAACGGATAAAGCAGTTTTATTCTTCGGGTCAGTACGATTACAGCAATACCTCATTTATATTTTTTTTATGTTTTGGCGATTTTATATGATAAAAACTATTTTTGAGGATATTCTGAGGACTATAACTTCTTTATTTTTTCTTTGATGACAATGTATGGCGGCTCGTTTTTTGCGGGACAAGATGATGTTTTCAGCGGTACCATGGTTATTTATATCCATCTTTTTGATCGCGTGTTATTCCACTTTTTGTTTGGCGGTATAATAGTAAAGCATTGTTTTTTGCCTCAGTTTTTCTTTTTTTTACGGTGTTCACTGAAGGGGTTGACTAGTGGGACAGTTTTATAGGTCGGGTCGCTACGGACGCGGCGATACTAAATATGTGTACTTTTATTGTTTTTTTTTATTTAGATAAAGAAATGTATTTATAGGAACAATATATATATATTTTTTGCATTTTTTGGGGGGAATTTTTTTCTTTACACATGTGAATATATATTTTTACACTATAACATTGCCCCAGGGGGGGGCATCATGTTATAGTGTAAGATCGCTGATCTGACACTTTGCTGTGCACTGTGTCAGATCGGCGATCTGACATGCATAGCTCCTGGCTTTCTGGCGCCTGCTCTGAGCAGGCGCTTTGAAGCCACCTCCCTGCAGGACCCAGATGCCGTGGCCATTTTGGATCCGGGCCTGCTGCAGGGAGGAGGAGGTAAGAGACCCTTGGAGCAATCCGATCACATCGCGTTGCTCCGGGGGTCTCAGGGAAGCATGCAGGGAGCCCCCTCCCTGTGCGATGCTTCACTATACCGCCGGAACACTGCGATCATGTTTGATCGCAGTGTGCCGGGGGTTAATGTGCCGGGGGCGGTCCATGACTGCTCCTGGCACATAGTGCCGGATGTCAGCTGCGATAGTCAGCTGACACCCGGCCGCGATTGGCTGCGCTCCCTCCGTTAGCGCGGCCGATCGCTATGACGTACTATCCCGTCGAGGGTCAGATAGGCCCAGGTCACCTCGACGGGATAGTACGTCTAAGGTCAGAGAGGGGCTAAAGATGGGAGGACATATGGATGTTCAGGTCCGGCGGGTTTGGCCGAACAGTTACAGAAATTCAGGTTCGGGTACCAGAGCAGTATCTGGACCCCATTCACTTGAATGGGTGCCCTAACATCCAGTGTTTCCCACGCTGTCATGTGCATGACAGCACGGCAAATAGCACTTCTGATTGGTGGTAAAATCATCAAAGGACAGAGTGAGCCAGCAGCTGTGATTGGAGGTATAAGTTTACCCTCGGTCTCTGGTGTCAGCTGATGGGACTACTGCCTCCATCAGCAGATGCCTACTGCCGCCAATAACAGGTGTGGCTGATGAGAGTATTCATCAGCCGGTGCCTGCGCTGTGAATAAATAATTTGAAAAAAAATGGTGTGGGTTTCCCTGCATTTTTGATATCCAGCCAGGCAAAACTCACAGCTAAGGGCTGCAACCATCAGCTGTCAGCTTCAGCAAGGCTGGTTAACAAGAATAGAGGAGTCCTCAAGCCATGTTTTTTAATTATTTAAAGAATTTTAAAAAATGGCATCCCCCTATTTTTAACAACCAGCCAAGCTAAAGGAGACAGCTGGGGGCTGGTATTCTCAGGCTGGTAAGGGGTAATGGATATTGGCCTCTGACCCTAAAAATACCAGCCCGCAGCTGCCCAGAAAAAGCGCATCTATTAGATGCGCCAAATCTGGTGCTTTGCTCTGCCCCTTCCACTTGCTCTTTAGTGGTGACAAGTGGGCTTCATATTTGTGGGGTTGATGTCACCTTTGTATTGAGCAGAGGCTAGTTCACCGGGAGAATTTGATTGCGGTGAATTTGAACTGCAGTGAACTCGCCTCTGCAACCTGAAATTTTTTGTCACTGTGTTAGCGGGGATATCACTGAGGTTACCGCAGTTCAGCCCGGCTGGGATTGCAGCCTCAGTGACCAGCAGTAACCTCGATTATGTCACCGCTAGTCTCTGATGCTGTGCTTGCAGGATCTCATTCACCAGTGGTTCTCAGCCTGGATGGACGCATCTTGGCACCATCCAGATTGAAAACTATCCACCAGACTTTGATTACGGCGTAGGACAGAATGACGGACAGGTGAGGGATATTTTTGTTTTTTTATTTTTGTTTTATTATAGGAGACGAGGGATTACGTGGAATTAGGCATTATGTGAGTATAACTGTGTTTGTTATTTTTAAATAGAAAAGTAAAAGTGTGTTTTGTTTTATTTCAAATAAAAGACTTTATTCTGGCTGTGTCTTTATTTACCATATAACTATAGGATTAGTAATGGATAGTTATCTTATAGACGCCTCTCCATTACTAATCTGTGGGCATGATTTCACAAGACAATACAAAGGTGACATCAACCCCACAAATGTGAAGCACACTTGCCTCCACTACAGGGCAAGTGGGAAGAGCTGGGCAAATCTCCAGAATTGCCGCATCTAATAGATGCACCTTTTCTGGAAGGCTGTGGGCTTCTATTTTTAGGCTGAGGCAGCCAATGTTCATTGCCCCTTACCAGCCTGAGAATACCAGCCCCAGCTGTCTGCTTTAGGAAGGATGGTTGTGGAAAATGGGGTGGACCCCACGCCATCTTTTTAAATTAAATAAAAAAATATTAAAATTAAATAATTAAAAAATATGGGGTGGGGATCCCTCTATTCTTGATAACCAGCCTTGCTGACAGCTGAGGGTTTCAGCCCCCAGTTGTGAGTTTTGACTGGCTAGTTATCAAAAATACGGAGGAATCCACATTGTTTTTTTTTAAATTATTTATTTACAGTGCAGGCGCCAGCTGATGAATACTCCCATCAGCCTCTCCTGCTCTCACTGTTATTAGAGGCAGCAGGCATCGGCTGATGGGAGCAGTAGTCCCATCAGCCGACAGCAATGACAGGGGGTAAAGTTTATACCTCCAATCATAGCTGAACACTCACACTGCCTTTTAACAGTGTGGGAACTGCGGCTGTCTGACTGGCAGTGATGATTTTACCAATGATCAGATTTGTGTTTGCCGCACTGTCATATACATGACAGCGATACAAACACCCAGTGTTCGGAGGGCCGAACCCGAACAGTAACATAGACGTACTGGTGAAGTACATGTTCAGTGTTTGTGCCCGAACAGTAGGTGTTCAAATATGAACGCTAAACTTTACTGTTCAGATTTGCCCATCTTTATCAGAGACCAAACATGCCTAGCTGTTGGCGTTTATATGGCCCCTATGGCTTCAGTGCCTTTTGGTGGGGGTTATAATTATGACAAATTATATATCTGTTTCCTTGGTTAACCCCAGTGCCGACAATGTATGTCTCATTAATATCGGATGTATAGAAATTCCGATATTCTATATTTTCTTTTGGAGACATACTGTCTGATCTGGCTTATGGTAACTGCAACGACTTAGCGTCACCTGACTTCAACATACAATTCTTGTGACAAAAGGGCTTCCACTGTCTTGTTTATGGGTAAACTCAGTGACCATGGCTATTTCTAAAGGGTGTGAGATCTTCCTAAAATCTTCTTAAAACCTAATAAGCCTTTTACTGTCTCTCTTTCTATGTACAATACACATTCTCCTTCAGTCACCTTGGCATAGAGGACTCCATGCATTTTAATTAAGATGGTTCACATCTCTTTGTACATTGCATTTTACATAAAGGTCGCTTTGAGTGCTAGCTCCTGTTTCATTAAGACAAACAGGAGAGGGAAGAAAATGGAAGGGGGGATTTGAGTGACTTCAAGGATTTTTCAAATATTTTCTATGACAAAAACAGTTCGGGACCAACGCACAAACATAGGGGTGTGTTTAAATGGGCCTTAAAAGTCTTTGAAAGATGATGTCACGGAGACATTCCAGGCCACTTGTAAAACCTCGACATAGAACAATGCAAAGCACAGTGGCCTTAGATGAGGGAGGCGGAATTCATCACGGCACAGCCGAGATAGGTGCATAACAATATCCTTTCCTTTTAAGGCTTCTCCCAGAAGAGTTGGTAATAGAAGAAAGAAGATGCTTAGCATGAAATGTCTTAAGCAACATTGGAGCATCAATGTATTTTATTCTTCATCTTTCCTCGGGAGTGTGTTCTTTCTAAACTATTAAGTATAAGAGATTTCTGCAAACCTTTTACAGTCCATAATCTAGTTGATCTCATATTCTGTACACGGTCAGAGGTGGAAGTAGGAATGATTTTGACTGTAGGAGAGAATTTGTTGAGGAGAAGAGAGAAAGAAGAAAAGTACTTGGAATTTTTAGTGTAGATGACAATTTTAGACAAAAGGATACCGGTAGAGATTAATTTTCCAAAACCCCAAAATGCAGATTTTTTTTTTATTTACTTCCTCGCGCATCCAACTATGTAGTGGCTGCTAGCTGTCAATTTTCTAAACCATAAAATGCCATCACAATGTTTAAAAAAATACCCTTTTTCTCACTTCATTGATCATCTCTCTGGCCACTCCACCCGTCAATGTCACCTGTCCGGCTTTCATTGCACTTTGGATTACCATCAGCTAAGGCTTCTTTCACACTAGCGTCGGGCTCGGCCCGTCGCCGTGCGTCGGGCCGAGGTCCCCGACGCTAGCGTTGTCTCCGCCGCACAACGGGGGCAGCGGATGCATTTTTCCAGCGCATCCGCTGCCCCATTGTGAGGTGCGGGGAAGTGCGGGGAGGTGGGGGTGGAGTTCCGGCGGAGTTCCGGCCGCGCATGCGCGGTCGGAAAAAGCAGACCGTCGTGAGCAAAAAACGTTACATGTAGCGTTTTTTGCTCCCGACGGTCCGCCACTGCACGACGCATTCGTCGCAAGACAGGTGCGACGTGTAGCAATCCGTCACAATGCGTCGCTTCATGTTAATCAATGGCGAAAAAACGCATCCTGCAAACACTTTTGCAGGATGCGTTTTTTCGGCAAAACGACGCATTGTGACGGAATGCAGTTAACGCTAGTGTGAAAGTAGCCTAAGCTGAAAATTCCCAGGCCTCTCACGTTAGGCTGGGGCTTCAGGATTTAATTGATCAGGGAGGGTTCTGAAGATGTGATTGCAAAGGTCACCACATGGCTTACCTCACAAGTCTGAAATCCTGAAAGGTTCCATGCTAACATTGCTTCAGCAAAGCTGGATTTTGTGAGTGCACATTATTCAAGGTTTGATTTTGTAGTCCAGTCGGTTTAACTTTTTCACCAGGTTATACTGAGAGCCATAATATATGAAAAGTTCCCAAAAGATGAGAAAAGTATAGAGCAACCCTGCAGAATTAATTTAAGGCCCCAGATGAAACCAAAGCAGAAAAACTTGAATTTATTTTCTACCAATAAGTGGCAATACCCATTAACAGACCACACAAATTATTGCAAAGTCATTTTTTTTAATGAAACTGCATCACATTTTTCTTAATTCAATACTTCCTGACCCCATGTATACTAACAGGCAAATGGTATGGTCTCAGTGTCAGACTCAGTGCCATAACCTGGATAATGCTGTAATCCAAATATGCAAGTTATATACAACACTCTCCAGTCATTCAGTTTCAGAAAGGCTCAGTGAAGTGTCAAAACAACAAGCACATGGAGTGTTCAATAAATCATTTGACATATCACGATTCAACCACTTAGGGTGGTTTCACATTTGTGTCTCTGTACGCAGCGTATCATCAGCACGGATCCGCATGTATCATGGCTACCTTCTTTAACATGGCATATGCAGGGACATATGTTTGTATGCGTTCTCATGCATCTGCATATGCATGCGTCGTTTCTTGGTGTGCGGCGGGTTCCAGCGAACGCAACATGTTGCATTTTTTGAGGCGTCAATTATGCGCACTCATCCGCATGCGGATGGAGTGCGTCAAAACAACGCATTACTGTCTACGGGAAAGCAAGTGTACGCAAAGACATGCGTATGCATGCGTTCGGAATGCAATGCGTACTTCACACTAATCATGTCCAGGAAATTATGTCACCACCTGCAAAATCCTTGATGTATAAAATGGGGTCTGGAGACAAGTAGTGCATTACTCTCAAGAATCTGGATGGAAATGGAAGACTCATCACTGAAGCAGAAGACTCATCACTGAAGCACAAGACTCAGCACTGAAGCCCAAGACTCAGCACTGAACCACAAGGCTCAGCACTGAAACACAAGACTCAGCACTGAAGTCCAAGACTCAGTACGACTCTCTGCATGGAAGCACAAGACTGGTTGTCTCCTGGTGCTGCCATCTCTCTTGGTGCTGATGTCTCTACTGGTGCTGCCATCTGTCTCTGGTGCTGGCGTCTCTCCTGGTGCTGCTGGCCTGGTGAGGACAACACTGGCTATGTAAGTATAGAACCTTTGAAAATGTCTATCTCTCTTAATTATTTTTTCTGTTCCTTTAGACTGGTTGTGTCCTGGTGCTGCCATCTGTCTCTGGTGCTGTCGTCTCTACTGGTGCTGCTATCTGTCTCTGGTGCTGGCATCTCTCCTGATGCTGCTGGCCTGGTGAGGACAACACTGGCTATGTAAGTATAAAACCTTTGAAAATGTCTGTCTTTCTCACTGGTTTTTCTGTTTCTTGAAGACTGGTCGACTCTGCTGGTGCTTCGGTTGTCTCCTGGTGCTGTGGTTATCTCCTGGTGCTGCCATCTGTCCCTGACCTGTGCTGACTGCTGTGCTGTTGGACTACTGACTGTAATGTAAGTATTGGTGTTGATTTTTTTTTGCCAACATATTGTTTGGCTCTTAACAACTTTAATTTTTCTTCCCTGCTCTTTTCTCTAGTGTTTGACTTGACTGCTGCCAACTATTACAAGATAACCTCCACTGAAGCTTCCGAAGGCGGACATGACGCTGGCTATGTAATCACATTTGATTTCTGATTGGTATGTATTGACTGGCAATACTGTACATGTGGTAAATCATGTATTTTCTTTACAGGTACTGTTGTGAATTCTGCTTTTGGGTTCCCTCCGGTGGTGGTAGGTGGTAATGCAGTTGTCCCTGGGTTTCAGTCCTGGTCAGGTGTTTCTGCTGATTGCAGTTCTGACTGGGGTATTTAGGTGTGCAGGATTCATTAGTCTTTGCCAGTTGTCAATTGTTGTTGGGAGGTGTTGGACCTCTGCCTGGTTCCTCCTGTTTTTCTGCCAAATCAGCAAAGATAAGTGTCTGGTTTTTTTTTCTGTGGCACACATGCTGTGTGCTTCATGATTCGGTGCTATTCTTTTGTGTTTTCTTGTCCAGCTTAGATTGTGTCAGTATTTTCTCAGTCTTGTTGGATTCTCTGGGGTTGCAGATATTCATTCCACGTCTTTAGTTAGATTGTGGAATTTTTTGTATTATCTGCTGTGGATATTTTTTGAAGGGTTTTAATACTGACCGCCTAGTATTCTGTCCTATCCTTTCCTATTTAGCTAGAGTGGCCTCTTTTGCTAAATCTTGTTTTCTGCCTGCGTGTGTCTTTCCTTCTCCTACTCACAGTCAATATTCGTGGGGGCTGCCTATCCTTTGGGGTTCTGCTCTGAGGCAAGGTAGTATTCCTATTTCCATCTATAGGGGTATTTAGTCCTCCGGCTGTGTCGAGGTGTCTAGGCTTTGTTAGGCACACCCCACGGCTACTTCTAGTTGCGGTGTTAGTTCAGGATCTGCGGTCAGTATAGTTTCCACCTACTCCAGAGAAAGTTTCATGCGGCTCCAAGGTCACCGGATCATAACAGTACAACTGGCCCACTATGAGTTAAATGCATCTCAGAAGAAGGGAAGAAAGGTGTTGAGCCATTTTTTTTTCTGTAGTCTGTTTTGTCTTTTCTTCCCTCTTTATCTATGGGTGGCTGAGGAGTCTTGTGCTAGCATGGATGTTCAGGAATTAGCTTTTCGTGTAGACCAGCTTGCTGCTAGGGTACAGGGTATTTCTGATTATATTGTTCAGACTCCTGTTTTAGAACCAAAGATTCCTACTCCTGATTTGTTTTTTGGTGACAGGTCCAAATTTTGGAGTTTTAAAAACAATTGTAAACTGTTTTTTGCGTTGAGACCTCGATCCTCCAGTGATTCCATTCAGCAGGTTAAAATCGTCATCTCCCTGCTGCGTCGTGATCCACAGGATTGGGCATTTTCCCTGGAATCTGGGAATCCTGCTTTGCTTAATGTAGACTCCTTTTTTCAGGCTTTAGGATTATTATATGATGAACCGAATTCTGTGGATCAAGCGGAGAAGACCTTGTTGGCCCTGACTCATGGTCAAGAGGCGGCAGAATTGTATCGTCAGAAATTTAGAAAATGGTCTGTGTTGACTAAATGGAATGATGCTTTGGCGGCAATTTTCAGAAAGGGTCTTTCTGAATCCGTTAAAGATGTTATGGTGGGGTTTCCCACGCCTTCTATGTCTCTGGTCATTCAGATTGATCGGCACTTGCGGGAGCGTAGAACTGTGCGCGCTGTGGCGTCGTCCTCAGAGCCAATTCCTGAGCCAATGCAGTGTGATAGGATTTTGTCTAGAACGGAACAACAAGGATTCAGACGTCAGAATAGGTTGTGTTATTATTGTGGTGACGCTTCTCATGTCATTTCAGTCTGCCCTAAGCGGACAAAAAGGATCGCTAGTTCATTTACCATCAGTACTGTACAACCTAAATTTCTGTTATCGGTGTCCTTGATTTGCTCATTGTCATCATTTTCTGTCATGGCGTTTGTGGATTCAGGCGCCGCCTTGAACTTAATGGATTTTGAGTTTGCCAGGCGTTGTGGTTTTCCCTTGCAGCCTTTGCAGAACCCTATTCCTTTAAGGGGGATTGATGCTACACCTTTGGCTAAAAATAAGCCTCAGTTTTGGACACAGGTGACCATGCACATGGCGCCAGCCCATCAGGAAGATTGTCGATTTCTGGTGTTGCGTAATTTGCATGATGTTATCGTGCTGGGTTTTCCGTGGTTGCAGGTACATAATCCTGTGTTGGATTGGAAGTCTATGTCTGTGACTAGTTGGGGTTGTCAGGGGGTTCATAATGATGTTCCTTTGATGTCAATCTCCTCTTCTTCCTCTTCTGAAATTCCAGAGTTTTTGTCTGATTTTCAGGATGTATTCGATGAGCCCAAGTCCAGTTCCCTTCCACCGCACAGGGACTGTGATTGTGCGATTGACTTGATTCCAGGCAGTAAGTTTCCTAAGGGCCGACTTTTCAACCTGTCTGTGCCTGAACATACCGCCATGCGGAGTTATGTTAAGGAGTCTTTGGAGAAAGGGCATATTCGGCCATCTTCTTCACCGTTGGGAGCGGGATTTTTTTTTGTTGCTAAGAAGGATGGCTCCTTGAGACCTTGTATTGATTATCGCCTCTTGAATAAGATTACGGTCAAGTTTCAATACCCTTTACCTTTGCTTTCTGATTTGTTTGCTAGGATTAAGGGGGCTAGTTGGTTTACTAAGATTGACCTTCGGGGGGCATATAATCTTGTTCGTATTAAACAGGGTGATGAATGGAAAACTGCGTTTAATACGCCCGAAGGCCATTTTGAATACCTTGTGATGCCATTCGGGCTCAATAATGCTCCATCGGTTTTTCAATCCTTCATGCATGATATCTTCCGGACTTATATTGATAAATTCTTGATTGCATATTTGGATGATATTTTGATTTTTTCCGATGATTGGGAGTCTCATGTGGAACAGGTCAGGATGGTATTTCAGATCCTTCGGGACAATGCTTTGTTTGTGAAGGGGTCTAAGTGACTCTTTGGGGTGCAGAAGGTTTCTTTTTTGGGCTTCATTTTTTCTCCCTCATCTATGGAGATGGATCCGGTTAAGGTTCAGGCCATTTATGATTAAATTCAACCCACATCCGTGAAGAGCCTTCAGAAATTTTTGGGTTTTGCAAATTTTTATCGCCGTTTCATTGCTAATTTCTCCAGCGTGGTTAAACCCTTGACCGATTTGACGAAGAAAGGCGCTGATGTGGCGAATTGGTCCTCTGCGGCTGTCTCTGCCTTTCAGGAGCTTAAACGCCGATTTACTTCTGCTCCGGTGTTGCGCCAACCAGATGTTTCCCTTCCATTTCAGGTTGAGATTGACGCCTCTGAGATTGGGGCAGGGGCCGTATTGTCTCAGAGGGATTCTGTTGGTTCTTTGATGAAACCGTGTGCCTTCTTCTCCCGCAAGTTTTCGCCTGCTGAACGCAATTATGATGTCGGCAATCTGGAGTTGTTGGCTATGAAGTGGGCGTTTGAGGAGTGGTGACATTGGCTTGAGGGAGCTAAGCACCGTATTGTGGTCCTGACTGATCATAAGAATCTGATTTAACTCGAGTCTGCCAAACGGCTGAGTCCTAGACAGGCTCGATGGTCCTTGTTTTTTTCCTGTTTTGATTTCGTGGTTTCGTATCTTCCGGGTTCTAAGAATATTAAGGCTGATGCCCTTTCTAGGAGTTTTTTGCCTGATTCTCCTGAGGTCCTTGAACCAGTCGGCATTCTGAAAGAAGGGGTGGTCCTTTCTGCCATTTCCCCTGATTTACGGCGGGTTCTTCAGGAATTTCAGGCTGACAGACCTGACCGCTGTCCTGTGGGGAAATTGTTTGTTCCTGACAGATGGACTAGTAGAGTGATTTCTGAGGTTCACTGTTCCGTGTTGGCTGGTCATCCTGGTATTTTTGGTACCAGAGATTTGGTTGGTAGGTCCTTTTGGTGGCCTTCCTTGTCACGTGATGTGCGTTCTTTTGTGCAGTCCTGTGGGACTTGTGGGCGGGCCAAGCCTTGTTGTTCCCGTGCTAGTGGGTTACTTTTGCCATTGCCGGTCCCTGAGAGGCCCTGGACGCATATTTCTATGGATTTTATTTCTGATCTTCCGGTTTCCCAGAGGATGTCGGTTATCTGGGTTGTTTGTGACTGGTTTTCTAAGATGGTTCATTTGGTGCCTTTGCCTAAATTGCCTTCCTCTTCAGATTTGGTTCCGTTGTTTTTTCAGCATGTGGTTCGTTTGCATGGTATTCCGGAGAATATTGTGTCCGACAGAGATTCCCAGTTTGTTTCTAGGTTTTGGCGGGCCTTTTGTGCTAGGCTGGGCATTGATTTGTCTTTTTCTTCTGCATTTCATCCTCAGACAAATAGCCAGACCGAGCGAAATAATCAGACCTTGGAGACCTATTTGAGATGCTTTGTGTCTGCTGATCAGGATGATTGGGTGGCCTTTTTGCCATTGGCCGAGTTTGCCCTTAATAATCGGGCTAGTTCAGCTACTTTGGTTTCGCCTTTCTTTTGCAGTTTTGGTTTTCATCCTCGTTTTTCTTCTGGGCAGGTTGAGCCTTCTGACTGTCCTGGTGTGGATTCTGTGGTTGACAGGTTGCAGCAGATTCGGGCTCATGTGGTGGACAATTTGGTGTTGTCTCAGGAGGAGGCTCAACGTTTTGCTAACCATCGTCGGTGTGTTGGTTCCCGGCTTCGGGTTGGGGATCTGGTTTGGTTGTCTTCTCGTCATGTTCCTATGAAGGTTTCTTCCCCTAAATTTAAGCCTCGGTTTATTGGTCCTTATAGGATTTCTGGGATTATTAATCCGGTGTCTTTTCGATTGGCGCTTCCGGCCTCTTTTGCTATCCATAATGTCTTCCATAGATCTTTATTGCGGAAATATGTGGTGCCCGTCGTTCCCTCTGTTGATCCTCCGGCCCCTGTGTTGGTTGATGGGGAGTTGGAGTATGTGGTTGAGAAGATTTTGGATTCTCGTTTTTCGAGGCGGAGGCTTCAGTACCTTGTCAAATGGAAGGGTTATGGCCAGGAGGATAATTCTTGGGTTTTTGCTTCTGATGTCCATGCTGCTGATTTGGTCCGTGCCTTTCATCTGGCTCGTCCTGATCGGCCTGGGGGCGCTGGTGAGGGTTCGGTGACCCCTCCTCAAGGGGGGGTACTGTTGTGAATTCTGCTTTTGGGTTCCCTCCGGTGGTGGTAGGTGGTAATGCAGTTGTCCCTGGGTTTCAGTCCTAGTCAGGTGTTTCTGCTGATTGCAGTTCTGACTGGGGTATTTAGGTGTGCAGGATTCATTAGTCCTTGCCAGTTGTCAATTGTTGTTGGGAGGTGTTGGACCTCTGCCTGGTTCCTCCTGTCTTTCTGCCAAATCAGCAAAGATAAGTGTCTGTTTTTTTTTCTGTGGCACACATGCTGTGTGCTTCATGGTTCAGTGCTATTCTTTTGTGTTTTCTTGTCCAGCTTAGATTGTGTCAGTATTTTCTCAGTCTTGTTGGATTCTCTGATGTTGCAGATATTCATTCCACGTCTTTAGTTAGATTGTGGAATTTTTTGTATTATCTGCTGTGGATATTTTTTGAAGGGTTTTAATACTGACCGCCTAGTATTCTGTCCTATCCTTTCCTATTTAGCTAGAGTGGCCTCTTTTGCTAAATCTTGTTTTCTGCCTGCGTGTGTCTTTTCTTCTCCTACTCACAGTCAATATTCGTGGGGGCTGCCTATCCTTTGGGGTTCTGCTCTGAGGCAAGGTAGTATTCCTATTTCCATCTATAGGGGTATTTAGTCCTCCAGCTGTGTCGAGGTGTCTAGGGTTTGTTAGGCACACCCCACGGCTACTTCTAGTTGCGGTGTTAGTTCAGGATCTGCGGTCAGTATAGTTTCCACCTACTCCAGAGAAAGTTTCATGCGGCTCCAAGGTCACCGGATCATAACAAGGTACCTTCCAGTGGGGACGAGCAGGAGCAGTCAAGTGAAAATGAAGCTTCCAGGAGTCATTGGGCCCATGTGTCTCAGGAGGAAAGACGGGGTGTAAGTATTCTCTTCAGCAGAGTTGTAATAGAATTTGTTCTCAGTTTTACTTAAAATGTTTTTTTGTTCTATTTTATCTATAGGTTCCACAACGGGAAGAAGCCAATCAAGATACTGACAATGAGAAACTCATCAACCTTGTCCAAGAGCGAGTACCGTTGTGGAACACCCATGACCATCAGCACTCCGACAATGTGGTGATTCGACGACTCTGGGAAGAAGTGGCAACATCGCTGCTGGCTGATTGGGACCGTGCCACGCCACATGCCAGAAATTATTTTGGTAAGTATTGCTCTCTCATCAATGCGGTCAGCTGTATTGGCATCTAGCGATACAGCTGAACCTGTGATGATGGGCAGGGGGCCCACTGCTGGTATCGGGCCCCCCCGCCTGCTCAGGAGCCCCATAGCGGCCTGATGGCACTGCAGGGAGATCAATTCTCCCTGCTCTGCTGCAGAATGTAACTGTATCAGCATGCTGCACACGCCAATACAGTTACAGTAGTGTAGCTCCGGGTGGGCCCCCTCAGAGCATGGGGCCCGGGGCGATGGTCCCCTCTGCCCCCCGGTAGCTATACGCTACTGGCTTCAGTATAAGGCTGTTAAGTAGTACAGTATCAAATGCCTTTGCAAAGTCCAGATAAATCACATCAGCTGCATGACCGTGTATGGCCAATTTGGCTCCTTCTTCCCCCAAAAACATCAACCACCACCCCGAGTACTCCCAAGAACCAGCCTTCAAAATAAAAACGAAACACAATAGTTTCTTTTGGATAATTTTGGCCACAGCGGCCAGTTTATTAACAAACAACAACAAACATTTTTATTAAGCATTAATATACATTTATGCAAAAAATTCGAGGGGAGGGTTCTTGGAGCCCACCGGGAAAAAATTCTGGCTTAAAATATTTTGGCAAAACCAAAAAACAGAACTTAAACACCTCAAATTACCCTCAGCCGTACCACCAGCTCGAGGGCACCATAATTCCCGTTCCGGGAACAAATTAACCACCACCAGCTCCCAGGGTAAAAACCCCGTCCAGAGCCTGTAACCAAAATGCCAGAACAACCAACCAATTTAACTGTCCGGAATTTCCTTCAAATTCCTTCCCCGCTTAATCCGCATCAACTCCAAGAACCCCACCCCCGCCACAAACTCACAGCCCTGAAACCTCAGGCTCGTGAGTGCCCCAATGATACCACGGCTCTTTCAATTCCTTCCTGTATTAACAGGGCCCATAAATCCACGCCAATCTCATTCAGGTGAACCCCGTCTTCCCTCCAATAATTACCAACACCCGCCTCTAAATCAAAATGCCGCACACTAATACCCCCGTTCCTGAAGACAAACTTTGCCACCGCTCTGTTCAACTTCACCCTAGCCCTATTGATCCCCTTGAAAGAACGCGCTAACCTCTACTTCTTACGAGGAACAATATCCGACCAGACTGTTAACACACCCGGGAATTCCCTCCACAACCGGAGGAAGTCAAATCGGATGTCTCTTATCAAGTCTCTGACTGGTTTGGAGCCTAAATCGTTCCCTCCCAAATGAACCACCCAAATATCGGGGGCTCTATCCAAGCGGGCAGCGCGTACAAAATAAGACCCTGTTCCAAACCATACCCCGAAAACCGAGCCACCGAACAACAACTTGCTCTCTACGGAAACCCAACTGCCTACCGTCCGGCCTGGCGTCCGCCCAAAGCGCCCCCCAATAGACAAAGGAATGTCCAAAAATCCAGGCAAGCTATGGGCCCCGACCTGAAATATAATAATAACAACAGTAACCGTTAAACAAGGACCATAACCCTACCAAGCCATGGTAATTAGTGCTGTACATAAGACAAATAACGGCCGGAGCTCCAGTGTCCGATACGCTTAATCATTTTCGGCCCCAAGCCAAGGCTATCAGCCTCAGATGCTGCCCCGATCCTGAATGAATGCGATCCAAATTCGTCCCGCGGTAAACCCAAAGCCCTTAAACTTTTGTGAAGAATCGCAATAAACTGATAACAGGACAGAAAAACCCCGTCTTGATGGCACAACAATGGGCCCTCCCGACTAGACCACAAGCTCCAATAAGCCCGTAAACACTGTTCCGGGCACATCCATGACCCTGCAACTCTGCCCAAAACTACCCGTTTTCCCGCCCCAACTTGATCCGTCTTGGAACGCCGGATCCAAAAAACGATACCACCAGTCCAAAAATCAATGTCCTGGGCCAATAATCCGCCCACACTCACTCTGCTACGTGACACCAACTCCCCTATACGTAAGGCTCCGAAAAAAGCCAAAGAAAAAGCCAAACGAAACAATACTGTTTCAAAATAAGAGCAGCAGATGCAATCCAATATTCCGCCTAAACGTTCCAGAACATTAAACGATATAGGCCGGCGCCTGTCAACACTCTTTTTTCCCCTCCGAAACCCTTTTAAAGCTTGCCGTACCAAAAATTTTTTTGTCACATCCACTGAACCCTCCAGCTTAAAACCAAACGCTATAAATCAAAAAAATCCGGCACTCAAATCGTCTGCAATTAAGATTTATTCCAATGCAATCCAAAATTCATGACGTTTCGGTCAATAACTTAGACCTTCCTCAGACGGATGAAGGCAGCACCATTACTAAACAGGAGCTTATCCTTCACCACGTGCTGCATACAGCTGATTCTTCTCCCTTAACAGCAATCCGTCTGAGGAAGGTCTAAGTTATTGACCGAAACGTCATGAATTTTGGATTGCATTGGAATAAATCTTAATTGCAGTCGATTTGAGTGCCGGATTTTTTTGATTTATACGTGAAAAGGGAGTGGTATCCCTCTCCGAGCACCACCCGCTTACAGAGTGACGTGCATTATATTGTTATAAAACCAAACGCTAAGCCAGCCACAAATTTGTTCACCTTAGAGATAGACCAACCTGAATCTGCTGCCCTACCAACCAAACACAAAACGGCTAACAGCTTGTCTTCCTCAGACCCAAACGCGCCCCACTGAATCACCGAACTCTGCCAAATATTCCATGCTGCTTCATATGCCGCCCAAGTCTGACTTGTAACTGAGGCCCGAATCAACCGGCCCGCTCCTCCGTAGGAATCTCCCACAAGTGCGAAGGGCATACCACTCCTGTTGCGTCCGCTTCTGGTGCCAGCTCCCGGAAACGTTCCCACTGTAAATGAGATAAGCCATCTGTTAACGAATTTTCCACACCAGGTACATGCACCGCTGAAATCCATGCATTGATCTCCAAACATCGTAAAACCAGTTCTCTCACCAACTTTATCACGGGAGGCGATGATGCTGACAGCGTGTAGATCACCGACTCGACACTCATGTTGTCGCAATGGAACCTGATTCTGCGATTCGCAAACACGTCACCCCAAATTAAAACTGCCACCACAATGGGAAACAACTCCAACAACGCAAGGCTTTTAGTGAGGCCGCTCTCGTGCCAACCATCCGGCCACGTTCCAACGCTCCATCGGCCTGCGCAACAGGCCCCGTAACCGACGCTGCCTGCTGCGTCCGTGTAGATCTCACAATCAAAATTGTTCACCAACTGCTGCTGTATCAGAGAGCGACCGTTATAGCGCACCAAAAAACTCTGCCACACCAACAAATCACCCCTATGTTCTTGACGCAGTCGAATGAAGTGATGCGGAGCTCGTACCCCCGCCGTCGCCCTGGACAACCTACGGTAAAAAATTCGTCCCATGGGCATAATCCTACACGCAAAATTCAAGCGACCAAGCAAAGACTGCAACTCTTTCAAAGTCACCTTTTTTAGCCTGATAATGCGACCGACCTCCTGTTTTAAAAACAACAATTTCTCCTCTGGCAACCGACATTCCATTTTTTCAGAGTCTATCAGAATCCCCAGGAAACTTAAAACAGTGCAGGGGCCCTCAGTCTTTCCTTTAGCCAAGGGGACACCAAACAGCTCCGCCACCCATTCCATGGCGGCCAAAGTATTTCTACACACATTAGAATCGGGAGGACCTATGAATAAAAAATCATCCAAGTAATGGATGACGGACGGAACACCAGCTACCTCCCTGACCACCCATTCCAGAAAGGTGCTAAACGTCTCAAACAAAGAACACGAAATGGCACAACCCATTGGTAAACACCTGTCTAGATAATAACCGTCATTCCAGAAACAACCCAACAACGGAATACTGTCCGGGTGAATCGGAAGCAATCTAAAAGCCGACTCTACATCCGTCTTAGCCAGCAGAGCTCCCGTGCCGTAACTGCGCACCCATTGCACCGCCATATCAAAAGACGTATAGACCACCGAACATAACTCCTGTGAAATGCCATCATTAACAGACAACCCCTTCGGGTACGACAAATGGTGAATTAGACAAAACTTATTCGGCTCCTTTTTTGGGACGACCCCCAGCGGTGAAACGATCATCCCTTCAACAGGTAGACTTAAAAATGGACCAACCATTCGCCCTAACTCCACCTCCTTTTTTAACTTTTCACCAACCAATGCTGCATGTAATGCAGCCAACCTCAAATTCTTAACCGAAAACGGAACCGCATGATCAGGAGGGGAGATGTGAAAACCTTCTGCAAAACCCTCACTAATGACTCCCGCCTTCACACGATCAGGGTACCTACTTAGAAAGGGGGCCATCTTTTGAAGTCTCACCGGCGTCTCCCCCTTGACTGGCACCCATTGACGGCTTACCTCTCGCTTTTTTAAAGCATTTTGAGGCCCCATGGGAACTTCCATTACAGTGGGAGCACACATGTTTGAACTTACATGTATTTCCGTATTTGCACTGGCCCTCGTTAAATTGCCAGCACGTTCCTGATTTTTCCTTCGCTCCCTGTGACCCCTGACCACTACTGCCGTGGCCTGCTTGTTGGGTGCTACTCCCCCCGCTCCCGTGAAAGGACTGCCCGTACCTAACCGGCGCGATCACTTTTAACCAAAGTCCTATATCTTTTTGGTCCCACCGTATCTCAGGCCTAACAGCCTTCCTCTGTCTAAACTGTTCATCATAACGTAACCAAGCCTGCCCGCCATAAGTACGGTGCGCCTCCCCAATCGCGTCAAGATAACAGAATAAGCCGGAACAATTTTCCGGAGACTTCTCACCTATTATACTTGCCAAAATTGCAAACGCTTGCAACTAATTAATAAACGTCTGTGGGATAAGCCTCCACCTCCTCTTTTCCTCATCCTCCTTCTTGCTTTTTTGCTCCTTCATCCTTTTTTCCTTTATCCAAATTAAACTTCTCTAACGGGAGTAGGGAAAAAATCTCTACATAATCGTCGCGCCAAATTTTTTCTTTAACCTCCTTCTTCAAATGAGCCCCCAACGGCCCCTCAAAACATACATACACCTCACCCTTAGCCCTATCATCTATCTTTACAGTGTCCCTTTTACCTTTTTCCGTTTGCACGGATACGGACACACCGGACACCGACGGCGACTGCTCCATCACTACCGATCTATCTTGTTCCGAAATCGGCTGTGCCGCAACCCCCGCCCCCGGGAGCCATGCCCCGATCGGCAATGCCACCGTCTCCCTCCCGGCCCCACTCTGCAATCTGCTCAACAGCTGCGACACACTAACCAAGACATCTCGTAACCCGGGCTCAACCGACCCACCGGTATCTCCTAAATCCGTCGCCCTCCCATTCGACGCCTGATGACCCCCCACATCCGCTGCTAAAACCCCCGTGTGTAACAAAGTAGACATAGATTGATACTCACCGAGCTGCGCAGGTGCTGTGTCCCTGCCAGCCGTACGTCCCGAATCCCGCCGTTCCCCGTCGACCTCTGGATCGTTGTCAGAAAAGGAGTCTTCAGCGCAACTGCGCTGCTCCTGGCCCGCGCCCCTGGCCTCCACGTCACCAGGGGGGACCGGAGCGTCTGATGTGATACGTCCGACCGACCTCTGTCATGAATCCCCAATGGCTAGGGATAGCACAGGACAAGCAAAGTACAAATAGATAACGGACGAGCTCTAGGGTGATGGAACCTGGGCTGACCGCTGCCCTACGCCTGACAAACGCAACTAGAGATAGCCAGGGAGCGTGCCTACGTTGGTTCTAGACGCCACGCACCAGCCTAAGAGCTAACTAGTACTGCAGAGAAAATAAAGACCTCACTTGCCTCCAGAGGAATGAACCCCAAAAGATATAGTTGCCCCCTCACATGTATTGACGGTGAAATGAGAGGAAGGCACACACATAGAGATGATATATATAGTTTTAGCAAATTGAGGCCCGCTGTAAACTAGAAAGCAGAACGATACAAAAGGGGACTGAGCGGTCAGCAAAAAACCCTAATCAAAAAAACCATCCTGAGATTACAAGAACCCATGTGCCAACTCATGGCACATGGGGAGAACCTCAGTCCACTAGAGCTACCAGCTAGCATAGAGACATAATAAGCAAGCTGGACAAAGAACCAAACAACTGAAAATCAGCACTTAGCTTATCCTGAAAGATCTGGGAGCAGGTAGGCAGGAACCAAACAGAGCACATCTGAATACATTGATAGCCGGCAAGGGAATGACAGAAAGGCCAGGTAAAATAGGAAACACCCAGCCTCTGATGGACAGGTGGAAACCAAAGGCCGCAACCCACCAAAGTCACCCAGTACCAGCAGTAACCACCAGAGGGAGCCCACAAACAGAATCCACAACAGACCTCATCCTGGATCTGGACCGTGCTTTTTCTGTAGACTGTGGATCCCTGGCCGACTCTCGTGCCCTGCCTCTGCCAGGCAGCGGAGCCCCACTGCCCGCCGCGCCTCCTGACCGGTGCTCGTCGTCCACATCCTGGATCCGGGACGCCCCTTTCACAGCTGTGCCCGCCGAAATCCTCCTGCCTGCGCTCCTGCTGACTGGACCCGGTGCTGTGGCCGCGCTGCTGGAACACGCCGCTCTGGTGCCCATGCACCCGGTGGCCGCCGCTCCCCGCGTGCCTCCTTTCGCCAGCAGTGCAGCGTTGCTGCTACTGCCATCCGTTCTCCTCCCCGCAGCTCCCCGTGTCCTCGATGTGGCCTGCCAAGGAGCCGCAGGCCTCACTTCCGGTGTGGCCCTTGTTTCCGCCGCGGCTCTCTCCACTGCTGCTCTCCCGGGACCTGCACCAGCCGGCCGGCGTGGAGGATTCCTGCCGGAGGGGGCACAGTGGGGGAACGCCGCACCGCTGCACCCGGCCTCCGCAGGGTCCCCTGAGGGGCTCCTAAGCCTGCGCCTGCCGCGCGTGCTCACCTCCGGTGATAATCTCTGCGGCGGCCTCGTCCTCCTGCTGCGCCTGCCGCTGGTGTCCTGGCCTGCATTGCCGAGCAGCGAAGCAAGCTGCTCCTCCAACCATCCTCCCCGTCTAGACCTTGCGACGTCCCTCAGGCGCCCCACCAAATCGTCCACCGACTCCATCGCTGACCAGGTAATCCAAAAGGCTGTGTGGTGAGGAGGGGGTGGGTGGCTCTCTGTTGTGAATTAGACTTTTTGGCTCCCTCTTGTGGTCACTAGTGGTATGACTCTGGGATTGTCTTTTTTCTGTTTGGCACTCACCTGGGTCGTTAGTCCAGGGGTGTCGCTATATTAACTTCCTGGATCCTTAGTCCAGTGCCTGGCATCGTTGTAATCAGATCCTTCTGTTGCTCCTGTCTGCTGGTCCTGGCTCTTGCAAAATTAAGCTAAGTCTTGCTTCTTTGTTTTTTGAGTTACTTGCTTGCTACTACTTTTGTCCAGCTTGTACTAAATGTGATTTCTGACCTTGCTGGAAGCTCTAGGGGGCTCGTGTTCTCCCCCCGGCCGTTAGACGGTTCGGGGGTTCTTGAATATCCAGCGTGGATATTTTAATAGGGTTTTTGCTGACCATATAAGTCATCTTACTATATTCTGCTATTAGCTAGTGGGCCTCTCTTTGCTAAATACCTAGCTCATTCTTATGTTTGTCTTTTCCTCTTACCTCACCGTTATTATTTGTTGGGGGCTTGTATCCAACTTTTGGGGTCTTTTCTCTGGAGGCAAGAAAGGTCATTCTTTTCCCTTCTAGGGTTAGTTAGTTCTCCGGCTGGCGCGAGACGTCTAGAACCAACGTAGGCACGTTCCCCGGCTACTTCTATTTGTGGTGCTAGGATTAGATATATGGTCAGCCCAGTTACCACTGCCCTATGAGCTGGTTTTTTGTGTTTGCAGACTTGGTATTTATTCCTGAGACCCTCTGCCATTGGGGTCATAACAGTATGCCAGGCCTACATTGAATGTTTTATGCATTGCAGAAGTGGGATATAAGAAAGGAAATTCTGAATTTTTTTTTTTCCCTCTCTTCCTCCCCTTTACCTCTGAGTGGCTTGAGCTTGCTGCAGACATGAATGTCCAGACCTTGATTACAAGTGTGGACCAGCTTGCTGCTCGTGTGCAAAGCATACAAGATTTTGTTACCAGTAGTCCTATGTCTGAACCTAAAATACCTATTCCTGAACTGTTTTCTGGAGACCGATTTAAGTTTAGGAATTTCAGGGATAATTGTAAATTGTTTCTATCCCTGAGACCCCGTTCATCTGGAGACTCAGTTCAGCAAGTTAAAATTGTTATCTCTTTTTTACGGGGCGACCCTCAGGATTGGGCCTTCTCGCTAGCGCCAGGAGATCCGGCATTGGCAAATATTGATGCGTTTTTTCTGGTGCTCGGATTGCTTTACGAGGAACCCAATCTTGAGGTTCAGGCAGAAAAAGCCTTGCTGGCTATTTCTCAGGGCCAGGATGAAGCTGAAGTGTATTGCCAAAAATTTCGGAAATGGTCCGTGCTTACTCAGTGGAATGAGTGTGCTCTGGCCGCAAACTTCAGAAATGGCCTTTCTGAAGCCATTAAGAATGTGATGGTGGGTTTCTCCATTCCTACAAGTCTGAATGATTCCATGGCGCTGGCTATTCAAATTGACCGGCGTTTGCGGGAGCGCAAAACCGCTAATCCTCTGGTGGTGTTGTCTAAACAAACACCTGATTTGATGCAATGTGATAGAATTCAGACCAGAAATGAGCGGAAAAATCATAGACGTCAGAATGGGTTGTGTTTTTACTGTGGTGATTCTACTCATGTTATATCAGCATGCTCTAAACGCCTAACAAGGGTTGTTAGTCCTGTCGCCATTGGTAATTTGCAACCTAAATTTATTTTGTCTGTGACTTTAATTTGCTCATTGTCCTCCTACCCTGTTATGGCGTTTGTGGATTCAGGTGCTGCCCTGAGTCTTATGGATCTGTCATTTGCCAAGCGCTGTGGTTTTGTTCTTGAGCCGTTGGTTAATCCTATCCCTCTGAGGGGTATTGATGCTACACCATTGGCGGAAAATAAACCGCAGTTTTGGACACAGGTAACCATGTGCATGACTCCTGAACATCGGGAGGTGATTCGTTTTCTTGTTCTGCATAAAATGCATGATTTGGTCGTTTTGGGGTTGCCATGGTTACAGACTCATAATCCAGTCTTGGATTGGAAGGCAATGTCTGTGTCAAGTTGGGGCTGTCAGGGTATTCATGGTGATTCCCCGCCGGTGTCTATTGCTTCCTTTACTCCTTCGGAAGTTCCTGAGTATTTGTCTGATTATCAGGATGTGTTCAGCGAGTCCAGGTCCAGTGTTCTGCCTCCTCAAAGGGACTGTGACTGTGCCATAGATTTGATTCCAGGTAGCAAATTTACTAAGGGAAGACTATTTAATCTGTCTGTACCTGAGCATACCGCAATGTGTTCGTATATCAAGGAATCTCTGGAGAAGGGGCATATCCGTCCTTCCTCTTCCCCTCTTGGTGCGGGATTCTTTTTTGTGGCCAAGAAGGACGGATCTTTGAGACCTTGTATTGACTATCGGCTTTTGAATAAAATTACTGTTAAATTTCAGTATCCTTTGCCTCTGTTGTCGGACTTGTTTGCCCGAATTAAAGGTGCCAAGTGGTTCACCAAGATAGATCTTCGTGGTGCGTACAACCTTGTGCGCATTAAGCGAGGAGATGAATGGAAAACCGCATTTAATACGCCCGAAGGTCATTTTGAGTACTTGGTGATGCCTTTTGGGCTCTCTAATGCTCCTTCAGTGTTTCAGTCCTTTATGCATGATATTTTTCGGAAGTATCTGGATAAATTTATGATCGTTTATCTGGATGATATTCTGGTTTTTTCTGATGACTGGGACTCGCATGTAGAGCAGGTCAGGATGGTGTTTCAGGTTTTGCGTGAGAATGCTTTATTTGTTAAGGGCTCAAAGTGTCTCTTTGGAGTACAGAAGGTTCCCTTTTTGGGGTTTATTTTTTCCCCTTCTGCGGTGGAGATGGACCCAGTCAAGGTCCGTGCTATTCATGATTGGACTCAACCCACGTCAGTTAAGAGTCTTCAGAAGTTCTTGGGTTTTGCTAACTTCTACCGTCGTTTTATTGCTAATTTTTCTAGCATTGCTAAACCTTTGACGGATATGACCAAGAAAGGTTCTGATGTTGCTAACTGGGCTCCTGCAGCCGTGGAGGCTTTCCAGGAGTTGAAGCGCCGGTTTACTTCGGCGCCTGTTTTGTGCCAGCCTGATGTCTCACTTCCCTTTCAGGTTGAAGTGGATGCTTCTGAGATTGGGGCAGGGGCCGTTTTGTCGCAGAGAGGCCCTGGTTGCTCTGTGATGAGACCTTGTGCCTTTTTCTCTAGGAAGTTTTCGCCTGCTGAGCGGAATTATGATGTTGGCAATCGGGAGTTGTTGGCCATGAAGTGGGCATTTGTGGAGTGGCGTCATTGGCTCGAGGGTGCTAAGCATCGTGTGGTGGTCTTGACTGATCACAAAAATTTGATGTATCTCGAGTCTGCTAAACGCCTGAATCCTAGACAGGCCCGCTGGTCATTGTTTTTCTCCCATTTTGACTTTGTGGTCTCATATTTACCAGGTTCAAAGAATGTGAAGGCTGATGCTCTTTCAAGGAGCTTTGTGCCTGACTCTCCGGGAGTCGCAGAACCAGTTGGTATTCTTAAAGAGGGAGTTATCTTGTCAGCCATTTCTCCGGATTTGCGACGTGTGTTGCAGAGATTTCAGGCTGGTAGACCTGACTCTTGTCCACCTGACAGACTGTTTGTTCCTGATAAGTGGACCAGCAGAGTCATTTCCGAGGTTCATTCCTCGGTGTTGGCAGGGCATAAGGGAATTTTTGGCACCAGAGATCTGGTGGCTAGGTCCTTTTGGTGGCCTTCCTTGTCACGGGATGTGCGGTCGTTTGTGCAGTCCTGTGGGACTTGTGCTCGAGCTAAGCCTTGCTGTTCGCGTGCCAGCGGGTTGCTCTTGCCCTTGCCTGTCCCGAAGAGGCCTTGGACACACATTTCCATGGATTTCATTTCAGATCTCCCGGTGTCTCAGGGCATGTCTGTCATCTTGGTGGTATGTGATCGCTTTTCTAAGATGGTCCATTTGGTACCTTTGCCTAAGCTGCCTTCCTCTTCCGATCTGGTTCCTGTGTTCTTTCAGAATGTGGTTCGTTTACACGGCATTCCTGAGAATATTGTGTCTGACAGAGGATCCCAGTTTGTTTCTAGGTTCTGGCGATCCTTTTGTGCTAGGATGGGCATTGAGTTGTCGTTTTCGTCTGCCTTTCATCCTCAGACTAATGGACAAACGGAGCGAACTAATCAGACTCTGGAGGCTTATTTGAGGTGTTTTGTTTCTGCGGATCAGGATGATTGGGTGACCTTCTTGCCGTTGGCTGAGTTTGCCCTCAATAATCGGGCTAGTTCCGCTACATTGGTTTCGCCATTTTTCTGCAACTCTGGTTTCCATCCTCGTTTTTCCTCTGGACATGTGGAGCCTTCTGACTGTCCTGGGGTAGATTCTGTGGTGGATAGGTTGCAGCAGATCTGGAATCATGTGGTGGACAACTTAAAGTTGTCACAAGAGAAGGCTCAGCGTTTTGCCAACCGCCGCCGCGGTGTGGGTCCCCGACTTCGTGTTGGGGATTTGGTATGGCTGTCTTCTCGATTTGTTCCTATGAAGGTCTCCTCTCCTAAATTTAAGCCTCGCTTCATCGGTCCTTACAAGATATTGGAAATCCTTAATCCTGTGTCCTTTCGCTTGGATCTTCCTGTGTCGTTTGCCATTCACAACGTGTTCCATAGGTCTTTGTTGCGGCGGTACGTTGTACCTGTGGTTCCTTCTGTTGAGCCTCCTGCTCCGGTGTTGGTTGAGGGCGAGTTGGAGTACGTGGTGGAGAAGATCTTGGATTCTCGTCTCTCCAGGCGGAGGCTTCAGTATCTGGTCAAGTGGAAGGGCTATGGTCAGGAGGATAATTCCTGGGTGGTTGCCTCTGATGTGCATGCGGCCGATTTAGTTCGTGCCTTTCACGCTGCTCATCCTGATCGCCCTGGTGGTCTTGGTGAGGGTTCGGTGACCCCTCCTTAAGGGGGGGGTACTGTTGTGAATTAGACTTTTTGGCTCCCTCTTGTGGTCACTAGTGGTATGACTCTGGGATTGTCTTTTTTTCTGTTTGGCACTCACCTGGGTCGTTAGTCCAGGGGTGTCGCTATATTAACTTCCTGGATCCTTAGTCCAGTGCCTGGCATCGTTGTAATCAGATCCTTCTGTTGCTCCTGTCTGCTGGTCCTGGCTCTTGCAAAATTAAGCTAAGTCTTGCTTCTTTGTTTTTTGAGTTACTTGCTTTGCTACTATTTTTGTCCAGCTTGTACTAAATGTGATTTCTGACCTTGCTGGAAGCTCTAGGGGGCTGGTGTTCTCCCCCCGGCTGTTAGACAGTTCGGGGGTTCTTGAATATCCAGCGTGGATATTTTAATAGGGTTTTTGCTGACCATATAAGTCATCTTACTATATTCTGCTATTAGCTAGTGGGCCTCTCTTTGCTAAATACCTAGCTCATTCTTATGTTTGTCTTTTCCTCTTACCTCACCGTTATTATTTGTTGGGGGCTTGTATCCAACTTTTGGGGTCTTTTCTCTGGAGGCAAGAAAGGTCTTTCTTTTCCCTTCTAGGGTTAGTTAGTTCTCCGGCTGGCGCGAGACGTCTAGAACCAACGTAGGCACGTTCCCCGGCTACTTCTATTTGTGGTGCTAGGATTAGATATATGGTCAGCCCAGTTACCACTGCCCTATGAGCTGGTTTTTTGTGTTTGCAGACTTGGTATTTATTCCTGAGACCCTCTGCCATTGGGGTCATAACAGCTCTCTTTCCTCTTGCTTTCCCAGGGTCAAGTGACACCTTCCCGCACTTTTCTCTTATATATCCACACCCCCCCACTGTAAAACCCCTCCCAACGCTCCCTTTTCAGCCAATCATACTATCCAGGCACATTTTTTAAATAATGCCTATGGCCAAGCCCAGTCATGGGGGGGCCTCCATTAAGCTGTGCCTATTCCTGCCCCCTCCTTTACCAACATACAGACTTGCACTTATCTCCTCATAGAAACCCAACTCCTAATTCTTCTGATATCCCAATACTGAGCCACTGCTGCCGTATGTGTTCCTATTGCTGCATCTACTGTGTGGTTCATGGTGCCTTCTAAATTCTAAAGGAACCCTCTATAATATAGTAATACCGGGTGCAAGTGCCCTGGAAAACAGTGCCCATATTTTGTTCCTTATAAAGTAATATTGCCCTCTGTGTGCCCCTTTGATAGTCACAGTAACCTGAGTTCCCCTATAACATTATAAGTGCCCACTTTACATTTAATAATGTCCCGAGTCTACCCCTGTACAGCTCCCATATACACAGTATGATGCCCTCTTATACACAGTATAATGCCCCTTCACTGTATAGTACCACCCACACAGTATACTGACCCCTTAGTAGCCCTTAAACTGTTTGATGGCTACAACACTGTATGATGGCCCTTCACTGTAATCTCCACACTGTATGATGGCCCCCTAGATAGGCTCCATATAGTATAATGCACCAGATAGTCCTCAATATAGTATAATACACTCCCTATAGGCCTCCATATTGTATAATGCACTCCCCTTTGGCCTACTCTATATTGTATAATGCACTCCCATAGGCAGACTCTATAGTACAAGGCAGCCCCCCATAGACAGACTTTGCAATATAAGGCAGCTTCATAGGCAGACTCTGTAGTATAAGGCAGCCCCCATAGGCAGACTCTGTAGTATAAGGAAGCCCCCCATAGGCAGACTCTGTAGTATAAGGAAGCCTCCCCATAGACAGACTTTGTAATATAAGGCAGCCCCCATGGGCAGACTATGTAGTATAAGACAGCCCACCACAGGCAGACACTATAGCACAAGGAAGCCCCCATAGGCAGACTCTGTAGTATAAGGCATTTCCCATAGGCAGACTCTTTAGTATAAGGCAGTCCCTCATAGGCAGACTCTGTAGTATAAGAAAGCCCCCCCATAGGCAGACTCTGTAGTATAAGGAAGCCTCCCCATAGGCAGACTCTGTAGTATAAGGAAGCCCCCCATGGGCAGACTCTATAGCACAAGGCAGCCCCCCATATGCAGACTCTATAACACAAGGCAGCCCCCATAGGCAGACTCTATAGCACAAGACAGCCCACATAGGCAGACACTATAGCTCAATGCAGCCCCCATAGGCAGGCTCTGTAGTATAAGGAAACCTCCCCATACAGACTTTGTAATATAAGGCAGCCACCATGGGCAGACTATGTAGTATAAGGCAGCCCACCACAGGCAGACTCTATAGCACAAGGCAGCCCCCATAGGCAGACACTATAGCACAAGGAAGCCCCCATAGGCAGACTCTGTAGTATAAGGCATTTCCCATAGGCAAACTCTTTAGTATAAGGCAGTCCCTCATAGGCAGACTCTGTAGTATAAGAAAGCCCCCCCATAGGCAGACTCTGTAGTATAAGGAAGCCTCCCCACAAGCAGACTCTGTAGTTTAAGGAAGCCCCCCATGGGCAGACTCTATAGCACAAGGCAGCCCCCCATAGGCAGACTCTATAACACAATGCAGCCTCCATAGGCAGACTCTATAGCACAAGACAGCCCACATAGGCAGACAGTATAGTACAATGCAGCCCCCATAGGCAGATTCTGTAGTATAAGGCAGCCCCCATAGGCAGACTCTGTAGCATAAGGCAGTCCTCCATAGGCAGAATCTGTAGTATAGGTGAAAGACCTGGCTATTCATTGCTTGCATTGAGAAACACGTGATGGTGTCTCCGCAGCTTTTCTACATGCATTTGCATATTTCCCATAAGGGATGGGGGCAGTGTTCTGGATCACTGCGTTGAGAAACACGTGATGGTGTCTCCGCGGTGTTGGATGTTTTGATCTCCCCGAGGTCATTCATCCTTATGTTCATAGCCTTTTCACTAGGCACTGCTCCTAATAGCCAGTTTCCTACTCCACACTGATGAGGGGCAAATACCCCGAAACAGCTGTCTGTGGATGGATACCATGTTTTGGCATAGGTGGTTTTCCTTTATTGGATGCTGCCCTTCCCGTGGTTGTTCCTTCCCGGTGAAAGACCTGGCTATTCATTGCTTGCGTTGAAAAAATGTGATGGTGTCTCCGCAGCTTTTCTACATGCATTTGCATAATTCCCATAAGGGATGGGGGCAGTGTTCTGGATCACTGCGTTGAGAAACACGTGATGGTGTCTCCGCGGTGTTGGATGTTTTGATCTCCCCGAGGTCATTCATCCTTATGTCCATAGCCTTTTCACTAGGCACTGCTCCTAATAGCCAGTTTCCTACTCCACACTGATGAGGGGCAAATACCCTGAAACAGCTGTCTGTGGATGGATACCATGTTTTGGCATAGGTGGTTTTCCTTTATTGGATGCTGCCCTTCCCGTGGTTGTTCCTTCCCGGTGAAAGACATGGCTATTCATTGCTTGCGTTGAGAAACACGTGATGGTGTCTCCGCAGCTTTTCTACATGCATCTGTAGTATAAGGCAGCCCCCATGGGCAGACTGTGTAGTATATGGCGCCCCCCATAAGCAGATTCTGTAGTATAAGGAAGCCCCCATAGGCAGACTCTGTAGTATAAAGAATCCCCCCATAGGCAGACTCTAGTATAAGGAAGCCCCTATAAGCAGACTTTGTAGTATAAGAAATCCCCCCATACGCAGACTCTGTAGTATAAAGAAGCCTCCTCATAGGCAGACTCTGAAGTATAAAGAACCCCCCATAGGCAGACTCTGTAGTATAAGGCAGCCCCTATAAAAAAAATAAATACTCACCTTTCTTCTTCCTGGTTCGTCCACTGCTCTGAGCGCCCACATACCTCCGGACCGTGGGCGCCGAGTGGTGACGTCATTGCGACCCGTCAGTGTCGGCGTCAGTGACCTCAGACGCTGCGAGGGGGATGATGGGAGAGGGAGCGTAATGCTCTCTCTCTCATAAATGCGGTCAGCTGTATCAGCATCTAGCGACATAGCTGAACCTGTGATGATGGGTGGGGGGCCCACTGCTGGCACCAGGCCCCGCCTGCTCAGGGGTCCCATAGCGGCCGGGTGGCATTGCAGGGAGATCAAGTCTCCCAGCTCTGCCGCAGAAGGTAACTTTATCGGCATACTGCACATACACCGATACAGTTACAATAGCGTAGCTCCAGGTGGGGCCCCTCATAGCGCGGGGCCCAAGGCGATTGCCCCCTCTGCCCCCCTGATAGCTACACACTACTGGTTTCAGACTAAGGCTGTTAAGTACTACAGTATCAAATGCCTTTGCAAAGTCCAGATAAATCAGCTGCATTACCAACATCCAGACTTGCACTTACCTCCTCATAGAAACCATAGTTAGACCCGACCTATCTTTCATGAATCCATGCTGGTTGTCAGTTATTATATTATTCTCTGCAATATTTTTCTGCTCGTATAATGCCCTAAAAATTTTTGCACACTACTGATGTCAGGCTTACAGAACAGTAGTTGCCTGGATACACCTTCCTACCTTTCTGAAATATCTGTACCACATCAGCCATCCTCCAATCCTGTGGTAACACCCCTGTTACAAGAGAGTCTAAGAATATGAGATACAGAGGTCTGTCAATTACTGAGCTCAATTCCCTAAGTGTCCGTGGATTGGGGATTTGTCAATGTTTAATTCGCTCAGACACAAGCGTACTTCTTGTGTTAAATTAGTTATATCAGATGGTGAACTTTGATTTTGGCCTTGTTGAATGATCCCTGGAAAAGTTAGTTCATTCGTGAACACGGATGAAAAGTGCTTGTTTAATACCTCAGCCTTTTCTTTGTACTCTATTATTATCTTGTTATTATCGTCTTTTAAGAGGCCTATACCATTTTTCTTTCTTTTTGGCATCAATGTATTTATAACTCTTTTGCAGATTTACCGTTGGAGAAACTATTGTATTTTCCGGCGTATAAAACGACTGGGCCTATAAGACGACCCCCAACTTTCCCATTTAAAATACAGAGTTTGGGATATACTCGCCATATAAGTCAGGGGTCATCTTATATAACGGGTGTTGTCTTATACAGCATGTGCGGAGCTCTGCGGTCGACGCATATGCTGTGGGGAGCAGTTACAATGACGAGGTGCCTACCATATTTTCCGGCGTATAAGATGACTTTTTAATCCCTGAAAATCTTCTCAAAAGTTGGGGGTCATCTTATACGCCGAGTGTCGTCTTATACGGCGGGTGTGGAGCTCTGCAGTTGGCGCATATGGTGCGGGGAGCGTTCCCGATGACGACGTGCCTCTCCAGGAAGGTGTAAGTGAATAAAGCCCACCTTTGTATTCTATTACCTCCTTCTCTTTCACTCATCTGGCCCGCCATTCTCTGCCTTTCAAATCTCGTGAGGATGGAAGTGTAGTGGCACATGTGTGCCTGCGCCGCTTCGCTTCCATCCCGCAAGATTTGAAAGGCAGAGAAGGGCGGGCCAGATGGGTGAAAGAGTAGGAGCAGCTTCAGTTCCATCCCCGCGAGATTTGAGTGGCAGAGAAGGGCGGGCCAGACGGGTGAAAGAGAAGGAGGTAATACAATACAAGGGCAGGCTTGATTCACTTACACCTTCCCGGAGAGGCATGTCGTCATCAGGACTGCTCCCCGGACGATGTGCAGGAACTTCAGCGCTCCGCACCCACCGTATAGGACAAGACCCGGCGTATAAGACAACCCCCTAATTTGAGAAGATTTTCAGGGATTAAAAAGTCGTCTTATATGCCGGAAAATACGGTAGATCCTAAATTTATTGGCCCTCATGAAATTCTGAAAGTAGTCATGCCAGTAATTTGCAGTGAACACAGATGTATATTACTCTGCAGATCTCCTCACAGTGAGATTTTAATCACTGCTCCTTGTTATATTTATAGAACTCAAATAGTGTGAGATCTATAGTAACATAGGAGACAGAGAATACATCATATAAGAGACATCAAGAGAGCTATATACATCCCATAGGAGACACTGAGACTGTTGATGTACATCACATAGCAAACACCGATACTGCCATATACATCACGTCGGAGATATAGAGACTGCTGTACTTATATCACATAGGAGATACTGAGACTGATGTATATACAACACATAGGAGCTACCAGAGACTAAACATACAGCACATAGTAGCCCCCGGGACTGCTGTGCATACATAACATAGGACCCACTAAGACGGCTGAGTATACATCACATAGGAGACAGTTGGACTGTTGTATGTATATCACGTTGGAGACTCTGGGGCTCCAGAGACTGGAGAGGCAGAGAAGGGCGGGCCAGACAGGTGAAAGAGAAGGAGGTAATAGAATACAAGAACAGGCTTGATTCACTTACACCTTCCCCGAGAGGCACGTCAGCATCAGGACCGCTCCCCGAACCATATGCGGCAACCGCAAAGCTCCGCACCCGCCGTATAGGGTGACACCCGGCGTATAAGATGACCCCCTAATTTGAGAAGATTTTCAGGGGTTAAAAAGTCATCTTATATGCCGGAAAATACAGTAGGTCCTAAATTTATTGACCCTCGTGAAATTCTGAAAGTAGTCAATCCAGTAGCCTTTAGAATAAAACTTCCTCCATCTCTTCGCATTCTGAATGTTTACCACAGATCCCTGTTAAAATAGTTTGTTCCTTTAGTGTTGTCTCCTTCATCCTTGCCTCCTTTGGTATCTGTCAATGGAGGCTTGGAGTACGAGGTGCAGAGGATCATGGATTCTCAGAGTGTACAAAATTCCCTCCATTATCTTGTTCATTGCAGGGCATATGAACTCGTGGAGAGATCCTGGGTTCCAGCTTGTTCTCTGCAGGCCAATCGTTTGGTCAGGGCCTTACATCTTAGGTTTTCTGGGAAACCTGGGGGTCCAGTGTGCTCCCTTGAAGAGGGTTACTGTCACGATTCCACCCTCAGCAGTTCAAGTTGAGGGAGGTGCGTGCTGAGCTGTCAGTATTGTGAGTGACAGTCCAATCGAAGTAGGAGAATGCTCGGTTTCTTGTAGGTGTCTCCTATTCTGCCTGTGCGTTTCTGATTATTGCTAGTCGTAGCTTTAGCTCAGTGGTGTGTGTGAGCCTTGTTTTCCAGTGCTCCATTTTTGATCTTTTGCAGCTCGAACTTGGACTTTGCCTTTGACCATCTGTTTGTCAGCCCAGGAGTGGGGAACCTTTTTTTCTGTCAAGAGCCATTTGGATATTTATACTATTCTTTGGGGAAGCACACAATTATCAACTTGAAAATTACCATTATATTTGGTCAAACATTTTATTAACTCTCTCATGATGTGAAGGCTGGAACTGGTTCTCTTTAGTGCAGCTGTGATGTTAGGTGGTAAGGATGGCGTTGCTACTTGTAACTGTTTTTCTAGGTTTGCATCGGTCTGAATCACAATCGACTATTTGCGATTATAAGTTTTGCAAAGAACTCATACCAGTAATTTGCAGTGGACACAGATGTATATTACTCTGCAGATCTCCTCACAGTGGGAAATTAATCACTGCTCCTTGTTATATTTATAGGACTCAAATAGTGTGAGATCTATAGTAACATAGGAGACAATGAGAATATATCATATAAGAGACATCAAAAGAGCTATATACATCCCATAGGAGACACTGAGACTGTTGATGTACATCACATAGCAAACACCGATACTGCCATATACATCACGTCGGAGATATAGAGACTACTGTACTTATATCACATAGGAGATACTCAGACTGATGTATATACAACACATAGGAGCTACCAGAGACTGTACATACAGCACATAGTAGCCACAGGGACTGCTGTGCATACATAACATAGGACCCACTAAGACGGCTGTGTATACATCACATAGGAGACACTGGGACTGTTATATGTATATCACGTTGGAGACTCTGGGGCTGGAGTATATACATCACACTGGAGACACCGGCGCTTGAATATATACATCACATATGATACACTAGAGATGAAGTATATACAATATAGGAGACATGGGACTGGGGCATATTTATCACAGGGAGAGACACAGGGCTGGTCATATACATCACAGGAGGAGACACGGTGCTGGGCCATATACATCATAGGAGGAGGCACAAGGCTGGGCCATATACATCATAGGAGGAGACATAGCTGTAGGGGGTCAGCTCCTGCCAAGAACTGAATTATACTGTGACTTTAAGAGACAATGCTCCCCTCTGGTTTGGGTGCACTTGGATTAGTCCTTGCTTTATGTTGGTTTCAGCAGGAAGTGTCTGATTCGCAAGTGAGAGACTTGTGCCTGTGTCAGCATGAAAGGACATTAAGAGTGGCTAAACACTGAGAGAATGTTAACCAAATTATTTGCTTTAAGGGAGAAGATAACGCCCAGTTACCGCAGGATCAGCTAGTAGGACTGTGTCACTAGGAAAGTGTAGTGCAGCACAGCCAAGGCTGTTTTCTCCTTTTACTCTTGCTCTTCCAACACCAGCCTCTTCCTTTCAAGAGAGAATAATACATGGACTCCGATGCCTCTTCAGGGCCAAAGGCCCCGGATTGCCCAGGGATCTATGGTAGACTCCTGCTGTTTAGAAGATCGGTATTGTTAGTGCCCATCGCATGCACTTCATATGAGCCTAAACGTTGACTCTTGAATTGACTATTGTGTTGCTATCCTAGGCAGACTGTGACACTGGGAAATTGACGTTTGCTAATATGTTGATTACCCATTGCACCAGGCCATGCAATTTGTTGGCCTGCAAACATTGAAGGATAAACTATTCAAATTGATTGAATACTCAAACAATGAGCGTTGACCTCATTTCACCTTCCCCCTGACCTGTGGGTGATGGCCTGAAGTACACATGTGTGTATAAAAAAGGGACCTTTACCCTTCTGCAAATAGTCTCTACAGAACAGCAGCCAGGACATCATGGCTCCAACCAGAGAAATATAGACTTGTGAGATTCTACAAGATGCCAGCTCAAGGGACCATGGACCTAGCTGGAGGAATACAGATCGCCTCCATTGACCATCACTGACCATCACTGAACTCATCACTGACATTCAGAGAAGCAAGGTTGGGACAATCAGGTCATTTTGCCACATACCTCAATAGACAATCAGCTTCCTAAGCTGATCATTACCTCCTCCCTGTGGGTGCCCGCCTAAAGCACTGGTGGGGGTTCTCTGCCCTAGAAGCCCTGGAGTTGCAGTTGCTCTAATCCTGATGAGCCAGCAGAAGGGTGAGACATCTGTCTTCAGAAGCAGAGCCCCTTTCTTTGTTTTTTATCAGCCCACTAAAAAGTGAAGCCCAATAACAGTAAGAGAAAAAGCTACACTATGAAACCTGACCATAAAAATTCAGACCTAAAAACGGGACTTAAAGGGCCACTGTCACCCCTCCAGCCGATATAAACTAAAAGAGCCACCTTGTGCAGCAGTAATGCTGCAGTCTAACAAGGTGGCTCTTTTAGTTTTTGCTTCTGTTATTCCCTCAATAAAGCGTTTTATAATTTTCCCTAAATATCTGTCTTTGTACCTGGAGGCTGGTCTGAAGCCTCCTCTGTGAAGCGCCCAACTGCCGTCACTCATCTCTTCTGGGGCGATGGTCGCCGCCCCCTGCGCGCTGTTCTTCTTAAATCCGGCGCCTGCGCTGTGCGTGCCTGCCTGTGGCAGGCGCAGTGTACATTGGCCGTCATAGCTCAGATGCCGGGTGCCTGACTGCGCCTGTGCGGGCAGTGCGGCCACCCTGTTACTGAATCCCCGCCCCGCACTGTGTTATGCATTATGCACAGTGCGGGCTGGGATTCCTGGGCAGATTCCTGCACAGACCGACGCTGGAAGGCGGGGAACCTGGGGGAGCGTCTGACAAGCGCAGTGCGCATGCCCAGGAATCCCAGCCCCGCACTGTGCATAATGCATAACACAGTGCGGGGCGGGGATTCAGTAACCGGGTGGCCGCACTGCCCGCACAGGCGCAGTCAGGCACCCGGCATCTGAGCTATGACGGCCAATGAACACTGCGCCTGCCACAGGCAGGCACGCACAGCGCAGGCGCCGGATTTAAGAAGAACAGCGCACAGGGGGCGGCGACCATCGCCCCAGAAGAGATGAGTGACGGCAGTTGGGCACTTCACAGAGGAGGCTTCAGACCTGCCTCCAGGTACAAAGACAGGTATTTAGAGAAAATTATAAAACGCTTTATTGAGGGAATAACAGAAGCAAAAACTAAAAGAGCCACCTTGTTAGACTGCGGCATTACTGCTGCACAAGGTGGCTCTTTTAGTTTATAACGGCTGGAGGGGGTGACAGTGGCCCTTTAAAAAAAGCCCTTAGTAATCTACACTTTATACTTGGTATGTTGAGCTTTCCTTGCTTCCTTAATCTAATCTATCTTTTCCTGAAATATATATACAGTACAGACCAAAAGTTTGGACACACCTTCTCATTTAAAGATTTTTCTGTATTTTCATGACTATGAAAATTGTACATTCACACTGAAGGCATCAAAACTATGAATTAACACATGTGGAATTATATACTTAACAAAAAAGTGTGAAACAACTGAAATTATGTCTTATATTCTAGGTTCTTTAATGTAGCCACCTTTTGCTTTGATCACTGCTTTGCACACTCTTGGCATACTCTTGATGCGCTTCAAGAGGTAGTCAATGGTCTTCCAACAATCTTGAAGGAGTTCCCAGAGATGCTTAGCATTCGTTGGCCCTTTTGCCTTCACTCTGCGGTCCAGCTCACTCCAAACCATCTCGATTGGGTTCAGGTCTGGTGACTGTGGAGGCCAGGTCATCTGGCATAGCACCCCATTACTCTCCTTATTGGTCAAATAGCCCTTACACAGCCTGAAGGTGTGTTTGGGGTCATTGTCCTGTTGAAAAATACATGATGGTCCAACTAAACACAATGGAATAGCATGCCACTGGAAGATGCTGTGGTAGCCATGCTGGTTTAGTATGCCTTTAATTTTGAATAAATCCCCAACAGTGTCGCCAGCAAAGCACCCCCACACCATTACACCTCCTCCTCCATGCTTCACAGTGGGAACCAGGCATGTAGAGTCCATCCGTTCACCTTTTCTGCATCGCACAAAGACAAGGTGGGAATAAACATACTAGAAATAGGAGGAAACCAATATGGCTAAATAGAGCTGTAAGGGGTGCAATAAGTGACAAAAAGAAAGCATTTAGAGAATTAAAGGAAGTAGGTAGTGATGAGGCATTAAATAAATACAGAAAATTAAATAAATTCTGTAAAAAGCAAATCAAGGCAGCAAAAATTGAGACAGAGAGACTCATTGCCAGAGAGAGTAAAAATAATCCCAAAATATTCTTTAACTACATAAATAGTAAGAAACTAAAAAATGAAAGTGTTGGCCCCCTTAACCCCTTTCTGACATCAGACGTACTATCCCGTCGAGGTGGGGTGGGCCCGTATGACCACCGACGGGATAGTACGTCATACGCGATCGGCCGCGCTCACGGGGGAGCGCGGCCGATCGCGGCCGGGTGTCAGCTGCATATCGCAGCTGACATCCGGCACTATGTGCCAGGAGCGGTCACGGACCGCCCCCGGCACATTAACCCCCGGCACACCACGATCAAACATGATCGTGGTGTACCGGCGGTATAGGGAAGCATCGCGCAGGGAGGGGGCTCCCTGCGGGCTTCCCTGAGACCCCCGGAGCAACGCGATGTGATGGCGTTGCTCCGAGGGTCTCCTACCTCCCTCCTCGCCGCAGGTCCCGGATCCAAGATGGCCGCGGCATCCGGGTCCTGCAGGGAGGGAGGTGGCTTACTGAGTGCCTGCTCAGAGCAGGCGCTGGTAAGCCTGCAGCCCTGCACAGCAGATCGCCGATCTGACAGAGTGCTGTGCAACCTAAATAAATAAAAAAAAAAATATTTATTATTCCCATAAATACATTTCTTTAGCTAAATAAAAAAAAAAACAATAAAAGTACACATATTTAGTATCGCCGCGTCTGTAACGACCCAACCTATAAAACTGCCCCACTAGTTAACCCCTTCAGTAAACACCGTAAGAAAAAAAAAAAAAAAACGAAGCAAAAAACAACGCTTTATTATCTTACCGCCGAACAAAAAGTGGAATACCACGCGATCAAAAAGACTGATATAAATAACCATGGTACCGCTGAAAACGTCATCTTGTTCCGCAAAAAACGAGCCGCCATACAGCATCATCAGCAAAAAAATAAAAAAGGTATAGTCCTGAGAATAAAGCGATACCAAAATAATTATTTTTTCTATAAAAGTTTTTATCGTATAAAAGCGCCAAAACATAAAAAAATGATATAAATGAGATATCGCTGTAATCGTACTGACCCGACGAATAAAACTGCTTTATCAATTTTACCAAACGCGGAACGGTATAAACGCCTCCCCCAAAAGAAATTCATGAATAGCTGGTTTTTGATCACTCTGCCTCACAAAAATCGGAATAAAAAGCGATCAAAAAAGTCACGTGTCTGAAAATGTTACCAATAAAAACGTCAACTCGTCCTGCAAAAACAAGATCTCACATGACTCTGTGGACTCAAATATGGAAAAATTATAGCTCTCAAAATGTGGTAACACAAAAAATATTTTTTGCAATGAAAAGCATCTTTCAGAGTGTGACGGCTGCCATTCATAAAAATCCGCTAAAAAACCCGCTATAAAAGTAAATCAAACCCCCCTTCATCACCCCCTTAGTTAGGGAAAAATAAAAAAATTAAAAAATGTATTTATTTCCATTTTCCCATTAGGGTTAGGGTTAGAGTTAGGACTAGAGTTAGGGCTAGGGTTAGGGTTAGGGTGAGGGCAAGGGTTAGGGCTAGGATTAGGGTTAGGGCTAGGGTTGGGGCTAGGGTTAGGGTTAGGGTTGGGGCTAGGGTTAGGGTTATGTTATGATCCTTAGTGGCTGAGGATCACAGAACTGACGAGCTAAGTAACTGAACATAGAACGAGCTCTAGGGAGGTGGTAACTGGACTGACCGCAATCCTGATCCTAACCAAACACACTAAAGGTAGCCGGTGAACGTGCCTGAATTCCTAGACGTCACGACGCAGCCTGAGAAACTAGATACACCTAGAGATAGAAAGTAAGACCTCACTTGCCTCAGAGAAATACCCCCAAAGATATAGAAAGCCCCCAACAAATAATAACGGTGAGGTAAGGGGAAAATACAAACGTAGAAATGAAAACAGATTCAGCAAATGAGGCCCGCTATTCACTAGATAGCAGAAGATAGATAGGAAACTATGCGGTCAGTAAAAAACCCTATACAAAATATCCACGCTGAGAATTCAAGAACCCCCACACCAACTAACGGTGTGAGGGGAGAAACTCAGCCCTCTAGAGCTACCAGCAAGCAAGGAAATCACATTTTAGCAAGCTGGACAAGAAACATGATGAATGCTGATAATCAAAAAATAAACAAACAAAAACTTAGCTTGTCTTGGAGAGACTGGGAGCAAGGTGTTGTGACAAGGACAGATAATAAACCAAGAAACATGTTGAACACTGATGATCAAAAAATGAACAAACAGAAACTTAGCTTCTCTTGGAGAGACTGATAACGAAGGTAGTCAGGAGAGATCAAAATAGCACTGAATACATCGACAGCAGGCAACAACTGAAAGTCCAGGTAAGCTAAATAGGAAACCAACTAGCAGATAACGAGACAGCTGATCCCAGCCACAGACCTGCAGAATGACAAAAAGAGCCACCAGAGGGAGCCCAAAAACAGAGTTCACAACAGTACCCCCCCCCTTGAGGAGGGGTCACCGAACCCTCATCAAAACCCCCAGGGCGATCAGGATGAGCAACATGGAAGGCATGAACCAAATCAGCCGCATGAACATCAGAGGCGACAACCCAGGAATTATCCTCCTGACCATAGCCCTTCCACTTAACCAAATACTGAAGCCTCCGTCTAGAAATACGAGAATCCAAGATCTTCTCCACTACATACTCCAATTCTCTCTCAACCAGCACCGGAGCAGGGGGCTCAACAGAAGGAACCACAGGCACCACATACCTCCGCAACAAAGACCTATGGAACACATTATGAATGGCAAACGACGCTGGGAGGTCCAAACGAAATGACACAGGGTTAAGGATTTCCAAAATCTTATAAGGACCAATGAAGCGAGGCTTGAATTTAGGAGAGGAGACCTTCATAGGAACATACCGAGAAGACAGCCATACCAAATCCCCAACACGAAGTCGGGGACCCACACCGCGACGGCGGTTGGCAAAGCGCTGAGCCTCTCCTGTGACAACTTCAAATTGTCCACCACATGGTTCCAAATCTGCTGCAACCTATCCACCACAGAATCCACCCCAGGACAGTCAGACGGCTCCACCTGACCCGAGGAAAAACGAGGATAAAAGCCAGAATTACAAAAAAAAGGCGAAATCAAAGTAGCAGAACTAGCCCGATTATTAAGGGCAAACTCGGCCAATGGCAAAAAAGTAACCCAATCATCCTGATCAGCAGAAACAAAACATCTTAAATAAGTTTCCAAGGTCTGATTAGTTCGCTCGGTTTGGCCATTCGTCTGAGGATGGAAGGCAGACGAAAAAGACATATCAATGCCCATCTTAGCACAAAAGATACGCCAAAATCTGGACACAAACTGGGATCCTCTGTCAGACACAATATTTTCAGGGATGCCGTGCAAGCGAACCACATTCTGAAAAAATAGAGGAACCAAATCGGAGGAGGAAGGCAACTTAGGCAAGGGCACCAAATGCACCATTTTAGAAAAACGATCACACACCACCCAGATGACAGACATTCTCTGAGAGACTGGAAGATCCAAAATAAAATCCATGGAAATGTGCGTCCAAGGCCTCTTCGGGACAGGCAAAGGCAAAAGCAAACCGCTGGCACGAGAACAGCAAGGCTTAGCCCGAGCACAAATCCCACAGGACTGCACAAAGGAACGCACATCCCGCGACAAGGAAGGCCACCAGAAGGATCTAGCCACCAAATCTCTGGTACCAAAAATCCCAGGATGACCTGCCAACACCGAAGAATGAACCTCGGAAATAACTCTGCTGGTCCATCTATCTGGGACAAACAGTCTCTCTGGTGGACAACGGTCAGGTCTATCCGCCTGAAATTCCTGCAGCACTTGTCGCAAATCTGGGGAAATGGCAGACAAAATCACTCCCTCTCTGAGGATACCAGCCGGCTCTGAAACTCCCGGAGAGTCAGGCACAAAACTTCTAGAAAGAGCATCAGCCTTCACGTTCTTCGAACCAGGCAGGTACGAGACCACGAAATTGAAACGGGAGAAAAACAACGACCAACGAGCCTGTCTAGGATTCAGCCGCTTGGCAGACTCGAGATAGATCAGATTTTTGTGATCAGTCAAGACCACCACATGATGCTTAGCTCCCTCGAGCCAATGTCGCCACTCCTCAAATGCCCACTTCATAGCCAACAACTCCCGATTACCAACATCATAATTCCGCTCGACAGGCGAAAACTTTCTTGAAAAGAAAGCACAAGGCTTCATCACAGAGCAATCAGAGCTTCTCTGCGACAAAACAGCCCCTGCTCCAATCTCAGAAGCATCAACCTCGACCTGAAAAGGAAGAGAGATATCAGGCTGACATAAAACTGGAGCCGAAGAAAACCGGCGCTTCAGCTCCTGAAAGGCTTCCACGGCCGCAGAAGACCAATTAGTCACATCAGAACCCTTCTTGGTCAAATCCGTCAAGGGTTTAACCACACCAGAAAAATTAGCAATGAAGCGACGGTAAAAATTAGCAAAACCCAAGAACTTCTGAAGACTCTTAACAGATGTAGGCCGAGTCCAATCATAAATAGCCTGGACCTTGACTGGGTCCATCTCAATAGTAGAAGGAGAAAAAATAAAACCCAAAAAGGAAACCTTCTGTACTCCGAAGAGACATTTTGAGCCCTTCACAAATAAGGCATTAGCATGCAGGACCTGAAATACCATCCTGACCTGCTTCACATGGGACTCCCAATCCTCAGAAAAGACCAAAATGTCATCCAGATACACAATCATAAATTTATCCAGATATTCTCGGAAGATGTCATGCATGAAGGACTGAAACACAGAAGGAGCATTAGAGAGTCCAAAAGGCATCACCAAGTACTCAAAATGGCCTTCGGGCGTATTAAATGCTGTTTTCCATTCATCCCCCTGCTTAATATGCACAAGGTTATACGCACCACGAAGATCTATCTTGGTGAACCAACTGGACCCCTTAATCCGAGCAAACAGATCAGACAATAATGGCAAAGGATACTGAAATTTGACCATGATTTTATTTAGAAGACAATAATCTATACAAGGTCTCAGAGAACCATCCTTCTTGGCCACAAAAAAGAATCCTGCACCAAGAGGGGATGAGGACGGCCGAATATGTCCCTTCTCCGAAGACTCCTTTATATAACTCCGCATAGCGGCATGTTCTGGTACAGACAAATTAAAAAGTCGTCCCTTAGGGAACTTACTACCAGGAATCAAATTTATAGCACAATCACAATCCCTATGAGGAGGCAGGGCACCGGATCTGGGCTCATCAAATACATCCTGGTAGTCCGACAAAAACTCAGGGACCTCAGAAGGAGTGGAAGAAGCAATTGACACCAAAGGAGCATCGCCATGAATCCCCTGGCAACCCCAACTTGACACAGACATAGCTTTCCAATCCAGAACTGGATTATGGGCCTGCAACCATGGCAGACCCAAAACGACAACATCATGCAAATTATGCAGCACAAGAAAGCGAATCACCTCCTGATGTACAGGAGTCATGCACATGGTCACTTGAGTCCAATACTGAGGCTTATTCTCAGCCAATGGCGTAGCATCAATTCCCCTCAGTGGAATAGGGAATTTTAAAGGCTCCAGGACAAAACCACAGCGCCTGGCAAACAACAAATCCATCAGATTCAGGGCAGCACCTGAATCCACAAAAGCCATAACCGAGTAGGATGACAAAGAACAAATTAAAGTAACAGACAAAATGCATTTAGGCTGTATAGTACCAACGGTGACAGATTTAGCGATTTTTTTTAAGCGCTTAGAGCATGCTGAGATAACATGAGTAGAATCACCACAGTAAAAGCACAACCCATTTTGACGTCTATGACTTTGCCGCTCAATTCTGGTCAGAATTCTGTCACATTGCATAGACTCAGGTCTCTGTTCAGAAAACACCGCCAGATGGTGCGCAGATTTGCGTTCCCGCAAACGCCGATCAATCTGAATGGCCAAAGCCATTGAGTCATTCAGACTTGCAGGCGTGGGGATCCCCACCATAACATTCTTAATGGCTTCAGAAAGACCTTCTCTGAAATTTGCAGCCAGGGCACACTCATTCCATTGAGTAAGCACTGACCATTTCCTAAATTTTTGACAATACACCTCTGCTTCATCCTGTCCCTGAGATAGGGCCAGCAAAGCCTTTTCTGCCTGGTTATCAAGATTAGGTTCCTCATAAAGCAGTCCAAGCGCCAGAAAAAACGCATCCACATTCAGCAATGCAGGATCTCCTGGCGCCAGGGAGAAAGCCCAATCTTGAGGGTCGCCACGTAACAAGGAGATAACAATTTTAACTTGCTGAGCAGAATCACCAGAGGAACGAGGTCTCAAGGAAAGAAATAATTTACAATTATTCTTAAAATTCAGAAACCTAGATCTATCGCCAGAAAACAACTCAGGCATAGGTATTTTTGGCTCTGACATAGGACTGTGAACAACAAAATCCTGAATGCTTTGCACCCTTGCAGCAAGATGATCCACACTAGAAGTCAGACTCTGAATATCCATGTCTGCAGCTGAACTCAAAGCCACCCAGAGATTAAGGGGATGAGAGAAGCTGGACAGACTGCAGCAAAGGGAGAAAACAAAAAAAACAAAAAAAATTGCACTCAGGACTTCTCTTATCCCACTTCTGCGATGCATTAAACACTCTTTGGCCTGCTGTACTGTTATGATCCTTAGTGGCTGAGGATCACAGAACTGACGAGCTAAGTAACTGAACATAGAACGAGCTCTAGGGAGGTGGTAACTGGACTAACCGCAATCCTGATCCTAACCAAACACACTAAAGGTAGCCGGTGAACGTGCCTGAATTCTTAGACGTCACGACGCAGCCTGAGAAACTAGCTACCCCTAGAGATAGAAAGTAAGACCTCACTTGCCTCAGAGAAATACCCCCAAAGATATAGAAAGCCCCCAACAAATAATAACGGTGAGGTAAGGGGAAAATACAAACGTAGAAATGAAAACAGATTCAGCAAATGAGGCCCGCTAATCACTAGATAGCAGAAGATAGATAGGAAACTATGCGGTCAGTAAAAAACCCTATACAAAATATCCACGCTGAGAATTCAAGAACCCCCACACCAACTAACGGTGTGAGGGGAGAAACTCAGCCCTCTAGAGCTACCAGCAAGCAAGGAAATCACATATTAGCAAGCTGGACAGGGACAGATAATAAACCAAGAAACATATTGAACACTGATGATCAAAAAATGAACAAACAGAAACTTAGCTTCTCTTGGAGAGACTGATAACGAAGGTAGTCAGGAGAGATCAAAATAGCACTGAATACATCGACAGCAGGCAACAACTGAAAGTCCAGGTGAGCTAAATAGGAAACCAACTAGCAGATAATGAGACAGCTGATCCCAGCCACAGACCTGCAGAATGACAAAAAGAGCCACCAGAGGGAGCCCAAAGATAGCACTCACACAGTACCACTTGTGACCACAAAAGGGAGCCCAAAAACAGAGTTCACAACAGGGTTAGGGCTAGGGTTAGGGCTAGGGTTGGGGCTAGGGTTGGGGCTAGGGTTAGGGCTAGGGTTGGGGCTAGGGTTAGGGCTAGGGTTAGGGTTAGGGCTAGGGTTAGGGCTAGTGTTACGGCTAGTGTTAGGGCTAGTGATAGGGCTAGGGTTATTGCTAGGGTTAGGGCTAGGGTTGGGGCTAGGGTTGGGGCTACAGTTAGGGTTGGGGCTAAAGATAGGGTTAGGGTTTGGATTACATTTACGGTTGGGAATAGGGTTGGGTGTGTCTGGGTTAGAGGAGTGGTTAGGGTTACTGTTGGGATTAGGGTAAGGGGTGTGTTTGGATTAGGGTTTCAGTTATAATTGGGGGGTTTCCACTGGTTAGGCACATCAGGGGCTCTCCAAACGGGACATGGCATCCGATCTGAATTCCAGCCAATTCTGCGTTGAAAAAGGAAAACAGTGCTCCTTCCCTTCAGAGCTCTCCCGTGTGCCCAAACAGGGGTTTACCCCAACATATGGGGTATCAGCGTACTCAGGACAAATTGGACATCATCTTTTGGGGTCCAATTTCTCCTGCTACCCTTGGGAAAATTCAAAAATGGGGGCCAAAAAATAAGTTTTGTGGGAAAAAAAGGATTTTTTATTTTCACGGCTCTGCGTTGTAAACTGTAGTGAAACACTTGGGGGTTCAAAGTTCTCACAACACATCTAGATAGGTTCCTTGGGGGGTCTAGTTTCTGATATGGGGTCACTTGTGGGGGGTTTGTACTGTTTGGGTATATCAGGGGCTCTGCAAATGCAACGTGACGCCTGCAGACCAATCCATTTAAGTCTGCATTCCAAATGGCGCTCCTTCCCTTCCGAGCTCTGTCATGCGCCCTAACAGTGGTTCCCCCCCACATATGGGGTATCAGCGTACTCAGGACAAATTGAACAACAACTTTTGGGGTCCAATTTATCCTGATACCCTTGTGAAAATACAAAACTAGGGGCTAAAAAATCATTTTTGTGAAAAAAAAAGGAATTTTTATTTTCACGGCTCTGCGTTATAAACTGTAGTGAAACACTTGGGGGTTCAAAGTTCTCACAACACATCTAGATAAGTTCCTTGGGGGGTCTAGTTTCCAATATGGGGTCACTTGTGGGGGGTTTGTACTGTTTGGGTATATCAGGGGCTCTGCAAATGCAACGTGACGCCTGCAGACCAATCCATTTAAGTCTGCATTCCAAATGGCGCTCCTTCCCTTCCGAGCTCTGTCATGCGCCCAAACAGTGGTTCCCCCCCACATATGGGGTATCAGCGTACTCAGGACAAATTGGACAATAACTTTTTGGGGCCAATTTATCCTGATACCCTTGTGAAAATACAAAACTAGGAGCTAAAAAATCATTTTTGTGAAAAAAAAAAGAATTTTTATTTTCACGGCTCTGCGTTATAAACTGTAGTGAAACACTTGGGGGTTCAAAGTTCTCACAACACATCTAGATAAGTTCCTTGGGGAGTCTAGTTTCCAATATGGGGTCACTTGTGGGGGGTTTGTACTGTTTGGGTATATCAGGGGCTCTGCAAATGCAACGTGACGCCTGCAGACCAATCCATTTAAGTCTGCATTCCAAATGGCGCTCCTTCCCTTCCAAGCTCTGTCATGCGCCCAAACAGTGGTTGCCCCCCACATATGGGGTATCAGCGTACTCAGGACAAATTGGACAACAACTTTTGGGGTCCAATTTATCCTGATACCCTTGTGAAAATACAAAACTAGGGGCTAAAAAATCATTTTTGTGAAAAAAAAAAAGAATTTTTATTTTCACGGCTCTGCGTTATAAACTGTAGTGAAACACTTGGGGGTTCAAAGCTCTCAAAACACATCTAGATAAGTTCCTTAGGGGGTCTACTTTCCAAAATGGTGTCACTTGTGGGGGTTTTTAATGTTTAGGCACATCAAGAGCTCTCCAAACGCAACATGGCATCCCATCTTAATTCCAGTCAATTTTGCATTGAAAAGTAAAATAGCGCTCCTTCCCTTCCGAGCTCTGCTATGCGCCCAAACAGTGGTTTACCCCAACATATGGGGTATCGTCGTACTCAGGACAAATTGCACAACAACTTTTGTTGTCTAATTTCTTCTCTTACTCTTGGGGAAATAAAAAAATGGGGGCGAAAAGATCATTTTTGTGAAAAAATATGATTTTTTATTTTTACGGCTCTGCATTATAAACTTCTGTGAAGCACTTGTTGGGTCAAAGTGCTCAACACACATCTAGATAAGTTCCTTAAGGGGTCCACTTTCCAAAATGGTGTCACTTGTGGGGGGTTTCAATGTTTAGGCACATCAGGGGCTCTCCAAACGCAACATGGCGTCCCATCTCAATTCCAGTCAATTTTGCATTGAAAAGTCAAATGGCGCTCCTTCCCTTCCGAGCTCTGCCCTGCGCCCAAACAATGGTTTACCCCCACATATGGGGTATCTGCGTACTCAGGACAAATTGTACAACAAATTTTGGGGTCTATTTTCTCCTGTTACCCTTGGTAAAATAAAACAAATTGGAGCTGAAATAAATTTTGTGTGAAAAAAAGTTAAATGTTCATTTTTATTTAAACATTCCAAAAATTCCTGTGAAACACCTGAAGGGTTAATAAACTTCTTGAAAGTGGTTTTGAGTACCTTGAGGGGTGCAGTTTTTAGAATGGTGTCACACTTGGGTATTTTCTATCATATAGACCCCTCAAAATGACTTCAAATGAGATGTGGTCCCTAAAAAAAAATGGTGTTGTAAAAATTAGAAATTGCTGGTCAACTTTTAACCCTTATAACTCCGTCACAAAAAAAAATGTTGGTTCCAAAATTGTGCTGATGTAAAGTAGACATGTGGGAAATGTTACTTATTAAGTATTTTGCGTGATATATGTCTGTGATTTAAGGGCATAAAAATTCAAAGTTGGAAAATTGCGAAATTTTCAAAATTTTCACCAAATATTCGTTTTTTTCACAAATAAACGCAAGATATATCGAAGAAATTTTACCACTATCATGAAGTACAATATGTCACGAGAAAACATTGTCAGAATCGCCAAGATCCGTTGAAGCGTTCCAGAGTTATAACCTCATAAAGGGACAGTGGTCAGAATTGTAAAAATTGGCCCGGTCATTAACGTGCAAACCACCCTTGGGGGTGAAGGGGTTAAAAATAGTCTGGGTGAAATGGTGGATGAGGATGAGGAAAAAGCCAATATGCTAAATGACTTTTTTTCATCAGTATTTACACAAGAAAATCCCATGGCAGACAATATGATCAGTGATAACAAAAATTCCCCATTAAGTGTCACCTGCTTAACCCAGCAGGAAGTACGGCGGCGTCTAAAAATCACTAAAATTGACAAATCTCCGGGCCCGGATGGGATACACCCTCGAGTACTGTAGGAATTAAGTACAGTCATTGATAGACCATTATTTTTAATCTTTAATGAGTCCATAATAACAGGGTCTGTACCACAGGACTGGCGTATAGCAAATGTGGTGCCAATATTCAAAAAGGGGACAAAAAAAGAACTCGGAAATTATAGGCCAGTAAGCTTAACCTCCACTGTGGGTAAAATCCTATAGGGCATTCTAAGGGATGTTATACTGGAGTATCTGAAGAGGAATAACCTCATGACCCAGTATTAACACGGGTTTACTAGGGACCGTTCATGTCAGACTAATTTGATCAGCTTCTATGAAGAGGTAAGTTCCGGACTGGACCAAGGGAACCCAGTATATGTAGTGTATATGGACTTTTCAAAAGCTTTTGATATGGTGCCACACAAAAGGTTGATACATAAAATGACAATAATGGGGATAGGGGAAAATATGTGTAAGTGGGTTGAGAGCTGGCTCAGGGATAGGAAACAAAGTGTGGTTATTAATGGAGCACACTCGGACTGGGTCGTGGTTAGCAGTGGGGTACCACAGGGGTCAGTATTGGGCCCTCTTCTTTTTAACATATTTATTAATGACCTTGTAGGGGGCATTCAGAGTAGAATTTCAATATTTGCAGATCACACTAAACTCTGCAGGGTAATCAATACAGGGGAGGACAATTTTATATTACAGGATGATTTATGTAAACTAGAAGCTTGGGCTGATAAATGGCAAATGAGCTTTAATGGGGATAAATGTAAGGTCATGCACTTGGGTAGAAGTAATAAGATGTATAAATATGTGCTTAATTCTAAAACTCTGGGCAAAACCGTCAATGAAAAAGACCTGGGTGTATGGGTGGATGACAAACTTACATTCAGTGGCAAGTGTCAGGCAGCTGCTACAAAGGCAAATAAAATAATGGGATGTATTAAAAGAGGCATAGATGCTCATGAGGAGAACATAATTTTACCTCTATACAAGTCACTAGTTCGACCACACTTAGATTACTATGCACAGTTCTGGTCTCCGGTGTATAAGAAAGACATAGCTGAACTAGAGCGGGTGCAGAGAAGAGCGACCAAGGTTATTAGAGGACTGGGGGGGTCTGCAATACCAACATAGGTTATTACACTTGGGGCTGTTTAGTTTGGAAAAACGAAGACTAAGGGGTGATCATATTTTAATGTATAAATATATGAGGGGACAGTACAAAGACCTTTCTGATGATCTTTTTAATCATAGACCTGAGACGGGGTCAAGGGGGCATCCTCTACGTCTGGAGGAAAGAAGGTTTAAGCATAATAACAGACGTGGATTCTTTACTGTAAGAGCAGTGAGACTATGGAACTCTCTGCAGTATGATGTTGTAATGAGTGATTCGTTACTTTAATTTAAGAGGGGACTGGATGCCTTTCTTGAAAAGTATAATGTTACAGGGTATATACACTAGATTCCTTGATAGGGCGTTGATCCAGGGAACTAGCCTGATTGCCGTAGGTGGAGTCGGGAAGGAATTTTTTTCCCCAATGTGGAGCTTACTCTTTGCCACATGGGTTTTTTTTGCCTTCCTCTGGATCAACATGTTAGGGCATGTTAGGTTAGGCTATGGGTTGAACTAGATGGACTTAAAGTCTTCCTTCAACCTTAATAACTATGTAACTATGTAAGGTGGTTGGAACCAAAGATCTCAAATTTGGACTTATCAGACTAAAGCACAGATTTCCACTGGTCTAATGTCCATTCCTTGTGTTCTTTAGCCCAAACAAGTCTCTTCTGCTTGTTGCCTGTCCTTAGCAGTGGGTTCCTAGCAGCTATTTTACCATGAAGGCCTGCTGCACAAAGTCTCCTCTTAACAGTTGTTGTAGAGATGTGTCTGCTGCTAGAACTCTGTATGGTATTGACCTGGTCTCTCATCTGAGCTGCTGTTAACCTGTGATTTCTAAGGTTGGTGACTCGGATAAACTTATCCTCAGAAGCAGAGGTGACTCTTGGTCTTCTTTTCCTGGGGCGGTCCTCATGTGAGCCAGTTTCTTTGTAGCGCTTGATGGTTTTTGCCACTGCACTTGGGGACACTTTCAAAGTTTGCCCAATTTTTCGGACTGACTGACTGTTAGGGGTCGAGCTCCCACCTCTTTATCAACTAAAGTTATATTCTCTGCGCCAGTGTGGTCTTATGCATGTGGATTCAGGGTTCGGCTTTAATAAGCCCTTAGAATACCGGCACCTCCGGTAAGGAGTTTTGTGTGAGTGGATTCAGGGTCCGGCTCAAATAAGCCCCTAGAATACCGGTACCTCTGGTGAGGAGTTGTGTGTAAGCTTTGCTGACTGCATGACCACTGTTAACTGTATTTGCTAGCTGTTACCCTGTGAGGTTAACAGGGCACAGCATTCTCTTTTCTCAAGCGTCTCTGTTAAGCAACAGAGTTCGCTTATACCGCCATATAGTACCGCCATCTACTAGCAGCAGGTTTCTCTCCTGCATGGTGGACCCCGGGTTGCGAGCGCACCTACTATTTAATAAATATTTACTCGGTGCGTTCCGCCAACCCTAGTAAAATACTAGCCCCAGGGTCTGGCTAGTAAATGGCGGACACACAGCAATCCATGCGGTACATCCAGCAGCTGGAGGGTAGGTTGGCAGCTCTCGAGTGCACAACCTCAGCTGTGGATGTAAACGCAGTTGCTGTTCAGGCTGCTAGCGTGGCTGCAGCAACCTTGTCCACTGCCACCCCTGTTCTGACTCTATCTCGCCTCCCGCTCCCAGAAACATTTTCTGGTGATAGTAAGTCTTGTAGGGGTTTCGTGAGCCAGTGCTCTATACATCTCAAGCTTCTGGCCGCATGTTTCCCCACAGAGCGGGCTAAGGTGGGATTTATTGTGTCTCTCCTGTCGGACAGGGCGTTGGAGTGGGCTACCCCGCTGTAGGAGCATGGCGATCATGTGGTGCAGAGTGCTTCATTGTTCCTGAGCACTCTGAAACAGGTCTTTTTAGAACCTTGTGTCACCCATGATACGGCGCTCCAACTGTTGGCATTGACTCAGGGCTTGTCCTTGGTCAGCCATTTTGCCGTCCACTTTCGCACCCTAGCATCTGAGCTGGAGTGGTCGGATAAAGCCCTTATTCCGATATTTTGGAGGGGGCTGGCTGACCATGTGAATGACGCTCTGGCCACTAGGGAGATTCCCGCCACACTGGAGGAGTTAATAGCAGTGTCCACGCGTATTGACCTCCGTTTTCACAAGCGGAGGTTAGAGCGAGCCCAGTGTAGGCAGAGGTTTCGGCTGGCTCCCACCTTCACCAAACCTTTGGAATCTCCAGTCCAGGCCCCTGAGTCACATGAGGCCATGGAAGTGTCATGAGCGGGATCTAAGTCCCAGACCGCTTGTGCACTCCAGGTTTGTCATGTTTGCCAGCATTCAGGACATGTTGCCACCAGATGTCCCCAGCAGTCGAGGAAACATCAGCGTCTAGTGGTAGTAGGTGGAAGTACACTAAACACGGCGAAGTTTGCCTCCAAATTGTCCTTTAACGGGACAATTACTATTGGCTCATTTACCCACTCGGTAGAGCTCTGCATAGATTTTGGGGCGGAGGGCAATTTTATGTCTTCTGCCTTCGCCCAACGTCACGCAACTCCCCTGGTAATGTTGGCTCAACCAGTAACCGTACGACTGGTAAATGGGTCGACACTGCCCTCACAGATAACACACCAGACCATCCCTTTTTCTCTGTCCATGTCGCCATCTCATTAGGAAATTATATCTCTGCTCGTCATTTCTGAGGGAATTGATGAGGTCCTGTTAGGGAAGGGATACCTTGGCTACAGTAACACTCTCCGCATATTGAGTGGTCCACAGGCAGAATTTTGGGATGGGGTGAATCTTGTGGGGGTAGATGTCAGAGGGAATGTGTTCAGGTTGCTACTACTGAGGTACCCGCAGATCTATCCTCTCTCCCCAAGCCATATTGGCCCTATGCGAACGTGTTCTCCGAAAGGGCTGTGGAGACCCTTCCATCTCACCGCCCCTATGACTGTCCTATTGACCTCTTGCCTGGTGCTGAGCCTACCCGGGGTCCAGTCTATCCGTTATCTCTCCCAGAGACAGAGGCAATGTCACAGTACATCCAGGAAAATCTGGCAAGAGGCTTCATTAGGAAGTCCGTGTCACCTGCAGGGGCTGGGTTCTTCTTCGTGCAGAAGAAGAACGGGGAACTACATCCATGCATAGATTACAGGGGTCTTAACGCCATCACCGTTAAGAATAAGTATCCTCTGCCCCTGATATCTGAGATCTTTGACAGGCTTCGGGGAGCAAGGGTATTTACTAAACTAGAACTGCGGGGTGCTTACAACCTTATTTGCATCCATGAGGGGGACGAATGGAATATGGCTTTTAACACCAGGGATGGGCACTATGAATATCTGGTGATGCCCTTCGGGCTCTGTAATGCCCCAGCCGTTTTCCAAGACTTTGTTAACGACATCTTCCGGGATATGCTCTCCACCTCAGTCGTAGTCTATCTGGATGATATTCTCATCTACTCTCCAGATATTGATTCCCACCAGAGAGATGTGAGCAGAGTCTTCGACCGCTTACAGGCAAATTCCCGCTACACAAAGTTGGAGAAATGTGTGTTTGAGCAGGAGTCCTTACCTTTCCTGGGCTATATCTTCTCCGCCCAGGGATTGGCTATGGATCCTGCCAAACTACAGGCTGTGATGGACTGGCAGGAACCCCATTCTCTTAAAGCGGTGCAGCGCTTTTTGGGGTTCATTATTTACTATCACCAGTTCATTCCCCACTTCTCAACTTTGGTAGCTCCCTTGGTTGCCCTCACCAAGAAGGGAGGAAATCCCAAATTGTGGTCTGAGGAGGTCTCCAAGGCCTTTCACTCCATTAAGTCACACTTCGCTAGCGCTCCCATCCTACATCGCCCCGATGTAGATAAGCCATTTATAATGGAGGTGATGCCTCATCCGTTGGTGCAGGAGCAGTCCTTTTCCAAAAGGATGCTCAAGGTTGGAAGCATCCTTGCTTTTTCTTTTCCAAGACCTTCTCATCAGTGAAGAGGAATTATTTCATTGGGGACAGGGAGTTGCTAGCCATGAAGTTGGCCTTCTCAGAGTGGAGACATCTCTTGGAGGGGGCTCACTTTCCCTTCCAAGTCTTCACAGACCACAAGAATTTGGTGTACTTGCAGACAGCCCAGCGGTTTAATTCTCGCCAGGCCAGATGGTCCTTGCTCTTCTCCCGGTTCCATTTCACCTCCATTTACTTTCCGGGGAGAAGAACATTCGTGCCGACACTCTCTCTCGCTCCGTTGTGTCATCTGAGGAGGAGGAAGAGGAGCCTCGGCTTATTGTCCCCACCGAGAGCCAGAGAACTGTGGCCCCGGTTTCGCTAGAGTCTGTGCCTCCGGGCAAGACTTTTGTACCATCCAGTTTTCACCGAAGGTTCTCTCTTGGGCTCACTCATCCAGGGTGTGTGGACATTTTGGGTCCAAAAGGACATCTGAGCTACTGGCTAGGACATACTGGTGGCCGCATATGGCTCATGACGTCGCAGACTATGTTCGGGCATGTGTCTCCTGTGCCAAGAACAAGTCTCCTCGGCAACGGCCAGCTGGGTTGCTTTACCCCCTGCCAGTGGCGGACAGGCCCTGGGAGATGGTCGGAATGGATTTTGTGGTGGGCTTACCCGAGTCTCATAGCTGCACCATTATCTGGGTGATCACCGACCATTTTTCCAAGATGGTGCACTTGGTGCCTCTTCCACGGCTACCTTCTGCACGGGCTGTGGCAGAGTTGTTCATCAAACATATCTTTCGCCTACACGGTATGCCGGACAAAATTGTCAGTGACCGGGGTCCCCAGTTTGCGTCTCGATTCTGGAGAGAGCTGTGTCGTCTACTCAGTATTGAGTTGAATCTCTCCTCGGCATATCATCCTGAGACGAATGGGTTGGTAGAGAGGGCCAACCAGACTCTGGTCACATACACTCACCGGCCACTTTATTAGGTACACCTGTCCATCTTCTTGTTAACACTTAATTTCTAATCAGCCAATCACATGGCGGCAACTCAGTGCATTTAGGCATGTAGACATGGTCAAGACAATCTCCTGCAGTTCAAACCGAGCATCAGTATGGGGAAGAAAGGTGATTTGAGTGCCTTTGAACGTGGCATGGTTGTTGGTGCCAGAAGGGCTGGTCTGAGTATTTCAGAAACTGCTGATCTACTGGGATTTTCACGCACAACCATCTCTAGGGTTTACAGAGAATGGTCCGAAAAAGAAAAAAAATCCAGTGAGCGGCAGTTCTGTGGGCGGAAATGCCTTGTTGATGCCAGAGGTCAGAGGAGAATGGGCAGACTGGTTCGAGCTGATAGAAAGGCAACAGTGACTCAAATCGCCACCCGTTACAACCAAGGTAGGCCTAAGAGCATCTCTGAACGCACAGTGCGTCGAACTTTGAGGCAGATGGGCTACAGCAGCAGAAGACCACACTGGGTACCACTCCTTTCAGCTAAGAACAGGAAACTGAGGCTACAATTTGTACAAGCTCATCGAAATTGGACAGTAGAAGATTGGAAAAACGTTGCTTGGTCTGATGAGTCTCGATTTCTGCTGCGACATTCGGATGGTAGGGTCAGAATTTGGCGTAAACAACATGAAAACATGGATCCATCCTGCCTTGTATGGAGCATCTTTGGGATGTGCAGCCGACAAATCTGCGGCAACTGTGTGATGCCATCATGTCAATATGGACCAAAATCTCTGAGGAATGCTTCCAGCACCTTGTTGAATCTATGCCACGAAGAATTGAGGCAGTTCTGAAGGCAAAAGGGGGTCCAACCCGTTACTAGCATGGTGTACCTAATAAAGTGGCCGGTGAGTGTATATACATCATTTTATTTCTGCCAGGCAGGATGACTGGGCATCCTTGCTACCATGGGTGGAGTTTGCGCTTAACAACGCCGTAACCGACTCCACCGGTCAGACTCCATTCCTCCTTAAATACGGCCAGCATCCGCGTGTCCCTATGCCCATGCCCGTGTCTTCCGCCGACTCTAGGGTGGCAGACTGGGCTGTGGAGGCACGGGACATTTGGGATCGCACTCAGGATGCCATTTGGGCCTCCAAGGAGAGAATGAGGTCCTCTGCCGAAACTCATTGGCGTTCCACTCCGACCTTTGCTCCTGGCAACTTAGTGTGGCTCTCCGCCCGTAACATCAGGCTGCGTGTTGAGTCCACTAAGTTTGCACCTCGCTACTTGGGTCCCTTCAAGGTCCTCCAACAGGTTAACCCTGTTGTGTACCATCTGGCCTTTCCTCCATGCCTAGGTATCACCGACACCTTTCATGTGTCCCTCTTGAAGCCCGTATACATGTCCCAGTTTTCTGAGTCATCTGCCAGGACATCGGGTTCGTCTGTGGACGATTATGAGGTGAACGCTATTTTGGGGTGCAAGATGGTACGTGGCAAGAAATTTTATTTGGTGGACTGGAAGGGTTATGGCCCAAAGGACAGGTCCTGGGAGCCTGTTGAGAATATTCGAGCTCCGCTGCTCATTGCTGCCTTCGAGCGTAACGAGGCTCAAGGAGGGGGGCCCTAGGAGGGGGGGGTAATGTTAGGGGTCGAGTTCCCGCCTCTGCACAGGGGGAATCTCGAACCATCTCCGCTGCAGTCTCCCATTCTTCTCCAGCTGCAGTGGAGCATGCTCAGCGGAGACGTCGGTCCCAGCGTCTGGCTCAGCCTGATACTGTGCCGATGGTTACTGCTGCCTTTCCAGGCTCAGCCATTTTAGACAGTACTGGTCAGCACTGAGCAGACATCTCTGGGACTAAGTCCTGCTTTTCCCCTTCTGAGCATGCCCAAGGTAAGACCTCTCATTGGAGGTCAGGGGTCACATGCTCAGGTACTGCAGCAGCTACCATTGGTCCTCTAGGAAGGTCCTGAAGTTGCTCAGGTACTGTAGCAACTTCCATTGGTCCTCTAGGAAGGTCCTGAAGTTGCTGCAGCTATAAAAGGTTTGCATGGCCGCACGGCCATGCGCTAGTATCAACTAAAGTTATGTGCTCTGCTGTTGTGAACTCTTTGGAACCATGTGGTGGACAATTTGAGGTTGTCACAGGAGAAGGCTCAGCGCTTTGTCAACCGCCGCCGCGGTGTGGGTCCCCGACTTCGTGTTGGGGATTTTGTATGGCTGTCTTCTCGGTATGTTCCTATGAAGGTCTCCTCTCCTAAATTCAAGCCTCGCTTCATCGGTCCTTATAAGATCTTGGAAATCCTTAACCCGGTGTCTTTTCGTTTGGATCTCCCAGCATCGTTTGCCATTCATTATGTGTTCCATAGGTCTTTGTTGCGGAGGTATGTGGTACCTGTGGTTCCTTCTGTTGAGCCTCCTGCTCTGGTGCTGGTCGAGGGCGAATTGGAGTACGTGGTGGAGAAGATTTTGGATTCTCGTATCTCTAGATGGAGGCTTCAGTATTTGGTTAAGTGGAAGGGCTATGGTCAGGAGGATAATTCCTGGGTTGTCGCCTCATGCGGCCGATTTGGTTCATGCCTTCCACGCGGCTCATCCTGATCGCCCTGGGGGTCTTGATGAGGGTTCGGTGACCCCTCCTCAAGGGGGGGGGTACTGTTGTGAACTCTATTTTTGGGCTCCCTCTAGTGGTCACAAGCGGTACTGTGTAGTGTTGTCTTTTTGCAGGTTGGCAGCATCAGCTGGTTCGTTATCCTTGGTTGGTTTCCTATTTAGCTCACCTGGATACTCAGTTCCTTGCCTGCTCTCAATGTATTCAGTGCTCTTCAGATTCCTTGTGACTACCTTGCTGTTATGATCCTTAGTGGCTGAGGATCACAAATAGACCAGCAAGTGAATAAACTAAGGACAAGCTCTAGGGAGATGGTAACTGGACTGATCGCAAATCTGAACCTATCCAAAACAACTAGAGGTAGCCGGTGAACGTGCCTAAAAAATTCCTAGACGTCTCGAGCCAGCCTGAGGAACTAGCTACCCCTAAAGAGAAAGAAAGACCTCGCTTGCCTCCAGAGAAATAATCCCCAAAGATATAGAAGCCCCCAACAAATATTAACGGTGAAGTAAGAAGAAGGCACATACGTAGGGATGAAATCAGATTCAGCAAAAGAGGCCCACTAGTACTAGAAAGCAGAAAATAGAGCAGGGGTCTATGCGATCAATAAAAAACCCTTACAAAATATCCATCCTGAGATTTCAAGAACCCACGCACCAACTAATGGTGTGTGGGGAGAAACTCAGTCCACTAGAGCATCCAGCAAGCGAGGGAATCACATTTTAGCAAGCTGGACGAGAAAACATGATAAACACTGCTGATCAAAAAATGAGCAAACAAAACTTAGCTTGTCCTGGATGGACTGGGAGCAAGGTAGTCAGAAGGAATCTGAGTAGCACTGATTACATCGACAGCCGGCAACAAGTGGAAGTAAAACAGAGCTATATAGGAACCTCCCAGAGGATAACGAACCAGCTGATAGCCAGAGACCAGCAGGATAACAAACAAAGCCACCAGGGGGAGCCCAAAGCAAAAGTCACACCATACCACCAGTGACCACAAGAGGGAGCCCGAAAACAGAGTTCACAACAGTACCCCCCCCTTAAGGAGGGGTCACCGAACCCTCATGAAAACCCCCAGGGCGATCAGGATGAGCCACATGGAAGGCACGAACCAAATCGGCCGCATGAACATCAGAGGCGACAACCCAAGAATTATCCTCCTGACCATAGCCCTTCCACTTGACCAAATACTGGAGCCTCCGTCTAGAAACACGAGAATCCAAGATCTTCTCCACCACGTATTCCAATTCTCCCTCAACCAGCACCGGGGCAGGAGGCTCAACTGGAGGAACCACAGGTACCACATACCTCTGCAACAACGAGCGATGGAACACATTATGAATAGCAAATGATGCCGGGAGGTCCAGACGGAATGACACAGGGCCAAGGACTTCCAGAATCTTATAAGGACCGATAAACCGAGGCTTGAACTTAGGAGAGGAGACCTTCATAGGAACGAAGCGAGAAGACAACCACACCAAGTCCCCAACGCGAAGTCGGGGACCCACACAGCGACGGCGGTTGGCAAAGAGCTGAGCCTTCTCTTGTGACAACTTCAAATTGTCCACCACATGATTCCAAATCTGATGCAACCTATCCACCACAACATCCACTCCAGGACAGTCAGAAGGCTCCACCTGACCCGAGGAAAAACGAGGATGAAACCCCGAATTACAAAAAAAAGGAGAAACCAAAGTAGCAGAACTAGCCCGATTATTAAGGGCAAACTCGGCCAACGGTAAAAAAATAACCCAGTCGTCCTGGTCAGCAGAAACAAAACATCTTAAATAAGTCTCCAAGGTCTGATTAGTTCGCTCAGTTTGGCCATTCGTCTGAGGATGGAAGGCCGACGAAAAAGACAATTCAATGCCCAACTTAGCACAAAAGGTCCGCCAAAATCTAGACACAAACTGGGATCCTCTGTCAGAAACAATGTTCTCAGGAATCCCGTGCAAACAAACCACATTTTGAAAAAACAGTGGAACCAACTCGGAGGAGGAAGGCAACTTAGGCAAGGGCACCAAATGGACCATCTTAGAAAAACGATCACACACCACCCAGATGACAGACATTCTCTGAGAGACAGGGAGATCTGAAATAAAATCCGTGGAAATGTGCGTCCAAGGCCTCTTCGGGACAGGCAAAGGTAACAGCAAACCACTGGCACGAGAACAGCAAGGCTTAGCCCGAGCACAAATTCCACAAGACTGCACAAAGGAACGCACATCCCGCGACAAGGAAGGCCACCAAAAAGACCTGGCCACCAAGTCTCTGGTACCAAATATTCCAGGATGGCCCGCCAACACCGAACAATGAACCTCGGAGATGACTCTGTTGGTCCATCTATCCGGGACAAACAGTCTCTCCGGTGGACAGCGGTCAGGTCTATCCGCCTGAAACTCTTGCAGCACACGTCGCAAATCTGGGGAGATGGCAGACAAAATCACCCCTTCTCTATGGATACCAGCCGGCTCTGAATCTCCAGGAGAGTCAGGCACAAAACTCCTAGAAAGAGCATCAGCCTTCACATTCTTCGAACCCGGCAGGTACGAGACCATGAAATCAAAACGAGAGAAAAACAACGACCAACGAGCCTGTCTGGGATTCAGCCGCTTGGCCGACTCGAGATAAATCAAATTCTTGTGGTCAGTCAAGACCACCACACGATGTTTAGCTCCCTCGAGCCAATGTCGCCACTCCTCAAATGCCCACTTCATAGCCAACAGCTCCCGATTACCGACATCATAATTCCGCTCGGCAGGCGAAAACTTTCTTGAAAAGAAAGCACATGGCTTCATCACAGAGCCATCGGGGCTTCTCTGCGACAAAACAGCCCCCGCTCCAATCTCGGAAGCATCAACCTCCACCTGGAAGGGAAGTGAGACATCTGGCTGACACAAGACCGGAGCCGAAGAAAACCGACGCTTCAGCTCCCGAAAGGCCTCCACAGCCGCAGAAGACCAATTAGTCACATCAGAACCCTTCTTGGTCAAATCCGTTAAAGGCTTAACAACGCCAGAAAAATTAGCTATGAAGCGACGGTAAAAATTAGCAAAACCCAAGAACTTCTGAAGGCTCTTAACAGATGTAGGCTGCGTCCAGTCATGAATAGCCTGAACCTTGACTGGGTCCATCTCAATAGTAGAAGGAGAAAAAATGAAACCCAAAAAAGAAATCTTCTGGACTCCAAAAAGACATTTTGAGCCCTTCACAAATAAAGCATTGTCACGTAGGACCTGAAAGACCATCCTGACCTGCTTAACATGAGACTCCCAATCATCCGAAAAAAACAGAATATCATCCAGATACACAATCATAAACTTATCCAGATATTCACGGAAGATGTCATGCATAAAGGACTGAAAGACTGAAGGAGCATTAGAAAGTCCAAAAGGCATCACCAAGTACTCAAAATGGCCTTCAGGCGTATTAAATGCAGTTTTCCATTCATCACCCTGTTTTATACGCACAAGGTTATATGCACCACGAAGATCTATCTTGGTGAACCAACTAGATCCCCTAATGCGAGCAAACAAATCAGTTAACAATGGCAAAGGATACTGAAATTTGACCGTGATTTTATTCAAAAGGTGATAATCAATACAGGGTCTCAGGGAACCATCCTTTTTAGCCACAAAAAAGAATCCTGCACCAAGAGGGGATGAGGACGGGTGAATATGTCCCTTCTCTAAAGACTCCTTTATATAACTCCGCATGGCAGCATGCTCCGGCACAGATAAATTGAAAAGTCGTCCCTTAGGAAACTTACTACCAGGAATCAAATTTATAGCACAATCACAGTCCCTATGAGGAGGTAGAGAATTGAGTTTGGGCTCCTCAAATACATCCTGGTAGTCTGACAAAAACGTAGGGACTTCAGAAGGAGTGGACGAAGCAATTGACACCACAGGAGCGTCACCATGAATTCCCTGACAACCCCAACTTGACACCGACATAGCTTTCCAATCCAGGACTGGATTATGAGTCTGCAACCATGGTAGACCCAACACGACGACATCATGCAAATTATGCAGTACAAGAAAGCGAATCACCTCCTGATGAACAGGAGTCATGCACATGGTCACTTGTGTCCAGTACTGAGGTCTATTCGTAGCCAATGGTGTAGAATCAATACCCCTTAGTGGAATAGGGAATTCCAAAGGCTCCAAATCAAAACCACAGCGCCTGGCAAATGACCAATCCATCAGACTCAGGGCGGCACCTGAATCTACAAAAGCATTAACCGGGTAAGATGACAGGGAACAAATCAGGGTAACAGACAAAATGAACTTAGGCTGTAAAGTACCAATGGTGACAGATTTATCAACCTTTTTTTTGCGCTTAGAGCATGCTGAGATAACATGAGCTGAGTCACCACAGTAAAAGCACAACCCATTTTGCCGTCTATAATTTTGCCGTTCACTTCTGGTCAGAATTCTGTCACATTGCATAGATTCAGGTGTCTGTTCAGAAGACACCGCCAAATGGTGCACAGGTTTGCGCTCCCGCAAACGCCGATCAATCTGAATGGCCAGAGTCATTGACTCATTCAGACCTGCAGGCGTAGGGAACCCCACCATGACATTCTTAATGGCTTCAGAAAGACCTTCTCTGAAATTTGCAGCCAGGGCACACTCATTCCACTGAGAAAGCACCGACCATTTCCGAAATTTCTGGCAGTACACCTCTGCTTCATCTTGCCCCTGCGAGAGGGCCAATAACGTTTTTTCAGCCTGGTTCTCAAGATTAGGTTCCTCATAGAGCAATCCAAGGGCTAGAAAAAACGCATCTACACTAAGCAATGCAGGATCCCCTGGCGCCAATGCGAAGGCCCAATCTTGGGGGTCACCACGCAAAAAGGAAATGATAATCTTAACTTGCTGAACGGCATCACCAGAGGAACGAGGTTTCAAAGAAAGAAACAACTTACAATTGTTCCTAAAATTCAGGAACCTAGATCTATCCCCAGAAAACAACTCCGGAATAGGTATTCTAGGCTCTGACATAGGACTGTGAACAACAAAATCCTGAATACTTTGAACCCTAGCAGCAAGATGATCCAGACTGGAAGCCAAGCTCTGGACATCCATGTCAGCAGCTGAACTCAGAGCCACACCAAGATTAAGAGGAGGAGAGAAGCTAGCTACAGCAGCTAGACACACGGCAACAACAACAACAACAAAAAAAAAAAATTCTCAAGGCTTCTTTTCTCCTGCTTCTGCCATGCAATTAACACTTTACAGGCCAGCTGTACTGTTATGATCCTTAGTGGCTGAGGATCACGAATAGACCAGCAAGTGGATAAACTAAGGACAAGCTCTAGGGAGATGGTAACTGGACTGATCGCAAATCTGAACCTATCCAAAACAACTAGAGGTAGCCGGTGAACGTGCCTAAAAAATTCCTAGACGTCTCGAGCCAGCCTGAGGAACTAGCTACCCCTAAAGAGAAAGAAAGACCTCGCTTGCCTCCAGAGAAATAATCCCCAAAGATATAGAAGCCCTCAACAAATATTAACGGTGAAGTAAGAAGAAGGCACATACGTAGGGATGAAATCAGATTCAGCAAAAGAGGCCCACTAGTACTAGAAAGCAGAAAATAGAGCAGGGGTCTATGCGATCAATAAAAAACCCTTACAAAATATCCATCCTGAGATTTCAAGAACCCACGCACCAACTAATGGTGTGTGGGGAGAAACTCAGTCCACTAGAGCATCCAGCAAGTGAGGGAATCACATTTTAGCAAGCTGGACAAGAAAACATGATAAACACTGCTGATCAAAAAATGAGCAAACAAAACTTAGCTTGTCCTGGATGGACTGGGAGCAAGGTAGTCAGAAGGAATCTGAGTAGCACTGATTACATCGACAGCCGGCAACAAGTGGAAGTAAAACAGAGCTATATAGGAACCTGTTGTGAATTTGCTTTTTGCTCCCTCTAGTGGTTACTAGTTTTTTGACTCTGGTTTTTCTGTCTTTCCTTTTATCCGCACCTGGGTCGTTAGTTAGGGGTGTTGCTATTTAAGCTCCCTGGACCTTCAGTTCAATGCCTGGCAACGTAGTTATCAGAGCTAGTCTGCTGTGCTCTTGTCTACTGATCCTGGTTCCAGTTATATCAGCTAAGTCTGCCTTTTGCTTTTTGCTATTTGTTTTGGTTTTGTATTTTTGTCCAGCTTGTTCCAAATCTATATCCTGACCTTTGCTGGAAGCTCTAGGGGGCTGGTGTTCTCCCCCCGGACCGTTAGACGGTTCGGGGGTTCTTGAATTTCCAGTGTGGATTTTGATAGGGTTTTTGTTGACCATATAAGTTACCTTTCTTTATTCTGCTATCAGTAAGCGGGCCTCTCTGTGCTAAACCTGGTTCATTTCTGTGTTTGTCATTTCCTCTTACCTCACCGTCATTATTTGTGGGGGGCTTCTATCCAGCTTTGGGGTCCCCTTCTCTGGAGGCGAGAAAGGTCTTTGTTTTCCTCTACTAGGGGTAGCTAGATTCTCCGGCTGGCGCGTGTCATCTAGAATCAACGTAGGAATGATCCCCGGCTACTTCTAGTGTTGGCGTTAGGAGTAGATATATGGTCAACCCAGTTACCACTGCCCTATGAGCTGGATTTTTGTATTCTGCAGACTTCCATGTTCCTCTGAGACCCTCGCCATTGGGGTCATAACAGGAACCCCCCAGAGGATAACGAACCAGCTGATAGCCAGAGACCAGCAGGATAACAAACAAAGCCACCAGGGGGAGCCCAAAGCAAAAGTCACACCATACCACCAGTGACCACAAGAGGGAGCCCGAAAACAGAGTTCACAACACCTTGCTCCCAGTCTCTCCAAGACAAGCTAAGTTTTTGTTTGTTTATTTTTTGATTATCAGCATTCATCATGTTTCTTGTCCAGCTTGCTAAAATGTGATTTCCTCGCTTGCTGGTTGCTCTAGGGGACTGAGTTTCTCCCCCCACACCGTTAGTTGGTGCGGGGGTTCTTGAAATCTCAGTGTGGATATTTTGTAAGGGTTTTTTACTGACCGCACAGACCCCTTTTCTATTTTCTGCTATCTAGTATTAGTGGGCCTCATTTGCTGAATCTGCTTTCACCCCTGTGTATGTGCCTTCCTCTTACCTCACCGTTATTATTTGTTGGGGGCTTCTATATCTTTGGGGATTATTTCTCTGGAGGCAAGTGAGGTCTTTCTTTCTCTCTAGGGGTAGTTAGTTCATCAGGCTGGCTCGAGACGTCTAGGATTTTAGACACGTTCACCGGCTACCTTTAGTGTGTTGGATAGGTTCAGATTTGCGGTCAGTCCAGTTTGCCACCTCTCTAGAGCTTGTCCTATGTTTTGTTACTTAGCTGGAGTATTTTGTGATCCTCAACCACTAAGGATCATAACACTCTGTGCCAGTGTGGTCTTATGCATGTGGATTCAGGGTTCAGCTGTAATAAGCCCTTAGAATACCGGCACCTCCGGTGAGGAGTTTTGTGTGAGTGGATTCAGGGTCTGGCTGAAATAAGCCCCTAGAATACCGGCACCTTCGGTGAGGAATTGTGTGTAGGCTTTGCTGACTGCGTGACCACTGTTGACTGTATTTGCTAGCTGTTCCCCTGTGAGGTTAACAGGGCACAGCGTTCTCTTTTCTCAAGCGTCTCTGTTAAGCAACAGAGTTCGCTTATACCGCCATATAGTACCGCCATCTACTAGCAGCAGGTTTCTCTCCTGCATGGTGGACCCCGGGTTGCGAACTCACCTACTATTCAATATATATTTACTCGGTGCGTTCCGCCAACCCTAACACTGACCTTCATTTCTTAAAGTAATGATGGCCACTCGTTTTTCTTTACTTAGCTGCTTTTTTCTTGACATAATACAAATTCTAACAGTTTATTCAGTAGGACTATCAGCTTTGTATCCACCAGACTTCTGCACAACACAACTGATGTGCCCAATCCCATTTATAAGGCAAGAAATCCCACTTATTAAACCTGACAGGGCACACCTGTGAATTGAAAACCATTCCCGGTGACTACCTCTTGAAGCTCATCAAGAGAATGCCAAGAGTGAGCAAAGCAGTCATCAAAGCAAAAGGTGGCTACTTTGAAGAGCCTAGAATATAAGACATAATTTCAGTTGTTTCACACTTTTTTGTTAAGTGTATAATTCCACATGTGTTAATTCATAGTTTTGATGCCTTCAGTGTGAATGTACAATTTTCATAGTCATGAAAATACAGAAAAATCTTTAAATGAGAAGGTGTGTCCAAACTTTTGGTCTGTACTGTATATATATGCAAATTTGGTAGGAAAATAGAGGTACAACTTATAATCTGAAGGTAGTTTACCCGTGGGGGTCAGTGGCAGTGGAGTGCGGTCACAGGAGGCAGGGTCACTGCTGGGAGGCCAGCAGCAGCAGGAGTGGGGCGATGCTGCAGGACCCGGGCTGGGAGGAGGGGATGTCCTGGTGCTGCGGCCCTAGGATCTCCTAAGATGTCGGTACTGAGCGCAGTCCTCCTTCCCACTGATTTCCCTGCAGTGGGCTGCGGAAAAATGGTTTGCACAGATTGACATCTCTGCACAAGCACTTTACTATTACCTAAAATGTGGATTTATTTACTATAGTCTCTGCATGAGCACTGTATTGATTACGGTAGTATACTTATCTGAGCACCTTAGCAAGCTATATATGACTATGAGCAGTTATTAGCCATTTTTCCATAGTATATGTGCATACTTACCTTTGCATGAATATCTATTCATACTTATTTGTGCAATAGACTGCTTTCTGTAACCATACAAGCATTTTAATGTAGTCTTGTTTATGAGTACTTACCTTTAGAGATACAGTGGCTCTACCTCCTTACTTTGATCTATATGCCATATATTTAAACAGTACATTTCTTTGGATATTACACTAATTGCCCACTAGATGGCCTCATGTATCATAGTAAGTTTTTTATAAACTCTATTACTATTTCATTGGATTTTAAACTATGTGGTCAGTGAAGATTTTCACATTTTACCCCTTTGGCACTTCCTTTTTGATTGGTTGTTATGCAAGGGCTATGTGACCTAATGAGTGCAGCGCCAGAAGACATGGCCCTCAAAATTACCTGACCTTAACCCCATTGGGTTGGTTTGCTTTGAGTTGGACTGAGTGAAGGCAAAACAGCTATATATATGTGTGTGTGTTTTACTCATATGTGTGAGTCTGTGTTTCCTTCTATGTTTTAAAAATATAACCTGTATATAGCACTGCAGAAGAAAATGTGAGTTGAAAAAAAAATCAGAAAACATGTGGTTGAACATGCAGACTGAAATGTAAGCTGGAAGGCAGCCAGATAAATCCGAGACATGAAAAAGAGGAAAAATAGATATTTCTTAATTCCCGTAAGATGGCTAATTCAAAAGCAATTATTTAAAGTTTCCACAGAAGAATGACCACATTTTACAAATAACATGGAAATTTAAATTAGATTTTAAAGAAACCTTTTCCATAATATCTGCTTGACCTTAAAAGATGATCATAACAATCTAATTATAAAGGACAAAGAGAAGGCTTTAGATATTAACCCCTTAATGACAGCCAATACGTCTTTTAACTGACCTGAGATATAAGAGAATAGCCTCCTCATACAGGTGACAATCCAGCAGCTGTCGGCTGTAGACTATAGCTGACAACTTGCTGCATCAGCCACGATCAGTGTTTGCACCGTCCAAATCTGTTTAACCCCTTAGATGCTGCTGTCAATAGTGACTACATCATTATAAATGGTTAACAGAGTGTGGGGGCTTCCTCTTTATCCCAACTGATGCCCTCAGATCATGATTGTGTGGTCCTGATGTTGGCGATGGCAATTCATAACCAAATAGCGACCTTAGGGTACCGTCACACAGTACCATTTTGATCGCTACGACGGTACGATTCGTGACGTTCTAGCGATATCGTTACGATATCGCAGTGTCTGACACGCAGCAGCGATCAGGGATCCTGCTGAGAATCGTACGTCGTAGCAGATCGTATGGAACTTTCTTTCGTCGCTTGATCACCCGCTGACATCGCTGGATCGTTGTGTGTGACAGCGATCCAGCGATGTGTTCGCTTGTAACCAGGGTAAACATCGGGTAACTAAGCGCAGGGCCGCGCTTAGTAACCCGATGTTTACCCTGGTTACCAGCGTAAACGTAAAAAAAACAAACCGTACATACTTACATTCCGGTGTCTGTCCTCCGGCGTCTCAGCTTCTCTGCAGTGTGAGCGCCGGCCGGAAAGCGAGCACAGCAGTGACGTCTGACGTCACCGCTGTGCTTTCCGGCTATGGCGCTTACACAGTGGAGAGAAGCAGAACGCCGGGGACAGACACCAGAATGTAAGTATGTACTGTTTTTTTTTTTTACGTTTACGCTGGTAACCAGGGTAAACATCGGGTTACTAAGCGCGGCCCTGCGCTTAGTTACCCGATGTTTACCCTGGTTACCGGGGACTTCGGCATCGCTCCAGTGCCGTGATTGCAACGTGTGACCGCAGTCTACGACGCTGGAGCGATATTCATACGATCGCTGCGACGTCACGGATCGTGCCGTCGTAGCGATTAAAATGGTACTGTGTGACGGTACCCTTAGAGTCTGACGGCTGTAGTAATCTGTTCAGAAGTTAGAGACATTTAGGTGGTAAAAATACACATTTTCATTTCTGTCATGCCACTTTGCATTAATTCCTGTAAAGCACCTGAAGAGTTAATAAACTACCTGACAGCAGTTTTCAATATGTCAGGGGGTGCTTTTTTAAAATGGTATCACGCTTGAGGGTTTCCCAATATGTGAGACCCCTAAAGTCACTTCAAACATGGATAAGTGCCGAAAAAAATAAATTTTGGAAATTTCTTGAAAAAAATGAAAAATTGCTGCTACATTTATAAACCTCCTAAAATGCTAACAAAATAAAATAACATTTTACAAATGGTCCTGATGTAAAGCTGACATGTGGGAAATGTTATTTATTAATGTTTTGCTGTGGTATGACCATCTGGATAAGGCTACGTTCACATTTGCGGTCAGCGCCGCAGCGTCGGGCGCCGCAGCGGCGCCGCATGCGTCATGCGCCCCTATACTTAACATGGGGGCGCATGGACATGCGTTGTGCTGCGTTTTGCGCCGCATGGCCGCAAGCGTTGGACGCAAGAAACGCTTCAAGTTGCATTTTTTTTGCGTCCAACTTTCGGCCAAAAAGGACGCATGCGGCGCAAAAACGCAGCGTTTTAGCGTGCGTTTTGCCGCGTTTTCGTTTGCGTTGTGCGCTGCGGCGCCGACGCTGCGGCGCACAACGCAAATGTGAACGTAGCCTTAAAGGGATAATCATTCAAATTTAGAAAATTGAAAATTTTTTAACATTTTTCTCAAATTTGTGATATTTTTTATAAATAAACACAAAATATATTGACCTAAATTTACCATTATCATAAAGTATAATGTGTCATGAAAAAACAGTCTCAAAATCACTGGGATTTGTTGAAGCGTTGCAGAGTTATTACCACATAAAGTGACACTGGTCAGATTTAAAAAATTTGGCTCCGTCACTAAGGGGTTAATTAAACATGCCCTTTTTATTAGTGCTCACCAATAAGCTGCCTGTGCCAGGTATCAGCCAGCAAAGTGGAAATCAAAGTTCACCACCCAATATAACTAAATTAACACAAGCAGAAGTATGGCTGTGTCTCAGCAATTTAAATATTGACAAAGCCCCTGGCAGATGGCATTCATCCACGGATATTGAGGGAGCTGAGCACAGTAATTGACAGAATGATGGTTCTTTCTTCTTGGACCCTCTTGCAACAGGGTCAGTGCCATAGAATTGGAGGATGAATGACATGATACTAATATTGAAGAAAGGTAAGAAGGTGGTTCCAGGTGACAACTGTCCGGTAATTTTGACATAAGTGATATGCAAATTATTTTAAGGCATTATAAAAATAGAATATTTATATTCATATATTATATTATATTTATATGTATATTGCATTATAAATATAGAAATATATTGCACTGAATAATGCAGAAACTGACAATAAGCATGAATACATGAAAGAAAAGTCATGTCTAATCAACATGCTGAATTTCTATGATGAGGTAAATCTGGATGTTGGTCATGTTTTTGGTGAAATTTATCTGGAGTTTGCAGCAGGGACATGGGGACACTATATTCACATGGGTAAAAAACTGTTTAAAGGAAAGGAAACAAAGAGGAAATGGACATTCTCTAAATGGGATAAAGTCAGCAGTAGGGACCACAAGGATCTGTATTAGGAACAATTGTTTTTAATCTCTTTATTAAGCCCTTCACCCCGAAGCCTGTTTTCATCTTTCTGACCAGGGCAGTTTTAACAATTCTGACCAGTGTCACTTTATGAGGTCATAACTCTGGAACGCTTCAATGGAACCTACTGATTATGAGATTGTGTTCTCGTGATATATAGTACTTCATGACAGCGGTAAAACTTCTTTGATATGACTTGCGTTTATTTGTGGAAAAAATGAAAAGTTGGAGAAAATTTTAAAAATGTCGCAATTTTAATTTTTATGCCCTTAAGTCAGAGAGTCATATTGCACAAAATGGCTAATAGATAACATTTCCCACATGTTCAGTTTACATCAGCACAATTTTTGAAACATTTTTTTTTTTAACGAAGTTATAAGTAGTGTTGAGCATTCCGATACCGCAAGTATCGGGTATCGGCCGATACTTGCGGTATCGGAATTCCGATACCGAGATCCGATACTTTTGTGGTATCGGGAATCGGAATCGGAAGTTCCCAGTGTATGGTTCCCAGGGTCTGAAGGAGAGGAAACTCTCCTTCAGGCCCTGGGATCCATATCCATGTAAAAAATAAAGAATTAAAATAAAAAATAGGGATATACTCACCCTCTGACACGCCCTGGTAGTAACCGGCAGCCTGCTTTGCTTAAAATGAGCGCGTTCAGCACCTTCCATGACGTCACGGCTCCTGATTGGTTGTGTGCCGCTCATGTGACCGCCACGCGACCAATCACAAGCCGCGACGTCATCCCTCAGGTCCTAAATTCCCTTCTAGGAATTTAGGACCTGAGGGATGACGTCACGGCTTCTGATTGGTCGCGTGGCGGTCACATGAGCGGCACGCGACCAATCAGAAGCCGTGACGTCATGGAAGGTACTGAACGCGCTCATTTTAAGCAAAGAAGGCTGCCGGTTCACAGCGGTAAGGTCCAGGCTGCGTCGGAGAGGTGAGTATATCAATATTTTTTATTTCAATTCTTTATTTTACACATTCATATGGATCCCAGGGCCTGAAGGAGAGTTTCCTCTCCTTCAGACCCTGGGAACCATCAGGGATACCTTCCAATACTTGAGTCCCATTGACTTGTATTGGTATCGGGTATTGGTATCGGCGAGATCCGATACTTTGCCGGTATCGGCCGATACTTTCCGATACCGATACTTTCAAGTATCGCACGGTATCGCTCAACACTAGTTATAAGGTTTAAACGTTGACCGGCGATTTCTCATTTTTAAAACAAAATTTGCAAAACCATTTGTTTTAGGGACCACTTCACATTTGAAGTGACTTTGAGGGGCCAAAGTGACACCAATCTAAAAGATGCACCTTACAAGGTATTCAAAACAACATTCATGAAGTTTATTAACCCTTCAGGTGCTTCACATAAATTTTCGTAATCTGGAAGGAAAAAATAAACATTTACTTTTCTTTAGACCTAATTTTTCTTCTTTCGCAAGTGTAAAAGGAGAAAATGGACCATACAATTTGTTGTGCAATTTCTCCTGAGCATGCCGATACCCCATACGTGGTGGAAAATCTACTGTTTGGGCACACGGTAGGACTCGGAAGGGAAGAAGCACCATTTCACTTTTTGAATGTAATATTTGCTGGAATAATTAGTGGACGCCATGTTGCACTTGGAAAGCCACTGATGTGTCTAAACAGTGAAAACACTCCCAAAATGGACACTATTTAGAAAACTAGACCCCTTAGGAACTTATCTAGATGTGAATTGAGCACCTTGAACCCACAGGTGCTTTAAAGAAGTTTATAACGTAGAGCCATGAAGATAAAAGAAATCATATTTTTCCCAGATAAATCTTTTTTAGCTCCAAATTTTGCATTTTCATAATTGTAACAGAAGAAATTGCTCAATATAATTTGTTGCACAATTTCTCCTGAGTGCGCACATACCCAGTATGTGGAGGAAAACAACTGTTTTGGGTGCACGGCAGGGCTTGGAAGGGAAGGAGTGCCATTTGATTTTTTGAAAGAAAAACTTGCTGGAATAATTAGTGGATGCCATGTGATGTTTGGAGAGCGCCTGATGTGCCTAACCAGTGGAAATCCCCAACAAGTGACATCATTTTAGAAATTAAACCACTTTAGGGAAATTATCTAGATGTGTATTGAACACCTTAAACCCCCAGGCGCTTCACAGAAGTTTATAACGTTAAGCCGTGAAAATAAAAAAAATCAAATTTTTCTTGCAAAAATCTTTTTTAGCTCCAAATTTTGTATTTTCACAAGGGTAACAGGAGAAAATTGACCCCAAAATTTGTTTTTCAATTTCTCCAGAGTTCACCGATATCCCATATGTGGTCGAAAACTACTTTTGAGGCACAGTGCAAAGCTCAGAAGGGAAGTAGCGCCATATTACAGTGCAGATTTTGCTGCACTGGTTTGAGGGTGCCATGTTACATTGGAAGAGCCCCTGAGGTGCCAGAACAGCAGAAACCCCCATAAGTGACCACATTTTACAAACTAAACCTCTCAATGAATTCATCTAGGGGTGTAGTGATTATACTGACACCACAGGTGTGTTAGCCCCAAATTTTACATTTTCATTTTCGTTTTCATTAATTTCAGTTTCATACATTTTCAAAATTTGTCCCACAATTTCTGATGAATGTAGAAATACCCCATATGTGGCTGTACAGTACTGCTTAGCTATACAAAGAGACTAGGGAGTGACAGAGCGCTATTTGCCTCCTGGAACACAGATTTTCCTAGAATAGTTTATGGACTCCATAAACAGAGTCCCTAAGTGCTAGAAAAGCAGAATCCCCCTCAAGTGACCCCATTTTGGAAATTATATCCCTTTGGGAATTTATCTACATGTCTAGTGACGATTTTGACTTAATGGGTGTTTTCCAGAAACAAGCAGTAGCGGATGTTGCTGACTGAAAACTGCAAACTGCTTTTGTATTGACCAGTATGCCATAGTGACCAGTACGTTGCAGACACCAGTAGGTTAGTACACAATCACACTGCGTTGTTCTGATGGAAGCCCCCTCCCTGCCTGCAATCTCCTCAATGGTGCTGTCACTATTGACAGCAGCATAAGAGTATGTGCACACGCTGCGGATTTTGCTGCGGATCCGCAGCGGATTTGACGCTGCGGATCCGCAGCAGTTTTCCCAAGGTTTACAGTACCATGTAAACCTATGGGAAAAAAAAAACGCTGTGCACATGCTGCGGAAAATTCCACGCGGAAACGCAGCGGATCATTTTCCGCAGCATGTCACTTCTTTCTGCGGATTCCGCAGCGGTTTTCAACATGCACCAATAGGAAAGTGCAGTTGAAAAACCGGAGAGGAATCCGCAGAAGAAACCGCGATAAAATCTGCAGTGGTTTTGCACTGCGGATTTTCCAAATCCGCTGCGGAGAAATCCGCAGCAGAATCCGCAACGTGTGCACATGGCCTTAGAGGAGTTAAAGGCCGCTCTCGCGATAGGTGCTAGCACCGATCGTGGGGGTTGCTGCGGGGTGTCAGCTCTCACACAGAGCTGACACCTGCACCCGGTTTGCTCCCGCAAAGCAGCATATCAGGAAGAGATTAATGACCTCGTACATGGGAATCGCAGATGACCATATTTCCAATGTGAGTGCAATCTGACAAAACATCAGATCGCACTCAGTTCTATGGGGCCGTACACATGTCCTATTTTTTCATTGTCAGAGTCTGTCCGATAAAACAAAATTGCAGCATGTTCAATTTGCATCAGATATTCAGATCGCACTTTGCCATGCAAATCAATGAGTCTGTGGAAAATATCAGACCGCACTCGGATGACATCCAAGTGTGATGTGATTTTCATGGACTGACAGAATGGAGATTGTTTTTTCATCCTCTCTTCATCCGAGAAAATCAGATCACATTATGATCACATTCTGATCAAACTCTAATCAAAGTTTGATTAACTACTCTCAAGATCATGGAGCGCCCCCACTGCCGCAGGTCCGAGGGGTACCCGGTACCGGGCCTCTCTGTCGCAGTTCTGGGGTTGTCACGGTGGCTAGACCCGGCCCGTGACCCTGCTGAGGGGCGTCCAATGAAGGTGGAGGTATGGTGATGATGTTATGATGTGGTGCAGGTCGCAGTAAATAACGAGGACACCAGGTTGCAGTCTCTTTACCTCTTTACTGAAGGCTTCAGGATCCTCAGTCCGGAATACGGTTAACCGGGCTGCGTGAGTCCGGCCGGTCCGATGGCACCTCCAGAGTTCCCTTTGCAGGTGGAAATCTGTGCCTACCTTCTAGCGCTTGTGTGTTGTGGTCCTCCCCTGCTGTGCTTACGGGATAGTCCCCACAACTGTTGTGTCTGTTTCTGAAGTTCCCTCACAACTCGATTTTGATGTTCTTCTTCGTCCCCCCAGATGATATGGCTAGGACGCACCCGTATGACGGGTAGGCTCGGAGCTCTTCCGGAACCCTAGTGTCGCCCCTCTACGCGCCTCAGTAGGATGTTGCCTCGTCTTACAGCACGACTCCAACTGGTGTTTCTCCTTGTTGCGTTGATCTCGTTTCTCACTCAGCACAATAAACCTCGCTTCTTGTCCTTTCTTGGGGTACCGCCGCGATGAAGTGCAGGCGCGGTCCCGTAACGTTTCCTGTTCGCTAGTCCTCTTTCAGGATCCCACCCCTGACAGGGACCCCCCTGAATCTTCCCCTGCAACACCCTCTGCCACAGGATGTTGCCTGGTTCCAACCCAGTCAGCTTCTCTCTGACTTCCTATCTAACCCCCAGTTTTACCAGATTGTGAGGAGTGGCCTAATACATAGCACCCTTAGCTCCCCTTGGAGGCCAGACTGTGAAGTGTATTGGTGTCTGTGATACCTGGTCAGGTGAACTCCTTCAGTGCCATCAGACGTACCATAGCCCCCTTTAGCGGCGGAGCATCAGTACTGCAACAATCAGGACTCTGGGGCGCTGCACTCCCCCCGGTTAAACCCAGTACTCCTGGACTGGGAAGAAAACAACAATACATGTCAGCAAAAAGACATACAATTTTGAAATGCAATAACAAGTAAACTTGAACAGAGCTTCCCTTTATGGGAGGTGAGGACACTTGAACGTTACAAACATGGTTAAATATTTGAAATAAAATACTATAAATAACTTTTTCTTACCCAACCGGGTATTCTACCTTTCCACCCGGGCCTACTGCCTTTCTGCTATTATACACAGTATAGAACTTATCAACCTTCTCTTAGTTCAAGATCACTGAGCCATCTCTGTATGGCTCCTAGGAGGACTCACCGACTAACCCCGTACGGGTTCACTTCCTGTCCTCATTTTCTAACACATTATTAAACATTTCTTACAATTAACTAGCTAACTACATATAACTTTTGCATGTAAGCATTATTCGACTTTAAGTGCTATTGGTGAGCATCCCCTTTAAGAAGGGACCAAGTCTCTCGGAGGTAGTGCAACTTCTCAAGCTGCAAGTTCGTGTACAGCAAGGACTCCGGTGCTGTTTCCAAGAACAGTTTCTTCGCAAAGAGTCCTTTTCTTTGTAAAACCAGTAGAGGGCACCTTTTAGAAGGTGTAAACTATTTACAATAAGTTTGTAATCATGCAGTGTTCATGATCCAGCAGTTCTTTTCAACAATGATGAACGAAAAACAAAAGCAAAAAGGCAAAAATAGGGATCCCGGGTAAACTAAGGGATCCCTTTAAGAGTTAACCCTAGTCGGGTTGCAGCAGCAGAGAAACACACAGAAGGACGAACAGTTAACTATATACAAATGATGAAGCATTCTCGCTTACTCAGTTTCTGGCTGGTCAGGAGGCGGCCTCCCTCTCCCAGACAGGGGTCTGGGTGGCCACCGTTTTGGTTTCAACGTCAGCTGGAGCACCAGTTACCACTGCGGCCAAGCTCCCGGACACTACAGCGGCAGTGGTAGTAACAGTGCAGGTTGTGGTCTTTACCACGGTGCAAGTTGGAGTAACCACCGTGGTCTTTGTGGTGACGGTGGAGCGGTCGCAGGAGGGTGTCTTCACCACCGGGGGCTGTTGTGCGGGCACCTTGGTTGGGGATGTCGTGGGCTTTTTCTTATGGATGTTCAAAGCGAACCACCCCTTTTCCCCAAAGTGCCGGGTGTAGGTGACTTCGTCCCCTGGGTAGAGGTCTCGGTCCGGATGACCCTCCCTCAGGTGAGACTCGACATCCCTCCGGTTGACAAACACTTCTGCGTACAGGCCCAGCTCTTTAATGAAGCCCCAGCCTCCGCGGAGCTTGAAGGCGATGACGGTGCCCTGCCTGCGTGGGGCCTGGTGAGCGGTGGGGTCCTTGCGGGCCCGGTCCTTGACTGCCAAGTCTTTTTGATGGTAGGCCTCCATCCCGGCCCGGTACGCCTCCTCCTTCCTTTCCCACTGCTGTTCTAGCTGGGCCTGGTATTCCTCCCAGCTAAGGGCCTGACCATTTCACCCTCCTGGGTCGCCACCCCAGGGAACCCCATAAAGTTGGCCCCGGGGTTCACCCAGCGGCATACCGTGCGCTCCGCATAGACCGTGCCCGGCAGGGTGACTGGTGAGATCGGGGGCTTCAGGAGGTGCTCCATGCCTGTGGCCTGGTCACAGGGAAGGAGGCACTGGAGCCGATAGGTCCCAGGGGGAGGTGGCGCTGCGACGGGGCCTATCAGCAGGTCCGCTGCTAATGGGGCAGGGTCGGCGGGCTTACCGGCCGGTGCAGCGTCCTCCCTCGCTGCGGATCCCACTGGCGGTGCCATCGGTGGAGATGTCGGCAGCAAGTCGATCAGCGGTGCGGGAACCGAGGTCGGGGATCCTTTCGCCGTCACCTCCTGGGGTGCGGCCTTGGCTCCCATCCGCAGCCGGAGAAGCCGTTCCATTAAGTCCTCCATCTCAAGTTGCAGGAGGTCCGCATCGGCTGTGGAGATTGGGCCACTACGCTCCTCCGGGTAGTTGGGGGAGTTCTCCTCTTCAACCCCACATTCTGAGCCCGAGCGGTCAGCCATCTCATCCTCCACGTGGGCCGCTTCCTGGTTCTTTTCCTGCTCTCTCCTTCGTGGGCGGTTTTGTTTTCTCTGCCTCCGCCCACCGTTGAGAATCAGGAGGCGGATCTCGGCTGCTGATGGACACGTCCTCAAGGTACAGAAATACTTAGATTGGGCGGCCATTGTCTTTCGCGCTCTTCAGCTTGTCTACGCCTACTCCATGCCCCTCTTCTCCTGCGCTGTCCAAGCACAATAAATCACAATTCCAAGGCACACATGACCTGATTCTTCAGGCTTAAGTAGATCCTGTTCGTGACGCCAAGTTGGAGTGCCCCCACTGCCGCAGGGCCGAAGGGTACCCGGTACCGGGCCTCTCTGTCGCAGTTCTGGGGTTGTCACGGTGGCTAGACCTGGCCCGTGACCCTGCTGAGGGGCGTACAATGAAGGTGGAGAGTGATGTTGTGGTTGTGGTGCAGTGCAGGTCGCAGTAAATAACGAGGACACCAGGTTGTAGTCTCTTTACCTCTTTACTGAAGGCTTCAGGATCCTCAGACCGGAATACGGTTAACCGGGCTGCGTGAGTCTGGCCGGTCCGATTGCACCTCCAGAGTTCCCTTTGCAGGTGGAAATCTGTGCCTACCTTCTAGCACTTGTGTGTTGTGGTCCTCCCCTGCTGTGCTTACGGGATAGTCCCCACAACTGTTGTGTCTGTTTCTGAAGTTCCATCACAACTCGATTTTGATGTTCTTCTTCGTCCCCCCAGATGATATGGCTAGGACGCACCCGTATGACAGGTAGGCTCGGAGCTCTTCCAGGACCCTAGTGTCGCCCCTCTCCAACTGTTGCCTCCTATGTCTTCTTAGGTAATTTGAGTGAGACAGCCCGCCTATAACTGACTGTCCTGCCGTAGGTTTGAAGTAAGGCCTGGAGCTCAATACTTCCTCGGTGTTTCCGGCCACCGGCTACGCGCCTCAGTAGGATGTTGCCTCGTCTTACAGCACGACTCCTACTGGTGTTTCTCCTTGTTGCGTTGATCTCGTTTCTCACTCAGCACAATAAACCTCGCTTCTTGTCCTTTCTTGGGGTACCGCCGCGATGAAGTGCAGGCGCGGTCCCGTAATGTTCTTTCCTGTTCGCTAGGCCTCTGTCAGGATCCCACCCCTGACAGGGACCCCCCTGAATCTTCCCCTGCAACACCCTCTGCCACAGGATGTTGCCTGGTTCCAACCCAGTCAGCTTCTCTCTGACTTCCTATCTAACCCCCAGTTTTACCAGATTGTGAGGAGTGGCCTAATACATAGCACCCTTAGCTCCCCCTGGAGGCCAGACTGTGAAGTGTATTGGTGTCTGTGATACCTGGTCAGGTGAACTCCTTCAGTGCCATCAGACGTACCATAGCCCCCCTTAGCGGCGGAGCATCAGTACTGCAAGGACCAGGACTCTGGGGCACTGCAATCACATCTCACCACCTATGCACTTGACCCTATCCCATCTCACTTCATCCCACACCTCACCACAGTCTTCCTCCAACTCTAACCCATCTCTTCAACCTATCAATAACAACTGGTGTTTTCCCCTCATGCTTCAAACATGCCTCAATCACGCCTATCCTCAAAAAAGTCCTCTCTTGACCCATCCTCTGTATCTAGCTATTGCCCATTATCTCTTCTCCCCTTTACCTCAAAACTACTGGAACAACATGTCCATTTCGAACTGTCCTCCCATCTCTCTTCCTGCTCCCTCTTCGACCGCTTACAATCTAGCTTTCGGCTGCATCACTCTCATTTCATCCTTCTTCTCTGCTAGATTTCTAAATCTTAACATAGACAAAACAGAATTCATCATCTTTCTCCATCTCATTTGACTCTTCCAACAAACTTATCCATTAAAGTAAATGGCTGCTCACTCTCCCCAGTCCCACAAGCTCGCTGCCTCGGTGTAATCCTTGACTCTGATTTCTCCTTCAAACCACATATCCAGGCCCTTTCCTCCTGCCGACTTCAACTCAAAAACATGTCCCGCATCCGTACATTCCTCAACCTAGAATCTGCAAAAACTCTAGTGCATGCCCTCATCATCTCCCGTCTTGACTACTGCAACCTCCTGCTGTGTGGCCTCCCCTCTAACACTCTCGCACCCCTCCAATCTATCTTATAAACTCTACTGCCCAACTAATCCACCTATCCCCCCCACTATTCCCCGGCCTCTCCTCTCTATCAATCACTTCACTGGCTCCCTATTACCCAGAAACTCCAGTTCAAAACCCTAACCATGGCATACAAAGCCATCCACAATCTGTCTCCTCCATACATCTGTGACCTCGTCTCCTCACATTCTGGGTGGAGTTTTATATGTTCACCCTTCACTGCACTTTCTTGCTGGCTATACCTCTCGGTGGATGTGTGTTCAGGCTTTCGAGCCCTTCAGATGAGGGGTTTACCTTCTTTTGGTAAACTCTAGCCATATTTCCTGCAATGAGTCTGTTTTGCTTACCTTCCCAGCACCTTTTCCTTTTATCACGTTTAGGTTTCTGTGAGGTTACTTGCTCCTTTCATTTTGGTTCTCCTTAGTTTTCCCTTTCTACCCTATAGGAATGTGTTTTCATTTCTCACCCTGAGTTTTCATATCTTTCTTAATACTTCCTTTTTCCTTTGTTGGCAGTGTGGTTTGTCCTCCCCTCTGGTTTCTCAGGAGGTAAGAGAAACCCATCAACGGCCTTTTAGAAAGTTAGGCCAGAGGTAGTGTTTTTTTTTTAACTCAAGTAAATTTTTATTAAGAATCTCAGCACAATTTACATTTTATATTCTTGTTTTCAATACAAACTTTCCCCCCTAACCAAACCCCATTATTCCCAACTTTTCCCACCCCTGCCCAAGAAGACAGCCCATCTCTCCCAATATCACCACCCACAATAATACTGAATGGATATCATCCCATGTAGGACCGCAGACCTCTTATTTTGCGGAGGTAGTGTTTTTAGTTGTTTGCTAAGAGCTTTCTAGTCTGTACAGGGGACTAGTTGGTTGTAGGTGTGGCATCTCTCAAAGGTTGACCTTCCCTATGTCCATTACCCGTGTTGATTGTATATATGTTCATAGCACCATCAGTCCCAAAAACATTTATCTTGGCCTCATCACTCCAGAATATAGAGTCCCAGCAGTTTCCATATTTTTAGCATGGGCCCTGGTAAATTGTAGGTGGGGTTTTTTTGTGCATTGGCTTTAGGAGAGGTTTCCTTTATGGACCACAATCATGCATGCCATTTCTCTGCAGTGCCCACTGTATTGTATCACAGGAAATACTTGGTTTGGCTTTCTACTTCTTTATCTAACTGCAGTGAACTTGCATATTGATTTTCTTTAACCTTTCTCATGAGTATATGCTCCTATTTAGGTGTTACTTTCCATGGTTGGCCTCAACATCTGTGTGAATGGTTGCAGTTCCATCTTTGTATCACTTTTTTTCTACAGTATTGTGACTGATAAGTAAAACTTTTCTGATCTTCTTGTAGCCTTCACCTTATTTGTGTAAAGAAATTTTTTTTTTCTAAGTACTTGTGACATTTCTCTTCTATGTGGTGCCATTGCTGACAGCATGAAATATGAAGTGGTCTAATTTGTTAAGTAACACCTTTTTATAGTCAACTGTCTGCTGGACACTTGTTTAATAAATTGACGTGGCTGTGGGGAATTCTTGTATATTAGAATTTTGTACTCTGAAATGTAGCTTTTCTCCTGAGACTTTAATTGGGGTGTACTTATTTTTACAACATGGTATTGAATGATTTTTTCAGAAAATCACTTGTGTGGGTGTGCAAAAACAGATATTGTTTGAACTCAATGGCTCACATTTGCGGGAATATTTTTTTTACTATGGTATTCCATACATATACTGATCCTGAAAGGAAACTAAAGGTTTCTGACATATCTGTTGGGGGATGCACTTATTTATGCTATGCACTGTAACTGTGAAACTATTTCTAACTATGACATAGAAAATATAAAACACTTAAAAGGCTTCCCTGGACTTAACATAAATTTCTACAATCACTTTATGTAACTGCGCATAGCTGAATATTGACCATGTGTATTTTGCACAAGGTCAGGATACCTGTTGATTTCCTGCTTGAGACTGTAGTCATGTGACCGCAATTATGCGGTTTGCATACAGTACTTGTGGTCATTTGTGATGGACTGGTGTGCTGCATTTCTACCTCTGAAAAAAACAATTGCGCTATATGTACAGTGTCATTCAGTTTTGCATGTAATGTGAATTGTGATGTGTATCTTTTATATTGTATGTATATGTATAATGTACAGCACAAAAGAATGTAAAGTGTTAATGTATAATGCGAGTAGTGCGTAGTGCAGGGTAAGCACAGGGTTAGACTTCGGATAGTATAAGTACTGTTCATATAGCTTAGCAATAGTATATGACATAAGATAAGGACAATAGGTTTAGTCTATAGGATAGGATATAGTTGATGGATGGAACTTGCCCAGTGGGTGAGGACTAGTGTTAGTGAGAAGTGGGCACTTCCTGCTAGGGAGACAGATAGGGAAGTACCATGATAGGGTCAAGTTTAACCAACCGGATGTTCAAAGCACTGGGAAGTCGTACTGGAATCCTGAGCAGATGCCACCATCGCGTCCGCAACCCAAGGTCTGACATTGGGGTTGTAGGGCATATCGTATCCTTTAGCGTATAGTGGAAGTTAGACAGGGACCCATACAGACGAAAGGTGGTGGATCCCAGGTGCACTGCTGAAGTGAACAGGGAATTCCTGAGACTGACAGTCAGTGGGTTTAGGGATAGTCCAGGACAATCAGGTGGTGGAGCTAAAAAAAATAGTTGTACTAAGGAAGTAAGAAATATGAAGTGTTATACCCTATCCCTCATTTTACAACCTGATGAACTAGAACTGACTAGAAAACGTTTTGTTGTTGCAATGAACTTGGTGTCCCCTGAGTTGTGTATGGCGGCCCCTAAAAATAGAGGCCTGGAGACAGCGGTGGCCTGTGACCTACAAATGAGCATGATACACCCCACATCTGACAGCACACTGGGACTGGGACTTCCTGTAAAGTGCCAGAGAGTAACAGGACAGCAACTTGGCCATGACTACCCCTTTAAACGTGCCTACTAGTTTCTCATCTGCTTCTCTCAAACAAGGACATTATTATAAGTGTTTACTATAGGCCACCTAAACAGACTGAAGATATGGATGAACTCTTTTTACATCAGGTGTTTCTGTTCTCAAATAAAGTATGATGTAGTGATCAAGAGAGATTTTAACTCTCCAGATATTTGTTGGGAATCTCTCTCAGGTAAAAGTAATGGGTCCAGAAGATTCTTTTCTTCTCTTGCTGGCAACTTTATCTTTCAAAAAGAAGAAGAGAGAACAAGAGGATCTGCAATCTTGGACCTAATTCTTACCAACAGGGAGGATATGTTCCCCATGCTGTAGAAACTGTCAGCTCTGCACTGACAGGGAAAGTTGCTGATCATGTTCTTCATATGATCAGCAAGTTTCCTAGCTCTGGTGACTCAGATGTCATCATGACAACATCAGGTCACCATGGCAAAGATCGGGACCCCGTGTCAGCATTTAGGGGGTTAAAGTGTTGGGAGTGGTGATTAACCGCTCCTAGCACTTAGTGCCGGGAGTCAGCTGTCAGAATCAGCTGACACCCAGCAGCGATCGCCCACACACAGCCCGTGTGCGTTGGCAATCGCCTGTCATGTCGGACGCTGTTCACACTAGGGCGTCCGACAGACAGCGGTAATTCCTCATTCGTCCACTATATGCTCAGTGGCGCTGGCTAGATTGATCCAGATTGTCCGGGGTTAATCTGGCTGGTACTCGGGTTGGAGGCTTAGTCACGCCCATTGCCTTTAAATAGTTTTGCTGGGCTTTGGGCGTCGCCGATTATAGCTTGTGTCTTGTTCCTGGTGATCTCGGTCTGGAGTGGTGGTCTAGGAGAGGAAATATCGTATCTGGTGTATTATCCTTCGTTATATTTCTCCTTCCTATATTTGTATTGTTTTGCACTGTGCACATTATAGTGTTTTCCTGTGTGTCTGCGGCATGGTGCATTATTTAGTTTTCCCTGTCTGTGCTTTCTGTAGGGGTTGGTGAGAGGTCTTATCACCGGGTGGCGGGTGGAGGTTTCAGCTTTGTACTGAAACAGGACTCAGGGTCAGGCCTGGCAGCCCAGACATGCACACCTTCAGTTTAAACTCTGGGAGAGGGACAGACAGGGTTTCCCTAGTTTGAGGGATATTGCAGGGGCCCGGGTAATCAGCTGTAGTCTACCCAGTACCCCGTGACATTATAATCGGCCATATTTTTTGTATTCCATGGATCTCATGACTTCCATAACCCGCCAGCCACTTCCATAACCCGCCTGCTGTCCCTGCAGGTCACTGAGCTGAAGCGGGCAGTTCAGCAACAGGGTCTAGTAGTATCTAATGTGCAAGCTGAATCTGCAGGCAGAGTTGCTGAGCCAAAGTTTCCTTTACCTGAAAGGTTTGCTGGGGAACGCAGTAAATTTGTTACTTTTCGTGAATCTTGTAAACTATATTTTCGTATGCGCCCGATCTCCTCAGGTAATGAGGCTCAGCGTGTGGGCCTGGTGTTGTCATTACTGAACGGGGATCCTCAAGCATGGGCGTTTTCTTTACCATCTGATTCTGCTGCATATAACTCAGTGGAGAGTTTTTTTTCTGCTCTTGGACTCATTTATGAGGATCCTGACAGAATGGGTCTAGCAGAATCTAAAATTCGTGCTATCCGCCAGGGGGAGCGTATGGCGGAGGATTACTGTTCTGAATTTCGCCGCTGGGCGGTAGATACACAGTGGAATGATCCCGCGCTGCGGAGTCAGTTTGTTCATGGGGTTTCAGGAAGGGTTAAAAAAGCCCTTCTGATGTACGAGACTCCTGCTTCTCTAGAATCCGCTATGAGTCTTGTTATCTGCATTGATCGCCGTCTGCGTCAGGGGGTGCAAGAGACACCGCTAATGGGAGAGAGCGTAGGTACACGTGAGGTTGCTGCAGGTGAGTCCACGGAGCCTATGCAAATCGCAGGGGTGTCATATGTGAAGCATCATGCCCCTTTGCTCAGGAAGCAGAGAGCCTGTTTTTACTGTGGTAAAACTGGTCATTATGTTAATACTTGTCCTCTGCTATCTAAGAAAAGCGCAATGGCGGAAAAACTACTAAGCTCAGAGGGTGTGGAGGAGGCCAATCTGAACCTATGCATATCCTCCATTGTGGTTTCTCAATGCATGCTCCCTGCCAAAGTTATGGTCGCTGGCAGAGAGCTGCCAATCACTGTGTTTGTGGATAGTGGTTCTGCCACTAATCTTATTGATGAGGAGTTTGCCCGCACAGCCGGTTTCAGGATCAAATACTGCCTCATCCTCTCCGGGTGGTCACCATTAATGCTGCTCCTCTCCCACAGGGGGAGATTACTGAGTTTGTGGCTGAGGTTAAACTCCACATTGGGGTCCTACATTCGGAGCAAGTTACATGTAGGGTGCTCAGTAATCTGCCTGCACAAATGGTTCTGGGTTTTCCATGGTTGGCTATGCACAACCCGGTGATTGACTGGAAAACCCAGGACATCATCCAGTGGAGCGGATTCTGCCAGGAGAATTGCCTGGTCACGTGTGTGTCCGCTGTGACTCCTAGTATTCCTGAGTCTCTGCTGGATTTCGCAGATGTGTTTTCTGAGAAGGGTTGTTCAGAATTGTCGCCACATCATCCCTATGACTGCACTATTAGGTTAAAACCAGGGGCCAAATTGCCGAAAGCTAGGATGTTTAACATCTCTGGTCCTGAGAGGCAAGCCTTAAAAGACTACATCGCTGAGAGTCTGAGCAAAGGGCACATCAGGCCTTCGTCCTCGCCTGTGGCAGCAGGGTTCTTCTTCGTTAAGAAGAAAGATGGCGGTTTACGCCCATGTCTGGATTTCAGGGAGTTAAACCAGATTACTGTTCGTGACCCATACCTTATGCCGCTGATACCCGATCTGTTCAATCAGGTGGCTGGTGCTAGGTGGTTCTCTAAGCTTGACCTCAGGGGGGCATACAACCTCATAAGAGTCCATCAAGGGGATGAGTGGAAAACGGCTTTTAATACTCCTGAGGGTCATTTTGAAAATCTGGTGATGCCATTTGGTTTGACAAACGCGCCTGCTGTATTTCAACATTTCATAAACGATGTGTTCTCTCATGTCCTGGGAAAATTCGTTATTGTGTACCTTGATGACATTCTCATCTATTCATCCGACCGTGATACTCATTTAGAGCATGTTAGGCAGGTGTTACAGCTACTCAGAGAGAATAAGCTCTATGCTAAATTGGAGAAATGTGTATTTTCGGTTCAGGAGTTGCCTTTCTTGGGTTATATTGTGTCCACTTCTGGGTTTAAAATGGACGCCGCTAAGGTGCAAGCGGTGCTTCGTTGGGAACGGCCTGATAACCTAAAAGCGCTCCAGCGGTTCCTTGGGTTTTCTAACTATTATAGAAAGTTTATCAAAAACTTTTCTACCATTGCTAAACCGCTCACTGACATGCATGACAAAAAAAGGTACTGATTTCTCCACCTGATCTGAGCCTGCTGTGCGCGCATTCGAGTTTCTGAAGAACAGTTTTGCTTCAGCTCCCATTCTGGTGCAACCGGATGTATCGAAACCATTTACCGTGGAAGTCCATGCGTCTGAGGTTGGAGTGGGGGCGGTGCTGTCTCAAGGCTCATCCTTGAGCGAGTTGCGTCCATGCGCCTATTTCTCCAAGAAACTGTCGCCCGCCGAACGTAACTACGATATCGGCAACAGGGAGTTGTTGGCTATCAAGTTGGCTTTTGAGGAATGGCGACACTTTTTGGAGGGGTCGGTTCACCAGGTTACTGTTATTACTGACCATAAGAATTTGCTTTATTTGGAGTCAGCCAAGCGTCTGTCCCCCAGGCAGGCTCGCTGGGCATTGTTTTTCACGCGGTTCAACATTTTTGTTACTTACCGACCAGGGTCTAAGAACACTAAAGGTACCTTCACACTGAACAACTTAACGATAATGATAGCGATCCGTGAAGTTGCAGCGTCCTGGATAGCGATATCGTTGTGTTTGACACGCAGCAGCGATCAGGATCCTGCTGTGACATCGTTGGTCGGAGCTAGAAGGCCAGCACCTGATTTCGTCACTGGATCACCCGCTGACATCGCTGGATCGGTGTGTGTGACGCGGATTCAGCGATGTCTTCACTGGTAACCAGGGTAAACATCGGGTTACTAAGCGCAGGGCCACGCTTAGTAACCCGATATTTACCCTGGTTACCATTGTAAATGTAAAAAAACCCAAACACTACATACTTACATTCCGGTGTCTGTCGCGTCCCCCGGCGTCCGCTTCCCTGCACTGTGTCAGCGCCGGCTGGCCGTAAAGCAGAGCACAGCGGTGACGTCACCGCTCTGCTTTAGGGCCGGCGCTGACACAGTGCAGGGAAGCGGACGCGACAGACACCGGAATGTAAGTATGTAGTGTTTGGTTTTTTTTACATTTACACCGGTAACCAGGGTAAACATCGGGTTACTAAGCGCGGCCCTGCGCTTAGTAACCCGATGTTTACCCTGGTTACCCGGGGACTTCGGCATCGTTGGTCGCTGGAGAGCTGTCTGTGTGACAGCTCTCCAGCGACCACACAACGACGGAACAGCAACGCTGCAGCGATCGGCATCGTTGTCTATATCGCTGCAGCGTCGCTTAATGTGACAGTACCTTAAGGCGGATGCTTTGTCCAGGTGTTTTCCGGTGGGAGAACCTCGGGAAGAACCGGTACCCATCCTCCAAAAAGGTGTAGTGGTCTCGGCTCTCATGACAGAGGTTGAGGCTGAGATTGCCGAGGCTCAGGAGGAAGTACCACCAGAACTTCCCGTTAACAAATCGGTTGTACCGCTCCATCTTTGCCTAAAGATATTGGCAGAGCATCATGATGCTGTCCTGGCTGGTCACCCAGGAGTTAGGGGTACTTTGGAGTTGGTGTCGCGTCGGTTTTGGTGGCCCAAAATCCAACAGGACGTGGTCTCATACGTGTCAGCATGCACCACGTGCGCTAGGGCTAAGACGCCCCGCTCCCGTCCTGCTGGCACACTACTTCCTCTCGAGGTACCCAGTAGGCCATGGACGGAGATCTCCATGGATTTTATCACGGACTTGCCCTCCTCAGCTGGGAACATGGTCATCTTGGTGATTGTTGATTGGTTCTCAAAAATGTCGCACTTTGTGTCTTTGCCTTCGTTGCCTAACGCTAAGACTCTGGCTCAGGTATTTGTGCAAGAGGTGGTCAGACTTCACGGGGTCCCGTCTGACATCATGTCTGATAGGGGTACTCAGTTTGTGGCAAAATTTTGGAAAGCATTTTGCTCACGGCTGGGGATCAAGTTGTCGCATTCTTCGGCATTTCATCCTCAGTCAAATGGTCAGACCGAGCGTATGAACCAAAATTTGGAGCAGTACTTACGCTGTTTTGTTTCTGACAACCAGGAGGAGTGGTCGACGTTCCTTCCTTTGGCTGAGTTTGCCATAAATAATCACCGCCAGGAATCTTCTGGGGAGTCTCCGTTCTTTTGTGTTTACGGGCACCATCCTCAATTTTGTACTTTGAGTCAGGGGGGCTCTTCCGGTGGCCCGGAGGAGGTCATGTTAGGAGCACAACTGTCTTCCATCTGGAGGAAAGTGAAACAGCGCCTGTTGAGCGTGGGTGCAAGGTACAAACGTATGGCTGACTGTAGACGTGTGCCAGGTCCGGACCTGAGTGTGGGTGACTGGGTGTGGTTGTCCACAAAAAACATAAGACTCAAAATACCATCCCTTAAATTGGGTCCTAGGTTTATTGGTCCGTTTAGGGTTGCCGCCATCTTTAACCCGGTTGCCTACCGATTGGAGCTCCCTACGGTATATAAGATTCACAACGTGTTCCACAGATCGTTATTAAAAAAGGTGGTGGGTTCTGTGGACGCGGCGCCAATGCCTCCTCCAGTCTTGGTGGATGGCAGTTTAGAGTTTGAAGTCTCCAAGGTGGTTGACTCTCGAGTGGTGTGCCGCACGTTACAGTACCTGGTACACTGGCGTGGTTATGGGCCGGAGGAGAGGTCTTGGGTACCAGCCTCGGATATACATGCGGACCGGCTGGTCAGTATGTTTCACCGCCGCCATCCGGACAAGCCAGGTCCTATAAGTCGTGAGGGCCCTGGGGTCCTTCGTAGAAGGCAGGGTACTGTCATGTCGGACGCTGTTCACACTAGGGCATCCGACAGACAGCGGTAATTCCTCATTCATCCACTATATGCTCAGTGGCGCTGGCTAGATTGATCCAGATTGTCCGGGGTTAATCTGGCTGGTACTCGGGTTGGAGGCTTAGACACGCCCATTGCCTTTAAATAGTTTTGCTGGGCTTTGGGCGTCGCCGATTATAGCTTGTGTCTTGTGCCTGGTGATCTCGGTCTGGAGTGGTGGTCTAGGAGAGGAAATATCTTTCTGGTGGTGTATTATCCTTCGTTATATTTCTCCTTCCTATATTTGTATTGTTTTGCACTGTGCACATTATAGTGTTTTCCTGTGTGTCTGCGGCGTGGTGCATTTTTTAGTTTTCCCTGTCTGTGCTTTCTGTAGGGGTTGGTGAGAGGTCTTATCACCGGGTGGCGGGTGGAGGTTTCAGCTTTGTACTGAAACAGGACTCAGGGTCAGGCCTGGCGGCCCAGACATGCACACCTTCAGTGTAAACTCTGGGAGAGGGACAGACAGGGTTTCCCTAGTTTGAGGGATATTGCAGGGGCCCGGGTAATCAGCTGTAGTCTACCCAGTACCCCGTGACATCGCCATGCAGTAATAATACGTCCCTGGTCAGATAGGCTCAGGGCACAGGGACGTATTACTGTGACAAATGTCAGAAAGGGATTAAAACTTCTGCACTGATGGTTACTCTTTCAGCTAGTTACAACTTGTTTGTTGGTTTGTCTTTTTTAACCTCTGCACGAATTTTAATGTGTATCCTTGGTACCAATAAAATTTACCTTTTTAAAGCGTAAAACACTCCAGTTTTCTCTTTTATTATTCTGGCCTTTAGAGGAGTGACTCCCAATATCATTAGATGCATTTAAGATTCTATTATGACTTTATATATATTAATTGAAATTGCTCCTGGGATTTGTTTCATTGCTCTGAGAGGAGTTAGCAAAAACCTGCTGACAGAATCCCTTTAAATACTGCACCCTTCTGCAACAGGTTAGATCCTTCTCTCATATTCATGGGGGTCCCATATTCACCTTTTATACCTTATCTTTATCTCTGTTTATTCTAAATAAATGTTGTTTGCTTGGAATACAGATTTCCATATAAAAAGTAAGTGAATATAGCAATTTACAGATTGTAGAGTATACCTAATACTTAAAATTTAGAAATTGTTGTAAAAATAAAAATATGTACATGTGTTTTTGTGCGCCAAATGTATCAAAACAATTTCAGAAATCCCATAAAACGAATGCTTATTGAAAATTCTTAAAGCTGGGGATATATTCACATGCAGGCGTCTGCTCCAGATGTAATCTGCTCCATTCATCTTTTAACTTCCCTCTTTTAAATTAAATCTTTTTCATTACTTTGAATTAGACTGAATTGGACTGGAATTGACTTGAAGGCAACAAATTACCAAACCACTACAATGTTGCAGTTTCTTTTCTCTTTCACCCCCATAATACTTTCCTTCTTACAATCTCCTGCAATCCCTCCACCCAGCAAAGAACTAGTCATTTCCCCCTCAATACTCCCCAGCCATCTCACCTTCTCCTCAGAACTGTTCCTCCACATACAATCCTTTTTCGCCAGGCACACACGGCCCCATCATGTCCTATCCTGCTCCCACCTTCTAAAGTTCTGTCTGTATCCCCAGATCCTGGCCCTCCTCAACACATCCCCACACTCATTTCTAACCCCTGGTCACGATCCTCTGCATGCTTTCCCAACCATGATAACCTCTTAGCCATTCATGCAGCCCCCACTCCCCCAGTCCCCCTACCTGGAGCACTATGGAAAGCACGCTCTGTCTGCAAGAAACTGCCATTTATATATGACCTCTTCATCACCAACAAGCTCTCCTTCCTTGGCATCACGGAAACTTGGCTCACCCCCTCTGACTCAGCCTCTCCAGCTGCACTTTCCTATGGCGGTTTCCACCTCTCTCACACCCCTCGCCCCAGCAACAAACGTGGTGGAGGAGTTGGCTTGCTCCTGTCCGACACCTGCTCCGTTACTCCAATCCCGCTACCACCCTCCACTATTCTTCCGTCGTTTGAGGTGCACTCCGTCCGCATCTATTCCCTCTCCAATCTCCAGCTGGCTGTCAGCTACTGCACCCCAGAACTAGCCATCTCCACCTTTCTCCACCACTTCACCACCTGACTACTTCATTTCCTCTCTGCTGACATCCCCACTATCATCATGGGTGACTTCAATATCCCCATTGACACTTCCACCTCAGCTGCCTCTAAACTTTTATCACTGACGGCCTCCTTTGGCCTCACTCAATGGTCCTCTGAGGCCACTCACAAAGATGGCCACACGCTGGACCTCATCTTCACCCGCCTCTGCTCCCTTACTAATCTCACTAACTCACCCCTCCCCCTGTCTGACCACAACCTACTGACATTCTCTTCCCTCTCCTAGTGTGCAACCCCCACTCCACAAACTCACTCACCCTTGCAGAAATCTCAAACACCTCAACTTACAATCACTTTCTGAGTCCCTTCTCCCTCTTACAGATATAGCCTCCCTTCATGACACAGATGCTGCTGCCACTTTTTATAACACCACAATAACAGCTACACTTGATTTGGCTGCCCCGCTCATGCATAGCAAAACTCGTACACTTAACAGGCAGCCCTGGCTGACCAGCCTGACCAAACAACTGAGACGGGCTTCCAGGATCGCTGACCACTTCACTGCATATAAGCAGTCCCTCGCCAGCTTCAAGTCCACGCTCACTGCTGCAAAACAAACTTACTTCTCATCTCTCATATCCTCCCTGTCTCGCAACCCTAAACAGTTCTCAACACTTTCAATTCTCTACTCCGTCCCCCCGCACCCCCTCCCTCCCCTCTCATTTCTGCTGAAGACTTTGCCTCTTTCTTTAAACAGAAGATCGATATGATCAGAGAATTCTTTGTCCCGAAGCACCCAATGTCCCGCTTAGCTGCTCAACCCTGTTCCTCCAAAACCAGCTTCTCCACCATGGCAGAAGATCAGCTCTCCACCCTCCTGTCAAGATCACACCCCACCACTTACACGCTTGACCCGCTCCCATCCCACCTCATCCCTAACCTTGCCGCGGTCTTCATCCCAACCCTAACACACCTCTTCAACCTTTCACTCACAACAGGTGTCTTCCCCTCATCCTTCAAACATGCCAAGATCACACCATCCTCAAAAAGCCCTCCCTCGACCCATCCTCTGTGTCTAGTTATCGCCCGATATCTCTTCTCCCTTATGCCTCAAAACTACTGGAATAAGATGTCCATCTTGAACTGTCCTCCCACCTCTCCTCTTGCTCCCTCTTTGACCGGTTACAATCTGGCTTCTGACCCCATCACTCAACTGAATCTGCCCTAACTAAAGTCACCAATGACCTACTAACTGCCAAGAGCAAGCGACACTACTCTGTCCTCCTTCTCCTGGACCTGTCTTCTGCCTTTGACACTGTGGACCACTCCCTTCTGCTACAGATCCTCTCATCTCTTGGCATCACAGACTTATCCCTATCCTGGATATCCTCATATCTGACAGACAGAACATTCAGTGTCTCTCTCCCCCACACCACCTCCTCACTCCGCCCCTTGTCCATCGGTGTTCCTCAAGGCTCTGTTCTAGGACCCCTATTCTTCTCCATCTACACCTTCGGCTTAGGACAGCTCATAGAATCCTCCCAGTTTGCAGTATCATCTCTACGCCGATGACACGTAGATCTACCTATCCGGACCTGACCTCGCCTCCTTACTTACCAAAATCCCACACTGTCTGTCTGCTATCTCGGCCTTCTTTTCTGCTTGCTTTCTAAAACTGGACATGGACAAAACAGAATTCATCATCTTTCCCCATCTCACTCTACCCCTCCACCAGACCTATCTACAGTTGTGGCCAAAAGTATTGACACCCCTGCAATTCTGTCAGATAATGCTCAGTTTCTTCCTGAAAATGATTGCAATCACAAATTCTTTGGTATTATTATCTTTATTTAATTTGTCTTAAATGAAAAAACACAAAGGAGAATGAAGCAAAAAGCAAAACATTGATCATTTCACACAAAACTCCAAAAATGGGCCAGACAGAAGTATTGCAATTAAATGAAGATAATAATACCAAAGAATTTGTGATTGCAATCATTTTCAGGAAGAAACTGAGTATTATCTGACAGAATTGCAGGGGTGTCAATACTTTTGGCCACAACTGTATTAATGTCAATGGCTGCTCACTTTCCCCGGTCCCATACGCCCGGTGCCTCGGGTTGATCCTCGACTCTGCCCTCTCTTTCAAGCCACATATCCAAGTCCTTGCCTCCTCCTGCTGTATCAAACTCAAAAATATCTCCCGGATCCGCGCATTCCTTGACCACGACACCACAAAATTACTAGTGCATGCCCTTTGTTGTCAATTCTGTTGTGGGTTCTGCTCTTGGGCTCCCTCCGGTGGTTATAAGTGGTAGTGCTGCTGTTTGTCCTTCACAGCAGTCATCAGGTGCTTCCACTTTGGACGGGGCTATTTAGTCTGGCTTCACCCTTTAGTGAGTGCCAGTTGTCCATTGTTTTTCTGGAGGATTCACATCTCTGCTTGGTTTCTCCTGCTGGATTGTCCAAATCATCAAAGATAAGTCCTGGCTTTGTTTTCGCAGTCCACATGCGGTGGACTTTATAGTTCAGTGAATTGCTATGTTTTTTCTTGTCCAGCTTTGTCTGTGTAAGGATTTATTCAGCCAAGCTGGAAGCTCTGGAGTCGCAGAGTTACCCTCCATGCCTTTAGTTAGGTGTGGAGATTTTTGTATTCTCTGTGGTGGATTTTTGTAGTATTTTAATACTGACCGCACAGTACTCTGTCCTGTCTTTTCTTTCTAGGTAGCGTGGCCTCCTTTGCTAAATTCTGTTTTCAGTCTGCGTTTGTAATTTCCCTCTCCTCTCACAGTCAATATTTGTGGGGGGCTGTCTTTCCTTTGGGGATTTTCTCTGAGGCAAGATAGTTTTCCTGTTTCTTTCTTTAGGGGTAATTAGTCCTCCGGCTGTGACGAGGTGTCTAGGGAGTGACAGGAACATCCCACGGCTACTTCTAGTTGCAGTGTTAAGTTCAGGGTCTGCGGTCAGTATAGAGGCCACCTACTCCAGAGCTCGTCCATGCTGCTCCTAGGCCACCAGATCATAACAGTACAACTGGCCAACAATGAGTTAACCGCATCTCAAAAGAAGGGAAAGAAAGTGCTGAGCCATTTTTTTTTCTGTACTCTGTTGTGTTTTTTTTTTCCCTCTTCACCTCTGGGTGGCTCAGGAGTTAGGCGCTGATATGGATGTTCAGGGACTTGCTTCTCGGGTGGATCAACTTGCTGCTAGAGTACAGGGTATTTCTGATTATATCGTGCAGACTCCTGTTTTAGAGCCTAGAATTCCTACCCCCGATCTGTTTTTTGGGGACAGGTCCAAATTTTTGAGCTTTAAAAATAACTGTAAACTGTTTTTTGCTCTGAAGCCCCGTTCCTCTGGTGATCCCATCCAGCAGGTAAAAATTGTCATTTCTCTGTTGCGTGGCGACCTGCAGGATTGGGCATTTTCCCTGGAATCTGGGAATCCGGCCTTGCTTAATGTAGACACCTTTTTTCAGGCGCTTGGGTTATTGTATGATGAACCTAATTCTGTGGATCATGCTGAGAAAACCTTGTTGGCCCTGTGTCAGGGTCAAGAAGCGGCAGAATCATATTGCCAGAAATTTAGAAAATGGTCTGTGCTTACTAAGTGGAATGAGGATGCTTTGGCGGCAATTTTCAGAAAGGGTCTTTCTGAATCTGTTAAAGATGTTATGGTGGGGTTCCCCACGCCTGCAGGTCTGAGTGATTCTATGTCTCTGGCCATTCAAATTGATCGGCGCTTGCGTGAGCGCAGAGTTGTGCACACTATGGCGTTGTCTTCCGAGCGGAGTCCTGAGCCTATGCAGTGTGATAGGATTGTGTCTAGAGCTGAACGCCAAGGATTCAGATGTCAGAATAGGTTGTGCTTTTACTGCGGTGATTCTGCTCATGTTATTTCTGATTGCTCTAAGCGTGCCAAGAGAATCGCTAATTCCGTTACCATCAGTACTGTACAACCTAAATTTCTGTTATCTGTGACCCTGATCTGCTCATTATCGTCATTCTCTGTCATGGCATTTGTGGATTAAGGCGCCGTTTTAAATTTGATGGACTTAGAATTTGCCAGACGTTGTGGTTTTCCCTTACAGCCTTTGCGGAGTCCTATCCCTTTGAGGGGTATTGATGCTACACCATTGGCTAAAATAAACCTCAGTTTTGGACACAGTTAACCATGTGCATGGCGCCAGCCCATCAGGAAGATTGTCGTTTCCTGGTGTTGCATAATTTGCATGATGCTATTGTGCTGGGGTTTCCATGGTTACAGGTACATAATCCGGTGTTGGATTGGAAATCTATGTCTGTGACTAGTTGGGGTTGTCAGGGGGTTCATGATGACGTTCCTCTGATGTCAATTTCCTTCTCCCCCTCTTCTGAAATTCCTGAGTTTCTGTCAGATTTCCAGGATGTTTTTGATGAGCCCAAGTCCAGTTCTCTTCCACCGCATAGGGACTGTGATTGTGCTATTGACTTGATTCCAGGCTGTAAGTTTCCTAAGGGCCGACTTTTCAACCTGTCTGTGCCTGAACATGCCGCCATGCGGAGCTATGTAAAGGAGTCTTTGGAGAAGGGGCATATTCGGCCATCTTCTTCTCCATTGGGAGCAGGTTTTTTTTTTGTTGCCAAGAAGGATGGCTCCTTGAGACCCTGTATTGATTATCGCCTCTTGAATAAGATCACGGTCAAATTCCAATACCCTTTGCCTTTGCTTTCTGATTTGTTTGCCAGGATTAAGGGGGCTAATTGGTTTACTAAGATTGACCTTCGAGGGGCATATAATCTTGTTCGTATTAAGCAGGGTGACGAATGGAAAACTGCGTTTAATACGCTCGAGGGCCATTTTGAATATCTTGTGATGCCATTCGGACTCTAATGCCCCATCTGTGTTTCAGTCCTTCATGCATGATATTTTTCGGAATTATCTTGATAAATTCATGATTGTATATTTGGATGATATTTTGATTTTTTCAGATGATTGGGAGTCTCATGTGAAACAAGTCAGGATGGTATTTCAGGTCCTTCGTGATAATGCCTTGTTTGTGAAGGGGTCTAAGTGCCTCTTTGGAGTACAGAAGGTTTCTTTTTGGGCTTCATTTTTTCTCCATCATCTATAGAAATGGATCCGGTTAAGGTTCAGGCCATTAATGATTGGATCCAGCCCACATCCGTGAAGAGCCTTCAGAAATTTTTGGGTTTTGCTAATTTTTATCGCCGTTTCATTGCCAACTTCTCCAGTGTGGTTAAACCCCTGACCGATTTGACGAGGAAGGGCGCTGATGTAGCTAATTGGTCCTCTGAGGCTGTTTCTGCCTTTCAGGAGCTTAAGTGCCGATTTACTTCTGACCCTGTGTTGCGTCAGCCGGATGTTTCTCTTCCTTTTCAGGTTGAGGTTGACGCTTCTGAGATTGGGGCAGGGGCCGTTTTGTCTCAGAGAAATTCTGATTGTTCCTTGATGAAACCATGTGCCTTATTTTCTCGAAAGTTTTCGCCTGCGGAATGCAATTATGATGTCGGCAATCGTGAGTTGTTGGCTATGAAGTGGGCATTTGAGGAGTGGCGACATTGGCTTGAGGGGGCCAAGCACCGTATTGTGGTCTTGACCGATCATAAGAATCTGATTCACCTCGAGTCTGCCAAATGGCTGAATCCTAGACAGGCCCGATGGTCCCTGTTTTTCTCCCGTTTTGATTTTGTTGTCTCGTATCTTCCGGGTTCTAAGAATGTTAAGGCTGATGCCCTCTCTAGGAGTTTTTTGCCTGATTCCCCTGGGATTCTTGAGCCGGTTGGTATTCTGAAGGAGGGGGTGATTCTTTCTGCCATCTCCCCTGATTTGCGACGGGTTCTTCAGGAGTTTCAGGCTGATAAACCTGATCGCTGTCCAGCGGGGAAACTGTTTGTTCCTGACAGATGAACTAGTAAAGTGATTTCTGAGGTTCACTGTTCTGTGTTGGCTGGCCATCCTGGGATTTTTGGTACCAGAGATTTGGTTAGTAGGTCCTTTTGGTGGCCTCCTTTGTCACGGGATGTGCGTTCTTTTGTGCAGTCCTGTGGGACTTGTGCGCGGGCCAAACCTTGCTGCTCCCGCGCCAGTGGGTTGCTTTTGCCTTTGCCGGTCCCTGAGAGGCCTTGGATGCATATTTCTATGGATTTTATTTTGGATCTTCCTGTTTCCCAGAGGATGTCTGTTATCTGGGTGGTCTGTGACCGGTTTTCTAAGATGGTTCATTTGGTACCTTTGCCTAAATTGCCTTCCTCTTCTGAGTTGGTTCCGTTGTTTTTTCAGCATGTGGTTTGTTTGCATGGCATTCCGGAGAATATTGTGTCCGATAGAGGTTCCCAGTTTTTTTCTAGGTTTTGGCGGTCCTTTTGTGCTAAGCTGGGCATTGATTTGTCTTTTTCTTCCGTATTTCATCCTCAGACAAACGGCCAAACCGAGCGAACTAACCAGACTTTGGAAACTTATTTGAGATGCTTTGTGTCTGCCGATCAGGATGATTGGGTGGCTTTCTTGCCATTGGCCGAGTTTGCCCTTAATAATCGGGCTAGTTCTGCTACCTTGGTTTCACCATTCTTTTGTAATTCTTGGTTTCATCCTCGTTTTTCTTCAGGGCAGGTTGAGTCTTCTGATTGTCCTGGGGTGGACTCTGTGGTTGACAGGTTGCAGCAGATTTGGGCTCATGTTGTGGACAATTTGGTGTTGTCTCAGGAGGAGGCTCAGCGTTTTGCCAACCGTCGTCGGCGTGTGGGTTCCCGGCTTCGGGTTGGGGATTTGGTCTGGTTGTCTTCTCGTCATGTTCCTATGAAGGTTTCTTCCCCGAAGTTCAAGCCTCGGTTTATTGGTCCTTATAGGATTTCTGAGATTATCAATCCAGTGTCTTTTCGTTTGGCCCTTCCAGCCTCTTTTTCCATCCATAATGTTTTTCATAGATCTTTGTTGCGGAAATATGTGGTGCCCGTGGTTCCCTCTGTTGATCCTCCTGCCCCGGTGTTGATTGATGGGGAGTTGGAGTATGTTGTGGAGAAGATCTTGGATTCTCGTTTTTCAAGACGGAGGCTTCAGTATTTTGTCAAGTGGAAGGGTTATGGCCAGGAGGATAATTCTTGGGTTGTTGCCTCCGATGTTCATGCTGACGATTTGGTTCGTGCCTTCCATTTGGCTCGTCCTGATCGGCCTGGGGGCTCTGGTGAGGGTTCGGTGACCCCTCCTCAAGGGGGGGGGGGTACTGTTGTGAATTCTGTTGTGGGTTCTGCTCTTGGGCTCCCTCCGGTGGTTATAAGTGGTAGTGCTGCTGTTTGTCCTTCACAGCAGTCATCAGGTGCTTCCACTTTGGACGGGGCTATTTAGTCTGGCTTTACCCTTTAGTGAGTGCCAGTTGTCCATTGTTTTTCTGGAGGATTCACATCTCTGCTTGGTTTCTCCTGCTGGATTGTCCAAATCATCAAAGATAAGTCCTGGCTTTGTTTTCGCAGTCCACATGCGGTGGACGTTATAGTTCAGTGAATTGCTATGTTTTCTCTTGTCCAGCTTTGTCTGTGTAATGATTTATTCAGCCAAGCTGGAAGCTCTGGAGTCGCAGAGTTACCCTCCATGCCTTTAGTTAGGTGTGGAGATTTTTGTATTCTCTGTGGTGGATTTTTGTAGTATTTTAATACTGAACGCACAGTACTCTGTCCTGTCTTTTCTTTCTAGGTAGCGTGGCCTCCTTTGCTAAATTCTGTTTTCAGTCTGCGTTTGTAATTTCCCTCTCCTCTCACAGTCAATATTTGTGGGGGGCTGTCTTTCCTTTGGGGATTTTCTCTGAGGCAAGATAGTTTTCCTGTTTCTTTCTTTAGGGGTAATTAGTCCTCCGGCTGTGACAAGGTGTCTAGGGAGTGACAGGAACATCCCACGGCTACTTCTAGTTGCAGTGTTAAGTTCAGGGTCTGCAGTCAGTATAGAGGCCACCTACTCCAGAGCTCGTCCATGCTGCTCCTAGGCCACCAGATCATAACAGCCCTTATCATCTCCCGCCTTGACTACTGCAACCTCCTACTCTCTGGCCTCCCCTCTAGAACTCTGGCACCACTCCAATCCATCCTACACTGCTGCTCGAGTAATCTACCTGTCTCCCCACTATTCCCCTGCCTCTCCCCTATGCCAAGCCCTTCACTGGCTTCCTATCACCCAGAGACTCCAGTTCAAAACCCTTACAGTGACATAAAAGCCATCCACAACCTGTCTCCTCCATACATCTGTGACATGGTCTCCCGTTACTTACCTACAAGCAACCTCCGATCCTCTCAAGACCTCCTTCTCTACTTCCCTCTGATCTCTTCTTCCCACAACCGCATCCAAGACTTCTCCCGTGCTTCTCCCATACTCTGGAACTCTCTACCACAACACATCAGACTCTTGCCTACCATAGAAACCTTCAAAAAGAACCTGAAGACTCACCTCTTCTGACAAGCCTACAGCCTGCAGTGATCCTCAACCTACACTGAACCGCTGCACAACCAGCTCTACCCTCTCCTAGTGTATCCTTACCTATCCCCTGCAGACTGTGAGCCCTTGCGGGCAGGGTCCTCCCTCCTTATGTACCTGTGTGCCTTGTTTTTTGCTCATGTTTAGTTGTATTTGTCTATATTTGCCCCCTTTTCACATGTAAAGTACCATGGAATAAATGGCGCTATAAAAATGTACAATAATAATAATAATAAAATCCATTATAACAGTATAGTAGCCACTAACCCTATAGGGGGAGTTCACATTGGCCGATGCGTTTCAGACCCCGAGGTCTTTAGTTATTGAATCCCATATTGTCCTACCCCTTGACCTTATATACCATTTCCCGAATGAAACAGATGATTGTATTCAATCAATCCTATATCACTGCTATAAATGAGTTAAAAACACACGTTAATGCAATATACCGTATATACTTGAGTATAAGCCGACCCGAGAATAAGCCGAGGCAACTACTTTTGCCACGAAAAACTGGGTAAGCTTATTGACTCGAGTATTAGCCGGGTATCCATTGTCCCCTTCATGCCTATCGTGGTATGCATGGCTCCTCCGTCCCTGTCATTGTATGCATGGCTATCCCAGTCCCTGTCCTGGATTTGGGGATATGTCACCAGCAAAGAGGAGCAGCAGACAGAGTGTTAGAAGGTGGGAGCAGGATAGGACATGATGTGGCCATGTGAGTCTGGAGAAAAAGGATTGTATGTGGAGGAACAGTTGTGAGGAGGAGGTGAGATGGCTGGGGAGGATGGAGGGGGAAATTACTAGTTCCTTAATTGGTGGAGGGATTAAAGGAGATTTATCACCACCTGCCACTAGGCACTTGAGGGCACGTGCCTAGGGCGGCAGGATGCGGGGGGGCGCACTTGAGCTAGTTTTTTTTAAAAATTTTTATAAAAGTCCGGGGTCAAGTGCCCGCCCCCCCTCCTCCCTCTCTCCCTCCTTCCTGCCCCCATCCCTCCTTAAGATGTCATACTCACTCTCCTCCAGCAGTGTCTGCAACTCTGTCTCAGCCCCGTAGCGCGTCCTGTCTTCAGCGGTCACGTGGTACTGCTCATTAAGGTGATGAATATGCGCATATTCATCACCTTAATGAGTGGTACCATGTGACCGCTCATACAGGAAGGAAGACGTTGCAGAGATGCCGGGAAGTTCTGCGCCATGCGGTGAGAGGTGAGTATGACAGGGGAGGAGGATGGGGGAGCCGTGCACACAGGGGAAGAGGATGGGGGAGCCATGCACGCAGGGGAGGAGGATGGGGGTGCCATGCACGCAGGGTGGGAGGATAGGGGAGTCATGCACGCAGGGGAGGAGGATGGGGGAGCCATGCACGCAGGGTGGGAGGATGGGGGAGCCATGCACGCAGGATGGGAGGATGGGGGAGCCATGCACGCAGGGTGGGAAGATGGGGGAGCCATGCACGCAGGGTGGGAGGATGGGGGAGCCATGCACGCAGGGTGGGAGGATAGGGGAGCAATGCATGCAGGGTGGGAGGATGGGGGAGCCATGCACACAGGGGAGGAGGATGGGGGAGCCATGCACACAGGGTGGGAAGATGGGGGAGCCATGCACACAGGGTGGCAAGATGGGGGAGCCATGCACACAGGGTGGGAGGATGGAGTATAAATACTGGGCCCTATAGGGGGGACACAGTGTAAGAGGACAGTGTGAAGAGGGGGCCAGTATGGAAAGGAGAGGTCAGTGTGAAGAGTATGTACCATAAGAGGGACAGTGTAGGGGTCATATATTATGCAGACAATATAGTGAGGGGCAATTTTTTATTCAGGAGAATTATAATGACACTTGTAACTTTAAGGGCATCATGTGGAGATATTCTACAAAAGAAAGGAGAAGATGGAAGTCTGCAGAGACGGCTGTGGATGAGAAAACTCATCATGGGATCTGGACAAGATGAAGAAAAGAAGGAGAACGGCTCGAGAGACGACGTCATCTATCAGGTACCTGGATGTAAATGTTATTTGTGATACTAACTCTCATGTTTTTATTTATGTTAGGAACATTAAAGGGATGTCCAGGTTTGTGATGAGTCTGCAGTCATTCTATGTGACTGCAGACTTCTGAGTTCTCACAGTGCGCACTGCACGCTGTCAGGATTCTCTCGTGCTGAGGATTTACATACATGCGGTCATGTGCTGACTAGACATCTGTGGCCTCCGTCAATGAAAATTAACTGAGTGAGGCCGGGCACGTCTAGTCGGAATGTGGTCAGAAGTATACAAAAATCACATGCTTGTGCTGACATGACTGTCCATCGGCAAGGGAGAATCCTAAGGCTAAGTGCACACGTCGCAGAATTGCCGCAGAAATTCTGCAACTCCTGCCGTGGGTATATCGCATGCAGAATTGGCATGCATATTCCTGCTAAAAAATAGCTTTTTGCAAGCATAATTAGCTTGCAGAATGCTAGCGTTTTCCAAGCGATCTGTAGCATCGCTTGGAAAACTGATTGACATGTTGGTCACACTTGTCAAACATAGTGTTTGACAAGTGTGACCAACTTTTTACTATTGATGCTGCCTATGCAGCATCAATAGTAAAAGATATAATGTTAAAAATAATTAAAAAAAACAAAAAAAATGGTTATTCTCACCTTCCGAAGGCAGCCGATCTCCTCAGCGGCTTCCGTTCCTATAGATGCTTTGTGTGCAGGACCTGCGATGACGTCACGGTCACGTGACCGCGATGTCATCGCGGTCACGTGACCGCGACGTCATCGCAGGTCCTTCACACAAAGCATCCATGGGAACGGAAGCAGCCGCTTGCACAGCTGAGAGGCGGGAAGACTCCGGGGGTGATCAGAAGGTGAGTATATCACTATTTTTTATTTTAATTCTTTTTTTTTTTAACAATTATATGGTGCCCAGTCCGTGGAGGAAAGTCTCCTCTCCTCCACGCTGGGTACCAACCGCACATGATCTGCTTACTTCCTGCATGGTGGGCATAGCCCCATGCGGGAAGTGAGCAGATCAATGCATTCCTAGGTGTGCGGAATCCCCGCGATTCCGCAAATTTAATGAACATGCTGCGTTTTTTTCTGGAATGCGATTCCGCTCAGGAAAACAACACAGCATGTGCACAAAAAATGCGGATTGCATTCTATTAAATAGGATGCTTAATGTGAGAGTTTTTTTTCACGGTTTTATAGCGTTTTTATAGCGAAAAAAACACGAAAAATCTGCTATGAGTGCACACAGCCTAAAAGTGTGAATTCTGTGAGAATTCAGAAGCTGCGATGTCAGGATTCAGCTCTGCAGGTTCCAGCAATTGTCACATGGACACGTCACTCATATGCGATTTTCATACTTGTGGTCTTGTGACAATGAGCTTCTCTTCTGCTTCTCTCAGTTTTTACCTGAACATTGAGAGCATTAGGGAGAGGAGCTCGTGGGTACATGACTGAGTGTGCAAATCGCATATGTCCTTGGGAAAGGGGGGCACCAAAATGAATTCTTGCCCCTGGTGCCAGAAAACCTAGATACACCTCTGCCGGTATGCTACTGCGAGCGGTGATTACGGGGTCCGGTGGAGGGATGTCTGTGCACAGGCAGTGAGGCAGGGACTGAGGGTGTTCACAGAGAGAATGGAGACCCGGAGACTGCCCGTCCTAGTCTATGCCATAGCCTGGAGCCCTCATTATCATAGGAATATGTCAGGTAATAAATTGTTTTTCTAAAGCTTTATAGTGTAGTTTTAGGTCAGAGGGATGGTTAGGGATGAGCTAGCAAGGTGCAGGGACAGGTAGTGATGGCTACTTGCGGACATGTGCGGCAATTGGGGTTTTGCACTTGCGGTGATATAAAAAAACACTGCTAGCAGTGTTTTTTTCCATTGCTACAAGTACCGCATTTGCCGGATCACGGCCAAACTGCAAGTGCCGCACATGTCTGCAAGTCCCATAGGGAATGAATGAGGCCGAACGCAGTGTTGCTGTAAGTGATCCATTACACGGCAGATGTGGAAAAACTGCTGGATCTGCAAAAGGCTACTTTCACATCAGCGATTTATGGCAAAGTCACTGCCGATAGTGTCATACTCACCAAAGGGGGAGGCAGCACTAAAAGTGCCTAGGGCAGCAGAAACTCTAAATACGGCCCTGGGTCTCATACACCTATGCCTGCAAGCAGCGGGGGAGGACGGTCCCCATGCTCTGGACTTCCTGCACTCATACAAACCACAGTATGATACAAGCAACTCTGCACAGATCCATACAAGTAAGTGCACTGTCCGTATACACTGTCATTTACTTAGCAGACCAAAGTGCACCACAGTTTTTTGTAACAGGGTTTTATTGGCTTAACCTCTATCATTTGTGAGCCCCTGAGAGTAAGCGCAGTGATAACCCATTTGGTTTTTCTTATTAATACTAGACACATTTAAACAATCCTATTGTATGGAGCAAAGTTTTAACTTTGTTTCCTGATTAACATATAGACTTGGAGATAGCATGTTACTAAGGGTACCGTCACACAGTACCATTTTGATCGCTACGACGGTACGATTCGTGACGTTCTAGCGATATCGTTACGATATCGCAGTGTCTGACACGCAGCAGCGATCAGGGACCCTGCTGAGAATCGTACGTCGTAGCAGATCGTTTGGAACTTTCTTTCGTCGCTTGATCACCCGCTGACATCGCTGGATCGTTGTGTGTGACACCGATCCAGCGATGTGTTCGCTTGTAACCAGGGTAAACATCGGGTAACTAAGCGCAGGGCCACGCTTAGTAACCCGATGTTTACCGTGGTTACCAGCGTAAACGTAAAAAAAACAAACAGTACATACTTACATTCCGGTGTCTGTCCTCCGGCGTCTCAGCTTCTCTGCAGTGTGAGCGCCGGCCAGCCGGAAAGCGAGCACAGCGGTGACGTCTGACGTCACCGCTCTGCTTTCCGGCTATGGCGCTTACACAGTGGAGAGAAGCAGAACGCCGGGGACAGACACCGGAATGTAAGTATGTACTGTTTGTTTTTTTTACGTTTACGCTGGTAACCAGGGTAAACATCGGGTTATTAAGCGCGGCCCTGCGCTTAGTTACCCGATGTTTACCCTGGTTACCCGGGGACTTCGGCATCGCTCCAGCACCGTGATTGCAACGTGTGACCGCAGTCTACGACGCTGGAGCGATAATCATACGATCGCTGCGACGTCACGGATCGTGCCGTCGTAGCGATCAAAATGGTACTGTGTGACGGTACCCTAAGGGTAGGGGCTTTCCTAGCTGTAAATCTGATAGGATTATCGAAGACTTTTTTTAAGTTCCTTATCCTGATACAGTATTGGAATCTGTTTTTGCATGATTTTATTAATGTCTAAAAATTGTGGACTAAATTGTGTCACAAAGGTGATTTAGTTTGAACCTTTGGATATATACTCTTTCTTCTCCTGTAACATGTCCTGTCTATTGCTATTTGCAATCTTATTCATAGCTCTATTCATCATCAACTGTGGGTACCTACTGTCATGGGTGTGTCAGATGCTACAGACAGTCGCTCTGCATGTGGATGCAGAAGGTCTCTGCGTTTGACATTGCACATGCCTTCTAACTTTTGGACTCAGTGGCAACCTTCCTCCAGCTCTAATTGACACACCTGGACCTGGGCATTTATAGACTTCCAGTCTGCTTCGGGAAGTCGCCGGTGGTATTCACATTTTTCCCTCATTAAGGCTTGGAGCTATTGCTATTCTTCCTCTCTGGTGCTCTTGGAGGACGTTTGGTGTTACCTCTCTGAGTTTGCTCAAAATAAGTTGCTTCCCCCTTGTTTGTCTCCCTTCTTTTCTTTAGTGGACAGTGGGGACTGATCACTGCTCATCCCCCTTTCCCTATTCAAGGCTTAGCTCTAGGGATATACAGGGCTTAGGTTCCTGCTCTGCGATTAGTGTGGAACCAATATAGGGACGGTAAGGGAGGCAGGGTGTTATTAGATCTGCCTACGGGGTCTGCACTCCCCCTTTCCCTAGCATTTGGGTTTCCTTCCCCTCTTCCCCTCATGTTGTACTTAGTCTTCCCAAACTGTGCGCAACACCTACGTTCTTTTAATCTGTTATTGACTATAGAGGCTTCTTTTAAATAAGCTCTATCTAAAGTAGTATTTCTTCTGTTTTTTACCAGCAGCACGGGCCACAAAACATCCCACACATGTGCACATGGATCACACACTGTGTTCTGTCCATGCCAGGAAAGGGGCAATGTGGTTTGTGTTATCCATTGAAGTTTAGTACAGCAGTGTTGGTTTGCTGTGTTATAACACCATCTAGTGGTGGTTAAATTTATAATCTGTGTCTTAGTCACAATTAGAGTGTTGCATTGTGGGATTGCACCAAGGTATCATGGGAGAGGGAAACTCCATTTTTTCTCTGTGTACTTCCCGGGACACATGTGTTTATCTGCTGTGTTGGAACTTCCTCACTTAGTTGCCATCTTGGTAAAGTTTATCCGGTAAGATTGTTATCCCTGTTCTTGCAATGTAGTGTTGTACAGAATGCGATTAACTGTATAGCAGCCAGTACATAAGAAATGTGATTATCAGAGACTTATTGTATGTAGTTATATACACAAGTTGCATCATACTGTATACTTTCTTTGTTAGTTGTAAAGTGTCAGCTGTGCTATTATTTGGCCCAATACTTATTTGTGTCATTTGTATTCTTATAGTTTTACCACGTGCATTTGCATACCTGTTTACCAATAAATGAGTTAGACTACAGAGAACAGTCTGCTTATTTGGAAGACAGAAGTGGTGTATGCTGTATGTTGGATCACACAACGTATCAACGTGTATGAAGTCAGAACACACACTGGGATGTCATCCGTGTGACACGTCCCGTCACCTGAGAAGCAGCATTACAGCAAGCACTGTTCTTCGACACCAGGTGCTGAAGACCACTCACATCATTTTCCCCTGCTCTGCCGATGATCAGCGCGAGAAGGAGAGAATGATGAGAGTTGTATTCAAGTGAGAACAATGAGAGCAGGCGTGGATGATGGTACTATTACTCCCATCAGCCTACACCTGCTGCCGGTAATAACAGTAAGAGCAGGAGCCGCTGATGGGAGTATTCATCTCCCAAGGCCTGCGCTATAAATAAGTAAATAAAAAATACAGCGTGGGTTCTGCGGTATTTTTGATAACCAGCCAGGCAAAACTCACAATGGGGAGCTGCAACCCTCAGCTGTCAGCTTCAGCCAGGCTGGTTATGTAGAATAGAGGGGTTCCCAGATTGGTTTTTAAAATTATTTATATAAAAATAAAAAAAAAAACGGCATGGGGTCATTTTTGACAACCAGCCTTGCTAAAGCAAGTAGGGGCTGGTATTCTCAGGCTGGTAATGGGCCATTGATTCAGACACCACTATTACACAGTACACAACAGGGGCACATTTATAAGATCATCTTACCACAGGGACATTTTATTTAAATACATCCAATTGCGGAAGTTATTTTAATTCTTCTTATAAAGGGGAAAACTTCTTTAATTCCAGTCTCTTCTCTGCTTTTAACATTGGGTGTTAGAGAAGGTGTTTGACAGAAAAAAATTGGGAAAGCAAAAGACCAACCTCTCTCATCAAGTTTGGATTTCAAAGACTAAGCTAGAGTGGCATAATGGCGTTATACTTAAACCTGTCCGCTAAAATATTAGCAAATAATCATTTTTCAAACTCATTTTTTATTACAAACAGGGCCAGACAGGGCTGTCTTGTGTCACCTTATTTTCCATAGAAACAGAACCTTTGCCAAAAAGATCAGAAGTAATCAAAAGATTCAAAATATATATAACCTAATGCAAGACAATATAAAATTAATATGCTTACTGATAACATTCTTGTATCAATACCGGATCCGATAAATTGTATTAGAGCTATATTTTACACTATTGAATCTTTTTCAGAAATTTCTTACTATAAGACTAACTCAGATAAATTCCAAGCCCTTAACTTTTTCAATGATGAGACTGAAAGAAAACATTAGGAAACAATTTAATTTAGGATGGAGGAAGAAAACATTCCTTATCTGGGTATACAATTACCAAAACTGGGAAATGTCATGATAGAGAATAGCCTACAAACAACTTTTTATAATATTCATGTGGACACGGCTGCCACTAGAAATTTCGGGGCCCCATACTGGCAAAATTTTCGGTGCCCTCTTGAGACTCCGCCCAGGCTCCACCCCAGCCCCGCCTCCACCCCTTGAACTGTCCACAGCCAAAAGATTTTTAAAGCCACCACCACGACAAGGTCGGACCCTACCCTGCTCTAACCTATTAAACATTTGTTAAAGTAGCCAATACAATTTAGGTATATCTTTATTTCTTTTTCAATTTTTAAAATGACCAATACCACATACAGGTGACAAATACCACCACACCATGACCAGACCACATATTACCACCATATGATCACCAATAATACCACATACAGGGGATAAATACCACCGCACCATAACCAGACCACATATTACCACCACATATTACCACCACATAGCGACCAAATAATAGCACATATAAAGAACAAATACTGCCACACCGTGGCCAGACAACATATTACCACCACATAGTGACTGAGTACTACAATACTGATCAGTAATAAAAAAAGCCCACAATACTAATATCACCATAAGTGCCAGTATTCACAGGAGATCTGTACTTAGTTATGCAGTGTCTGTGTACAGGTAATACAGTGATCACCGGTGACATTACACACTGGTGCACTGTATATAGTGTATAATGTAAAGGTAATTCAGTGATCACTGGTGACATTGTACACGGGACCACTGTATATAGTATACAGTGTATAGCATCAGTGTAAAACACTGACTCACCAGTGACGTCTCTAGGTGAAGTCCTTCATCTTTGCTTTTAATCTTCATCCAGCACATACCGCTGTCACTTCATCCAGCCAGGGCTCGTCTCTGCAGGAAATAACAGTTATCTAGAGCACCGCTAACAGAACATATTACTTACTTTTTTCCCAAATTCTAAACTACAACAGATGAAGAAAAAAAGTGACAGTGTTGGTCTGCACAGTAATAGGACCACCCCACCCCCATTTAAATCAGTATCCTCAAAAAATAAAATAAATACATTACTGCAGTAATAATATCCCTTAAATAGCCCCTATGGTAACAATATTCCCCATCCTGGCCCCCGTGTGTTTCATTCCTGGCTCCAGCCATATGTTCTCCTATCCTGCCCTCATGTGATGTCCCATCCTCCCCCATATGATCTCCCCATCTGTCCCATGATCCTGCCCCATCTGTCTCCATCGTATCCATCCTACCCCATGATCCTACACCATCTGTCTCCATCCTGCCCCATCTGTCCCATGATCTTGCCCCATCTGCCTCCATCCTGCCCAATCTGTCTCCATTCTACCCCTTGTCTCCATTCTGCCCCAGTGTCTCCATTCTGGCCCTTGTCTCCATTCTGCCCCAGTGTCTCCATTCTGCCCCCTTGTCTCATTCTGCCCCCTTGTCTCCATTCTGCCCCCTTGTCTCATTCTGCCTCCTTGTCTCATTCTGCTCCCTTGTCTCATTCTGCCCCATTGTCTCCATTCTGCCCCCTTGTCTCCATTCTGCTTCCTTGTCTCCATTCTGCTCCCTTGTCTCATTCTGCCCCCATGTCTCCATTCTTCCCCTTTGTCTCCATTCTGCTTCCTTGTCTCCATTCTGCTCCCTTGTCTCATTCTGCCCCCTTGTCTCCATTCTGCCCCCTTGTCTCCATTCTGCCTCCTTGTCTCCATTCTGCTCCGTTGTCTCATTCTGCCCCCATGTCTCCATTCTTCCCCCTTGTCTCATTCTGCCCCCTTGTCTCCCTTCTGGGCCAGGCTGGATGGAGACACATGGTCCACATTGCGGCTTGCCGCTTTCAGTTAAAAAAATAAAAAAAAAACCTTTCTTCTTACCTTGCCGCACTCCTGCGCCGAAGCGAAGATCCCTCCCGGCGTTTCAGCGCGCACTCACCGGCGAATGACAATGATGTCATACGCCGGCGATGTGCGCTGACGTCAGCTGCCAGCCTCCGATTGGCTGGCGGCTTTAACCATTGCAGTGCGGGCCCACATGGGCCTGCAAGGCTGCAATAGAGTAACTGAACATGCATCTTGGATGCAGGTTCAGTAACCGATAGAAGCCTGCCGCTGGGGCCCGGGCCTGATGAGCAGAAGAGACAGGGCCCGATGTGGGCCCCCTCTGCCACCGGGCCCCATACGCCAGTCAGGGCACTAATGCCCTGATGGCAGCCCTGCATGTGGATATTATTCATTATTCAAAACACGACAAAACCCAGGTGGGAAGAATTATCACATGCAAAATTATTTCTCAGCCAAAACTCCCAAGATACCTTCAGTGTAATACCATTACCTGTTTCTAAAATTTAGCTTACGAAATTTCAGACATGGATCTACAATTTTGTGTGTAACTCAAAACATTCTAAAATGACAACAAATTTCTTACAAAAACATTAAAAGAGAGAGTAAGTCTAAATGTACCAAATGTTTTAGGATATTATTTTTCCAATTTAATAAAACATAGTCAAAATTGGATAATTTAAGTCATAAGTACAAGCTTTGTAAATTTGGAAAAATCATTAAATAAGAACCTTCCTTTACAATCACTTATTATGGCTCCTTTATTAGACACTACACTTCCAGCTCATTCCTTTCCAAGTTTGGAAGCAACCACAGAAAAAATATATCAATTTCCTTAAAAAAAATCAACAATCATTGAATGAATGAAAAGCATTCCAATCTCAGTCAGAGAAATGGTTAATCCCAGAATTTAATTGAATTTGTCTAAAATATAGGTATAAAAGAATTAGATATTTTCAAAAATTATGACAATATTCCGTTTCAATTACTTAAAAGTAAACTTAATCTCCCAGAAAAAAACTTTTGAAAATGTTGGATTTATGAAAATATATGTAAATAAATATCTAAAACATAACATGCATGTTGCCAAACCAATACTCAACCTTTTATGTAATCCTACTAACAAAAAACCCCAGAAAGATTAACCCCTTCCCGACATGCGCCGTGCTAGTACTGCTCTGTGGGAACTGATTTCCCGCAAACCGCAGTACTAGTACACTGGCACGATCGCATGGCCTCACTCGGAGCGCCGCGGCGATCGTGTGCAGGTGTCAGCTGTATATAACAGCTGACATAGAGGGGCATCACGCAGGGATGGGGGCTCCCTACGCTCTCCCACTAGAACAACGCGATGTGATCGCGTTGTTCCGATGTTCCCGAAGGAGTCCCCGGGTCCAAGATGGCCGCGGGACTCCTTCCGGGTCATGAAGTGAGGTGGCTAGCCGGCACCTGCTCAGAGCAGGCGCCGGAAAGCCTCCTGCACTGCATGTCAGATCGCTGATCTGACACAGTGCTATGCACAGTGTCAGATCAGCGATCTGATGAAATATAGTGATGTCCCACCCTGGGACAATGTTAGAAAGTAAAAAAAAAAAAAAAAAATCCACAAATAAATAAATAATAAAAAAATATTTCCCAATAAATCCATTTATTTATGTAAATAGAAAAACAATAAAAGTACACATATTTGGTATCGCCGCGTCCATAACGACCTGCTCTATAAAACTATCCCACTAGTTAACCCCTTCAATGAACACCGCAAAAAAAAAAAAAAAAAAAACGAGGCAAAAAACAACGCTTTATTATCATACCGGCGAACAAAAAGTGGAATAACACGCGATCAAAAAGACGGATATAAATAAACATGGTACCGCTGAAAACATCATCTTGTCCCTCAAAAAAAAGCCACCATACAGCATCATCAGCAGAAAAATAAAAAAGTTATAGATCTCAAAATAAAGCAATGCAAAAACAATTATTTTTTATATAAAATAGTTTGCATTGTGTAAAAGCGCCAAAACATAAAAAAAGATATAAATGAGGTATCACTGTAATCATACTGACCAGAAGAATAAAGCTGCTTTATCAATTTTACCACACATGGAACGGTATAAACGCCCCCCCCTAAAAGAAATTCAGGAATTGCTGTTTTTTGTTCAATCTGCTTCCCAAAAATAAAAATAAAAAGCGATCAAAAAATGTTATGTGCCCAAAAATGGTACCAATAAAAACGTCAACTCGTCCCGCAAAAAACAAGACCTCACATGACTCTGTGGGCCAAAATATGGATAAATTATAGCTCTCAAAATGTGGTGATGCAAAAACTATTTTTTGCAATAAAAAGCGTATTTAGTGTGTGATGGCTGCCAATCATAAAAATCCGCCAAAAGTTAGTTAGGGAAAAATAATAAAAAATTTTAAAATGTATTTTTTTCCATTTTCCCATTAGGGTTAGGGTTAGGGCTAGGGTTAGGGATAGGGTTAGGGCTAGGCTTAGGGCTAGGGCTAGGGTTAGGGCTAGGGTTAGGGTTGGGGCTAAAGTTAGGGTTGGGGTTAGGGTTGGGGTTGGGGTTGGGGCTAAAGTTAGGGTTGGGGCTAAAGTTAGGGTTAGGGTTAGGGCTAAAGTTAGGGTTTGGATTACATTTACGGTTGGGATTAGGGTTAAGGGTTAGGGGTGTGGTTAGGGTTATGGTTGGGATTAAGGTTAGGGGTGTGCTTGGGTTAGGGTTTCAGTTAGAATTGGGGGGTTTCCACTGTTTATGCACATCAGGGGCTCTCCAAACGCGACATGGCATCCGATCTCAATTCCAGCCAATTCTGCGTTGAAAAACTAAAACAGTGCTCCTTCTCTTCCGAGCTCTCCCGTGCGCCCAAACAGGGGTTTACCCCCACATATGAAGTATCAGCGTACTCAGGACAAATTGGACAACACATTTTGGGGTCCAATTTCTCCTGTTAAATTTGGGAAAATACAAAGCCGGGGGCTAAAAAATAATTTTTGTGGAAAAAAAAAGATTTTCTATTTTCACGGCTCTGTGTTATAAACTGTAGTGAAACACTTGGGGGTTCAAAGTTCTCACAACACATCTAGATAAGTTCCTTGGGGGGTCTAGTTTCCAGTACGGGGTCACTTGTGGGGAGTTTCTACTGTTTAGGTACATCAGGGGCTCTGCAAATGCAACGTGACGCCTGCAGACCAATCCATCTAAGTCTGCATTCCAAACGGCTACCCTTCCCTTCCGAGCTTTGCCGTGCGCCCAAACAGTGGTCCCTCCACATATGGGGTATCAGCATACTCAAGGCAAATTGGACAACAACTTTTAGGGTCCAATTTGTCCTGTTATTCTTGGGAAAATAAAAATTTGGGGCTAAAATATCATTTTCGTAGAAAAAAATATATTTTTTATTTTCACGGCTCTGCGTTATAAACTTTAGCGAAACACTTGGGGGTTCAAAGTTCTCACAACACATCTAGATAAGTTCCTTGGGGGGGTCTAGTTTCCAATATGGGGTCACTTGTGGGGGGTTTCTACTGTTTAGGTACATCAGGGGCTCTGCAAATGCAAAGTGACGCCTGCAGACCAATCCATCTAAGTCTGCATTCCAAATGGTGCTCCTTCCCTTCCGACCTTTGCCGTGTGCCCAAACAGTGGTTCCCCTCCACATGTGGGGTATCAGCATACTCAGGAGAAATTGGACCCCTAAAGTTGTTGTCCAATTTCTCCTGTTACCCTTGGGAAAAAAAATTGCGGGCTAAAAGATCATTTTGTGGAAAGAAAAAATTATTTTTTAATTTTCACAGCTCCACATTCTAAACTTTAGTGAAACAATTGGGGGTTAAAAGTGCTCACCAGTCACCACACATCTAGATAAGTTCCGTAGGGGGTCTTCTTTCCAAAATGAGGTCACTTGTGGGTGGTTTCTACTGTTTTGGCACATCAGGGGCTCTCCAAACGCAACATGGGTTCCGATCTCAATTCCAGCCAATTTTGCATTGAAAAGTCAAACGGCGCTCCTTCCCTTCCGAGCTCTGCCGTGCGCCCAAACAGTGGTTCCTCCCCACATATGGGGTATCAGCATACTCAGAACAAATTGTACAACAACTTTTCGGGTCCAATTTGTCCTGTTACCCTTGGGAAAATAAAAATTTGGGGGCTAAAATATCATTTTCGTGGAAAAAAAATATTTTTTATTTTCACGGCTCTGCGTTATAAACTTTAGTGAAACACTTGGGGGTTCAAAGTTCTCACAACACATCCAGATAAGTTCCTTGGGGTCTTTTTTCCAATATGGGGTCACTTGTGGGGGGTTTCTACTGTTTAGGTACATCAGGGGCTCTGCAAATGCAATGTGACGCCTGCAGGCCAATCAATCTAAGTCTGCATTCCAAACGGCGCTTCTTCCCTTCCAAGCTTTGCCGTGTGTCCAAACAGTGGTTCCCCTCCACATGTGGGGAATCAACGTACTCAGGAGAAATTGGACAACAACTTTAGGGGTCCAATTTCTCCTGTTACCCTTGGAAAAAAAAATAGCGGGCTAAAAGATAATTTTGTGGAAAGAAAAAATAATTTTTTAATTTTCACGGCTCTACATTCTAAACTTTAGTGAAATAATTGGGGGTTAAAGGTGCTCACCACACATCTAGATAAGTTCCTTAGGGGGTCTTCTTTCCAAAATGGGGTCACTTGTGGGGGGTTTCTACTGTTTAGGCACATCAGGGGCTCTCCAAACGCGACATGGGTTCCGATCTCAATTCCAGCCAATTTTGCAATGAAAAGTCAAACGGCGCTCCTTCCCTTCCGAGCTCTGCCATGCGCTCAAACAGTGGTTTACCCCCAAATATGGGGTATCAGCATACTCAGGACAAATTGAACAACTTTTGCGGTCCAATTTGTCCTATTACCCTTGGGAAAATAAAAAATCTGGGGCGAAAAGATCATTTTTTGTGAAAAAAATATGATTTTTTTCTACGGCTCTACATTATAAACTTCTGTGAAGCATTTGGATGTTCAAAGTGCTCACCACACATTTATATTAGTTCCATAGGGGGTCTATTTTCCAAAATGGTGTCACTTGTGGGGGGTTTCCACTGTTTAGGCACATCAGGGGCTCTCCAAACGTGACATGGTGTCCGATCTCAATTCCAGCAAATTTTGCATTGAAAAGTCAAATGGCGCTCCTTCCCTTCCGAGCTCTGCCATGTGCCCAAACAATGGTTTACCCCAACATATGGGGTATCGGCGTACTCAGGACATACTGTATAATGACTTTTGTGGTCCAATTTTTCCTGTTACCCTTGGTAAAATAAAACAAATTGGATCTGAAGTAAAAATTTTGTGAAAAAATGTTAAATGTTCAATTGTTTTTAAACATTCCAAAAATTCCTGTGAAGCACCTGAAGGGTTAATAAACTTTTTGAATGTGGTTTTGAGTACCTTGAGGGGTGCAGTTTTTAGAATGGTGTCACTTTTGGGCATTTTCTTTCATATAGACCCCTCAAAGTCACTTCAAGTGTGAGATGGTCCCTAAAAAAATGGTTTTGCAAGTTTTGTTGTAAAAATGAGAAATCGCTGGTCAATCTTTAACCGTTATAACTTCCTAACAAAAAACATTATGTTTCCAAAATTGTGGTAATATAAAGCAGACATGTGGGTAATGTTATTTTCTTAACTATTTTGTGTCACATAACTCTCTGGTTTAACAGAATAAAAATTAAAAATTTGACAATTGTGAAATTTTCAAAATTTTCGCCAAATTTCCATTTTTTTCACAAATAATCGCAAGTCAAATCGAAATTTTTTTACCACTATCATAAAGTACAATATTTCACAATAAATCAGAATCACCAGGATCCCTTGAAGCGTTTCAGAGTTATGACCTCATAAAGTGACAGTGGTCAGAATTGAAAAAAATGGCCTGGTCAGGAAGTTGAAAACAGGCTTCGGGGTGAAAGGGTTAATGTTTATTATATGAATTATCTACATTTTACCAAAACTGACATTATTCTAAACTGGGAAAAATATTTTAAAAAGTAATTTTGATTAGACCAAAGGTTTAAAGCCTAACAAAACGTGTATTTCTGTATATATGCTACACTACAAGAAACGTTTTGCCAAATACAGCTTAAATCGTCACTCTCAACTTGCCCTGGGATTAGAAAGATTGCCACCTGACATCAGGTTTATTGTGTTACATCACTCCTAGTAACGAAACATTTCTTTGTTACCAAATGCAAAAACTGAAATCCACCAAATTTTTCAGAAAACATTGAGAGACTGTCATCTAACAATATACAGTGCTCAGTATAACTATGTACACCCTAACAGATTTGACAGAAAACCTCTAGTTTCTTTTCAGAATCAACATTTTCCTATGGGAAAAACTGAAAAATACTTCCATAAATGTGAGGCATTAATTGCAGTCCAGACAAGATTTGTTATTTTGCACACCCAACAACAAAGCACTTTTCATAACAAACTAATTCAAGACCATGTTGCAAATATGAGTACACCCAAATAGTTAGGAGCAACTCTAAAGTTTAGACTACAAAATTCTAATTAACAAGAATTCAACCACAGATAAGTCTAATTATACATGTATCCAGCAGGCAGTTAAGTATAAAACCCCTTCCCATTTCATGATCTCAGCAACGACACTACATGGAAAGAAAAGGTCACAAGACCTGAGAAAAAAAAATAATTTCTTTACACAAGCAAGGTGAAAACTAAAAGAAGATCAACAAAGCTTTACTTATCAGTGAGAATACTGTGCAAAAGTGATACAAAAATTTAACAAAGATGGAACTGCAAACATGACACAGTTGTCCAGGCCGACTACGGAAGTTAGCAATTAAACAAGAGCATACTTTGATGAGAATGGTTGAAGAAAATCAATCTACAAGTTCACTGCAGTTAGCTAAAGAAGTAGAAACCCAAAATGAGGCGAGTATTTCCTGTGACGCAATACTGCGCACACTGCAGAGGAATGACATAGGTGCTGTCCATGAAGGAAGACTCTACTAAAGCCAATGCACAAAAATAACATCTACAATTTGCCAAGGCCCAGGCTGAAAGATATGATGTCTGCTGGGACTGTATACTAGAGTGACGAGACCAGCAGGAATGTTTTTGTAACTGGCACTGGCTTCAAAATTGTATGTCTTTCAAAAGGAAAGGAGAACAAAGAAAAATACCGGGTACCAACAGTGAAACAAAGTGGTGGCAGTGTCCTGCATGATTCCTGCTGGTGTCGGTGAGTTATATTTTATTGTTGGTATCATGAATTCGTGGATGTATTACTCTATATTGAAAGAGAAGATGCTGTTGAGGAGAGCCATAAGATCAAATACTTAATTAACCTCAACACATAAGGTAATTGAGGAAAGCAACCTATAACATGTATTGTTTAACCTTACATAAGTTTTCCTCAGACAAAGTAAGACACTTAAGATGGCTGCCATCTCCTCTACCAGAGCCGTGTGCTCTGGTATATGAACAATGAAGACACTGAAGATGGCTGCCATTTCCTGTCTCAGCAGACCATGCGGTCTGGTATCCAAGATGACGCCCACTCTGATGACCTCATGGATCCACCCACAGCGACGCCCACTCTGATGACCTCACGGACCAACCCACCTTGATGACCTCATGGATCCGCCCATGGACTTGCTCATGCCCAACCCACTAACCAATGGAATACATCCGATCACTCCCATTTTAGAGCTAACCGAGCCCCCTTACAGGAGATATATAACATTGTGTTTGACTAATAAAATCCCTTCTTGGAGCTGAGCCATACATTGATCAAGGAGAGTTACAGCTGACTGTGTCTGGTGTATTTCTTTAGTGCACATGATCAATATCCATTAGGCCAGGAGTAGGCAACTAGAGAATTGAACATTTATATTAATTGTTCAACCCTAATATTTGGCCGCCCAACCTGGGGCCAGCAGAGGAAGAGCCCTGAACCGTGAGGACCGGCGGGTGGAACGGCTGGATGCACTGAGTACCCCGAACCTGGAGACTGATCAACTCCTTAACAGAACACGGTAAGTCTGCTGATTTTTATAATCTGTAGTCTTTACCTGTGTCTTTCGGGGTATCCTGTGCAGATTGCCTGACCGTGTCCGGTTTTCTTGGTATCTGTAAGACGGCAGAAAGGGTATCTCCGCTGCTGGTCATTTAATTGCAAGAACCGTCACATGTTCTAGTTGCCTACTGCCTGTTACATGTTGTGAAGAGGGGAGATGACAAATAGAAAAGAAGAGAAGTATTGTGTAAGGACAGACAAAGCAGGTTTCTAAGAAAGAAAAAAAAAGCAAGTGTTTACATAGGGCTACAGGCAAGTGATAAAACAGGAAAAACAGGTTTGTTTTTAGAGAAGGAAAAGCATTGTGTTTGGAACAGGAATAGCAGGATTCTAGGAAAGAATGAGCAAGTGTTTACAGAAGGAAAAGCATGTGGAGAACGGGATAAGCAGGTTTTTTTTTATAGAGAAGGAAAGCAAGCAAGTGTAGAAAAATAATTTTTGTCTGTGGTATACGGTTGTCGCCTGTGATAAGATTTTCAGTTCTGTACAAGTAAGACTAGGACCTTGAGTGATTGACTCGGCCTAGGGGGGGCCCGGTAAATCTTGGAGCGAATTGGCTCAGTTCGGGCATAATAAATTGTGTAGCGGCTCATCAAAGCTTGGAGTGATTGACTCAGTTTGAGCCAATTAAATTTATAGTTTTCCTTTTTTTTTTGCCCCGTGACATCGAGTGAGTGACTCTGCACGGGGACCGGTAAGTTAGGGAGCAATTTGACAAAGTAGGGAATAATTGGTTTGTAAAGTACGGAGCACGGAAGTCAGACAGGGACCACGTGACAAGAAGCAATAGGAACTGGGTACTGCAGACTCAGTTCCCTTTAGAATCTCAGGTTTGAGTCATCTCCCCCGTCTTATTGTTTGTTTGGTGTTTGTTATCTTGATAGATAGATATATATACTGTATATCTATAGAAAGATGGAGAAAGTAATGCAGTTCTGCCGTATGGGCACTAAGCCAAATTCAGATGGCAAGTTAGACTCATGCACATTAGTGGAAATTGTGTGGAATGCCAGAAGGGGGGATGGTTACAGCCCCTGGAGTGGAAGATTGTCTTAGAAAAAAAAAAAAAAAAAAGAAAGAAAAGGTATCCTACAAGATAATGGATTGTTGTCTATTGCTAGGGCAGGAGAAAGAGTCTCTGAAAGTCTGTATTTAAAATAAATAAATAAATAAATAAAAATTGGAAATTGGGTAGAAGAGAAAAGGAATAGAAAGAATAGAGTTTTGAGTTGTGTATTACAAAAATATATCCTGTGAGCGGCCACCACCGTATAATGGTGGCCCAGAGCCATGTGGTAAATGTAATAGCGGCCATTTTGTTAATGGCGAATGTGTTAAATGTGATAGCAGCCAAAATGGTGGCCCAGAGCCATGTGGTAAATGTAATAGCGGCCATTTTGTTAATGGCGAATGTGTTAAATGTGATAGCAGCCAAAATGGTGGCCCAGAGCCATGTGGTAAATGTAATAACGGCAGCCATTTTGTTAGTGGTGGTAAATACAATTCTGACGGCAGCCATTTTGTTGGTGGTAAATACAGTTCAGATGGCAGCCATTTTGTTGGTGGTAAATATAATTCTGATGGCGGCCATCTTGTTGGTGGTAAATATAGTTCTGATGGCGGCCATCTTGTTGGTGGTAAATATAGTTCTGACGGCAGCCATTTTGTTGGTGGTAAATACAATTCTGACGGCAGCCATCTTGTTGGTGGTAAATATAATTCTGACGGCAGCCATGTTGGGGATGGCGAATGTGCTGCTTCTGGTGGTGAACATCTCAGATTAAGGCTACACGCCACATCACCAAATCCTTGTTACCCAGTAATGACCACTGATGGCCAATACTATATTCCTTCAGGAAATAAAAGGCTTTACCCATGTTTCCTATCTCTGTTGTTTCCAATGGGGCACCAACCCTTTCCTCTATCACTCCTGTTGTGAATCCAGCAGTCCTCCCACCTGGATCGTCCCCAGCACCTACCCTTTCTACTGTCACTTCCACTGCCAATTTAGCCGCACACCCACATGAGATGCTCCAAGCAGCGGCCTCTCCTCCCAATGCTTCCACAACAGCACTCTCACGCAGCCTACATAACCCTATGCTCAGTACCTCACAGGCTGTCTCGCAGCCAAGCGCACACCTGTATGGGACGGTGGCAACTGTAACAAGGGGGGCTCAATCTGGGAGGGGGATACCAATAGCACAGGAAGCACAAAGGGGAGGGAATGTTGGCAACCTATTTTTTTGAAAAAGAACTTCCTGAGGGACCCTTGTTAGTTGGTGGGAAAGGGTGACATAACAACAATGGAGACAGACGCTATTGTTAATGCTGCCAATTCTCGGTTAGAGCACAATGGAGGTGTAGCTAGAGCTATAGTGGAAGCAGGAGGGGCGACTATTCAAGCTGACAGTCAAATCATTGTTGAGTCACATGGTCAGATAGCTGTTGGGGATATAGCGGTGACTAAAGCTGGCAATCTCCTGTGTAGAATGATCATACACACTGTGACCCCTACTTATGACCCTATTCATCCAGACGTTAGTGCTCAACAACTTCGTGCAGCGATAACTCGCATTAATGAGGACAGGACTGTTAAAGCTTTTAAGACTGCTTGTGTCACCTGGACCCCACACCATGATACTGGAGCTGCCCAAATAGAGCTCCTCATTCCAAGACTCCTCCTGCTCCTCATACACAAGGGACTACATCTGCACTCCCGGTGCCATCTCTACTCCCGCCTCAGGTGCCACCGCCAACAGTGCCAATGCTCATGTCTGAGGAGCCCACCGTCTGTGTCAAGTTTACACCCCGGCACGCTGCTACTCTGTTGAACCAAGTTCTAGATCCAGAAAAACAGCCGATGCCTCACTTGCCAGTGACACCACATGGGACTCTGGTGTTGAGTTCTGCCAAGAACCTAAGACAAGGGCCTCGGATGAGTTGGCTGACCTATCAATTATTATTGTCGCAAAAGGTTTCCAGATGCCTCAAAGCTGATGCAGCCATTGTACAATGACCTCAAGACGTCAGCGTTTCCACTATGTACTAAATCCGTGGAAGCTTTCTACGCTCTTAAACAGGCCATACAGTCTGCACCAGCTCTTGGAATCCCAAATTATCAACTACCTTTTTACTTGTTTGTCAGTGAAGTAGCAGGACATGCTTCCAGAGTCCTAGCACAAAAACATGGGGGAAGAACAAGACCAATCGGCTACTACTCTGCCCGCCTGGACTCTGTGTCTCAAGCTTCCCCGACTTGCCTCGGAGCTGTTCATGCTGCACATATGCTTCTGGACAAAACTTCTGATATCATCTGAGGACATCCAGTTCTCTTAATGGCTCCACACGACATAATTGCTATTGTTGGAACCTAAACATCTGTTGGTACAGCATCATATGAGACTCCTATGTTGGCTCTTGGTTCCGGATAATGTCACTCTTGTCCGCTGCAGCATCTTCAAACTGTCCACGCTGCTTCCTCTTTCCAGGGGGGATGTGGATGATACTGATGCTCTCGGAGAAGATGCCTCTACACACTCAGAGGATCATGACTGTCTTGAACAAATGCATGAAGAAGTAGCCTCCCAGAAAAGCGTGTCTGAAGACCCACTCCCACATGCTGACCTGACGTTCTTCACTGATGGTTCCAGATTTGCAGATGAAACAGGAAGATTCCATACGGGATATGCCGTGGTTACACATGACCAGATCATCTCAGCTGGATCGCTACCACCGCACATGTCTGCACAAGAAGCGGAACTTAAAGCTTTGACACTGGCTTGTCAGGAAGCGACGGAGAAGGTGGTCAACATCTACACGGATTCAAGATACGCTTTTGGAGAGGCTCATGACTTCGGCAGTATCTGGGCAGCCAGAGGATACCTAACGTCCAGTGGAACTCCTGTAAAACATGCTGCTACCATGCAAGAACTTGTGGTCGCTCTGAATCTACCTTCAGAGGTTGCAGTGATCGAGATCAAAGCTCACGGGAGACTGGATTCTCCAGAAGCAAGGGGAAACTACTTATTTGCTGACAAAACAGCAAAAACCTATGCTGTGCATCCATTTGGGAAAGAAAAAGCAGCGGTGTACGTGACACAAGACACTGAATAAGGGACTAAAGGCTCTCTTATGAGGCTCATCCATCTACATCAAGACAAGACATCAGATGATGAAAAGAACTCATGGCAGAAAGGAGGAGCTAAAAAAGGATGAAGATGGAGTCTGGAGGATGAACAAAAAGGTCTGTCTACCCCGTAATCTGTACCCCTCAGTGACAGAATGGGCACACGGTATCACCCACGGAGGCAAGAATCGGATGAATGACCTGATTGGAAGATTTATATGGCACCTGGGATCTCTACTGTCACCCAAAATTATTTCAAGTCCTGCCTTGTGTGTGCAACATGCAATCCAGCAACACCTCAGAAAGTTACTCAGAAACATTTGGCTAAACCACTTTATCCCTTTCAGAAAATTCAGATTGACCACATTCAAATGCCAAAAGTAGGGAAGTACGAGTATGTACTGGAAGTGACTGACATGTTCTCAGGATGGCCCGAAGCCTATCCAGTAACCAACATGACTGCCAGAGTGACTGTTAAGAGACTGATGCATGAAGTAGTAAGCAGATATGGGGTCCCAGAGGTAATTGAGAGTGACCAAGGACCTGCGTTTACTGCAGCACTGACTAAGGAACTATGGACACTGGTGGGAGCTGATTTGGGTTTACATACTCCATATCACCTACATAGCAGTGGGAAAGTAGAAACACTGAATGGCACCTTCAAAAATAAAATACTGAAAGCCAGTTAGGAGGTCAGACTTGGACAGACATTTTGCACGTTGCCTTATACTCAGTCAGAAACACTCCAAGGGGTCCCACTAAACTCACACCATACGAGATTCTTTTTGGGGGGCCTCCAAGATTGGGTCAATATTTTCCACAACAGCTAGCCTTGGGAAGTGATACTCTTGTAAATTCTGTAATTGTTGTTAATTGTTGTTACTAAAGAACTGTCAGTAACACATGTACGAGTTTTATCATCCATTCCAGGTCCAGATTCCAGTGAAGGTACCCATACTTTCTAACCTGGTGACTACATGCTGGTAAAGAAGTTCATCAGAAAGACATCCCTGGAGTCGAGATTTGAGGGCCCCTACCAAGTGCTCCTGACTCCTCATACTTCAGTCAGGGTTGCTGAGCGCCTCCTGGATCCATCTCTCACATTATAAACTTGTTAGACAGTTAGGGACAGAGTAGGATCTGACCTGCTTGTCAAAGTCCAGCTACAAAGGGAGGTTTTCCACAAGGGAAAACTTGTCTCAAACTGGTGAAAACTCCAATTCCCCCTCCCGGGCAAGACGGTCAGATCTAGGATGTGTACATCAGGGTTAGTCGCATGTGTATTTTACTCTAAGTAACCATGGAGATGGGAGATTGGAGAGTAATAGATCCAGCAGGTTGGGAAGTCCCGAGGACACTGGTAACGCGCTCTGATATACCTCTGCAGTATACCCATAATTAGTCACACATTCTCTGATGTCATAATAACACTTAACATCGGTGGGTTAGGGAACCACCGTGGGATCAAGATAAAAGAAAAGGTTAATAAAGTATTTAGGGGGGACTGTTGAGGAGAGCCATAAGATCAAATACTTAATTAACCTCAACACATAAGGTAATTGAGGAAAGCAACCTATAACATGTATTGTTTAACCTTACATAAGTTTTCCTCAGACAAAGTAAGACACTTAAGATGGCTGCCATCTCCTCTACCAGAGCCGTGTGCTCTGGTATATGAACAATGAAGACACTGAAGATGGCTGCCATTTCCTGTCTCAGCAGACCATGCGGTCTGGTATCCAAGATGACGCCCACTCTGATGACCTCATGGATCCACCCACAGCGACGCCCACTCTGATGACCTCACGGACCAACCCACCTTGATGACCTCATGGATCCGCCCATGGACTTGCTCATGCCCAACCCACTAACCAATGGAATACATCCGATCACTCCCATTTTAGAGCTAACCGAGCCCCCTTACAGGAGATATATAACATTGTGTTTGACTAATAAAATCCCTTCTTGGAGCTGAGCCATACATTGATCAAGGAGAGTTACAGCTGACTGTGTCTGGTGTATTTCTTTAGTGCACATGATCAATATCCATTAGGCCAGGAGTAGGCAACTAGAGAATTGAACATTTATATTAATTGTTCAACCCTAATAATGCTACTATCATTTGTTGGGAGAAAAGCATCCAACCCTATTTTAACCCTATTTTAAATATGTCTGCCATTTCTATCTCTTGGGAATTCTTCAGTCTCACTGCTAACTTCAAAGAACCCTTTCATATTTAGCTGACAGAAATACCTTTCCTACACACATCATACATGTTCTTTTGTAAGGAATAAGTCATGTGCCAGTCTTTTGTATTTACTACACATGTACTTATACATATAAATGAGATCTCCTCTGAGGCATCTTTTTGTTAAAGGGAACCTGTCACCCCCCCCCCCACCCAGGGCATCTTTAAGTAAAAGAGCCACCTTCAGCAGCACTAAGGCTGCATTCTGTGAAGGTGCTCTTATGTTTAGCATCCCTAGGAATGCTGAAATCACTTTTATAAATTTGGCGCAACTCTCTTGCCAGCACTGATGAGAAGGGATGAGCTGCTGAAGAGAGGGCTGAAGGAGGAAATATTCCAAGGAACCAGGTATTTATAGATTTATACTGAAGTACTAAGAAAAACAAGAAAACACAATAAGAATAATTAGGTTTTTTTGTTTCTTTTTTGTTTTTTTCATCAGAGGGGATCCCCCGCAGCTGCTCTTTATCTTTCTATTATAATCACTATAAAAGTAGCCCTATTTTAAAATTAAGCCACGCCTCCTGATGAAGCCTAGAGAGCGAAACACGCGTCGAGATGCAGCTTAGCAGGGAGCTGCAGTATCTTCCTGCTCCTTACACAGCAATTATGGCCTCAGGTATTGTTTTCTTTCTTTGATACTGAACCATCAACTTAAATATAATTCAGTTAAACTATGTCCATACGCTCTTATCTACGAACCTATGTATATAAAAAATCACCACATCTATATATATAATCGTTTAAGGGGCACTTCTGTCTGTTTGTCTGTCTGTTTGTCTGTCATGGAAATCCCATGTCGCTGCCAGCCGGCCGCGACCAATCAGCGACGGGCACAGTCCGGCCGCGAAATGGCCGCTCCCTACTCCCCTGCAGTCAGTGAACCCTCCATACTCCCCCCCCAGTCAGCGCCCGCCGCCTACATAGCGTTTTAGCAGTCTGTTAAACCGACTAAGTTACACCACGGCATAACGCGGTGTAACGCAGTCTGTTAACGCTGCTATCAACACTGTTTGTTGAACTTTCTACTATTGATGCTTAAAAATAATAAAAAAATAAAAAATTGTGCTATTCTCACCTTCTTCCGTCCACCGATGCGCGCGAGTGGCGAGGCTGCCGCCAGCTTCTGTTCCCAGTGATGCATTGCGAAATTACCCAGATGACTTAGTGGTCTCGCGGTAATTTCGCAATGGGGTAATTTCGCAATGCATCACTGGGAACGGAAGCTGGCGGCAGCCTGGCACGCATCGGGACAACTTCGGTGGACGCCGGAGGGTAAGTATATAACTATTTTATTATATACTATAATATATAGTATAATATATACTATTTTATTATTTACTATATTATTTTAATTCTCTTTTTTAACAGAGATATGGTGCCCACACTGCTGTATACTACGTGGGCTGTGTTATATACTGCGTGACTGATATATACTATGTGGGTAGTGTTATATACTGTGTGGGCTGTTATTTACTGCTTGGGCTGTGTTATATACTACGTGGCTGCTATATACTACGTGGCTGCTATATACCACGTGGCTGTGCTATATACTATGTGGTTGCTATATACTGTGTGGTTGCTACATACTATGTGGCTGCAACAGTATATACTACGTGGCTGTGCTATATACTACATGGCTCTGCTATATACTATGTGGCTCTGCTATATACTATGCGGCTGTCCTATATACTATGTGGCTGCTATATACTACATGGCAGCTATATACTACGTGGCTGTGCTATATACTACATGGCTGTGCTATATACTACGTGGCTGTGCTATATACTACGGGCTGTGCTATATACTACGTGGCTGTGCTATATACTACGTGGCTGTTGTATATACTATGTGGCTGTGCTATATACTTCGTGGTTGTGTTATATACTACATACTATGTGGCTGTGCTATATACTACATGGCTGTGTTATATACTCTTGGCTGTACTATATCCTGAACCCCGAACCCCCGACATCCAGCGCCCCGAACCCCCGACATCCTTTGACCAACGCAGTCCATCTGGACAGACGCAGTCCAGCCGCGAATTGACGCGAGATTTAAACCACGCTTTGCTGATTGGTCGCGCCAGGCTGGCCACGACCAATCAGCGATATTGGCACAGGATTTAAACACCGCTTCAGTGATTGGTCGCACACAGCTGTCCACGACCAATCAGCGATATTGGACCGGTATTTAAACACCGCTTCGGTCATTGGTCGTGCCCGGCTGGCCGCGACCAATTAGCTATATTGGCGCTGGATTTAAACACTGCTTCAGTGATTGGTAGCTCACGGCCAGCCGCGACCAATCAGCGATATTGGCGCGGTATTTAAACACCGCTTCAGTCATTGGTCGTGCCCGGCCGGCCGCGACCAATCAGCGACAGGTGCAGTCCGGCCGCGAATTGGCACCAGATTTGAACCATGCTTCACTGATCGGCCAGCCGGGCGCGACCAATCAGCGATATTGGCGTGGAATTTAACCCCCACTCACAGCGCGACGTACATACATTCATACATATTCTAGAATACCCGATGCGTTAGAATCGGGCCACCATCTAGTAGTGGTATAAATATATTGATGGTTCATTAATGGATACCTATTATATATGATATTCGTACTATACCTGATATTGTTGGTATGGTCATACTTATTTCCAACTTAAGGGAAGATAGGTACCCTTTATATTTATACATTTATGTATTAAATCCTGTACCATATTGTGAATGCATATACATTTGTGGAAAAATCTATTTTCTGTGTATTAGTCCTTGAATAGGGTTTATGTGAGCTTCTAGTACCGTCCAGCCCCTGCTATTTGTTCGTCTAGTGTATAGGTACCTTCACACGAAACGACTTTGTAACGATATCGCTAGCGATCCGTGACGTTGCAGCGTCCTCGCTAGCGATATCGTTTAGTTTGACACGCAGCAGCGATCAGGATCCTGCTGTGATGTCGCTGGTCGCTGAATAAAGTCCAGAACTTTATTTGGTCGTCCGATCGCCGTGTATCGTTGTGTTTGACACCAAAAGCAACGATGCCAGCGATGTTTTACACTGGTAACCAGGGTAAACATCGGGTTACCAAGCGCAGGGCCGCGCTTAGTAACCCGATGTTTACCCTGGTTACCAGCGTAAAAGTAAAAATAACAAACAGTACATGCTCACCTGCGCGTCCCCCAGCGTCTGCTTCCTGACACTTACTGAGCGCCGGCCCTAAAGTGAAAGTGAAAGCACAGCGGTGACGTCACTGCTCTGCTGTTAGGGCCGGAGCTCAGTCAGTGTCAGGAAGCAGACGCTGGGGACGCGCAGGTGAGCATGTACTGTTTGTTATTTTTACTTTTACGCTGGTAACCAGGGTAAACATCGGGTTACTAAGCGCGGCCCTGCGCTTAGCAACCCGATGTTTACCCTGGTTACCCGGGGACCTCGGCATCGTTGGTCGCTGGAGAGCGGTCTGTGTGACAGCTCCCCAGCGATCAAACAGCGACGCTGCAGCGATCGGCATCGTTGTCGCTATCGCTGCAGCGTCGCTTCGTGTGAAGGTACCTTATCTCACACATCTGTTTATTTGTTTAATGGATTGTTATTTAGCAATAAAGTATTATACTATGTTTCAAAATTATGACCAGTCAATGTTTGTATATGATCCTGAAGTTTTCTGCACTTTATGGGAGCATATATACAGTATGCTTTATAATTAATTACTTGGTGGATCAGTACTATATGTTTCAGAATTGAGCACTAGTTTACTGTAGTGTTTGAGAATTTATCTTTCCCTCTTTTGGAGGTTATATTAGTTTTCTAAATAAACTGTTGATGCAGCAGATTGCGGCTCTGTGAGAGATGTCCACACTAGGGACCACGTTCCGTTCGGAGACCCTGTACAAAGTCTAGTCAGCACTGAGGAAGATGGATGAGTCCTGACTCCTGAGGATGATTTGGAGGCTTTCCTCACCGTGTTTGAGCACACAGCAGAGCGGGAGAGCTTGCCAATGTCACTGAGGCTGCACTTGCAGTTCATTCACCAATGGTTCTCAGACTGGAAGGTCGCATCTTGGCACCAAGATGTTTTAGTTTTATTAAAGGAGAAAGAGGGCTTCGGTGGAATTAGGCGAGATCGTAAGTATGGTTTAATTAAGATTATTAAAGGAGTCTGTAATTTTTTTCAATTGAAGGGCTTTCTTGGTGTGTGTGTTTTTATACAATGTGACGTCTTATTCACACCTCTCCATTACTAACCTCGGGGTTTGATGTCACCTGATATTACAAAGGTGACATCAACTCCACAACTATGAACCCCACTTGCCATTGCTACAGAGCAAGTGGGAAGAGCCGGGCAAAGCACCAGAATTGGCGCATCTAATAGATGTGCCTTTTCTGGGTAGCTGCGGGCTGCTATTTTTAGGCTGAGGAGCCAAAATCCATGGCCCCTTACCAGCCTGAGAATACCAGCCCCCAGCTGTCTGCTTTAGCAAGGCTGGTTGTCAAAAATGTGGGGGACCCCACACCGTTTTTTTAAATGATTTATTTAAATAATTAAAAATACGGCGTGGGGACCCCTCTGTTCTTGATAAACAACCTTGCTGAAGCTGACAGCTGAGGGTTGCAGCCCTCAGCTGTGAGTTTTGCCTGGCTGGTTATCAAAAATACAGGGGAAAACACACAGGGTTTTTAAAAAATTATTTACTGAGCAGGAGCAGCTGATGAATACTCCCTTCTGCCGCTCCTGCTCTCACTGTTATTAGCGGCAGCAGGTGCCAGCTGATGGGAGCTGTAGTCCCATCAGCTGACACCAGTGACTGGAGGTAAAGTTTTTACCTCCAATCACAGCTGAACGCTCACGCTGTCTTCTGACAGAAGAGCTACACCGGTGTTTCCCACGCGTTTGTGCTGTGCATGTTCGGCTATATTCTGTGATTTAATCGACAATTAAATGGGCGAATATTGCAAATTAGGTGATTGTGAGCCGAACCGAACAATGAAATATTTGCTCATCTCTAGAAGTGAACTACCGAGTTTACCAGCCCGGAATAAGAAAACCCGAACAGCTATATCATGTGATCCTACTAAAAGCCTGGAAGGTTCGGGAATATTTGGTCACAGAGGCACCCGTGGTTATACCACCAGGGAACCCTCTGTCACCGGGCAAGGATGAGGCTGAGAGATAGGTAAAAATAGGAGACACTCCCTCGAAACAGCAGCATTGAGAGGTTCGGAAATTGGTACAAGAGAATGCAGATGTATTCTCGGAATTACCCGGTCGTACCTCTGTCATCCAGCATGACATTGTCACCATGCCATGTAAGGGTGCAAATGAAACCATACTGAGTGCCTGAGGCCCTGAGACATCACGAATGAGGTAAGACAAATGCTACAGTTGGAAGTAATTGAAGAATCCCAGAGTGACTGGGCTAGCCCGAATGTACTAATCCGAAGCCAGACGGATCACTGCGGTTCTGTAATGATTTCCATAAATCAAATGAGGTGTCGAAGTTTGACCTTTATCCAATGCCCCGCGTGGACGAACTGATTGAGCGCGTGGGTCAGGCTCAGTACTTTACCACGCTCAGTCTGGCCAAGGGTTATTGGCAGGTGCCTCTTACGGAGTCAGCAAAGGAAAAGACTGCTTTCATAACACCGGAGGGTCTGTACCACTGTGTCGTCTTGCTCTTTGGACTACATGGGGCCCCACCCCTAACCGATCTCCTCAAGGGGAAGAATTTGGTCATTGTTCAGTGGAACCCCCAGGCGAATGAAGTGTACCAATTCATGAAGGTGGCGCTGTGCGGACAGCCCATCCTCATTAGTCCCAACTTAAAGAAACGCTTCATCGTGCCGATGGAACCTCTGACGAGGACCTAGGAGCGGTCCTGTCGCAGGAGGTGAACGGAGAGGAACATCTGGTCACCCACCTACAGTAAGTAGGAAACTCACCCCGGCCGAGAAAAATTATAGCGCAGTGGAGCAGTGGAGGAGTGCCATTAAGTGGGCCTTGGAGTTCCTATGCCATTATTTATTCGGTCAACTGTTTCGTTTGGTGACAGATCATTCACCATTGGTATGGATGAGAAATGCCAAGGAGAGGAATGCTCAGGTTACCAGATGGTGTCTCTCGCTGCAAAATTTTAATTTCACAGTGGACATTAATTTCACACTGCACATGAGCGTGCCAGCATGAGGATACCAATATTACAACAGGTCATAAGGAGGGAGAACAAGACTAGAGGGATCCATAGAATCAGTAGTACTAAAGTGCATAGTGCAACATCATACTGTGAATTAAATATGGAAAACATGCAAGGAAAAATTCAATAATCATAATAAGGGAATAATAATGAACAAATATAAGAGTTTTACAACAAAGGTATGCAGTTACTCTACATTATAGCAACTTTGCTTAAAGTACTTTAGATTGGGGTTGAAACACCGACTGAAAAATTCCCTTTAAGTATCAACTTTCTTAATTCAAATATAATAATTTACAAAAAAATCAAGCACTATTACAGTCTATCATTCTGGATTGTCTTAAAAGCTAGAGGATATGATTAGGAAGTATTCCAAGGATTGATAATACTGGTAACTCTTGGGTAATAAAACATTCTGCTGATGCCATAATACTTTTCCAATAGATATATCAGGTATAATATTGTATGCTTACATCATAGAAGAAGCTTTGGTCGGAACACAGTTCGAGATAAACTTATAAAAAAGTACAAAACTCACCTTTCCTATAAGCTTCCCTTTTCTATTCATACAAAGGTAAAAATCAGTTTCTTTTCCTTTTATCCGGACTTGACTTCCAAAAGTGTCAGTTTCCACTAGCAGCTGGGCTTGGAAAGAAAGAAAAATATTGATCAATTCACTTATAATTTTATAGTGCATTGTGGGATCACAAGCCGAAACTTACTTTTAATGTCCTGTACATGACTCTCAGTGATAGTTTTCACCAGAAATTCTATTGAACTCTGCATTGTTCATAATGACATGTTTGACGTCAGCCATACATTTTTTATGAACTTTATTATATATGATAAATACCATATTTGAGGGCCCCCTCACATGTATACATCGGATGAATGCTATCCAATATTTTATTGGATAGCACTGAGAGCAATATTATTCTATGGGGCAGTGCTTATCTGTCGGTTTCTTATACCGATTTGGTCTGAGTAAAAAAAAAAAACACAGCATGCTGCAAGTTGCAACGCAAAACTGATCACACTCACCCATTCAAGTCTATGGGTGCGTGCAAAACTTAAGACTGCACTCGGATGACTTCCGCAGACTCACAGAATGGAGAAGATGGAGAAATCTTGTTCTCCATCTTCTGATCATTTATACTCCGAGATAATCGGATCACACTAAGCTGAAACTCGGCTCAAACTATTATCAGAGTGTGAGGCAAGTGTCATTCACATAATCAATCTGTTTCTCTCACATGATAGAATCTACTCATGTGACCCTCTTTATTATTGAGGTATAGCATTGGAAACATGGAAAAATAAGTAACAATACAATTAAATGCATTACATTTAAAAAAAAACCAATAATCTGTTTAATGAACCATCAGTTATCTCAATAAGACTACCCATCGGGATTTAAACACCGCTTCACTTTTTACTATTGATGTTGCCTATGCAGCATCAATAGTAAAAACATATAATGTTAAAAATAATACAAAAGCCAAAACATTATATTCTCACCGTCCGCGGCAGCCTTTTCCGCTCATCGCGACGCTCCGGTCCCAAGAATGCATTGCGGCAATGACTCGAGATCACGTAGCAGTCACGCGAGATGATGACGTAACAGTCTCACGAGACCGCTACATCATCACGGTTATTGCCGCAAGGCATTACAGGGAACGGAGCGTCGCGAGGAGCATCGCTAAAGGCCTGGGCTGGATCCGGGGGCCGCCGGAAGGTGAGTATATAACTATTTTTTATTTTAATTGCTTTTTTTAACAGGGATATAATGCAAACATTCCTATATACTACGTGGGCTGTGTTATATACTGCGTGGCTGTGCAATATACTACGTGGGCTGTGCTATATACTACATGGGCTGTGTTATATACTACGTTGCTGTGCTATATACCACATAGCCTGTGCTATATACTATGTAGTTGTGCAATATACTACGTGGCTGTGCTATATACTACGTGGCTGTGTTATATAATGTGTGGGCTGTGTTATACACTATGTCGCTGTGCTATATACTACGTAAGCTGTGCTATATACTATGTTGCTGTGCTATATACTACATAAGCTGTGCTATATACTACATAAGCTGTGCTATATACTACATGGCTGTGTTATATACTACGTGCTTGTGCTATATACTGCATGGGCTGTGCTATATACTACATGGGCTGTGCTATATACTACATGGGCTGTGCTATATACTGCACTATCCTGAGCGGATGACTCCCACGTTTTTGGACAATTTCCCTACTAGGGGTGGGTGTGTCCCAATATGGTACGGTGTGATAGTTTTACCAACGCTGAGGGTACGAAATCTTTTAGTATTCGTCAGCGGATCACATGTACCACAAGGTATGTAATTTACTACGCTACGTGCCCATGTAACCTTATATACGTTGGTTTAACCACACGCCAACTTAAGGTGAGGGTTCGTGAGCACGTACTGGGGATAGCTGCGGCAGCTACTCACACGGACACATCCACCCTGAAAACAATACCACGCCATTTTTGGGAGTTTCACAATTGTGATGACACTCTCCTGAAGGTGCGTGGTATTGAGTCTTTGAAAATAAATATCCGTGGTGGTGGATTGTCTAAGCGTCTGTCTCAACTTGAGACTAGATGGATTTGGGCTCTGAACACGGTTCATCCCAATGGGTTAAATGAGTGTCTCTCTTTTGCTCCCTTTCTGGGGTCCTCTTGCTGATGCTTTATATGTGCGGTGTTGCACATCCACATCCTGTGTGTTTTTATTCCTTTTATTTTATTGTTGTATTCACTTTGTGTGTTCTTTCTATTTTAGTGATATTTGCCTACTTTGTTGCCTTCTGGTGCCTATGAAGTACTGCTAAGCCGTGAAGATGAAGATGTATTTTGTATATCTATGCACCACTGTGCTTCGCCTGTTATTATAAATGTCCAGTTTCATCTGGTCTTATTTATTATTGTTCTTTATATAAATGATGTATATGAATATATGGAATATTGCTATTTGTGGCCATTATGCATTTATGTATTTGTGCATTACATCTCATCTTCTATTTCTTTATATATATGGCTATATTTTTTGTTGATTTGTGTTGTATATATTGATATTTGGTTTGCATTATTTGTACAGTGAACGGGCTTGTTCTGTGCACTTTTGTGAATATCTATGTGGGTAGCTACATATTTGTTTTTCTTTAATGCCTTTATATTAGTTTGAGTTATATTTTGTTATATATAGTGCCGAACTGCTATTTGCGGCGAGGTACTGGCAGCTTTTCCCACATTAATGATGGCCACCGGTCTTGTGACGCTACGAGGTTCCTCCTCCTATTCGCCGCTGCTCGTCGACTGATGTTGTGGTCACATGGGGCCCCATGTGTATCCACGTCAGCGGTGATGTCAGCGCCGAATGGAGGTGTGTCCCCGGCGTCTCACAAGTGTGATTACATCCGGTCCCGTCTGTATTTTAACAGCATAGGCACACTGTAGGGCACGCCCCCTGAGGAAGGAAGCTGTGCGCTTCCGAAACGTGCGTCGGGGAGGGTGGAGGTCCACACGTGTTTGATCTACAGACCACTAGGTAGGTTATACTGACATGCGTCCACTGCGGTTACTGCACTAAGTTAGTGTTGCGCACTTGCGCCTATGATATGTTCCCAGCATGTGTGGTTCCTTACCAGCGATGTGTTCTGTGTCACCGCCTACTCCAGTTATGCCCCTGTCTTTTGCTCTTGTATGTGTTTTTAAATAATAAAGATATTTCTATTTTGCAATAGTTTGCGATATTTATGGACTTTTTTCCACCATTCAGTCTGTGGTTGTAGTATTGATTTTTGGTGGGTCCGGATTTGTCCTATTACCTGGGTGTGAATGCTTATTACCCACTACACTGGTAGTAATTTATTGATACTATGAGGCATTCCTCCAATTGTGTGCGTTTTTCTGTCTTTCATTTTATATACTGCATGGGCTGTGTTATATACTATGTGGGATGTGCTAAATACTATGTGGGTTTTGCTATATACTACGTGGCTGTGCTACAGTTAGGTCCATATATATTTGGACAGAGACAACATTTTTCTAATTTTGGTTATAGAAATTACCACAATGAATTTTAAACAAAACAATTCAGATGCAGTTGAAGTTCAGACTTTCAGCTTTCATTTGAGGGTATCCACATTAAAATTGGATGAAGGGTTTAGGAGTTTCAGCTCCTTAACATGTGCCACCCTTCTTTTAAAGGGACCAAAAGTAATTGGACAAATGACTCCAAGGCTATTTCATGGACAGGTGTGGGCAATCCCTTCGTTATGTCATTCTCAATTAAGCAGATAAAAGGCCTGGAGTTGATTTGAGTTGTGTTGCTTGCATTTGGAAGGTTTTGCTGTGAAGTAAACATGCGGTCAAAGGAGCTCTCCATGCAGGTGAAACAAGCCATCCTTAAGCTGCAAAAACAGAAAAAACCCATCTGAGAAATTGCTACAATATTAGGAGTGGCAAAATCTACAGTTTGGTACATCCTGATAAAGAAAGAAAGCACTGGTGAACTCATCAATGCAAAAAGACATGGGCGCCCACAGAAGACAACAGTGGTGGATGATCGCAGAATAATCTCCATGGTGAAGAGAAACCCCTTCACAACAGCCAACCAAGTGAACAACACTCTCCAGGAGGTAGGCGTATCAATATCCAAATCTACCATAGAGAGAAGACTGCATGAAAGTAAATACAGAGGGTTCACTGCACGGTGCAAGCCACTCATAAGCATCAAGAATAAAAAGGCTAAACTGGACTTTGCTAAAAAACATCTAAAAAAGCCAGCACAGTTCTGGAAGAACATTCTTTGGACAGATGAAACCAAGATCAACCTCTACCAGAATGATGGAAAGAGAAAAGTATGGCGAAGGAGTGGTACAGCTAATGATCCAAAGCATACCACATCATCTGTAAAACATGGCAGAGGCAGTGTGATGGCTTGGGCATGCATGGCTGCCAGTGGTACTGGGTCACTAGTGTTTATTGATGATGTGACACAGGACAGAAGCAGCCGAATGAATTCTGAGGTATTCAGAGCCATACTGTGTGCTCAGATCCAGCCAAATGCAGCAAAACTGATTAGTCGTTGTTTCATACTTCAGATGGACAATGACCCAAAACATAAAGCCAAAGCAACCCAGGGGTTTATTAAAGCAAAGAAGTGGACTATTCTTGAATGGCCAAGTCAGTCACCTGATCTCAACCCAATTGAGCATGCATTTCACTTGTTAAAGACTAAACTTCAGACAGAAAGGCCCACAAACAAACAGCAACTGAAAACCACCGCAGTGAAGACATGGAGTAGCATCAAAAAGGAGGAAACACAGCGTCTGGTGATGTACATGAATTCAAGACTTCAGGCAGTCATTGCCAACAAAGGGTTTTCAACCAAGTACTAAAAATGAACATTTTAGTTAAAATTATTGAATCTGTTAAATTACTTTTGGTCCCTTTAAAAACAGGGTGGCACATGTTAAGGAGCTGAAACTCCTAAACCCTTCATCCAATTTTAATGTGGATAACCTCAAATGAAAGCTGAAAGTCTGAACTTCAACTGCATCTGAATTGTTTTGTTTAAAATTCATTGTGGTAATGTCTGTAACCAAAATTAGAAAAATGTTGTCTCTGTCCAAATATATATGGACCTAACTGTATATACTACGTACCTGTGCAATATACTATGTGGCTGTGCAATATACTATGTGGCTGTGCTATATACTACGTGGCTGTGTTATAAACTACATAGCTGTGAGACTTTTTCGCCAGGGGCCCTCAAAAACCTGGAGCTGGCCCTGGCTTCCCAGATTAGTCGGCCCGGGCGGCCACGAACAATCAGCAACAGACGCAGTCCGGCCACGAATTGGCGTGGGATTTGAACCACGCTTCGCTGATTGGTCGCACCCGGCCGGCCGAATCTTGTGTATTCATTGCATTATTCTGAAATCTTCATAAATAAACTACATACATATTCTAGAATACCTGATGCATTAGAATCGGGCCACCATCTAAGCTCACATAAATAACTAGCCCACAGGTGTGGAATCTGTACAGTTCCTGAGGGTGATAACCATGGGAGAGCTGCTGCTCAATGATGTCTTGGCACTTTACAGAAAAATCATGCCTCAATCCCAATATGCTGGCATGTTTGGGGTGCGTTACACTCGTTGTCTGTAGCTCCCTATCTCCAGGCCTCCATCCTCAGTAGCCACTACACATGACTCAGAGATCACCCAGGTTCAAAACACAGAAAGTTTACTGGACAGTCCAAGTTTATCAGATTGTAAAAAGCAGTATTGGGCACAACACTTCTCATTTCTTGATTCCTAAATTCAGAACATTTTTTCCATTTCTATCCATTTTTCCCGGACTATCCCCACACTCACTGATCATGTCAGCCCCAGGAATTCCCAGTCCAGTTCCGTAGCACACCCGAGATCCGTTACCTCCCCCATATGCAGTTCCACATCCATTTTCCTCTGTACGCAAGGGGAGTAGATGCTCTTCGTAGCACCAGACATTGCAGGAATGTTCACAGGGGATTTTATAAGGCCTTGTGCTGACCAGAACAGAACTCTTGCTTTTGCCGTCAGCCCATTGCACTTTTAACTTAATCTTGTCACCTCATTTAATGAATTCCCTATCTCTCTATCAGGTAGCAGTCCATTTTTATTGGGACTTCCCCCTCTCACTGTTTCTACAGTCTGTAACTGGGCAGATCTCTCTACACAAACACTATGCATTACATTTCTATGCATGCACAATGCTTATCACACTCTCTTACCCTATACTTATTGCGTAGCACACACTACTTTATGTCCTGAATCTTAACCTATGTCTTATTCTATACTTTAGACATTACTATATCACAATTTATATAAAAAGATGTATAACACTATTCATACAACGTTACAACACAATTGGTGGATTCAGGGCTACGTTAAGGCCTTTGGCTGTTCCTGTCCACTCCGCAGACTGTGAGTCAAATTTTATTAAAACTGTATTACTGTCATTTCATTCAGTGAGTGAAATTTAGAATCATACCACTTGCTATGAAAAAAATACTGAAAACAGCAAATCAGGAAGAATAATCTTTTAGCACTCAAAAGAGGAACGCCTCCCCCCACCCCACCCTCGTGGAGACAACATCTAGGGAAACATGACTGGAGAACTGCCTATCCTTTCAGATTAGGACGGACATGGGCAGACTGCGGGCCACATTCAGCCTTAGACTGTCCCTGTCCAGCGATCCTGCACCACACATCAGCCCTCCACTCAGCATCTCAATTTCACTGGTATTATGCAATGACATCACTACATTGTGCCAACTATGTGGAGATCCATACACTGTACAGACTGTAGCAACTCATTGGGGGAATGGGGTTAGCTGAGCAATTTTATTTTTACATTTTTTAAATTATAAGTACTTGAGGGAAACTGTTGGTACACCATACTGTATGGGAGCTCTGTGTGTGCACATCATATTATGTGGGGTGTTATGAACTGGTGGCCTAGGAGCAGCATGAGACGTACTCTGGAGAAGGTGGTACCTGTACTGACCGCAGACACTGAACTTAACACCGCAACTAGAAGTAGCCGTGGAATGTACCTGTCACTCCCTAGACATCTCGACACAGCCAGAGGACTAATTACCCCTAGACATAGAAAGGGGAAAACTATCTTGCCTCAGAGAAAATCCCCAACAAAGGATAGACAGCCCCCCACAAATATTGACTGTGAGAAGAGAGGGAAATAACATACGCAGACTGAAATCAGGATTTAGCAAAGGAGGCCAATTCTAGCTAAATAGAAAGGATAGGACAGAGTACTATGCGGTCAGTATTAAAGCACTAGAAAATATCCACCACAGAAAATACAAAACTCCACAACTAACTAAAGGCATGGAGGGTATATCTGCATCTCCAGAGATACCAGCTTGGCTAAACAAATCCTTATACAGACCAAGCTGGACAAGACAAAACATGGAAGGTAACTAGAACGATCAGGCCCACAACATGTGGACTGCAGAAAACAAAGCCAGCACTTATCTTTGTTGAAATGATCAGCAAGCAAGAGAGACCAGGCAGGGAAGTGAATCCTCCAGGAAACAATGGTCAACTGGAACTAACCAAAGGGTCAAGCAAGAATAAATAGCCCAGTCAAAATTGCAATAAGTGGACACACCTAATGACTGCTGGATCCAAAGACAGCAGCACTCCCACTTATAACCACCGGAGGGAGCCCAAGAGCAGAATTCACAACAGTACCCCCCCTTGAAGAGGGGTCAACGAACCCTCACCAGAGCCCCCAGGCCGATCAGGACGAGCCAGATGAAAGGCCCGAACCAAATCAGTAGCATGGACATCCGAGGCAAAAATCCAAGAATTATCCTCCTGGCCGTAACCCTTCCATTTGACAAGATACTGAAGTTTCCGTCTCGAAAAACGAGAATCCAAAATCTTCTCAACCACATACTCCAACTCCCCATCAACCAACACTGGGGCAGGAGGATCAACAGAGGGAACAACAGGCACCACATATTTCCGCAACAAAGATCTATGAAAAACATTATGGATGGAAAAAGAGGCCGGAAGGGCCAAACGAAAAGACACCGGATTAACAATCTCAGAAATCCTATAAGGACCAATAAACCGAGGTTTAACCCCTTAGTGACAGAGCCAATTTGGTACTTAATGACCGAGCCAATTTTTACAATTCTGACCACTGTCACTTTATGAGGTTATAACTCTGGAACGCTTTATCGGATCCCGCTGATTCTGAGACTGTTTTTCCATGACATATTGTACTTCAAGTTAGTGGTAAAATTTCTTCGATATTACTTGCGATTATTTATGAAAAAAATGGAAATACGGCGAAAATTTTGCAATTTTCAAACTTTGTATTTTTATGCCCTTAAATCAGAGAGATATGTCACGAAAAATAGTTAATAAATAACATTTCTCACATGTTCACTTTACATCAGCACAATTTTGGAAACAACATTTTTTTTTGTTAGGGAGTTACAAGGGTTAAAAGTTGACCAGCAATTTCTCATTTTTACAACACCATGTTTTTTTTAGGGACCACATCACCTTTGAAGTCATTTTGAGGGGTCTATATGATAGAAAATAACCAAGTGTGACACCATTCTAAAAACTGCACCCCTCAAGCTGCTCAAAACCACATTCAAGAAGTTTATTAACCCTTTACGTACTTCACAGGAACTGAAACAATGTGGAAGAAAAAAATTAACATTTAACTTTTTTTTGCAAACATTTTACTTCAGAACCATTTTTTTTAATTTTCACAAGTGTAAAAACAGAAATGTAACCATAAATTTTGTTGTGCAATTTCTCCTCAGTACGCCGATACCCCATATGTGGAGGTAAACCACTGTTTGGGCGCACCGCAGAGCTTGGAAGTGAAGGAGCGCCGTTTGACTGTTTCAATGCAGAATTGGCTGGAATTGAGATCGGACGCCATGTCACGTTTGGAGAGCCCCTAATGTGCCTAAACAGTGGAAACCCCCCACAAGTGACACCATTTTGGAAACTAGACCCCTTAAGGAACTTATCTAGATGTGTGGTGAGCACTTTGAACCCCCAAGTGCTTCACAGAAGTTTATAACGTAGAGCCGTGAAAATAAAAAATCGCATTTGTTTTCACAAAAATGATTTTTTCGCCCACAAATTCTTATTTTCACAAGGGTAACAGGAGAAATTAGACCACAAAAGTTGTTGTGCAATTTCTCCTGAGTACGTCGATACCCCATATGTGGGGGTAAACCACTGTTTGGGCGCACCGCAGAGCTTGGAAGAGAAGGAGTGTCGTTTTACTTTTTCAATGTAGAATGGAATCTAGATGTGTGGTGAGCACTTTAAACCCCCAGGTGCTTCACAGAAGTTTATAACGTAGAGCCGTGAAAATAAAAAAAATCGCATTTTTTCTTCAAAAATGATTTTTTTGCCTCCAAATTTTTATTTTACCAAGGGTAACAGGAGAAAATGGACCCCAGAAGTTGTTGTACAATTTGTCCTGAGTACGCCGACACCCCATATGTGGGGGTAAACCACTGTTTGGGCGCATGGCTGAGCTCGGAAGCAAAGGAGCGCCATTTGACTTTTCAATGCAAAATTGACTGGAATTGAGATCGGACGCCATGTCGCGTTTGGAGAGCGCCTGATGTGCCTAAACAGTAGAAACTGTCATGTTCCCAATGGCAGGGAATTAAACACATAACACGGGCAAAAACAGGACGAGCTCTAGGGTGATGGAACCTGAGCTGACCGCGATCCTGAACCTCAACACTCAACTAACAGCAGCCGGGGAATGCTCCTGGGGGGACTCTAGACGTCTCGCGCCAGCCGGAGATCTAGCTACCCCTATCAGAAGAATCACAGACCTATCTTGCCTCCAGAGAAATATTCCCACAGAAATAGCAGCCCCCCACATATAACGACGGTGAAATGAGAGGAAGGCACAAACGTAGTTATGAAAACAGATTCAGCAAAATGAGGCCCGCTTAAGCTAGATAGCAGAGGATACAAAAGGTGAACTGCGCGGTCAGCTTAAAACCCTTCAAAATACCATCCTGAAATTACTTGAACTCATGTGCCAACTCATGGTACATGAGTGGTAATTTCAGCCCACTAGAGCAACCAGCAGCAGAGAATTACATATCTGCAAGCTGGACTAAAAACATGAAAGCAAACATGAAACAGGGAAATCCAGACTTAGCTTGTCTTGAAGGCCTAGGAGCAGGTAGCAAAGGTAACAGAGACACACTGATACATTGATAGCCGGCAAGGGAATGACAGGAAAGCCAGGTTAAATAGGAAACACCCAGCCTCTGATGGACAGGTGGAAACCAGAGACCGCAACCCACCAAAGTCACCCAGTACCAGCTGTAACCACCAGAGGGAGCCCAAAAACAGAATCCACAACAAGAAACCCCCAAAAAATGACCCCATTTTGGAAACTAGACCCCCCATGGAACTTATCTAGATGTGTAGTGAGAACTTTGAATGCCCAAGTGCATCACAGAAGTTTATAATGCAGAGTCGTGAAAATAAAAAATATTTATTTTTTTTAGTAAAAAAGATTTTTTAGCCCCCAAGTTTTTATTTTCACAAGGGTAACAAAAGAAATTGGACCCCAAAAGTTGTTGTCCAATTTGTCCTGAGTATGCTGGTACCCCATATGTGGGGGTAAACCACTGTTTGGGCGCATGGCTGAGCTCGGAAGGGAAGGAGCGCCGTTTTGGAATGCAGACTTTGATAGAATTGTCTGCTGGCGTTATGTTGCGTTTGCAGACCCCTAATGTACCTAAACAGTAGAAACCCCCAACAAGTGACCCCATTTTGGAAAATAGACCCCCCAAGGAACTTATCTAGATATGTGGTGAGAACTTTGAATGCCCAAGTGCTTCACAGAAGTTTATAATGCAGAGTAGTGAAAATATAAAATATTTTTTTTTTCCACAAAAAAGATTTTTTAGCCCCCAAGTTTTTATTTTCACAAGGGTAACAAGAGAAATTGGACACCAATATTTGTTCTCCAGTTTGTCCTGAGTATGCTGGTACCCCATATGTGGGGGTAAACCACTGTTTGGGCACACGGCAGAGCTCGGAAGAGAAGGAGCGCCATTTTGGAATTCAGACTTTGATAGAATTGTCTGTGGGTGTTATGTTGCGTTTGCAGAGCCCCTGATGTACCTAAACAGTAGAAACCCCCCACAAGTGACCAAATTTTGGAAACTAGACCCCCTAAGGAACTTATCTAGATATGTGGTGAGAACTTTGAATGCTCAAGTGCTTCACAGAAGTTTATAATGCAGAGTAGTGAAAATAAAAAAATATTTTTTTTCCCACAAAAAAGAATTTTAACCCCCAAGTTTTTATTTTCACAAGGGTAACAGGAGAAATTGGACCCCAAAAGTTGTTGTCCAATTTATCCCGAGTACGCTGATGCCCCATATGTGGGGGTAAACCACTGTTTGGGCGCACGGCAGAGCTCAGAAGGGAGGGAGCACCATTTGACTTTTTTAGCGCAAAATTGTCTGTCGTGTTTGGAGACCCCCTGATGTACCTAAACAGTGGAAACCCCCCAATTCTAACTCCAACCCTAATTCCAACACACCCCTAACCCTAATCTCAACCCGATCCATAATCCTAATCACAACCCTAACGATAATCACAACCCTAACCCCAAAACAGCCCTAATCTCAACTCTAACCATAACCCTAATCAAAACCCTAAATCCAACACACCCCTAACCCTAATCTCAACCCTATCCTCAAACCTAACCCTAATCCCAATACACCCCTAACCCTAATCCCAACCCTAACCTTAACCCTAATCCCAACCCTAACCCTAATCCCAACCCTAATCCCAAACGTAACCCTAATCCCAACCGTAACCCTAATACCAACCCTAATCCAAACCCTAACCCTAATCCCAACTCTATCCCTAACTTTAGCCCCAACCCTAACCCTAACCCTAATTTTAGCCCCAAGCCTAGCCCTAACCCTAACTTTAGCCCCAATCCTAACCCTAAATTTAACCCTAACCCTAGCCCTAACTTTAGCCCCAACCCTAACCCTAAGGCTGCTTTCACACTTGCGTCGTGTGGCATCTGTCACAATCCGTCGTTTTGGACAAAAAACGGATCCTGCAAATGTGCCCACAGGATGCCTTTTTTGCCCATAGACTTGTATTACCGACGGATGGCCACACGTCGCGTCCATCGTGCACTGGATCCGTTGTGTTTTGGCGGACCGTCGTCACAAAAAAAGTTCAATGTAACCTTTTTTTTGTACGTCGCGTCCGCCATTTCTGCGCATGCGTGGCCGTAACTCTGCCCCCTCCTCCCCAAGACATCGACTGGGCAGCGGATGCATTGAAAAACTGCATCCACTGCCCACGTTGTGCACAATTTTCACAACGTGCGTCGGTACGTCGGGCTGACGCATTGCGACCGCCCCGTACCGACGCAAGTGTGAAAGAAGCCTAAGGCTACTTTCACACTAGCGTCGTACTCGGCCCATCGCAGTGTGTCGGGCCGACGTACCGACGCTAGCGTTGTAAGCGCCGCACAACGGGTGCAGAGGATGCTGTTTTTTCAACGCATCCGCTGCCCCATTGAGAGGTGCCGGGAGGCGGGGGCGGAGTTCCGGCCACGCATGCGCGGTCGGAAATGGCAGACACGTCGCACAAAAAAGTTACATGTAGCGTTTTTTTGTGCCGACGGTCCGCCAAAGCACGACGCATCCGTCGCACGACGGATGCGACGTGTGGCAATCCGTCGCAATGTGTCGCTAATGCAAGTCAATGGAGAAAAAAACGCATCCTGCAAGCACTTTTGCAGGATGCGTTTTTTCTCCAACGACGCATTGCGACGGAAGCCAAAAAACGCTAGTGTGAAAGTAGCCTAACCCTAACCCTAGCCCTAACCCTAAATTTAGCCCCAACCCTAGCCCTAACCCTAGCCCTAACCCTAGCCCTAACCCTAGCCCTAACCCTAACCCTAGCCCTAACCCTAACCCTAGCCCTAACCCTAGCCCTAACCCTAACCCTAACCCTAGCCCTAACCCTAGCCCTAACCCTAATTTTAGCCCCAACTCGTCTCTCCTGCCGGCCGGTAGATGGCAGCAGATGGCGGGCGCACTGCGCATGCGCCCGCCATTTTCTTTGCAGAGGAAGAAGCCGGCCGGCAAGAGGAGACGCAGGAGGACCCGGGGACACCGGGTGAGTATGATAGGGTCCCCGAATCCCCCTATTTCTCTGTCCTCTGATGTGCGATCACATCAGAGGACAGAGAATTACAGATCGCTTTTTTTTTTCTTTTTTTTTTTTGCGGTCGCCGGTAAACAGTTAATTACCGGCGATCGCAAAACAGGGGTCGGTAAAAACTGACCCCGATCATGTTCTTTGGGGTCTCGGCTACCCCCGGCAGCCGAGACCCCAAAGATCTTCCGGGTGCCGGGCGGCGGGCGCACTGCGCATGCGCCCGCCATTTTTTCCCGGAAAAAATATGGCGGCGCCCATCGGGAGCCACGAGGAGCACCGGGGGAGATAGGTGAGTATTGGGGGGCTATTGGGGGCCATCGGGGACACTATTTCTCTGTCCTCCGATGTGCGATCACATCGGAGGACAGAGAAATTAAATGGCAAATCGCGTTTTTTTTTTTTGTTGCGACCGCCGGTAAACGGTTAATTACCGGGGATCGCAACTCGGGGGTCGGTAAAAACCCCCCGAATCATGTTCTCTGGGGTCTCGGCTACCCTCGGTAACTGAGACCCCAGAGAAAATCCGACTCTGGAGGGCGCTATTCACTTTTTAAGTACCCTTAACTGCCGCCGTTAAAAGGCGTATCAGCGGTCGTTAAGGGGTTAAACTTAGGGGAAGAAACCTTCATAGGAACATGACGGGAAGACAACCAAACCAAATCCCCAACCCGAAGCCGGGAACCAACACACCGACAATGGTTAGCAAAACGCTGAGCCTCCTCCTGAGACAACACCAAATTGTCCACAACATGAGCCCAAATCTGCTGCAACCTGTCAACCACAGAGTCCACCCCAGGACAATCAGAAGGCTCTACCTGCCCTGAAGAAAAACGAGGATGAAAACCAGAATTACAAAAGAAGGGTGAAACCAAGGTAGCAGAACTAGCCCGATTATTAAGGGCAAACTAGGCCAATGGCAAGAAGGCCACCCAATCGTCCTGATCAGCAGACACAAAGCATCTCAAATAAGTTTCCAAGGTCTGATTTGTTCGCTCGGTTTGGCCATTTGTCTGAGGATGAAACGCGGAAGAAAAAGACAAATCGATGCCCAGTCTAGCACAAAAGGCTCGCCAAAACCTAGAAACAAACTGAGACCCTCTGTCGGACACAATATTCTCCGGAATGCCATGCAAACGAACCACATGCTGAAAAAACAACGGAACCAAATCAGAGGAGGAAAGCAATTTAGGCAAAGGTACCAAATGAACCATCTTAGAAAACCGGTCACAAACCACCCAGATAATCGACATCCTCTGGGACACTGGAAGATCTGAAATAAAATCCATAGAAAGATGCGTCCAAGGCCTCTCAGGGACCGGCAAAGGCAAAAGCAACCCACTAGCGCGGGAACAGCAAGGCTTGGCCCGCGCACAAGTCCCACAGGACTGCACAAATGAATGCACATTCCGTGACAAAGAAGGCTACCAAAAGGACCTACCAACCAAATCTCTGGTACCAAAAATCCCAGGATGGCCAGCCAACACAGAACAATGAATCTCAGAAATCACTTTACTAGTCCATCTGTCAGGAAAAAACAATTTCCCCACTGGACAGCGATCAGGCTTATCGGCCTGAAACTCCTGAAGAGCCCGACGTAAATCAGGGGAGATGGCAGAAAGAATCAACCCTTCCTTCAGAATGCCGACCGGCTCAAGGACCCCAGGAGAATCAGGCAAAAAACTCCTAGAGAGGGCATCCGCCTTAACATTCTTAGAACCCGGAAGGTACGAGACCACAAAATCAGAACGGGAGAAAAACAGGGACCATCGGGCCTGTCTAGGATTCAGCCGCCTGGCAGACTCGAGGTAAATCAGATTCTTATGATCAGTCAAGACCACAATACGGTGCTTGGCCCCCTCAAGCCAATGACGCCACTCCTTAAATGCCCACTTCATAGCCAACAACTCACGATTGCCGACATCATAATTGCGTTCCGCAGGCGAAAACTTTCGAGAAAAGAAGGCACACGGTTTCAACAAGGAACCATCAGAATTCCTCTGAGACAAAACGGCCCCTGCCCCAATCTCAGAAGCATCAACCTCAACCTGAAATGGAAGGGAGACATCTGGCTGACGCAACACAGGGGCAGAAGTAAATTGGCGTTTAAGCTCCTAAAAGGCAGAAACAGCCGCAGAGGACCAATTCGCCACATCAGCGCCCTTCTTCGTCAAATCGGTCAGGGGTTTAACCACACTGGAGAAGTTGGCAATAAAGCGGCGATAAAAATTAGCAAAGCCCACAAATTTCTGAAGGCTCTTCACAGAAGTGGGCTGGATCCAATCATGAATTGCCTGAACCTTAACCGGATCCATTTCTATAGATGAGGGAGAAAAAATGAAGCCCAAAAAAGAAACCTTCTGTACTCCAAAAAGGCACTTAGACCCCTTCACGAACAAAGCATTCTCACGAAGGATCTGAAATACCATCCTGACTTGTTTCACATGAGACTCCCAATCATCTGAAAAAATCAAAATATCATCCAAATATACAATCATGAATTTATCAAGATAATTCCGAAATATATCATGCATAAAGGACTGAAACACAGATGGGGCATTAGAGAGCCCGAATGGCATCACAAGGTATTCAAAATGGCCTTCGGGCGTATTAAACGCAGTTTTCCATTCGTCACCCTGCTTAATACGAACAAGATTATATGCCCCTCGAAGGTCAATCTTAGTAAACCAACTAGCCCCCTTAATCCTAGCAAACAAATCAGAAAGCAAAGGCAAAGGGTATTGGAATTTGACCGTGATCTTATTCAAGAGGCGATAATCAATACAGTGTCTCAAGGAGCCATCCTTCTTGGCAACAAAAAAGAAACCTGCTCCCAATGTTGAAGAAGATGGCCGAATATGCTCCTTCTCCAAAGATTCCTTTACATAGCTCCGCATGGCGGTATGTTCTGGCACAGACAGGTTAAAAAGTCGGCCCTTAGGGAACTTACAACCTGGAATCAAGTCGATAGCACAATTACAGCCCCTATGCGGTGGAAGGGAACTGGACTTGGGCTCATCAAATACATCCTGGAAATCTGACAAAAACTCAGGAATTTCAGAAGAGGGGGAGGAGGTAATTGACATCAAAGGGACGTCACCATGAACCCCCTGACAACCCCAACTAGTCACAGACATAGATTACCAATCTAATACCGGATTATGCACCTGTAACCATGGGAAACCCAGCACAATAGCATCATGCAAATTATGCAACACCAGAAAACGACAATCTTCCTGATGAGCTGGCGCCATACACATGGTCAGCTGTGTCCAAAACTGAGGTTTATTTTTTGCCAGTGGTGTAGCATCAATGCCCCTCAAAGGAATAGGATTATGCAAAGGCTGCAAAGGGAATCCACAACGTCTGGCAAATTCTAAGTCCATTAAGTTTAAAGCGGCGCCTGAATCCACAAATGCCATGACAGAAAATGACGATAATGAGCAGATCAGGGTCACAGATAACAGAAATTTAGGTTGTACAGTACTGATGGTAACAGAACTAGCGATTCTCTTAGTACGCTTAGGGCAATCAGAAATAACATGAGCAGAATCGCCACAGTAAAAACACAACCCATTCTGACGTCTGAATCCTTGTCGTTCCGCTCTAGACACAATCCTATCACATTGCATAGGCTCAGGACTCCGCTCGGAAGACAACGCCACAGCGCGCACAACTCTGCGCTCGCGTAAGCGCCGATCAATCTGAATGGCCAAAGACATAGAATCACTCAGACCAGCAGGCGTGGGAAACCCCACCATAACATCTTTAACAGATTCCGAAAGACCCTTTCTGAAAATTGCAGCCAAGGCCTCCTCATTCCACTTAGTCAGCACAGACCACTTTCTAAATTTCTGGCAATATAATTCTGCCGCTTCTTGACCCTGAGACAGGGCCAACAAGGTCTTCTCAGCATGATCCACTGAATTAGGTTCATCATACAATAACCCTAGCGCTTGAATAAAGGTGTCTACATTAAGCAAAGCAGGATTTCCAGCTTCCAGGGAGAACGCCCAATCCTGAGGGTCACCGCGCAGCAGAGAAATGACTATTTTAACCTGCTGGATGGGATCACCAGAGGAACGGGGGTTCAGAGCTAAAAACAGTTTACAGTTATTTTTAAAGCTCAGAAATTTGGACCTGTCTCCAAAGAACAAATCAGGAGTTGGAATTCTAGGCTCTAAAACCGGAGTCTGAACGATATAATCGGAAATACCCTGTACTCTAGCAGCAAGCTGATCCACACGAGAAGCCAATCCTTGAACGTCCATACCAGCGCCAAACTCTCGAACCATCCAGAGGTAAAGAGGAAAGAAAAGGCACAACAGACTGCAGAAAAAAAAATGGCTCAGCACCTTCCTTTCCTTCTTCTGAGATGCAATTAACTCATTGTTGGCCAGTTGTACTGTTATGAACTGGTGGCCTAGGAGCAGCATGAGATGTACTCTGGAGAAGGTGGTACCTGTACTGACCGCAGACCCTGAACTTAACACCGCAACTAGAAGTAGCCGTGGAATGTACCTGTCACTCCCTAGACATCTCGACACAGCCGGAGGACTAATTACCCCTAGAGATAGAAAGGGGAAAACTATCTTGCCTCAGAGAAAATCCCCAACAAAGGATAGACAGCCCCCCACAAATATTGACTGTGAGAAGAGAGGGAAATAACATACGCAGACTGAAATCAGGATTTAGCAAAGGAGGCCAATTCTAGCTAAATAGAAAGGATAGGACAGAGTACTATGTGGTCAGTATTAAAACACTAGAAAATATCCACCACAGAAAATACAAAACTCCACAACTAACTAAAGGCATGGAGGGTATATCTCCAGAGATACCAGCTTGGCTAAACAAATCCTTGTACAGACCAAGCTGGACAAGACAAAACATGGAAGGTAACTAGAACGATCAGGCCCACAACATGTGGACTGCAGAAAACAAAGCCAGCACTTATCTTTGTTGAAATGATCAGCAAGCAAGAGAGACCAGGCAGGGAAGTGAATCCTCCAGGAAACAATGGTCAACTGGCACTAACCAAAGGGTCAAGCAAGACTAAATAGCCCAGTCAAAATTGCAATAAGTGGACACACCTAATGACTGCTGCATCCAAAGACAGCAGCACTCCCACTTATAACCACCGGAGGGAGCCCAAGAGCAGAATTCACAACAGTGGGGGCTGTGTAAGGACATTATAATATGTAGGGGGATGTGAAGCCACATAATACCATATGGGGGGCCGTGTGGGGACATCATATTGAGTGCGAGGCTGTGTGGCGACAACATATCGTATTGCGGGCTGTGTGGAGAAATTATATTGTATTAGGCCATCTTAGAACGAGTGGGGCTGCATTTGGGACACAAAGCTTTGTGAGCGGCTTTGTGGAGACATCATCCTGTGTGGAGGGCTGAGTGGGAATATACTATGTGAGCAGCTGTGTAGGGACATCATACTTCATGGAGGTGCTGTGTAAGGACAACATGCTGCATGAGGAGCTGTACGGGATCACCATACTGTATAGGGGGGCTTTGTGGGGCCATCACCCTCTGTGGGGAACTTTGATCATACTGTGTGGGTATATGGGGGTGCATTACATTATAGAGGCTGCCTAAGGGGTGCATTACACTATAGTGGCTGCCTATGGGGCTGCATTATACTATAGAGGCTGCCTATGAGGCTGCATTACAGATAATGTGGTTTTACCGCATCTAATGAAAGTGAATGGGTAATTTACGCAACGGAGACGGAGCGTCTCCACTACACAAATTGACATGCTGCGGTCTGGAAAGACGTGACGCATGTCCGTCACTGCAGGTGAGCCGCGGGCGTCTGTGCACACATAGTGGAGATGGGATTTCTTGAAATCCCATCCACTATGCTGTAACATCTGGATGCTGTGGGTTGGACACTGCAGATGTACGCAGCGTCCAACCCGCAGCATTTACTGACCATGGGAACATATCACAATATACCTGCAAACAGGAAATCACTTTTTTTTTCTTCCCAGAAGCCAACTTTCAATTTGCTATATTTCAAGTGACAAAAAATGCATGCAGAAAAAATGCATCAAAAACTCATGTAAGAAACGCATCAAAAATGCAGGCGACCTGCCAGTGACCTCAGATGCAGATTTGGTGCAGATTTTACCTGCGTCAAATCCGGAACAATTACTGAGCCATTCCTCACTGTGGAAACATATCCTTATATTTAGTGAAAAGATAAAGCAATCAGCTTTGCTCTAACTTGTGTCCGAAATATTTCCAGGGACAGGAATAAACTGCACAAGAAGAATGAGAACTTTTTTCTCTATTCCAAAAATATTTACTATTTTCCTAAAAATGAGTAATACATTTCTTACTTTGTGCAAAATGTGTTGCATTTGTAATTGCTTTGCACATAGTTCTGGTTTACTTGAAATGCAAAGATAAACCTTGTATAAAGTTTTCTGTTTGCTTTTTTCACCTGCAATTTTTTTTGTACAATTGCTATAGTCTAGACATAAGCAGTCTACATTGCACACATTCCTTAAAACTAGATATCTGAACAGTTTCCCTAATGATATATTTTTAAAAGCGAAATCTTCCATTGCATGCTTTATACTTATTGGACCGTTTACTTTAAAACTTCCTGAGAACTCCCACTGGAAGAGGGAATTCCTTAAAATGTCTAAGTAAAGACGGCTATGCATATTGTGCAATATCTTGCACCTAACATAATACAAAATTTGCACGTTTGAAGTATAAAATCAAAGAGAAAAAGACAAATCAGAGAAGGCAGGGATTCAATCATTTATACGGAATCAGACAGCTTTTACATCCAGCCAAAACGCTTGCTACATTTTTAAACATTCCATTAAATCACTTTGTAATTTGGATCTCAGACCCACATGCATATTTCAAAGGCATTCTGGAATCATAAAACCTCACTAGTTGGCGAGAGTTTACTTGAGCAGCTCCACATTTTCTGTAGCAGAAGTTTCCTAGTACACTTAACCAAACATTCTTAGCTAAAAACCTGGGAAAGAATTTTTCAGTATCAGACATAACGTACAGAGTCTAGCCTCTATTTGTGCCAATTGCAAAGGTCATATTATGCAGAAATAACTTAGTGCATCAGCACTGTAACATTGTTTGAAATCCTAAAACACATCTATTAAAGAGACTATATTACAGAATGTAACAAAAAAGTAAAAGAAAAAGAAATACTACAATGTAATATATAGGATTGAGACATTAAAAGTGTTAGACTCTGTTTACATTGTTCTAGAAACAGAGAAGATCAATTCATGTGAAACACATTTCTGACATTTGCAAACTGAAGCAGAAGGGCTCTATTGACTATAATATAGTCTGTCAGGTGTCTGTTGTCACGCTCACGCCCTGACTGGAAGGCGTGAGCTCGGGGGGGTTGTGGCCCCACTGTGCCACAAACCAGACTACCCTGGAAGAGGCGTGACTATGACAGCTGCCTGGGTTTTCACTGGAGCCTCTGATGGTGAGGACAGGCTTGTGCAGCAGGCAGCTGCCAGGTGCTACTCCAGGGTGGTGTCTGGCTGTGGCTGCTGATCCCACTTGGGAGACAGGAACACCAAGATTGGTGCGGGCATCAGGCAGGACTGGCAGAAGAGCACGGCTGAAACTCAGATGAGTAGGCTGGCACGGCTGAGACACAGGGCTGACAGAGACACGGCAGAGAACACAGGGCTGGCAGGAACACAGGACTGGCAGGAAACACAGGACTGGCTAGGACGGCAGGAACAAAGGACTGGAAGGCACGGCAGGAACGGCAGGACTGGTTGATGTGGTTTATGAAGGAACAGGTAGGGACCTGTTCACACAGGAGGTGCAGGAAAGGAAACAAGCAGAAAGGAATGAGGTATGAAGGAACAGGTTGGGACCTGTTCACACAGGAGATGTAGGTACGGAAACAAGCCAGAAGGTAAGGAGAATGAAGGAACAGGTTGGGACCTGTTCTCACAGGAAGAGAACCACAAGGCTGCGGACAGGAATGGTAGAGCAGCAAGAGATAGAGTGGCAACAAAAGCTAAGCAGAGCAGAACCGCAAGGAATACGGAGAGAAGCTGCAGCGAGAGGTTTCTGCAGCAAAGCAGAGCGGAGCCACAAGGAATGTGGAGAGGAGCTGTAACACTGTAGACAGACCTTGCATTATAGGAACTAGAGACCTCTGGAGACTAGGTAGTTCAAAATGCAGCACCATGCTGGGTCTTCGGACCGGACTGGACAGTAGAGTACCCGGCTCAGAATGACCGATGGGAAAACTGGTCAGCAAGTGAAAGACAAATTTCTTTACATATAATGCTCCGATTTGGAGCTGCAGTTGTCCCTTCGACACTGGACTGTTCATAAGAAGGACTCGGCAATCACCAAACACCTTCACAGGATTCTGGAGCAGTGGAACAGGAACCACACTTAGACTCCGTCTGGTTTGCAGCTTGAACACATCTGCAGGACCGAAGCTCCCACAAAGCACTGGAACAGACACAGAGTTTAGCGGAAGGGAGTTATTCTCACCAAGGGCAGTCTCTCCTACTGGCCCGAGGTTTAGGAGCTTTAGATCCCCTGGACAAAGGCTATCCAGGTGTTCTTCACAGCAGCAGCGACATAGTAAGCCCTTCTTACGACTGGTCTTAGACTGGTGCTTTGCCAGTCCACTCTTGACAGTCTTTTTGGGTTCTATTTGAGAAGCTTCTTTAACGGGTAGAGGAACTGGAGGGTCACAGACGGTCATGGCTTGATGTGGAGGTTTCTTCATGGGTTTTGCCCGTCTGGAGCGCCTCTTGGATCTAGATGGGGAAGACTTCACAGGAGCAGCAGGACAAGGCTTGTCAAAGACTTTACGGAAGGCCACCAGGAAGGCCCCAAGACTCATGACGATAGGGTCCCCTGCTTCCCAGAGGGGACAAATCCATAATAAAGCATTTCCTGCTAGGTAGGACATGATGTAGCCCACCTTAATCCGGTCAGAGGGAAAACAAGCTGCATTCTGCAGGATGTAGCGCAAGCACTGTTCCAGGAAGATTTGGCATTCTTCTGGATTCCCATAGAACCTAGGTGGGTCTGCTGGGTAGTGCTTTTCCTCATAGGCCAGAAGTTGCTTGAAGAGAGCATTTGAGACTATGATTGGCTCAGAAGTCTCCTCAATCTGAACCACCCTTGGTGGAACGAATTTTTCAGGTTGCTCATACGAATAGGGAGAAAGTTCATCATGCTCTGTGAGCGGTAAGACATGGGATACAGCAGGGGCCATGGCCTGTGCAAACTGTCACGCTCACGCCCTGACTGGAAGGCGTGAGCTCGGGGGGGTTGTGGCCCCACTGTGCCACAAACCAGACTACCCTGGAAGGGGCGTGACTATGACAGCTGCCTGGGTTTTCACTGGAGCCTCTGATGGTGAGGACAGGCTTGTGCAGCAGGCAGCTGCCAGGTGCTACTCCAGGGTGGTGTCTGGCTGTGGCTGCTGATCCCACTTGGGAGACAGGAACACCAGGATTGGTGCGGGCATCAGGCAGGACTGGCAGAAGAGCACAGCTGAAACTCAGACGAGTAGGCTGGCACGGCTGAGACACAGGGCTGGCAGAGACACAGCAGAGAACACAGGGCTGGCAGAGACATGGCAGAGAACACAGGGCTGGCAGGAACACAGGACTGGCAGGAAACACAGGACTGGCTAGGACGGCAGGAACACAGGACTGGAAGGCACGGCAGGAACGGCAGGACTGGTTGATGTGGTTTATGAAGGAACAGGTAGGGACCTGTTCACACAGGAGGTGCAGGAACGGATATGAAATATGAAGGAACAGGTAGGGACCGGTTCACACAGGAGGTGCAGGAAAGGAAACAAGCAGAAAGGAATGAGGTATGAAGGAACAGGTTGGGACCTGTTCACACAGGAGATGTAGGTACGGAAACAAGCCAGAAGGTAAGGAGAATGAAGGAACAGGTTGGGACCTGTTCACACAGTAAGAGAACCGCAAGGCTGCAGATAGGAATGGTAGAGCAGCAAGAGATAGAGTAGCAACAAAAGCTAAGCAGAGCAGAACCGCAAGTAATACGGAGAGAAGCTGCAGCGAGAGGTTTCTGCAGCAAAGCAGAGCGGAGTCACAAGGAATGTGGAGAGGAGCTGCAGCAAGGGATAACTGCAACAGCAGAAGATAAGCAGAGTAGAAAGGAGCAGAACCGCAGGAGTGCGGAGCAGAGGTAAAGCCACAAAGGTACAGAGCAGTCAGAGCCACAAGAGTGCGGAGTGTAAGCAGACTGAGAACACGAGGAAAGACACAGCAGGGAAGGAAGCCACAGACAAGGAGACCGAGATAAGACTAAGTTCAGACAAGGAAATGGAACAAGACAAGAAACAAGGACAAAGACACAGAGACCGGGATATTCTGCCTCCTGGAGGGCGGACAACAAGATCAAGGCAAGAGCACAGAGAAAAGCCTCTAGAGAGGGAGAAACACAGAGGAAGGCCTGGCAAAACTCAGCAGCTAAACACAAACTGAGCTAACACATTGCACAGGCCCAGTCCACTGGGTGGAACTGCACTAAATACTGGAGGCCTCCTGGCAATTGGTCAGGAACAGATTAGACAGATGCACCTGATTCCTATAAGATTTAGAGAGTTCAGGCGCTGCCCCCCTATACACACAGCCATGAAGCATGCAGAGAGCAGAGACACAGAACATGGAGCTGGCATGAAACAGAAACCACATCATGACCTGGAGCAGTGGGTAAGATAGTGTGAGAGATGCGAGGCCATGCCGTGATGCCAGCAGAGTTGTTACATCTGTTAAGTTTCAGCTTTTCAAGATTTATTTTAACATTAAAAAGTGCATGATTGTTAAAGTTTAGGATGATTTCCTTTGATAGGTTTGGTGATAATTAGTGATTCATTATTTTAGTTTTAAGGCTACGGTCTATCACACTATCAGTATGTGGTCAGTATTTTACATCAGTATTTGTAAGCTAAAACCAGGAGTGGAACAAACAGAGGAGAAAGCTATAATAGAAACCTGTCACCAAGTCTGTATCTTTGACCCACTCCTGGTTTTGGCTAACAAATACTGATTTGGAATACTGACCAAATACTGATAGTGTGACCGTAGCCTAATATATATACTAGTTGGCCAGTGCAAACAGAGATGTCATTTTTCTAATTTTGGTTACAGACATTACCACAATGAATTTTAACCCCTCTGTGACCTTAGACGTACTATCCCGTCGAGGTGACCTGGGCCTATCTGACCCTCGACTGGATAGTACGTCATAGCCGATCGGCCGCGCTCACGGGGGGAGCGCGGCCGATCGCGGCCGGGTGTCAGCTGACTATCGCAGCTGACATCCGGCACTATGTGCCAGGAGCGGTCACGGACCGCCCCCGGCACATTAACCCCCGACACACCGCGATCAAACATGATCGCGGTGTACCGGCGGTATAGGGAAGCATCGCGCAGGGAGGGGGCTCCCTGCGGGCTTCCCAGAGACCCCCGGAGCAACGCGATGTGATCGCGTTGCTCCGAGGGTCTCCTGCCTCCCTCCTCGCCGCAGGTCCCGGATCCAAGATGGCCGCGGCATCCGGGTCCTGCAGGGAGGGAGGTGGCTTACCGAGTGCCTGCTCAGAGCAGACACTTGGTAAGCCTGCAGCCCTGCACAGCAGATCGTCGATCTGACAGAGTGCTGTGCACTCTGTCAGATCAATGATCTGTGATGTCCCCCCTGGGACAAAGTAAAAAAGTTAAAAAAAAATTCCCCACATGTGTGTAAAAAAAAAATAAAAAAAATATCCTAAATAAAGAAAAAAAAAAATACATATTATTCCCATAAATACATTTCTTTAGCTAAATAAAATAAAAAAAACAATAAAAGTACACATATTTAGTATCGCCGCGTCCTTAACGACCCAACCTATAAAACTGCCCCACTAGTTAACCCCTTCAGTAAACACCGTAAGAAAAAAAAAAAAAAACGAGGCAAAAAACAACGCTTTATTATCATACCGCCGAACAAAAAGTGGAATAACACGCGATCAAAAAGACTGATATAAATAACCATGGTACCGCTGAAAACGTCATCTTGTCCCGCAAAAAACGAGCCACCATACAGCATCATCAGCAAAAAAATAAAAAAGTTATAGTCCTGAGAATAAAGCGATACCAAAATAATTATTTTTTCTATAAAATAGTTTTTATCGTATAAAAGTGCCAAAACATAAAAAAATGATATAAATGAGATATCGTTGTAATCGTACTGACCCGACGAATAAAACTGCTTTATCAATTTTACCAAACGCAGAACGGTATAAACGCCTCCCCCAAAAGAAATTCATGAATAGCTGGTTTTTGATCACTCTACCTCACAAAAATCGGAATAAAAAGCGATCAAAAAATGTCACGTGTCCGAAAATGTAACCAATAAAAACGTCAACTCGTCCCGCAAAAAACAAGATCTCACATGACTCTGTGGACTCAAATATGGAAAAATTACAGCTCTCAAAATGTGGTAGCGCAAAAAATATTTTTTGCAATGAAAAGCGTCTTTCAGTGTGTGACGGCTGCCAATCATAAAAATCCGCTAAAAAACCCGATATAAAAGTAAATCAAACCCCCCTTCATCACCCCCTTAGTTAGGGAAAAATAAAAAAATTTAAAAATGTATTTATTTCCATTTTCCCATTAGGGTTAGGGTTAGGGCTAGAGTTAGGACTAGAGTTAGGGCTAGGGTTAGGGTTAGGGTTAGGGCAAGGGTTAGGGTTAGGGCTAGGGTTAGGGCTAGGGTTGGGGCTAGGGTTAGGTCTAGGGTTGGGGCTAGGGTTAGGGCTAGGGTTAGGGCTAGGGTTGGGGCTAGGGTTAGGGCTAGGGTTAGGGTTAGGGTTAGGGTTAGGGCTAGTGTTACGGCTAGTGTTAGGGCTAGTGATAGGGCTAGGGTTATTGCTAGGGTTAGGGCTAGGGTTGGGGCTAGGGTTGGGGCTACAGTTAGGGTTGGGGCTAAAGATAGGGTTAGGGTTTGGATTACATTTATGGTTGGGAATAGGGTTGGTGTGTCTGGGTTAGAGGAGTGGTTAGGGTTACTGTTGGGATTAGGGTAAGGGGTGTGTTTGGATTAGGGTTTCAGTTATAATTGGGGGGTTTCCACTGTTTAGGCACATCAGGGGCTCTCCAAATGGGACATGGCATCCGATCTGAATTCCAGCCAATTCTGCGATGAAAAAGGAAAACAGTGCTCCTTCCCTTCAGAGCTCTCCCGTGTGCCCAAACAGGGGTTTACCCCAACATATGGGGTATCAGCGTACTCAGGACAAATTGGACATCATCTTTTGGGGTCCAATTTCTCCTGCTACCCTTGGGAAAATACAAAACTGGGGGCCAAAAAATAAGTTTTGTGGGAAAAAAAAAAGATTTTTTATTTTCACGGCTCTGCGTTGTAAACTGTAGTGAAACACTTGGGGGTTCAAAATTCTCACAACACATCTAGATAAGTTCCTTGGGGGGGTCTAGTTTCCAATATGGGGTCACTTGTGGGGGGTTTGTAGTGTTTGGGTACATCAGGGGCTCTGCAAATGCAACGTGACGCCTGCAGACCAATCCATTTAAGTCTGCATTCCAAATGGCGCTCCTTCCCTTCCGAGCTCTGTCATGCGCCCAAACAGTGGTTCCCCCCCACATATGGGGTATCAGCGTACTCAGGACAAATTGGACAACAACTTTTGGGGTCCAATTTATCCTGATACCCTTGTGAAAATACAAAACTGGGGGCTAAAAAATCATTTTTGTGAAAAAAAAAAGCATTTTTATTTTCACGGCTCTGCATTATAAACTGTAGTGAAACACTTGGGGGTTCAAAGTTCTCACAACACATCTAGATAAGCTCCTTGGGGGTATAGTTTCCAATATGGGGTCACTTGTGGGGGGTTTGTACTGTTTGGGTACATCAGGGGCTCTGCAAATGCAACGTGACGCCTGCCGACCAATCCATTTAAGTCTGCATTCCAAATGGCGCTCCTTCCCTTCCGAGCTCTGTCATGCGCCCAAACAGTGGTTCCCCCCACATATGGGGTATCAGCATACTCAGGACAAATTGGACAACAACTTTTGGGGTCCAATTTATCCTGATACCCTTGTGAAAATACAAAACTGGGGGCTAAAATATCATTTTTGTGAAAAAAAAAAGAATTATTATTTTCACGGCTCTGCGTTATAAACTGTAGTGAAACACTTGGGGGTTCAAAGTTCTCACAACACATCTAGATAAGTTCCTTGGGGGGTCTAGTTTCCAATATGGGGTCACTTGTGGGGGGTTTGTACTGTTTGGGTACATCAGGGGCTCTGCAAATGCAACGTGATGCCTGCAGACCAATCCATTTAAGTCTGCATTCCAAATGGCGCTCCTTCCCTTCCAAGCTCTGTCATGCGCCCAAACAGTGGTTCCCCCCAACATATTGGGTATCAGCGTACTCAGGACAAATTGGACAACAACGTTTGAGGTCCAATTTATCCTGATACCCTTGTGAAAATACAAAACTGGGGGCTAAAAAATCATTTTTGTGAACAAAAAAAGAATTTTTATTTTCACGGCTCTGCGTTATAAACTGTAGTGAAACACTTGGGGGTTCAAAGCTCTCAAAACACATCTAGATAAGTTCCTTAGGGGGTCTGCTTTCCAAAATGGTGTCATTTGTGGGGGTTTTTAATGTTTAGGCACATCAGGGGCTCTCCAAACGCAACATGGCATCCCATCTTAATTTCAGTCAATTTTGCATTGAAAAGTAAAATAGCGCTCCTTCCCTTCCGAGCTCTGCTATGCGCCCAAACAGTGGTTTACCCCCACATATGGGGTATCGTCGTACTCAGGACAAATTGCACAACAACTTTTGTGGTCTAATTTCTTCTCTTACCCTTGGGTAAATAAAAAAATGGGGGCGAAAAGATCATTTTTGTGAAAAAATATGATTTTTTATTTTTACGGCTCTGCATTATAAACTTCTGTGAAGCACTTGTTGGGTCAAAGTGCTCACCACACATCTAGATAAGTTCCTTAAGGGGTCTACTTTCCAAAATGGTGTCACTTGTGGGGGGTTTCAATGTTTAGGCACATCAGGGGCTCTCCAAACGCAACATGGCGTCCCATCTCAATTCCAGTGAATTTTGCATTGAAAAGTCAAATGGCGCTCCTTCCCTTCCGAGTTCTGCCCTGCGCCCAAACAATGGTTTACACCCACATATGGGGTATCAGCGTACTCAGGACAAATTGCACAACAATTTTTGGTGTCCAATTTCTTCTCTTACCCTTGGAAAAATAAAAAATTTGGGGCGAAAAGATCATTTTTGTGAAAAAATATGATTTTTTATTTTTACGGCTCTGCATTATAAACTTCTGTGAAGCACTTGTTGGGTCAAAGTGCTCAACACACATCTAGATAAGTTCCTTAGGGGGTCTACTTTCCAAAATGGTGTCACTTGTGGGGGGTTTCAATGTTTAGGCACATCAGGGGCTCTCCAAATGCAACATGGCGTCCCATCTCAATTCCAGTCAATTTTGCATTGAAAAGTCAAATGGCGCTCCTTCCCTTCCGAGCTCTGCCCTGCGCCCAAACAATGGTTTACACCCACATATGGGGTATCAGCGTACTCAGGACAAATTGCACAACAATTTTTGGGGTCCAATTTCTTCTCTTACCCTTGGGAAAATAAAAAATTGGGGGCTAAAAGATCATTTTTGTGAAAAAATATGATTTTTTATTTTTACGGCTCTGCATTATAAACTTCTGTGGAGCAGTTGTTGGGTCAAAGTGCTCACCACACATCTAGATAAGATCCTTAGGGGGTCTACTTTCCAAAATGGTGTCACTTGTGGGGGGTTTCAATGTTTAGGCACATCAGGGGCTCTCCAAATGCAACATGGCGTCCCATCTCAATTCCGGTCAATTTTGCATTGAAAAGTCAAATGGCGCTCCGTTCCTTCCGAGCTCTGCCATGCGCCCAAACAGTGGTTTACCCCCACATATGGGGTATCAGCGTACTCAGGACAAATTGTACAACAAATTTTGGGGTCTATTTTCTCCTGTTACCCTTGGTAAAATAAAACAAATTGGAGCTGAAATAATTTTTTTGTGAAAAAAAGTTAAATGTTCATTTTTATTTCAACATTCCAAAAATTTCTGTGAAACACCTGAACGGTTAATAAACTTCTTGAAAGTGGTTTTGAGTACCTTGAGGGGTGCAGTTTTTAGAATGGTGTCACACTTGGGTATTTTCTATCATATAGACCCCTCAAAATGACTTCAAATGAGATGTGGTCCCTAAAAAAAAATGGTGTTGTAAAAATGAGAAATTGCTGGTCAACTTTTAACCCTTATAACTCCGTCACAAAAAAAAATTTTGGTTCCAAAATTGTGCTGATGTAAAGTAGACATGTGGGAAATGTTACTTATTAAGTATTTTGCGTGACATATGTCTGTGATTTAAGGGCATAAAAATTCAAAGTTGGAAAATTGCGAAATTTTAAAAATTTTTGCCAAATATTCGTTTTTTTCACAAATAAACGCAAATTATATCGAATAAATTTTATCACTATCATGAAGTACAATATGTCACGAGAAAACATTGTCAGAATCGCCAAGATCCGTTGAAGCGTTCCAGAGTTATAACCTCATAAAGGGACAGTGGTCAGAATTTTAAAAATTGGCCTGGTCATTAACGTGCAAACCACCCTTGGGGGTGAAGGGGTTAAACAAAACAATTCAGATGCAGTTAAAGTTCAGACTTTCAGCTTTCATTTGAGGGTATCCACATTAAAATTGGATGAAGGGTTTAAAAGTTTCAGCTCCTTAACATGTGCCACCCTGTTTTTAAAGAGACCAAAAGTAATTGGACAGATTCAATAATTTTAAATAAAATGTTCATTTCTAGTACTTGGTTGATAACCCTTTGTTGGCAATGACTGCCTGAAGTCTTAAACTCATGGACATCAGCAGACGCTGTGTTTCCTCCTTTTTGATGCTCTGCCAGGCCTTCACTGCGGTGGTTTTCAGTTGCTGTTTGTTTGTGGGCCTTTCTGTCTGAAGTTTAGTCTTTAACAAGTGAAATGCATGCTCAATTGGGTTGAGATCAGGTGACTGACTTGGCCATTCTGTCAGCTGCAATAGTCAGCTGACACCCGGCCACGATCGGCCGCGCTCCCCCCGTGGGCGCGGCCGATCGCATATGACGTACTATCCCGTCACTGGGGATTAAGTCCCAGGTCACCTCGACGGGATAGTACGTCATATGGGATTAAGGGGTTAAGCAGATAAAAGGCCTGGAGTTGATTTGAGGTGTAGTGCTTGCATTTGGAAGGTTTTGCTGTGAAGTAAACATGAGGTCAAAGGAGCTCTCCATGCATGTGAAACAAGCCATCCTTAAGCTGCGAAACAGAAAAAACCCATCCGAGAAATTGCTACAATATTAGGAGTGTAAACATATGACCCAAACCCATCTCACCAAGCCAAGGGATGGGCTACACTCCAATCAACTGTTGAACATAAAGATCCATAGAGCAACTATTAAGGTGCATATTGAATCAAGAGGTGTTAGGCTTTTAAAACGTTATAACTTTATTAATATACAAAAACTACACACAATAAAACACAAAGTAAAACAATGCCTCATCAACTTGAAAAAAATTTTTTGAAACATTTTTTTAAAATATTATGGCAGAAAAAGGCAGAAAAATGCAGAAAAATTCAAAGGCTAGCAGGAGCAAACGGTAATAATGAAATTTCTATAGTTAAATTTAATCTGACCCAATAGTTCAATATAGTATGGTTACATAGTTGGGTAAATACTGCTAGAATTTATCATGTCCTTTAATAGTATTTGATGTAATAGAAATATATTGCAGCACCTTATCAGTACACTAATACCCGAGCTTTCAATATTATGAAGTTTAAAAGGTTCTTACAGGACAGCTGCAGTTACTCAATTTTGTAACATATAAAAATGGACTAACACAGTAATTGTGCTCAGCAACACAGTATTAAGTCAAAGCACTATGCATAGATTTCAGCAGTAGGTTTCTGAAAAACAAATGCAGACAAGCCGGCCTTTAAGTCACACAATGCAATGCAATCTCCATGTGCACCTGTAAGGCAGCAGCTAAATTCCTTTAGTATACATCATAACAACAACGAACACCAATGAATTCAAGGCGTCACTTTGCCAATGTAAAATAAGTCTTCCAAAGACAAGATCCGCTGCTAATCAGTACATGGCATATGCGAATGGAAAAAATAAACAAAAACTACAAAAATACATATTACCCCAAGAGGAAGCTGTCGCGAAACACGTGTCGGGGTTAGGCAGAGACTGGTGTGCCTCACGTGGCTGGCAGCAGGAAGCATAGCATCGCATTATACTGCCAGGTAATATGTATTTTTGTAGTTTTTGTTTATTTTTTCCATTCGCATATGCCATGTACCATCCTTCAGCATGACCGATTTGGTAGTGGGTCAGTAATGGTGTGGGGTGGCATGTCTTTGGAGGGCTGCACAGCCCTCCATGTGCTCGCCAGAGGTAGACTGACTGCCATTAGGTACAGAGATGTGTTGTGAACTCTGTGTTCAGGCTCCCTCTTGTGGTCACTGGTGGTATGGTGTGACTTTTGCTTTGGGCTCCCCCTGGTGGCTTTGTCTGTTATCCTGCTGGTCTCTGGCTATCAGCTGGTTCGTTATCCTCTGGGAGGTTCCTATATAGCTCTGTTTTACTTCCACTTGTTGCCGGCTGTCGATGTAATCAGTGCTACTCAGATTCCTTCTGACTACCTTGCTCCCAGTCCATCCAGGATAAGCTAAGTTTTGTTTGCTCATTTTTTGATCAGCAGTGTTTATCATGTTTTCTGTTCCAGCTTGCTAAAATGTAATTCCCTCGCTTGCTGGTTGCTCTAGTGGGCTGAGTTTCTCCCCACACACCGTGAGTTGGTGTGTGGGTTCTTGAAATCTCAGGATGGATATTTTGTAAGGGTTTTTATTGATCGCATAGACCCCTGCTCTATTTTCTGCTTTCTAGTACTAGTGGGCCTCTTTTGCTGAATCTGATTTCATCCCTATGTATGTGCCTTCTTCTTACTTCACCGTTAATATTTGTTGGGGGCTTCTATATCTTTGGGGATTATTTCTCTGGAGGCAAGCGAGGTCTTTCTTTCTCTTTAGGGGTAGCTAGTTCCTCAGGCTGGCTCGAGACGTCTAGGAATTTTTTAGGCACGTTCACCGGCTACCTCTAGTTGTGTTGGATAGGTTCAGATTTGCGATCAGTCCAGTTACCATCTCCCTAGAGCTCGTCCTTAGTTTAATCACTTGCTGATCTATTTGTGATCCTCAGCCACTAGGGATCATAACAGAGATGAGATCCTCAGACTCCTTGTGAGACCATATGCTGGTGCGGTTGGTCCTGGGTTCCTCCTAAGGCAGGACAATCCCAGACTTCATGTGGCTGGAGTGTGTCAGAAGTTCCTGCAAGATGAAGGCATTGAAGCTATGGACTGGCCCGCCTAATCCCCAGACCTGAATCCGACTGAACACATCTGGGATATCATGTCTCGCACCATCCACCAACATCACGTTGCACTACAGACTATCCAGGAGTTGGCAGATGCTTTAGTCCAGGTCTGGGAGGAGATCCCTCAGGAGACCATCCGTCACCTCATCAGGAGCATGCCCAGGCGTTGTAGGGAGGTCATACAGGCACGTGGAGGCCACACACACTACTGAGCATCATTTCCTTGTCTTGAGGCATTTCCACTGAAGTTGGATCACCCTGTAACTTCATTTTCCACTTTGATTTTGAGCATCATTTCAACTCCAGACCTCTGTGGGATATTATTTGTGATTTACATTGATAATTTTTAGGTTTTATTGTTCTCAACATATTCCGCTATGTAAAGATAAAGTTTTACAACTGGAATATTTAATTCTGTGATATCTAGGATGTGGGATTTTAGTGTGCCCTTTATATTTTTCAGCAGTATATATATATATATATATATATATATATATATATATATATATATATATATACATACTGTAAATATACAGTATATAATATATATATATCTTTCTCGCCATAAAAGGAGGGGGGCCCAGACAGGTTTCCTGCACAGGGGCCCCAAACTGTTTGTGTCCGCCCCTTCTTGAGATACTCTCAAAATACAGGAGGACCATGTCATAACATGCCTCTCCCAAAATGATCACTATGAAAAGTTCAAGAACTTTGCATTGTATTATGTGTGAATGATTGATCTGTGGTGTGATCATACTGTGTGTGGGTATAAGGTGCAACATTCCTTGTGGGGGTCGTAATTCTGTGTCGATAGGCTGTGTAAGCATCATACTGTGTGGTTGTAATATGGGGGCATTATACTGTATGGGAGACTGTGATTACATCAGATTATTTGTGTGTGGCTGTGAGTGCATCATATTGTGTGTCAACATACTATGTGGAAGCTGATGTAGCATCATACTGTGCGTGGTGGGCATCACACTGTGGGTGGTGGGCTGTGGGGGCATCATTATATGTGTGGAGTGTAAAGCTGCAGTAGCTTCGTACGCAGTGAAGAAGCAGTGACCCACAAATTCAAACACAAAAGTCTCTTTTAATGTGTTTCTTCACAGCATTAAAGTCCAATTCACATAAATGAATATAACTTCAGTGGATATTAACAGTGACCAGTTAACACCGGTTCAAAGCAATACATATCACATGGCTTTAGATTTGCGGTCCCTAAACAGGCCAGACTTCCCATGTCCAGTTTCGCTGGGCGACCGCACGCCATCTCACAGTCTCTATACATCTCCATACACACAGCCTCATATGTTGCAGACACTACACATGCCAGCCCTCCTCTGACTAGTTCTCGTGGGTGTCCTGCATCGCTGTATCACAGTCTCTTACAGACTCTTTACTCACACAGTCGTACACAGTTCAGGATATCCTCCGGATAGCAGCCGGGCACCATATCCACCTGTTTGCAATCGTTGCACATGCTAGTCCTCTTTTGGGCACAGGACATCCACCTCCAGGCACAGGACTGTCCACATCCGACTCCTTCGGGCACAGGACATCCACCTCCGGGCACAGGACTGTCCACATCCCAGACCAGTACCATGGATGACTTGCATCTCTGTGTACGCTGCGGGTGCCAGGCTATTCAGCTGCCCTGGGTGCTGGCTCTGCTGGCCTGTACCTCCATGCACTCTGCAGACCAGCACACACCAGACTGACACTGACGTGCACCTCGCACACCTGGCCTGACCTGGCCAGACACCTGACACACCCATACCCCTTACTGCATGGTTTTTAAACACACACAAACTTGTGGCCTTCAGCCACATGGAAAACCCGGACTGGAAATCCGTGACTCTCATGCACACCTATGGACTTCATCCGTCTGCATGCACATTCTGGGGAGAACAAACAGTGCCCCCTAGCTGTATCAGAGGCCACAGCCTCACATGAGGCATAATACTGTGAAGCCTATGGGAGCACCATACTCTGTATGGGGACTATACTGTGAGATAACCATACTATGTGTGGGGGCTGAGGGAGCCCCATCATTCATGTCTTTGAAAGTTGGTAGGTATGATTTCCAGTGTGTTCACCCTTAGGTATAGCTACAAATCAAGAGTTACAAGTAACAAAAGTGAACAATGTTCATAATATATACAGTGGATATAAAAAGTCTACACATCTCTGTTACAGCAGCAGGTTTTTGTCATGTAAACATATCACTAAGGAAGAAAAATGACATTACTTTTTCCATGTCATTTATAATCTGTACAATTCTACTGAAAAAACACTGAAATCTATTCAGATGGAAAAAATGAACATTAAATAACGAAAATATGCATGAAAATGCACACCCTTTCATTTGTTAATGTACCCTTTGAATATATTACAGCATTCAGGGTTGGAGTCTATCAGCATGACACACATAGAATTGACAAGTTTTGCCAGCTCTTTCTTGCAATTGCATTTCAAATTTCTCAGATTGTGAGACAATCTCCTATGTACAACTCTCTTCAGGCCAACCCACAGATTTTTAATTGAATTCAGGTCTGACCTCTGGCTGGGCCGTTTCAAAAATTTTATCTTCTTCTAGTAAAGCCATTCTTTTGTTGATTTGGAGATATGCTTAGGGTCATTGTTGTGCTGAAAGGTGAAATCCCCCTTCATCTTCAGCCTTTTAGCAGAGGCCTCAAGGTTTTGATGCAAAGTTGACTGATATTTGGAACTGTTGTTAATTTCCTCCACCTCGACTAATGCTCCAGTTCAATCGGCGAAAAAACAGCCCCAAAACAATGCTGCCTCCACTATGCTTCACTGTTTTCTCTTAATGATGCACAGTGTTGACTTTGTGCAAAGCATACTGTTTGACTTCATGGACAAAAAGTTCAAACTTTGTCTAATCACGCAATAATACAATTTCCCACATGCTTTTGGCAGAGTTGATGTATGCAAAATACAGCAAGTCTTGGATGGTTTTCTTTGTGAAAAAAAGGCTTCCGTGTCACCCTTTGCCAAACATATAAAGATTATGGGAGATTTTTGTCGTAAGAGCATTACAATTAGGGAATTTGGGCTACCACGCTAGGCCTGAAGCTCTGGGGGGTCTATGGTAAGATTGCACTCATTATAATGTTTTGTGTGCCACCATCGGTGGTGCACATCTTTGGGCATGGAGCACTTGTGGAGCTCCACTGCTGGTAAAGGTGGAGGGAGGGAGCAAATTATAATTAATAGAGAGTGGGGAGTTGGAGAGAAAACATATTATAATGACTTGGGAGGAGGGGGCAAGTAAATATCAAGAAATGGAGGCGTATGTAATTATAATGAAGGGGGAGGTGCACAGTTGAGTGTTGAGGATGTAGGGGAGTGACAGGTAATGAATTGTGGGAAAGAGTATGTGGTGCCCCTAGGGGTGTTTGCCACAAAAATAGTTATTAACACCAAATACAAATATTAAAATAGCAAGACTGCACTACCATCTCCGGCCAGAAGGGGGAGCTCCAGAGACTCCCCTTGATCTATTCTGGTCTGAGAAAAGGACTGGCAGTTGGGTTGAGGAGCTGAAAGTGAGAGGTCGTATAACTGAACTCCTAACAGCCCTATGACGGATTATAGGCCCGTAATACCCATAGTAGGAAAAGAGGAATAGAGAAAAAGGACATTGTGAGAACCGGGTAGCAATAACCTCTACCCAGAATAGGCACAGAGACGGATACCGGATCATTCATTATATATAATACAGCAACTGGAAGGAAGTGAGGTGATATCAGCTTCACCAGGGTAAGATGCAGCAACAGACACAGAGTTCAGCGGTACTCCCAGAGGGGGTAAGCCGACAAAAAAAAGGACTCGGGTTGTCCGTCGAACCAGAGCACAGAAGAGACAGATTGGGTCGGCAGCCAGTTCACATACAGCAGCAGGGCCATACAGAAACTGCGCATAATAAGAGGTGGAAATCCTGATAGGATCAAAGTAATTCAGAGTTCTTAAACAGACTCCGGTGACAGTATTGGTTGCAAATCCCTTTTTGTTAAAGTAAACTGGTTAAACGTTTCAGCGCCTCAGTCTTTCATTTGGACAATAGCCATCGATCCAGGATCGGTGTTATCACAGCTGAGAGGACCTGCTGCTGATCAAGTAAGTGTCTGTTCCTTCATGATATCCCTTACATTGTGCATCGCCTGAGGCCACAGCACCGGGTCAAGCTACTAGTGACATCCCCCTCAAGAGATGGACCTCATTGATCTGGTGCTGGGTACCTCGGTCTCACGGGCGTCACAACTGGCGTCACGAACAGGATGGGGCCAGCCCGTACACCGGGTATTGTGTGCCGTAATTGGAGTCTGAAACTGTGAAAATTTGGATGAAAAATCTTGGAAATTGACTTTGTTAAAGAAAATCCCGTTCCCCATTGAAAACTATTGAAAGTGACTTTTCTCCATTGGTTATAATGGGGTAAAAATGGCCGCCATCCCCTGATGTGATCATCTCATAACCGTTAGGCGCAAAACTGTTAATCGAGCTACGTCATTACCCAAGCCCCAGTCTAACTGAAAAACTTCAAAATCCACCATCACAGAGCGTGCGGCAGTTAGAGGCAGCAGGGGGCGTGTCATTGTCATCCTGCTGCACAGAGGAACGAATCTACATTATCTAGACGGAAGCTGGGACCGGAGGGGTCTGGATTAACTAAGGGGGTACAGTATGTCGCAGCATGGAGACGCCGCAGCACCCGGCAACGCTAATGCAGCTGAAAAACAGAGTGTCGATAGAGAGCCTGGCAGCGCAGCAGTGCAAGGAGTGGCGCCCATCATGCCGGTGTTGATGCCATATACCCCGGGTGGCCCGTGGCTTCCAATGTATGAAGGTGAACCTAATACCCTTGACGGTTTCAGGGAAAAGATGCTGGCTCATTTTGATATGTTCCCCGTGGGTGAAGCTCAGCGTGTTAGTCTCCTGATGATGCAGTTAAGTGGCCACGCTAAGCGAGAAGTCACGGCATGGGCAACTGATGTAAAAGGTACTGTTGAACGCATATTTGCTGGATTATAAGCTACATTTGAAACCACTACCAGCAGCAAAGCTAAAGTACGATTCTTTAATTGCAAACAAAAAGCTAATGAGGGCGTGAGAGATTTTGCCTTAAACCTGCAGGAAGCCCTTAAATCACTTACACTGGCTGAACCCATTTTTAACACAGGAGCCGATAAACTGCTAAGAGATCAATTTATTGAGGGACACTACACCCCTTCTCACCGGGGGCATGTGAGCATGCTTGTTTTTAAGAACCCTGAATTGACATTTGCCCAATTAAAGGAGAGCGCTATACGTCTCCAGCTGGCAGAGGCACCTCGGGATCAGGATCTCACACAACCCATGGAAGATGCACTTCAGCAACGGGGAATGCCAGTGACATCAGCTACGTCCGGTGCCAGTGCTAAGTGCCTGGGGCCCATTACTAATGAGGCTCTTCAGCAAAAGCTTGACTCTTTAACTGATGTTGTTGCTTCAATGGCTAAAACCATGCAGGAGATGAGAGAACCCAAGATGGAGTTGGCAAACCGTAGAGAGGATGTTCCATGGATGAGGTCCCGGAGATACCCGACATGGAGAGGACGACCCCGTGACCGTTACCAACCGGATGGACAGCCCATTTGCCGCCATTGCCAGCAGCCAGGCCACTTTGCACGAAATTGTGATTTTAACGGGAATTCCCTGGGAATGCGGGCCGCTTCGCAGGAATGAATTTTCAAGGCCCAACACCCTGGCACGACAGGTACATCGGAGGACGACCCATCATCCCTATCGTGCTGGATGGAATTCCCCTCAACGCTTTGCTGGATACAGGTTCCCAGATTTCATCTATACCATATATCCTTTATAAGAGGTACTGGGCTGAGGTAGATATTGATAAAGGACCCTCTGATGTTGAACTAGATATATGGGCCAGTAATGGTAAGTTGGTACCGAAACTAGGATTCAGGGAGATGACCATAAAGATTGGTAAAGCAGAATTGAAGAAACAGGGTATAATTGTCGTTGATGTTGACCGACAGAACTGTGAACAAACTGTATTGATAGGAATGAATGTGTTAGAGAACTGCTTTTCCGAAGTTATTTCTGTCTTACAACAAATTGCTGAAACTGCCCGATCCTGCCAGCAGAGAGTTCTCCGGAGGGAAATAAAAGTATTAATGTTAAGGCAACAGATAGAAGTTGCAGGTGGAGAAATCGGCAGTGTGAGGGTGAGTGATCCAACGTTTATTGTAATCCCACCAAAAACAGAAATGCTGGTATGGTGTAGAGCGGCCATTGGTACTATAGGACGAGACTATCAAGCCTTAATAGAACCAGCGTACACCGACAGCAGGCCCACTATACTCACGGCACGAGGGGTGGTCGAGGTACACCGGGGATGGGTGCCGGTACGACTTTTGAACTGTGGAGAGGAAGAGGTCACTTTGCCAAGGTATGCTACAGTGGCAAAGTTATATACTGTTGAGAACAATGCCATCACAACCGTTGAGCCCTTAGAATCGACCTGTCAGGTGGAAAATAACGGCTCAGATGGAGAATCGGAGGATTGGTGCCAACAGCTAGACGTGGGTGTAGATTCAACACCTACCCATCAAAGACAAGGGGTGTATAGATTAGTGACGGAATATGAACAGGTCTTCAGTAAACACCCATTGGACTTCGGACGGATAGAAGGGGTGGAACATACAATCCCCACCGGTGACCATCCCCCGATAAAAGAAAGATATAGACCCATACCGCCCGCTCACTATCAATGCGCGAAGGACATGCTGAGAGAGATGAAACAGGCCGGGGTAATAAGAGATAGTTGTAGCCCTTGGGCGGCCCCTCTGGTGATTGTCAAAAAAAAAGGATGGAACCATGAGAATGTGCATAGACTACCGGCGGATTAATAACATCACCCATAAAGATGCCTATCCCTTGCCTAGGATAGAAGAGTCCTTGACTGCTTTGAAATCTGCTAATTATTTTTCCACCTTAGACTTAACAAGCGGGTATTGGCAAGTCCCTGTGGCTGAGAGAGATAAAGAAAAAACGGCATTCACCACACCAATGGGTCTAAGCGAATTTAATTGCATGCCATTCGGACTCTGCAACGCATCCGGTACTTTCCAGCGACTGATGGAATGTTGCCTCGGACACAAGAACTTCGAGACCGTCCTTCTGTACCTAGATGATGTGATCGTCTACTCAAAGACTTACGAACAGCACTTAACAGACCTGGCAGAGGTGTTCGAAGCCTTATCCAAGTATGGTATGAAAATCAAACCATCCAAATGTCACCTTCTCAAGCCAAAGGTACAATACTTAGGGCACATCGTGAGTTCGGAGGGAGTAGCACTGGATCCTGAGAAAATAACTGCCATAAGGGATTGGCCAAGACCTACCAATGCAAAAGAAGTGAGGCAATTCTTGGGATTAGTGGGTTACTATCGTAGATTTATAAAAGGATTTACCAAATTGGCAGCGCCCTTGCAAGATGCTTTGATAGGGCAGACGAAGAAACCTTCAAACCGAAACCCTCCTTTTCAGTGGAATGACGAAAGAGAAGACTCCTTTGAACAACTAAAGAAGGCACTAACCGGAGAAGAAGTTCTGGCGTACCTGGATTACCATCAACCTTTCATCCTCTACACTGATGCCAGTAATGTGGGATTGGGAGCGGTGCTGTCACAAAAGCAAGAAGGTCGGGAGAAAGTCATCACCTTTGCAAGTAGAAAACTCCGGCCTACTGAAAGAAATTCTGAAAATTATAGCTCCTTCAAATTGGAGCTACTGGCAGTAGTTTGGGCTGTGACTGAACGTTTCAAACACTATTTGACCGGTGCAGAATTTATTGTCTATACTGACAACAATCCATTGACCCACCTAGACAAGGCTAAATTAGGTGCGTTAGAACAGCGATGGATAGCCCGGTTATCTAATTACAACTTCGTGATCAAGTATCGAGCAGGTCGCAAGAATGGAAATGCCGATGCCCTATCCCGGATGCCACACTTGAGAGATGTAGAAGAAGAAACGGGGGAGCTTGAAGAAATTGAACTACCAGCCTTTCATCAGCCCAAGGTAAAACATCATCAGTCAAATACCTATCAGAAACAACAAGAAGTGAATTTTAATCCGTTAGCACACCATAGATGGGCTGACACCCAAGATAGCAATCTGGCTGTGAAGCTAGTGAAGGAACTATTGACTGAGCAAAGTGCATATCCCGATGAGGATGCCCCAGAAGAGACGCATCAACTCTGGAAAGAGAGAGGCAAAATGTTCCTGTATCAAGGGAAACTCTGTAGAAGATACACCAATCCGAAAACACATGAATTGGTTTGGCAGATTATCGTGCCTAAACAAGATGTGAGGATGGTCCTCGAGGCTTACCACAATGGTGCTGGTCACTTTGGTTGGAAAAAGCTAGAAGTACTTCTGAGAGAAAGATTTTATTGGGTCAGGATGAGAAAATCAATCGAACAGTGGTGTAGAAACTGTGGCCCGTGCAACCTCAGAAGGAACGATCAAAAGAGCCAAAGGGCACCACTGCAGCCCATAATCACCAAACAACCACTTGAACTGGTAGCCATGGACCACGTGAAGTTGACACCGAGCCGGTCCGGTTACGTCTATGCCTTGACCATCGTGGATCATTATTCGCGCTTCTTGGTAGTAGTACCTGTAAAAGATCTGACTGCAAAAACAGCAGCCAAAGCGTTCCAAACGTACTTTTGTAGACCCCATGGATATTCGGAACAGGTTCTCACTGACCAGGGTACAGCCTTTGAATCAGAGATCTTCAGAGAATTCTGTAATATGTATGGTTGCAAAAAGATCCGGACGACGGCCTATCATCCGCAAACAAACGGCTTATGTGAGAAGATGAACCATATTGTGATAGACCTACTAAAGACTTTACCTGAAACGGAAAGGAATCAATGGCCAGAGAAATTGCCTGACTTGGTGAATCTGTATAATCATGTCCCGGTGAGCTCTACCAACTGCACCCCAGCTTATCTTATGCGTGCAAGACCCGGCCAGTTGCCAATCGATCTAGAAATGGGAATTCTGAAACCAGACGCAGAAGTTCAAGACTCCAATTGGGATGTCGTACGGCAAAAGCAGTATCGCCAAGTGCAAGAGAGTGTGGAAAGAAGCCTCCAGCAAAACAGAGAAAGACAAGAGCGAACTTTCAACCAGAATGCTCTAGCAACTCCATTAAGACCGGGTGACCAAGTACTCAAGAGGAATCGTCGAACCAATAAACTGGATAATCAATGGGAAGCCGTACCCTACACAGTTTTACCAACAAGAATGGATAATCCTAAAATGTGTCTCATTAGCAAAAACGGAGGTTTAACATCTGTACTAGTGTCAAGAGACAATCTTAAATTATGTCCGGAAACGTTGAAAGAGCCAGAAGTTGTCCAGCCAGAATCAGAAGTTATTCAACCTATACAGGTTCAACCAGTAAAGGAAAAAGAGGAGGAAATGTATCACACCTGTATAGGAGACTTTCCCAAAACCCTACTAACATACCATGGTGCAGTAGTGGTTCCCATGGTGGACTTTTATCCAACACCAAATCCAATATTAGAAGTCCCAAGACAGGAAGAGGCTGACCCCGTACTACAAGAGGTTCCAGGTCAGGAAGAACAGATTCCTGATCAGAGTGATCCCATTCACGGTGGATTTGCCAACCCCATAGTGGTGGAATTATCTTTAGCAGAGAGGGCAGATACTATATCCGCAGTAGACAGTAGTACACCACATAAAGAGACACCGCTATTACGTAGATCCCAGCGTAGTACCCAGGGTCAATTACCGGCCAGGTATGCGGATTACCAACTATAAGACTATAGTCATTGTTATCGTTCTGTAACGTTTAAGCCCAGTACCTACAGAGACTTACCTGTATGAACTTCTTGCATATTCTTGAACTTTTTATCAGCCCGGAATCACTAAATCAAAGCTCCGGAAAGACTGCTTTGTGAACTTTGCTTCCTAGTACCTTCAAGGATAGAACTGTATTAATGGATGCTATTTGAAGTGACTTTTTACAGAATTCCATTTTTTTTGTTTCTTTGAGTGGTTTTTGTAACTTTTCATTTTTAAGACTCTGTACATATCAATTGTTATTTCAAAATGTTATCGTCCCACAGTCCCGGAGTACTGTTCTTAACTAAGGGGGAATGTGGCGCCCCTAGGGGTATTTGCCACAAAAATAGTTATTGACACCAAATACAAATATTAAAATAGCAAGACTGCACTACCATCTCCGACCAGAAGGGGGAGCTCCAGAGACTCCCCTTGATCTATTCTGGTCTGAGAAAAGGACTGGCAGTTGGGTTGAGGAGCTGAAAGTGAGAGGTCGTATAACTGAACTCCTAACACCCCAATGACAGATTATAGGCCCGTAATACCCATAGTAGGAAAAGAGGAATAGAGAAAAAGGACATTGTGAGTACCGGGTAGCAATAACCTCTACCCAGAATAGGCGCAGAGACGGATACCGGATCCGTGGCTATATTCATTATATATAATACAGCAACCGGAAGGAAGTGAGGTGATATCAGCTTCACCAGGGTAAGACGCAGCAACAGACACAGAGTTCAGCGGTACTCCCAGAGGGGGTAAGCCGACAAAAAAAAGGACTCGGGTTGTCCGTCGAACCAGAGCACAGAAGAGACAGATTGGGTCGGCAGCCAGTTCACATACAGCAGCAGGGCCATACAGAAACTGCGCATAATAAGAGGTGGAAATCCTGATAGGATCAAAGTAATTCAGAGTTCTTAAACAGACTCCGGTGACAGTATTGGTTGCAAATCCCTTTTTGTTAAAGTAAACTGGTTAAACGTTTCAGCGCCTCAGTCTTTCATTTGGACAATAGCCATCGATCCAGGATCGGGGTCATCACAGCTGAGAGGACCTGCTGCTGATCAAGTAAGTGTCTGTTCCTTCATGATATCCCTTACATTGTGCATCGCCTGAGGCCACAGCACCGGGTCAAGCCACTAGTGACATCCCCTCAAGAGACGGACCTCATTTATCTGGTGCTGGGTACCTCGGTCTCACGGGCGTCACAAGTACAGAGGCTAGTTTATATATTTATTGGGTGGGCAAAGGAGGCTAATTATAGTTAACGGGGTGCAAAGTGGTGGAATATCAAGTTGTATTTGTAATGGTGGGTTGCATAATAGCTACTTACTGTATATATTATGGTGCATGGCTGTCTTCAGCAGCGCAGTTTGGGGGATTTTTTATTCAGGAAACATATATGTATACATATGTGAGTTTTTTCTACTCAGGGGTAGCTAAACAGCAGAAGTCCACCACAAGTGACCCCATTTTGGAAAATACACCTCTTAAAGATAACAGCAGAGGAAGCTACACTCACCGGCCACTTTATTAGGTACACCATGCTAGTAACGGGTTGGACCCCCTTTTGCCTTCAGAACTGCCCCAATTCTTCGTGGCATAGATTCAACAAGGTGCTGGAAGCATTCCTCAGAGATTTTGGTCCATATTGACATGATGGCATCACACAGTTGCCGCAGATTTGTCGGCTGCACATCCCAAAGATGCTCCATACAAGGCAGGATGGATCCATGCTTTCATGTTGTTTACGCCAAATTCTGACCCTACCATCCGAATGTCGCAGCAGAAATCGAGACTCATCAGACCAAGCAACGTTTTTCCAATCTTCTACTGTCCAATTTCGATGAGCTTGTACAAATTGTAGCCTCAGTTTCCTGTTCTTAGCTGAAAGGAGTGGTACCCGGTGTGGTCTTCTGCTGCTGTAGCCCATCTGCCTCAAAGTTCGACGCACTGTGCGTTCAGAGATGCTCTTAGGCCTACCTTGGTTGTAACGGGTGGCGATTTGAGTCATTGTTGCCTTTCTATCAGCTCGAACCAGTCTGCCCATTCTCCTCTGACCTCTGGCATCAACAAGGCATTTCCGCCCACAGAATTGCCGCTCACTGGATTTTTTTTCTTTTTCGGACCATTCTCTGTAAACCCTAGAGATGGTTGTGCGTGAAAATCCCAGTAGATCAGCAGTTTCTGAAATACTCAGACCAGCCCTTCTGGCACCAACAACCATGCCACGTTCAAAGGCACTCAAATCACCTTTCTTCCCCATACTGATGCTCGGTTTGAACTGCAGGAGATTGTCTTGACCATGTCTACATGCCTAAATGCACTGAGTTGCCGCCATGTGATTGGCTGATTAGAAATTAAGTGTTAACAAGAAGTTGGACAGGTGTACCTAATAAAGTGGCCGGTGAGTGTATATAATAAGGGATGGCACCACATATAACTAGAGAGGATGGTATGTAATAAGGGATGGTGTAATGCTTAATAAAAGTGGAAACTATGTAACTAAGGATGGTGTTATACATAATAAGTGAGTACACTATACACTAAGGGACTGTGCTATACATAAGTGAGTACACTATATACTAAGGGACTGTGCTATACATAATAAGTGAGTACACTTTATACTAAGGGATTAAGGGACTGTGTTAGACATAATAATTGATAATAACGTCTTCCTCCACCTCCCCCTGTTCCTAAATCCATTATAAATCATTGTCCTCCTCCCCCCACATCCCATTATTGCCCTCTCCCCCACCCCCATGATTGCCCATTCCACCACCTCCATCATTGCCTCCTCCCCACCACCCCATCATTATCCTTTCCACTGCCACTATCATTGCCTTCTCCCCCACCACCCCATCATTACCCATTACACCACCGCGATCATTTCCTCCTCCCCCACCACTCCTATCATTGTCCTTTCCACCGCCATCATCCAGGGGCATAGTGAACATTTTTAACTCACAGTTCAGTTCACACAGAATTTAATAACATTAGGTCGTCATTTTGAAAATTTAAATTTATAGCCACATAGTTTTCATTTTTTAAAAAGGTAACATGAAAAAGTGGACCCCTCAGTTTGCTCCCCACTTTCTTCTGAGCGTGGTAATATGTAGTCAAAAGCTTCTGTTTGGACAGATGACTGTGCTCAGAAGGGAAGAAGCGACATTTGATATTTGGAATTTAAATTTGGCTAGAATAGATTGCAGACACCTTGTCTCATTTGCAGAGCTCTTAACGCACTTAACGTACCAAAAAATCAGAAACCCTTACAAGTAACCCCATTTTGGAATCTAGACCCATCAAGGAATACATCTACCTTGTGTTGAGCTTGTTGAACCCATAAATGTGAGGCCATTATACTGTATGGAGCACTCTATGGGGCTCATTTTACTGTATAGTGCACTATGTGGGGCCATTATACTGTATGGAGCACTATGTGGGGCCATTATACAATATGGAGCACTATGTGGGGCCATTATACTGTATGGAGCACTATGTGGTGCCCATTATACTATGGAACACTATGTGGGCCCATTACATTGTATGGACACTGTGTGGGGCCACTACACTGTATGGAGTACTATCTGAGACTGTTATACTTTATATAAATAAATAATATATATACTTTATATTACACTGTATGGAGCACCATGTGATGCCATTATACTGTATGTAGAACTATGTGGAGGCCATTATACTGTATGTAGCAATATGTGGGGCCTATTATACTGTATGGTGCACTATGTGGGGCCATTTTACTGTATGGAAGGCAATGCAGGCGCCAATTATACTGTATGGAGCACTATGTGGGGCTATTATACTGCATGGAGCACTTTTCTTTGCATCATACTTTATTATTAGGGATGAGCGAGCTCTAAAAAGCTTGGATGCTTGTTGCTCGACCCAAGCAATTCCTAAAACACGCATGCTTGTTTCTATTAACAAGTATAATGGGAGTCAATGGGAATGCCGAGATTTTTTTAAAGCAGACACTATAAGGGTATGTGCACACGTTGCGGATTTACTGCAGATCAGCAGCATTTTTTTCCGTGCAGAAACGCTGCAGATCCGCAAGTGATTTACAGTACAATGTACATCAATGGAAAAAAAAATGCCGTGCTAATGGTGCGGAAAATTCCGCACGGAAAAGCTGCGGATTAAAAGAAGGAGCATGTCACTTCTTTTGTGCGGATCTGCAGCGTTTTTGTACCTATTCCATTATAAAAATCCGCAGGGGTAAAAAAGCATGAAATCCGCACAAAATCCACCTAAAAAAAGCATCAAATCCGCACCTGCGTTTTCTGCCAAGAGATGCAGAATCTGCGCAAGAATTCCAGAGGCAAATCCGCAACGTGTGCACATACCCTAAAGAGGTCTGGGAGGTAGTGAGAATGGAAGGAGAACAGCATGGGAAAAACCCCTGGAAGTATCTCTGACTCCCAAATCCCTGCTGAGAACAATGGTGTCACACTTTTACTACACCTTAAGGAGTGACAATAATAGATTCCAAAACTATGAGAAATTGCATTTTACAGGGAAAAAAAAGTCAAACATTTTTTTTTCCTGTATACTGTAATGACTTGTATATAAGACAACATTTTAAAAGGATTTTAAAAAGATTATAATTTTAATCAAAATTAATTTTTTTCATTAAAAAATAGGAAATTTCAGTTGAATTTATTAAGGAAGCAACAACTGCCACAAATTAGGGACTTAGATACATCCTGTATTAGACATAAAAGAGGGCCTCATACACATTCTGTTCAAATTGTCATGTATTGATACTCCTATACTCATAAAGGCTATGTACTTTTGAGGGTTATATAGCAAGGAAATGTACTCCAGACCATGGAATAATCTATAGGTGGGCAATCTTATACTGATAAGGCTTTTGTTACACTTACTTGGTTTTTTGCGGCACGTTATTGCGGGCCTTTCTTGCGGGCAATATCGCTGCAATTTTCACGGTCTGCCACAATAACGGACCACAAAAAACTTGTGGATCGCAGTTTTTCAGGTTTCCAATACTATGGTATTGAAAGTATAAAAAGTAAAAAGTATTAAAAAAAAAAAAACGGCGTTCCGCAAAACTGGAAGTGACGGTGCACCGTAAAAACAAGCTTCCGTTGTTTTTGTGACCCCATTGATTTTCAAAGGGGGCCGTTTCCGTAAGCCGTGAAAAAGATTGAGCAGGCTCGATCTTTTTTCACAGCTGTAAATACAGCCCTCACCACCATACGGCGCACCGTGGAATTATTGCGGCCCATTTTTGTGGCCCCATAGAAATCTATTGGGGCAGCAAAAATGGACGCAAAACCACGGTAAGTGTAAATGAAACCTAAGGGTAAGTACACAAAATGAGTAAAATTTCTGCACCATTTCTGCATCTCTTGGCAGGAAAATCGCAGCTGTAAAACATGTATTTTCGGTGCATTTTTGCCTGCGTTTTTGATTGATAAGAGAGAAGTCAATGGTAAAAAATGCAGGGCAAAAACGCAGAGAATTGACATGCTGCAGATTATTTTTTGCGGCTCCGGTGCAGGCGTACTTTGTCTGTTAAGGGCAGAGCAAAGTACTGCAGTGCGCAGGCGCCGGGCCTCTCTGACCTTTCCCGGCGCCTGCGCACTGCAGTACTTTGTCTGCCCTGTTGAGGGCAGAGCAAAGTGCGCCTGCGCCAGAGCCACAGCCTGAAGACAAGAAGAGGACATCATCGTATGAAGATAGGAGGTGCCGGACCCGGACCGCCACGCCCATAGGACCCGGACCGCCCCTGGGTGAGTATAATATAACCTGTTTTTCTTACCTTTCAGGTTACATCGGGGGCTTATCTACAGCATTACAGAATACTGTAGATAAGACCCTGATGCCGGTGGCCTTAGCTCATATACGATTTTTGGGTTGATAGATTCCCTTTAATACCAATAAAATTTTGAACACGTTTTTTGAGACTTTTATAACAACAAAATGGACTCCAGACTATGGTATAGTCTATGGATAAGCCATATAATAACAATTATATTTTGAACAAGTATTTTTTAGGCTTTTATAGCAATGAAATATGCCCAAGAAGATGTAATACCCTATGGATGAGCAATATAATTCCAATAAATTTTGAACAAGTTTTTTGAGGGTTATATACCTATACCAACTAAATGGACTCCAGACCATGGAATAGTCTACACTCCCTGACAGAAGTTATGTCGCTTATCCATGTTATGTAAATAAAAGCTTATAACCTGACGTTAAATTCATCCATTGGTTGTATAATTTATTCTTTTGAATGCTGAAACCCTCCGAAATGTGGTTTAGGTTAAGAAAATAAATTGGCATCAATGCAGAAATATTGATCAGTTAATGGACACAGAATGGTCAGATTTTGGCAAGACAAAAGTTTTGTCGCCCATAGAAAGTAATGTGATATGCAAACAAATAATTAACTTAAAATACAAATATATGTTGCATAACTTTGGTGAATGAAGATGTGGTGCTATTAAAGTCATATTTAATATTTTGTGTGACTTTCATGAGCTTGAAGGACTGAATCCATGCGGTTCAACAATGATTCATACAATTTATTAATGAAGTCATCAGGAATAGCAAAGAATGCAGTCTTGCATGCCTCCCAGAGTTCATCTAGATTCTTTGCTTTTGTCTTCCAAGCTTCCTCCTTCATCCTACCCCAAACATGCTCAATGATGTTTATGTCTGGTGACTGGGCTGTCCTTGAGCACCTTGATCTTTTTTGACTGGAGGAACTTTGTTGTAAAGATGGATGTATGAGATGGAGCACCATCCTGCTGCAAAATTTGACCACTTTTATGATTTGGAATATAAGAGGTAGCTAATACTTCTTAATATTTTAGGCAATTATTATTGCCTTCCACCTTGCAAATGTTTTGCACACCCCCATACTGAATGTAACCCCAGACCATGATCTTTTCACCACCAAATGTAACTGTTTTGCGGGTGTATTTTGGATCCATACAAGCTCCAGTAGGTCTCCTGAAGTATTTGCGGCAGCTGTGGTGTAATTCTACTGAAGATTCATCAGAGAAATCCACCTTCTGCCCCTTTTCCTGCGTCCATCTGTTTAGCAGGCTGTGGGACTTTGCAAATGCCACACGGTTTTTTATTTGCCTTTTGCTTAGTGCTGGCTTCTGGGCACTGATTCGACCATGGAGGCCATTTCGAGACAGAATCCTACAAACTGTTCTAGTTGACACAGGGACTTGAGGTGACCAGGCCTCTTGGAGCTCTGCTACAGTGGAAAAGGGGCTTGCTCTGGATTTTCTAACCAACAAACGTTCCTCCTGAGCAGTTGTCTTGTGGGGTCTGCCGGACCTGAGCTTGTGAAACACATCTCCAGTCTCTTCAAATCTTCTTTTTTTAATTATTTGTACTTGATGCCGAGACATATTAAAGGTGCCAGCCACCTCTGCAGTGGATCTGGTCTTCAGCCTCTTGATAATCCAGGCTTTGGTTACAGGGTGGATTTTTGGCATGTTGTCAGAGCTCAAGTTGCAGTTCAAGTGAAGGTCTGGGGTGCTGGGTTTCTTTTTATACACACACATTAATTAACCGATCATTTACTGAGCACAGGTGAGGATGTAAACTAGGATTGGGTGCATTATATGACCAGGCGACAAAACTTTTGCCTTGCCAAAACCTGACTATTCTGTGGCCATTAACTGATCAATATTTCTGCATTGATGCAAATTTATTTTCTTAACCTAAACCACATTTCGGAGGATTTCAGCTTTCAAAAGAATAATTTATACAACCAATGGATGAATTTAACGTCAGGTTATAAGCTTTTATTTACATAACATGGATAAGCGACACAACTTCTGTCAGGGAGTGTATGGGTGATGAATATAATACCAATAAATTTTGAACAAGTTTTTTTTATGCTTTTATAGCAACGACATGTACCAAAGAAGATGTAATACTCTATTGTTGAGCAATATGATACAAATAAATTTGGATCAAGCTTTTGGAGGCTTATATAGCAACTAAATGTACCCAAGAAGATATACTACTCTATTGTTGAGCAATATGATACAAATAAATTTGGATCAAGTTTTTGGAGGATTATAAAGCAACTAAATTTACCCCAAAAGATGTACTATCCTATTTGTAAGCAATATGATCCTGATAACTTTTTAACAAGTTTTTGGAGGCTTATAAAGCAACAAAATGTACTCCAGACCATGGAATAGTGAATAGGTGAGTATTATAATACTCGTAAAAAAAATTTAACTTTTTTTATACTTTTATAGCAACAAAATGTACCAAAGAAGATGTAATACCCTATGGGCAAGCAATATAATACTGATAGTTTTGATCAAGTTTTTTTTAGGCTTTTATAACAACAAAATGGATTCCAGACCACGGAATAGTCTGTGGGTGAGGAATATAATACTGATAAATTCGGAACAAGTTTTTTTGAGGATTGAGCAACGAACTGTACCCAAGATGTAATAACCTATAGATAACCAATATAATACCGCCGTAGTTTGAAAGTTTTTTTGATGGCTATATAACAAGGAAATGTACTCCAGATTATTTTGAACAAGTTTTTTGAGGGTTATAACCCAGCAAAATTTTTAAATGTTTTTTTCCCATCTTCTATATCACAAAAATGTACCCCCGAATACGAAATAGTGTATAGATGAGAAATGTGAAGAAACAATCAAAATTTTAAAACGCTTTTATGTACCGTTTGTGAGGTACCAAGGGAAGAAGTACTAGAAAACAGATGTTTCTCCCCGTTTCATTTCATATGTCTCCCAGTATTGATTGTGAAGCTGTTTATTTCACTGTAATCCGGTCCTGGTTTCTTTAGTGATCAGCGTGGAAAGGACTGGTGCTTCCCCTCCACACATGCAGTCCAGGTTTTGGTCTCCTGACTGCTTCAGCTGATATAATCAAGAGCTGCTGGGATCTCACTCTCTCATCTGCTGGTCTGGGAGCTGACACAGTAAAGGTACCTTCACACGAAACGACATCGCTAGCGATCCGTGACGTTGCAGCGTCCTGGCTAGCGATATCGTTTCGTTTGACACGCAGCAGCGATCAGGATCCTGCTGTGATGTCGCTGGTCGCTGAATAAAGTCCAGAACTTTATTTGGTCGTCCGATCGCCGTGTATCGTTGTGTTTGAAAGCAAAAGCAACGATACCCAGCGATGTTTTACACTGGTAACCAGGGTAAATATCGGGTTACTAAGCGCAGGGCCGCGCTTAGTAACCCGATGTTTACCCTGGTTACCAGCGTAAAAGTAAAAAAAACAAACAGCACATACTCACCTGCGCGTCCCCTGCCGTCTGCTTCCTGCTCTCTGACTGAGCGCCGGCCCTAAAGTGAAAGTGAAAGCACAGCGGTGACGTCACCGCTCTGCTGTTAGGGCCGGAGCTCAGTCAGTGTCAGGAAGCGGACGCTGGGGGACGCATGTAAGTATGTGCTGTTTGTTTTTTTTACTTTTACGCTGGTAACCAGGGTAAACATCGGGTTACTAAGCGCGGCCCTGCGCTTAGTTACCCGATGTTTACCCTGGTTACCCGGGGACCTCGGCATCGTTGGTCGCTGGAGAGCGGTCTGTGTGACAGCTCTCCAGCGATCAAACAGCGACGCTGCAGCGATCAGCATAGTTGTCGCTATCGCTGCAGCGTCGCTTCGTGTGAAGGTACCTTAAGACTGCATGAACTTCTCTGTTATTGTGTAGGTTTATTTTGTAGTTAGAAACTTATTGTTGTTAGTGGCCAGATGGCCTTAGATATTTTATTTCATGTTTGGCACGTGTACAATAAATACGCCTGGTGCATACCTGTGTGGAACTCGCTAGCCTGCTATTGTCTGTTGTGACTCCATGGCCACCTGCTTGGGCCAAAGCAAAGATCCCTGCTAAGCTATATTCCCACAAATGGTGTTTCGAATGCGGGCAATCGTGGCTATTGGACTGTGACTGCAGAGAAAGCGCTCTGTGTATGTCCTGGCTGAAAGCTCCTGTGCTTTTGAAGAGCCAAGAGTCCAGTAATATGGAGGAACTAGTGAAACAGTTATTGCAGGCAAATGTTCAACAACAGCAGACCAATACTTACTTCCAGCAAGCCCAGGACCAGCAAAATCAGATTCAGCAAGAGCAATTGAATGCAATAAAGCAGGCTTTGCTTCGGCAGCCCAAGATGAGAGGGATCGTGCACAAAGTGTTGCTAGTGCACAGAAAGCCGTACAAAAGACTTTGCTTAAAATGACTGCTGATGATGATGTAGAAGCGTATCTCACCGTATTTGAACGTATTGCAGAATGTGAGCATTTACCGGTGGATAGATGGGCTGAAGTGGTTGCTCCATTTCTGAGCGGGGATCCACAAAAGGCCTATTACGATTTAAGTGGAGTGGATGATATGGACTACACCAAATTAAAAGGCGAAACCCTGGCAAGGCTGGGAGTAAACACATATGTACGAGCACAGAGGGTACACTTGTGGACTTTTGTGGAGCATCAGCCAGCCCGCTCACAAATGCATGATCTCATCCATCTAGTAAAAAAATGGCTGCAACCAGAGACTTTGACATCCACAGAGATGGTGGAACGTGTTGTTCTAGACAAGTACCTGCGGTCCTTACCCGCTAAGATACAGAGGTGGGTTGGTCAGGGTGACCCATCTACAGCTGACCAGTTGGTGAATATGGTCGAACGCTACAATGCTTCCGAAAGCCTACTCCAAGGGATGTTATCACCTTGCTGGACTCCCAAGAAATCGCCAGAAAATTCTGCGAAACCTACTTCGTCTTCAAAAGAAGAGAAGGTTGCAATGAAGGCTAGCAGACCCATAAAGGACTATGTAGGCGGTACGGTCTCACAGCAAGCCAGCAGACCCTATCTGGGGTCCCCGGTGAGGAGGCAAGGACCTATACAGTGTTGGCAATGTCGCGGGCTTGGCCATGTAGCAGCTAACTGCCCAATGACTACAGAGCCAATGGACTGTAACGCTATGAGACACCTTTCGTGATATGTACAGTCGGTCTGTGTTGCAGAGGTCCTCACAGGAAATGAACGACATGTGTGTTGCCTTGAGGTCGACGGCCATAGTGTGAATGCCGTCTTGGATTCCGGCAGTCAAGTAACTCTGATACATGCCAGTTTGGTGGACCCTAGAGCCCTGACAAACTTAACCGTGGGCATTAGTTGCATCCATGGTGATGTAAAAAACTAGCCCACTGCCTGGGTCACCCTTGCCACGCCAGTAGGAACCAAAAGACATCAAGCGGCAGTCCTAAAGTCTATGGGACATGACGTAATATTAGGGAGAGACTTTCCCTTATTTTGGGACTTGTGGAGCCTTAAAAATGGCATGGACACTCTAGTTGAGGACGGTGCCGTGGGGCTAGCCCCTGAGCCATTGCAGCAAGATGAAGGGGGGCCCATCTTAGAGGAAACTCCCAGATCTGTAGACTCTCCTCTGGCTGTATATGCAGGCGAGGCAGATGAACTAGAGGAAGCTATAGAAATGCCAGGTCTTGAGGTGGCCCGTGGTAAATTTGGGACCGCTCAGCACCAAGATCCTACTCTGCCAAGGGCATGGGAAAATGTAAAGGTCTCTGAGGGAAGACCATTGTACCCAGGGGCTCAAAATGAGTTCCCACATGTGGCGGTGCAACAGGATATGCTGTATCACATAGACAAAGTACGAGGAGTGGTAGTAGAGCAACTAGTGGTGCCCAAGTCCTTCCGCCAGGTAGTTTTGGAACTGGCCCATAAACATCCCTTGGGGGGACACCTGGCCAGAGAAAACTGACTGCTTCAGCTGATATAATCAAGAGCTGCTGGGATCTCACTCTCTCATCTGCTGGTCTGGGAGCTGACACAGTAAGACTGCATGAACTTCTCTGTTATTGTGTAGGTTTATTTTGTAGTTAGAAACTTATTGTTAGTTAGTGGCCAGACGGCCTTAGATATTTTATTTCATGTTTGGCACGTGTAACCTTGTACGACAAGTGTGTACAATAAATACGCCTGGTGCATACCTGTGTGGAACTCGCTAGCCTGCTATTGTCTGTTGTGACTCCATAGCCACCTGCTTGGGCCAAAGCAAAGATCCCTGCAGCTCTTGATTATATCAGCTGAAGCAGTCAGGAGACCAAAACCTAGACTGCATGTGTGGAGGGGAAGCACCAGTCCTTTCCACGCTGATCACTAAAGAAACCAGGACCGGATTACAGTGAAATAAACAGCTTCACAATCAATACTGGGAGACATATGAAATGAAACGGGGAGAAACATATCTGTTTTCTAGTACTTCTCCCCTTGGTACCTCACACGTTATATACCTCTAAAATGTGACAGAAAGCGTGTAATACTGTATGGATAAATAATCTAATCCTGAACTATTTTTCAACGATTTTTATAAGATTTACATACCACTGTAATGAAACAATAACTGTGTTAAACTGTATCGATGATTCATTGAATCATAGCAAAATTTTGAACAAAAATATTTTGAAAGTGTAGTTGATGACCTTATAAAGTCATGAAGGCTTTGCCGGAAAGTGTAAAGCCAGACAGCAATTATGATGAGGGTCATACATAGACCACTGACAGGCAAAAACTGGTGGACCTCATTAAAATATGAAATATTACAAACACTTTATGTGCTGGTGTCATCTGGTGGTATGGAAAAGTGTGGGCTATTCCAGGCTTTGTTAATTTTTATGAGAGTGAGCCTGTCTGGATTTTCCATTGACAGGCGAAAGCACCTGTCTGTTATGACCCCTGGATGCACTAAGAACCCGCTCAGACAAGATGCTAGCAGTAGGGTAGCACAAGACCTCCATGGCATAGAGCGATAGCTCATGCCAGGTGTCCAGCTTTGAGACTCATTAGTTGAAAGTCGCAGCGGAATTAGGGAGTACGCTGGTTTGGTCAGCCAGGTATTGCTTGACCATCTAAAAAAACGTTTCTCTCCTTGTCAAAAATAACCGGTTATCAGGCCCTGGGTGCTGGGCTTGTGTCATGAAATTGGCCAACACCTTCGACAGTGTACTGCCTCTGCTGTGTGTCTCCCTCGCCACTCCTCTTTGGTTGTGCAAGGAAGCTTGCTCCCTGCTGCTTGCATCTGATGACTATTTTTTTAACATTTTCCACAATGGCCTTGTAGTAAAGTACCATTTTAAAAGACCTCTCCACCTCAGGAAGAAGATATTCAAATTTCTCCTTATAGCATGTGTCCAGCAGGGTGAACAGCAGGGTGAACAACCAGGACTCTTTTTTGCCAAGATGAATGTAACGTGAGGGTCACAGGAAAGGCAGTAGTACATAAAATCAGCTATATGTGGCAAGCTCCATACAGACAACACTTCTCTGTCTCCACCATGATGACGACTCTCTATCACCTCCTCGTCCTCCTACGTCTCTTCCTCCTTATTCCCATCCTCAGCCCATCTACTTAGGAAAGACAAAATGAAGGATGTGTGGCTACTAGCCTCTGTTGACCTAGCCACCAGCTCCTGTTCCTCCTCCTCCTCAGTGTCCATTTCCTCGTTACCCACTCCGCGCTGAGCAGATGGGATGAGGCTGGGCTGGCAACAATCTATGTGTGTTATGTCTTCCTCCATCTCCTCCTGGTTCGCATGCAAAAATTCATGTTTAATTGTGAGCAGCGACTGTTTAAGTAGGCAGAGAAGCGAGATAGTTGCGCTAACTATGGCAACATTGCTGCTCACGATCTTTGTGGAGTCCTCAAAGTCTTGGAGAACGAAAACAAATATCACACATCCATGCCCACTCTTCAGTTGTTATGTGCAGAGGCTGTCCAGAATACAGACGGGCGTGTTGGAGCTGGTATTCAACCACTAGTCTCTTCTGCTCACAAAGCCTTGCCAGCATGTGCAGTGTGGAGTTCCAGCATGTGGTGATGTCGCACATCAATCGGAGAGCTAGCACTTGCACGCACTACTGCAGCACTGCCAGAGCAGCGGCAGATGTAGCTGACTTGTGGAAATGGGAAATGGGCGCTGACATGGCACACCTTGACCAGAAGCTCTGGGAAATCTGGGTATGTTTTCAGAAACCGATGAACTACCAAGTTGAGCACATGTGCTAAACATGGTATGTGTGTGAGCTTGCCAAGTTTCACAGCCGCCACTAGGTTACGCCCATTATCACACACGTCCATGCCCGGTTGGAGGTTCAGTGGCAAAAACCACAGATCTGTCTGGTCTGTTGTTATTCCTTAAAGTAACTCTGCTGCGGTGTGCGGTTTGTCTCCTAGACAAATGAGCTATAGCGGAGCCTGCTGCCACTTCGCTGAAGCAGTGCTGCAAAACTTTCAGTTTCTGGTGGATGTGGACGACGTGCTCTGAAATACGATATCGGAGATGGAGGTGCTGGAGGGTGTGCAGAATCTGCTGTAGGAGATGCAGGAAACCCTGATAGGACTAAGTTCAGGAATCCTCAGCGTCGGGAGCACATTTGCCATGCCAGGGTATGAGGCGTTAGTATGTAATAAATTATACTGTGTATCAGTATTATTGTAACCCATACATAAAAGCTTATAAATATATTGCGACTTGTATTGATAAGAGCCGTGTTAAATATATTGTGTTAGATAGTATAAAATACATGCGTTTGAAGTCGCTCGTACAACAGTGGTTGATATAACATATGAACCACATCTAAATATGTGCGGCTGACATGAACAGAGATCAGCTGAATTGTGATCTCTGTAGGCAGATCACAGCTGTGGATCTGCCACAAATGCAATCTCACTACTGTCTGTGTGTGGGTGCCACATCTAAAAGCTGAAGGTGCAGTCACGTTGTGTGAATAATGCACTAAAGGTATACTATTGCTGATGTACTGTGCTAGACAGACTGTCAGTCTGTTCCCGGCACCATCTCACTCTAGGACGTGGCCATTCCGAGATTGTCAGTCTGATCACAGTTGTATCATGCCGCACTATTATCAGTTTATATAGGCTGCCTCATAATTTATTCTGAGTCATTACCCAGACATAAACTTTGGGATTTAAAGTCCCTGACGCGCGTTTCGCCGGTATACTGGCTTGTTCTAAGGGCCCAGAGCTGATTTCTGCTCATCAGTCGCACACATTTTGATGTGGTTCGCATACTTTATCAATTACTGTCTGTAGCCGAATTTAATTTTGGCCCTCTGTGTATTTTAAGTTTGACATCGGTGCTTTATGTGTGTAGTAAGTATTTTGAACCTACAGGTGCTTCACAGAATATTATAACATTGGGACATAGAAATAAAACATTTTAGTGGTAAAAATATTATTTTTTTATTTGTTGCAAATGTAGCGCCCCCACCGCCGCAGGGCCGAGGGGTACCCGGTACCGGGCCTAAGGGTCTCTGCTTCTGGGGTTGTCACGGCGGCTAGGCCCCGGTCCGTGACCCTGCCGTGGGGTGCACAGTGAATGATAGGTGTGGATGTTGGTAGTGGTGGTGCGGTGCAGTAAATAACGAGGACACCAGGTTGCAGTCTCTTTACCTCTTTACTGAAGATCTCTGAGTCCACAGTCCAGAATACGGTTCACCAGGCTGCGCAAGTCCGGCCGGTCCAATGGCACCTCCAGAGTTCTCTTCACAGGTGGAAATCGGTGCCTTCCTTCTAGCGCTATGTGTTGCGGTCCTTCCCTGCTGTGCTTACGGAAAGTCCCCACAACTGTTGTGTCTGTTTCTTAAGTTCCCTCACAACTCGATTAAATGATGTTCTTCTAATCCTCCATCCCTCCCTGATGTTCTGGTTGGGACGGCACCCGTTTGACGGGTAGGCTCGGAGCTCTTCCGGGACCCTAGAGTCGCCCCTCTCCACAAGGTGCCCCCCAAGACTTCATAGGTGATTTGTGTGAGACAGCCCACCTAAGACTGACTGTCCTGCCGCTGTTTAGAGTATTGCTTGAAGCTGAATGTTATAATACTCCCTCGGCGTTCCGGCCACCGGTAGTGCGCCTCAGTAGGGTGTTGCTCCGGTCTTACAGCACGACCCCTACTGGTATTCTCCTATTGCTTGATCTCGTTTCTCACTCAGCACAATCTATCTCGCTTCTAGTCCTTTCTTGGGCCCCGCCGCTTCCCGGAGCTGGCGCGGACCCGTTACGTTCTTTCCAATGCCAAGCCTCTGTCAGGATCCCACCCCTGGCAGAGACCCTACTGTATCTTCCCCTACAACACCCTCTGCCACAAGGTGTTGCCTGGTTCCAACCCAGTCAGCTTTCTCATCTAACTTCCTGCCTGACCCCCAGTTTACCCACTATGGTGGGGAGTGGTGTTGTGAATTTACTTTTTGCTCCCTCTAGTGGTTACTAGTTTTTTGACTCTGGTTTTTCTGTCATTCCTTTTATCCGCACCTGGGTCGTTAGTTAAGGGTGTTGCTATTTAAGCTCCCTGGACCTTCAGTTCAATGCCTGGCAACGTAGTTATCAGAGCTAGTCTGCTGTGCTCTTGTCTACTGATCCTGGTTCCAGTTATATCAGCTAAGTCCGCTTTTTGCTTTTTGCTATTTTGTTTTGGTTTTGTATTTTTGTCCAGCTTGTTCCAAATATATATCCTGACCTTTGCTGGAAGCTCTAGGGGGCTGGTGTTCTCCCCCCGGACCGTTAGACGGTTCGGGGGTTCTTGAATTTCCAGTGTGGATTTTGATAGGGTTTTTGTTGACCATATAAGTTACCTTTCTTTATTCTGCTATCAGTAAGCGGGCCTCTCTGTGCTAAACCTGGTTCATTTCTGTGTTTGTCATTTCCTCTTACCTCACCGTTATTATTTGTGGGGGGCTTCTATCCAGCTTTGGGGTCCCCTTCTCTGGAGGCAAGAAAGGTCTTTTGTTTTCCTCTACTAGGGGTAGCTAGATTCTCCGGCTGGAGCGTGTCATCTAGAATCAACGTAGGAATGATCCCCGGCTACTTCTAGTGTTGGCGTTAGGAGTAGATATATGGTCAACCCAGCTACCACTGCCCTATGAGCTGGATTTTTGTATTCTGCAGACTTCCACGTTCCTCTGAGACCCTCGCCATTGGGGTCATAACAGTTTGCCAGGCCAGTATTAAATGTTTAATGCATTGCAGAAGAGGGATTATAAGAAAGAAGATTCTGAGTTTTTTTTTTTTTTTTTCTTCTTCCCCTTTACCTCAGAGTGGCTATGCTTGCTGCAGACATGAATGTCCAGACCTTGATTACAAGTGTGGACCAGCTGGCTACTCGTGTGCAGGGCATACAAGACTATGTTATCAGTAATCCTAGGTCAGAACCTAAAATACCGATTCCTGAACTGTTTTCCGGAGACAGGTTTAAGTTTAGGAATTTTGTGAATAATTGTAAATTGTTTTTGTCCCTGAGACCCTGTTCATCTGGAGACTCTGCTCAGCAAGTAAAAATTGTTATTTCGTTCTTACGGGGCGACCCTCAGGATTGGGCTTTTTCGCTGGCGCCAGGAGATCCGGCATTGGCTGATATTAATGCGTTTTTTCTGGCGCTCGGTTTACTTTATGAGGAACCCAATCTTGAGATTCAGGCAGAAAAGGCCTTGCTGGCTATGTCTCAGGGGCAGGACGAGGCTGAAGTGTACTGCCAAAAATTTCGGAAATGGTCCGTGCTCACACATTGGAACGAGTGTGCACTGGCCGCTAATTTTAGAAATGGCCTTTCTGAAGCCATTAAGAATGTTATGGTGGGTTTTCCCATTCCCACAGGTCTGAATGATACTATGGCACTGGCTATTCAAATTGACCGGTGGTTGCGGGAGCGCAAAACCGCAAATTCCCTCATGGTGTTGTCTGAACAGACACCTAATTCGGTGCAATGTGATAGAAAAATCGCAAATTCCCTCATGGTGTTGTCTGAACAGACACCTGATTTAATGCAATGTGATAGAATCCTGACTAGAAATGAGCAGAAAATTCATAGACGCCGGAATGGCTTGTGCTACTACTGTGGTGATTCTACACATATTATCTCAGCATGCTCTAAACGTATAGCTAAGGTTGTTAGTCCTGTCACCGTTGGTAATTTGCAACCTAAATTTATTCTGTCTGTAACTTTGATTTGCTCACTGTCGTCTTTTCCTGTCATGGCGTTTGTAGATTCAGGTGCTGCCCTGAGTCTTATGGATCTGTCATTTGCTAAGCACTGTGGTTTTACTCTTGAACCATTAGAAAATCCTATTCCTCTTAGGGGTATTGATGCTACGCCATTGGCAGCAAATAAACCGCAGTATTGGACACAGGTTACCATGTGCATGACTCCTGAACACCGCGAGGTGATACGTTTCCTGGTTTTACATAAAATGCATGATTTGGTTGTTTTAGGGCTGCCATGGTTACAGACCCATAATCCAGTCCTGGACTGGAAGGCTATGTCAGTCTCAAGTTGGGGCTGTCGTGGTATTCATGGGGATTCCCTGCCTGTGTCTATTGCTTCTTCTACGCCTTCGGAAGTTCCGGAGTATTTGTCTGATTATCAGGATGTCTTCAGTGAGTCTGAGTCCAGTGCACTGCCTCCTCATAGGGACTGTGACTGTGCTATAGATTTGATCCCAGGCAGTAAATTTCCTAAGGGAAGACTGTTTAATCTGTCGGTACCTGAACATACCGCTATGCGTTCATATATCAAGGAGTCTCTAGAGAAAGGACATATTCGTCCGTCTTCTTCCCCTCTTGGTGCGGGATTCTTTTTTGTGGCAAAAAAGGACGGATCTTTGAGACCTTGTATTGATTATCGGCTTTTAAATAAGATCACTGTCAAATTTCAGTATCCTTTACCGCTGTTGTCTGACTTGTTTGCCCGGATTAAAGGTGCCAAGTGGTTCACCAAGATAGATCTTCGTGGTGCGTACAACCTTGTGCGCATTAAGCAAGGTGATGAATGGAAAACCGCATTCAATACGCCCGAAGGTCATTTTGAGTACTTGGTGATGCCTTTTGGGCTCTCCAATGCGCCTTCAGTTTTTCAGTCCTTTATGCATGACATTTTCCGGAAGTATCTGGATAAATTTTTGATTGTTTATCTGGATGATATTTTGGTTTTTTCTGATAATTGGGATTCGCATGTGGAGCAGGTCAGGTTGGTCTTTAAAATTTTGCGTGAAAATTCTTTGTTTGTCAAGGGCTCAAAGTGTCTCTTTGGTGTACAGAAGGTTCCCTTTTTGGGGTTCATTTTTTCCCCTTCTGCTGTGGAGATGGACCCAGTCAAGGTCCGAGCTATTCTTGATTGGACTCAGCCCTCGTCAGTTAAGAGTCTACAGAAGTTCTTGGGTTTCGCTAACTTCTACCGTCGTTTTATCGCTAATTTTTCTAGCATTGTGAAACCTTTGACGGATATGACCAAGAAGGGCTCCGATGTAGCTAACTGGGCTCCTGCTGCCGTGGAGGCTTTCCAGGAGTTGAAACGCCGGTTTAATTCGGCGCCTGTTTTGTGCCAGCCCGATGTCTCACTTCCCTTTCAGGTTGAGGTGGATGCTTCAGAGATTGGAGCAGGGGCCGTTTTGTCGCAGAGAGGCCCTGGTTGCTCTGTTATGAAACCTTGTGCCTTTTTCTCTAGGAAGTTTTCGCCTGCCGAGCGAAATTATGATGTGGGCAATCGGGAGTTGTTGGCCATGAAATGGGCATTTGAGGAGTGGCGTCATTGGCTCGAGGGTGCTAAGCATCGTGTGGTGGTCTTGACTGATCACAAAAATCTGATGTATCTCGAGTCTGCTAAACGCCTTAATCCGAGACAGGCCCGCTGGTCATTGTTTTTCTCCCGCTTTGATTTTGTTGTCTCGTATTTACCAGGTTCAAAGAATGTGAAGGCCGATGCTCTTTCTAGGAGCTTTGTGCCTGATGCTCCTGGAGTCGCTGATCCTGTTGGTATTCTTAAAGATGGAGTTATCTTGTCAGCTATTTCTCCGGATCTGCGACGTGTGTTGCAGAGATTTCAGGCTGATAGGCCTGAGTCTTGTCCACCTGACAGACTGTTTGTCCCGGATAAGTGGACCAGCAGAGTCATTTCCGAGGTTCATTCCTCGGTGTTGGCAGGTCACCCGGGAATTTTTGGCACCAGAGATCTGGTGGCCAGGTCCTTTTGGTGGCCTTCCTTGTCAAGGGATGTGCGGTCATTTGTGCAGTCCTGTGGGACTTGTGCTCGAGCTAAGCCTTGCTGTTCTCGTGCCAGCGGTTTGCTCTTGCCCTTGCCTGTCCCGAAGAGACCTTGGACACATATCTCCATGGATTTCATTTCTGATCTTCCGCTATCCCAGGGCATGTCCGTTATCTGGGTGATATGTGATCGCTTCTCAAAGATGGTCCATTTGGTTCCTTTGCCTAAGCTGCCTTCCTCTTCCGATCTGGTTCCTGTGTTTTTCCAGAACGTGGTTCGTTTGCACGGCATCCCTGAGAATATTGTGTCAGACAGAGGATCCCAGTTCGTTTCCAGATTCTGGCGATCCTTTTGTAGTAGGATGGGCATTGATTTGTCGTTTTCGTCTGCTTTCCATCCTCAGACTAATGGACAGACGGAGCGAACCAATCAGACTTTGGAGGCTTATTTGAGGTGTTTTGTCTCTGCTGATCAGGACGATTGGGTGACATTCTTGCCGTTGGCTGAGTTTGCCCTTAATAATCGGGCTAGTTCCGCCACCTTGGTTTCGCCTTTTTTCTGCAACTCTGGTTTCCATCCTCGCTTTTCTTCGGGTCATGTGGAGCCTTCTGACTGTCCTGGGGTGGATTCTGTGGTGGATAGGTTGCAGCGGATCTGGAATCATGTGGTGGACAACTTGAAGTTGTCACAGGAGAGGGCTCAGCGCTTTGCCAACCGCCGCCGCGGTGTGGGTCCCCGACTACGCGTTGGGGATTTGGTATGGCTTTCTTCCCGCTTTGTTCCTATGAAGGTCTCCTCTCCCAAATTTAAACCTCGTTTTATTGGGCCTTACAAGATATTGGAAATCCTTAATCCTGTATCTTTTCGTCTGGATCTTCCTGTGTCGTTTGCTATTCACAATGTATTTCATAGGTCCTTGTTGCGGCGGTACATTGTGCCTATAGTTCCTTCTGCTGAGCCTCCTGCTCCGGTGTTGGTTGAGGGCGAGTTGGAGTACGTGGTGGAGAAGATCTTGGATTCTCGCCTCTCCAGGCGGAGGCTTCAGTACCTGGTCAAGTGGAAGGGCTATGGTCAGGAGGATAATTCCTGGGTGGTCGCCTCTGATGTTCATGCGGCCGATTTAGTTCGTGCCTTTCATGCCGCTCATCCTGATCGCCCTGGTGGTCGTGGTGAGGGTTCGGTGACCCCTCACTAAGGGGGGGGTACTGTTGTGAATTTACTTTTTGCTCCCTCTAGTGGTTACTAGTTTTTTGACTCTGGTTTTTCTGTCATTCCTTTTATCCGCACCTGGGTCGTTAGTTAAGGGTCTTGCTATTTAAGCTCCCTGGACCTTCAGTTCAATGCCTGGCAACGTAGTTATCAGAGCTAGTCTGCTGTGCTCTTGTCTACTGATCCTGGTTCCAGTTATATCAGCTAAGTCCGCTTTTTGCTTTTTGCTATTTTGTTTTGGTTTTGTATTTTTGTCCAGCTTGTTCCAAATATATATCCTGACCTTTGCTGGAAGCTCTAGGGGGCTGGTGTTCTCCCCCTGGACCGTTAGACGGTTCGGGGGTTCTTGAATTTCCAGTGTGGATTTTGATAGGGTTTTTGTTGACCATATAAGTTACCTTTCTTTATTCTGCTATCAGTAAGCGGGCCTCTCTGTGCTAAACCTGGTTCATTTCTGTGTTTGTCATTTCCTCTTACCTCACCGTTATTATTTGTGGGGGGCTTCTATCCAGCTTTGGGGTCCCCTTCTCTGGAGGCAAGAAAGGTCTTTTGTTTTCCTCTACTAGGGGTAGCTAGATTCTCCGGCTGGAGCGTGTCATCTAGAATCAACGTAGGAATGATCCCCGGCTACTTCTAGTGTTGGCGTTAGGAGTAGATATATGGTCAACCCAGCTACCACTGCCCTATGAGCTGGATTTTTGTATTCTGCAGACTTCCACGTTCCTCTGAGACCCTCGCCATTGGGGTCATAACAGAGTGGCCTAATGAATAGCACCCTTAGCTCCCCCCGGAGGCCCAGCTGTGAAATGTATTGGTGTCTGTGATACCTGATCAGATGAACTCCTTCAGTGCCATCGGACGCACCGTAGCTCCCCATAGTGGCGGAGCCACAGTACTGCAACGACCAGGACTCTGGGGCGCTGCACAAATATGTTAGTTACACAAGGGTTAGTAGGTGAAACTAGACCAAGAAATTTGTCCCGAATGCAGTGATATCATTGGAAGATTGGAGATTTTGCTAAAAGAGTTTGCAGGCGTCATCTGCGGAGCCCCGAAGGTGCAAGAACAGCACCTCTAGAATTGACAATTTTTGCCCACTGTTCCTTGCAGTAACATTTCAAATTTATCAGATTGTGAGAGAATCTTCTATGTCCAGGACTCTTCAAATCAACCCACAGATTTTCAATTGAATTCTGATCAGAAGTGAAGTCGGTAACAGAGTGCATTGTGCTTGCACAGTGTAAGTAAAAAAAGAACAAGCAGAGACCAGCGCGCTGCCCCTGCAAGTGACCTCATAGAGTTGATGCTTTTTTTAAAAGCAGAGAATCGTCACACTAAATATTGATTTAAATAAATTTCTCTTTTGTTGATTCACTTTCCATTATTTTCATTGATAAAAATAAACTAATAATTATTATTCATCAAATAATTTGCATCTTTTTTCAGGTTGTTTGATGTAAAAATAAGAAAACTAAACAACAAGGTGACCCTTAGTGTGAAACATTTTTGCACAGCTGCCTAAAACTTTTGCACAGTACTGTAAAAAGTCACATCAAGCACTACATATGCATGCTGCATCATAAGAGAAATAAAACCAGTATGAAAGTCACATAAAGCACTACTTACAGCATGCCTCCCAACTTTTGAAAAACAGTAAGCAGAATAAACCCGTGGCCAAACCTCAATCCACGCCCATTTACCATTACTTTCTGCCCTAGCAGGCAGACATGTCAGACGGGCGGTGGTAGTGAGAAAAAGTCATATAGAGAAAAAATACCGCACACTCAAAACTGGTATGATGCAAGAAGGTATATGCCAAATTTATTTAAGGTAACAAAAAAAGTTGCCACATAGAAAATAGGAACCAACGTTTCGACCCTCCCGAGTCTTATTCATGGGGTTACTTGATTTTTGAGAATAAACACATAAGTGGCAAGAATGAAGATGGGCGAGCTGTCCCTTGCTGTATAGCCAGTGAAGGCCTAAGTGTCCCTGGAGAGAGGAGCTCCAAAGAGAGTGGTCGTCACTTCAGTGGTGAGCCTTGAATGTCCCTTGTTACTGGATCAGCGGTGCTCCCGCACCCTGCTGGTGCCAACAGGGCGTGGGAGCACCGCTGATCCAGTAACACGGGACATGCAAGGCTCACCACTGAAGTGACGACCACTCTCTTTGGAGCTCCTCTTTCCAGGGACACTTAGGCCTTCACTGGCTATACAGCAAGGATATGCATTAAAGGGACAGCTCACCCATCTTCACTCACCCACTTAAGTGTTTATTCTCAAAAATCAAGTAACTCCACGAATAAGACCCGGGAGGGTCGAAACGTTGGGTTCCTGTTTTCTATGTGACAACTTTTTTTGTTACCTTAAATAAATTTGGCATATACCTTCTTGCATCATACCAGTTTTGAGTGTGCGGTATTTTTTCTCTATACGGTTTATTGGACCACATGGCCCGTTTTACCAGCACCTCCTTGCCTCTGACCTGAGTGCACACCATTATCCTCTTATATGTGAGAAAAAGTCAGACGCCCAAGACTGCAGGATGCTGACGCAAATCCAGGACTGTCCACTGTAACCGGGACAGTTAGAAACTACTGTAGAGCCGAGCTACATTATGAGAGAAAATGTTTCCAGTGTAAATGGTGACAAAAATCACTACATATTGTAGTGTATTACATGGCAAAATTATTGAAGGGGTCTATGTTTCTCCCAGATTATTGTTATATACTGAGGACAGGGTTAAGTTTTAGCACTACAGGTCCTGATGAGCGGCACCTGGCTAGTTCCCCATATATCCAGGCTATGTGTTCACCTTAGTTACTTTTTGAGCATGGGTAGGGAGAAAAGACACATGTCTCTGAGAGGAGCCTGCACAGACCGAGAATTGCTGGTTGCTATACATTGTTGTGGTGTTTTGTGACTGGACTGGGGCTAGCTCAGCCAAGTCTGCATAGTCAGGGTTTATATTGTTTAGTTAGCTCATGGACGAGGCTAGGGATTCATGTTTATACTTTTGTTTTTCTGTGCCGTGCATCCAGTGAAAATAAAGTGACACCAGTTAAACGCGTTGTGGCTTCCAGAGTTCTCCTTGTGTGCTACAGAGAGCCCTTACCACACCTTTTAATCTGGGAAAGATGACCCTATATGATGGCTACATCACAATATCTATATGCATGCTGCATAAAGAGAGGAACCTATGTGGTGCCCCAGGGTCCTGGAAGTCACAGTAGCATTCCTTTCTAGGGTTGAGCAAAACGGATCGGACAAATTCAAAAATTGCCGACTTTCGGCAAAGTCGGGTTTCATTAAACCCGACCCAATCCTAGTGTGGGATCGGCCATGAGGTCGGCGATCTCCGCGCCAAAGTCGCGTTTCATATGACGTGTTAAGCGCCATTTTTCAACCAATGAAGGAGGACGCAGAGTGTGGGCAGTGTGATGACATAGGTCTCGGTCCCCACCATCCTAGAGAAGGGCATGACAGTGATTGGCTTGCTTTCTGCGGCGTCACAGGGGGTATAAAGGGGCGTGCACGCCGAACGCCATCTTACTTCTGCCGATCTTAGCATAGGGAGAGGTTGCTGCAGCTTCATCAGAAGAAGGGATATAGTTAGGGAGGGAAGATCAAACCCCAAACCGCTTGTGCTGTAGCGATTTCCACTGTCCAACACCACCTTTTTTTTGCAAGGACAGTGGAGGCTATATTTTTGTGCATCAGCTCTGTAGCTTATTAGGCTGCCTTATAAGGCTCCCTGATAGCTGCCTTGCTGTTTGCACGCTGCTGTGCAAACCAACTGCTTTTTTAAAAGCAAAAATCCTGTTGCTCCTTTCTGCACAGTTATCTTGTTTATTTGTCCACACTTTTGTGTGCAGCAGTCCTTTGTATTGCTGCCATACTTGTCCTGAGATCATTGTAGGGAGATTGAAATTGTACTACACTCCTTGTATTTTTTCATATATCTTCCAGCCACTTTCTGCCACTTACATTGTGTTGTGTTATACACTGGGCCTGAGTTTTGGTGCAGTCTCCCCCCCAAAAAAGGGAGATTCAAATTGTCACAAAGTGGATATACGTCAGTTCTGTTAGTTTGTCGTATATCAGCCAGGCACGTTCTGCCACTTGCATTGTGTTATGTTATTCACTGGGCCTGAGTTTTGGTGCAGTCTCCCCCCCAAAAAAGGGAGATTCACATTGTCACAAAGTGGATATACGTCAGTTCTGTTAGTTTGTCATATATCAGCCAGCCACGTTCTGCCACTTGCATTGTGTTATGTTATTCACTGGGCCTGAGTTTTGGTGCAGTTTCCCCCCCAAAAAAGGGAGATTTAAATTCTCAACAAGTTTATATACACCTTCTACCTTGTTTTACAGTACCATATAACGGTTGTTATTTTGGTTAGATTTTCCCAAAAATGAGGAAGTCTGGTGGAAGAGGCCATGGGCGGTCGTTGCCAGCTGGTACTGATGGTGGTGGTGGTGGTGGAGCATCTGGTGGTAGTGGGAAAAGCAAAATAGCACCTAAGGCTGGAGGTGTTGAGCCAGCATCATCGTCTGGCTACACAAGGCCTCGAAGGCTCCCTTATCTTGGAGTAGGAAAACCGCTTTTAAAGCCAGAGCAGAAGGAAAAAGTTATGGCTTTCCTTGCTGACTCAGCCTCTAGCTGTTTTGCCTCCTCTTCAGAAAGTTCAAAATATAAAAGCAGCGAGTCGTCAGTGGATGCTCCCGGTCAGGAACAAGACGTTTCCTTGTGTCCTTCACCCAAACCAAAAGTGAAGGATGCATCAGGCGACACTACAGGTTTCTCCATGGAGCTCTTTACACATACCGTGCCTGGGTTAGAAAGGGAAATTATCTGCCCATTACAAGATGAATCGGACATGGAGTGCACTGATGCACAGCCACAGCTAGATTATTATGCTGTTCCATTGACTCAGATCACTACATTGCCCTCGCAGTGTACTCAGCCAGAATCTGACCCTGATGAGACTATGGTGCCCCGTCGCGAACGCTATAGCACCTTACACGGTGACACAGAGGAAGGTGCACATGACATTGAAGAGAAGGTGATAGCTGACCCAGTTGTTGACCCAGATTGGCAGCCATTGGGGGAAGAGGGTGCCGCTGCCAGTAGCTCAGAAGCGGAGGAGGATGATCCGCAGCAGCCATCTACACTCACTGGCCACTTTATTAGGTACACCTGTCCAACTTCTTGTTAACACTTAATTTCTAATCAGCCAATCACATGGCGGCAACTCAGTGCATTTAGGCATGTAGACATGGTCAAGACAATCTCCTGCAGTTCAAACCGAGCATCAGTATGGGGAAGAAAGGTGATTTGAGTGCCTTTGAACGTGGCATGGTTGTTGGTGCCAGAAGGGCTGGTCTGAGTATTTCAGAAACTGCTGATCTACTGGGATTTTCACGCACAACCATCTCTAGGGTTTACAGAGAATGGTCCGAAAAAGAAAAAAAATCCAGTGAGCGGCAGTTCTGTGGGCGGAAATGCCTTGTTGATGCCAGAGGTCAGAGGAGAATGGGCAGACTGGTTCGAGCTGATAGAAAGGCAACAGTGACTCAAATCGCCACCCGTTACAACCAAGGTAGGCCTAAGAGCATCTCTGAACGCACAGTGCGTCGAACTTTGAGGCAGATGGGCTACAGCAGCAGAAGACCACACCGGATACCACTCCTTTCAGCTAAGAACAGGAAACTGAGGCTACAATTTGTACAAGCTCATCGAAATTGGACAGTAGAAGATTGGAAAAACGTTGCTTGGTCTGATGAGTCTCGCTTTCTGCTGCGACATTCGGATGGTAGGGTCAGAATTTGGCGTAAACAACATGAAAGCATGGATCCATCCTGCCTTGTATGGAGCATCTTTGGGATGTGCAGCCGACAAATCTGCGGCAACTGTGTGATGCCATCATGTCAATATGGACCAAAATCTCTGAGGAATGCTTCCAGCACCTTGTTGAATCTATGCCACGAAGAATTGAGGCAGTTCTGAAGGCAAAAGGGGGTCCAACCCGTTACTAGCATGGTGTACCTAATAAAGTGGCCGGTGAGTGTACATCGCAACAGCTGTCATCTGGCAGGCCCGTATCAGGCCAAAAATGTTTGTCAAAAACAAAAACAGTTTTAGGACAGCGTGGCCATCCGGTGAAAGTAGCACAGCGTGCAATGCCTGAAAAGGTATTCCATAGTAGGAACAGTGTAGTGTGGCAATTTTTTAACCAAGATCCGAATGATCAGTGCAAAGTTATCTGTAAGAAATGCTCAAAGACCTTTAGCAGAGGGAAGAATCTCCAAAATTTAAATACAACGTGCATGCTTAGACATTTAACCAGCATGCACTTGCAAGTCTGGACTAACTACCAAACGTCCCGTACCGTTGGTGCACCTGCTCAGAATGAAGGTAGTCAGCAATGCTACATTGCTTCCCTCACTGTAAGCCCACAGGTTAGGACACCACCAGCAGCAAATGTGGAGGTATCGTCGCAAGGCTAAAGAAGTCAGGGAATCACAAGGTTTTTGGTAGGAAACACTGTATGTGGGCCAACATCAAGAATACCATCACCAACCCTCTCTCAATCAACCATGTCCACCACCACCACCACCACCGCTAGTTCCACCATATGCAGCTCTCCAGTCCAGCTCACCCTACAAGAGGCTCTCGTTAGGAAAAGAAAGTACTCATCCTCTCAACCGCGTACACGGGGTTTGAACGCCCACATTGCTAGACTAATCTCGTTAGAGATGATGCCCTACTGGTTGGTTGAAAGCGAAGATTTCAAAGACCTGATGGCCTACGTAGTACCACGCTATGACCTATCCAGTCAGCACTTCTTTGCGAGAATAGCCATCCCAGCCCTCCACCAGCATGTCAAAGACCGCATTGTCCATGCACTAAGGCAATCAGTCAGTGGAAAGGTGCACCTCACAACAGATGCATGGACCAGTAGGCATGGCCAGGGACGTTACGTGTCCATCACGGTGCACTGGGTTAATGTGGTGGATGCAGGGTCCACAGGGGACAGCCATAGTGGGACAGTTCTGCCTAGCCCACGGTCTAGGAAACAGTTGGCTGTAGGCGTTCGCCACCCCTCCTCCTCCTCCTCCTCCAGAAGCGAAAGCTCGTCCACAGAGCGCAGTCGCATGACCACTCCATCCGCAGCTGCCAGTGTTGCACACGAGGTGTCCCATTATCGAACAGCTAGTGGTAAGCATCAGCAGGCTGTGTTACAAATGAAGTGTTTGGGCGACAACAGACACACCGCGGAAGTACTGGCCGAGTACTTGCAGCAAGAAACTCAGTCATGGCTGGGCAGTGTACATCTTGAGGCAGGCAAGGTAGTGAGTGATAACGGAAGGAATTTTATGGCTGCTATAGCCCTTTCAGAACTGAAACACATACCTTGCCTGGCTCACACCTTGAACCTGGTGGTGCAGTGCTTCCTGAAAAATTATCCGGGTTACCAGCCCTGCTCCTGAAGGTGTGAAGACTTTGCTCGCACATCCGCCGGTCGCCCGTACACTCCAGCCGTATGCTGAACCATCAGCGATTGCTGAATCTTCCCCAGCACCGCCTAATATTCGACGTTGCAACAAGGTGGAACTCCACACTGCACATGGTTCAGAGGCTGTGCGAACAGAGGAGTGCTGTCATTTATTTGTGGGAGGATACACATACACGGGCAGGCACTTGGATGGCAGACATGGAGTTGTCTGGTGTGCAGTGGTCGAAGCTACAAGACCTCTGTCAAGTCCTTCAGTGTTTTGAGGAATGCACACGGCTGGTAAGTGCAGACGACGCCATCATAAGCATAAGCATCCCACTAATGCGTCTGCTGATGCAAAGTTTGACGCACGTTAAGGAGCAGGCGTCTGCAGCCGAGGAGGAGGGAAGCCTTGATGACAGTCAGTCATTGTCTGCTCAGGGAACTCTCTGGACGAGGTGGCGGATGAAGTGGAGGAGGAGGAGGATGATGGGGATGAATATTTATGGGAGGAGGATGCTTCTCAGGGGGCAATAGAAACTGTTGGCGTTGCAAGGTCAGGTACAGGGTTTTTGCGGGACACAAGTGATGTTGATTTGCAAGAAAGTGCTCCTCAACCCAGCACAAGCAGTGAATTGACACCTGGAAGATTGGCCCACATGGCTGAGTATGCCTTGCGTATCCTAAAAAGGGACCCCCGCATTATCAAAATGATGACCAATGACGATTACTGGTTGGCCTGCCTCCTGGATCCACGATATAAAGGAAAATTACAAAATATCATGCCACATGAGAACCTTGAGCAACTATTGGCTACCAAACAAGCAACTCTTGTAGACTGTTTGGTTCAGGCATTCCCAGCACACAGCGGCGGTGATGGTTCTCACACGAGCCGTAGGGGGCAACATGGCAGAGGTGTTAGAGGTGCACAAATCCAAAGTGGTGTTGGACAGAAGGGTTTTATGACCAGTTTGTGGAGTGATTTCGCAATGACTGCTGACACGACAGGTACTGCTGCATCGATTCAAAGTGACAGGAGACAGCATTTTTCCAGTATGGTTACGAACTACTTTTCCTCCCTCATGGATGTTCTCCCTCACAGGTCATTCCCCTTTGATTACTGGGCATCTAAAATAGACACATGGCCTGAATTGGCAGAATATGCATTACAGGAGCTCGCTTGCCCTGCTGCTAGTGTGCTATCCGAAAGAGTCTTCAGTGCTGCTGGTTCAATACTGACCGAAAAAAGGACATGTCTGGCTACCCGAAATGTCGATGATCTAGCCTTCATGAAAATGAACCAATCATGGATTTCAAATTATTTGGCCCCACCTTCCCCTGCTGACACGTAGCTTGCCTGAAAAATGTCTTGCTTTTGGCCTACTCTTACTGACTGCTTCAATTCCTCCACTTGCAGCTGCTGAATGTCCACCATAGGCCATTTTTATACCTCCCTAAATGGGCTTACTCCCCCCACAGGGCCGTGGTCACCACCTGGCGCAAGCACCCGTGCGAGTGCTGTTTGCCTGGACAGGTGGGTGTTCCCACTCTTGGGCGACGGCACTGGCACAGGGTCCCTCATAGTACAATGAAGTGTCTCTGATGGTGGTGGTGCACAACCAACGTCAGACACACCGTCGTAATATGAGGGGCCCTGTGCCAGTACCGCCGCCCACGAGAGAGTGTCCCCCCAGCTTGAACAGTGCTCTACCACTTGCAATACTTACCTCTCCCTGCCCCAGTACTGTGTAGACTGTGCTGTTAAATCCTTCAATAGCACTGCCAATACAAATTTGTTGAAATGATAGATGATAGTTAAAATATACAGGAGCCCTGGCCTCCATTTAAACCAGTAAATACTTTGCGCCTACTACCACTGTCTGCTACTCAGCAAAGGAGCCCACCCCTGTACCTAGCTATGCCACCTGTTTATTTATGAACATTTTTTGGCAGACATTTAGCCTACTTTATTATTAGGGCCTGCTAACTGTGTCTGCCGCTCATTACAGTTGTCCTCCGCTGAACAAAGCAATGCCGCCAGTATAGTCCTGTTACCAATTTTGAACTACATTAAGCCTACTTAATTATTTGGGCCTACAAACTGTGTCTGCCGCTCATTACAGTTGTCCTCCACTGAACAAAGCAATGCCGCCTGTTTAGTCCTGTTACCAATTTTGAACTGCATTTAGCCCACTTTATTATTTGGGCCTACTAACTGTGTCTGCCACTCCTTACAGTTGTCCTCCGCTGAAGAAAGCAATGCCGCCAGTTTAGTCCTGTTACCAATTTTGAACTGCATTTAGCTTACTTAATGATTTGGGCCTACTAACTGTGTCAGCCACTCATTACAGTTGTCCTCCACTGAACAAAGCAATGCCGCCAGTTTAGTCCTGTTACCAATTTTGAACTGCATTTAGCCCACTTTATTATTTGGGCCTACTAACTGTGTCTGCCACTCCTTACAGTTGTCCTCCGCTGAAGAAAGCAATGCCGTCAGTTTAGTCCTGTTACCAATTTTGAACTGCATTTAGCCTACTTAATTATTTGGGCCTACTAACTGTGTCAGCCACTCATTACAGTTGTCCTCCACTGAACAAAGCAATGCCGCCTGTTTAGTCCTGTTACCAATTTTGAACTGCATTTAGCTTACTTAATTATTTGGGCCTACTAACTGTGTCAACCACTCATTACAGTTGTCCTCCACTGAACAAAGCAATGCCGCCTGTTTAGTCCTGTTACCAATTTTGAACTGCATTAAGCCTACTTAATTATTTGGGCCTACAAACTGTGTTTGCCGCTCATTACAGTTGTCCTCCGCTGAACAAAGCAATGCCGCCTGTTTAGTCCTGTTATCAATTTTGAACTGCATTTAGCCCACTTTATTATTTGGGCCTACTAACTGTGTCTGCCACTGCTTACAGTTGTCCTCCGCTGAACAAAGCCATGCCGCCTGTTTAGTCCTGTTACCAATTTTGAACTGCATTTAGCCTACTTAATTATTTGGGCCTATATCTGTGTTTCCTCCTCATCCTGCCCATTGGCCAGCCACTGCTAGATGAGTCTGCTGGTACATTGACCCAGACCACTACATTCCCCTTGCACTCTACACAGCCATAATCTGACGCTGCTGAAAGTCAGGTTCCCCTTCCCGCATACTATACTGTTGTGAATTTGCTTTTTGCTCCCTCTAGTGGTTACTAGTTTTTTGACTCTGGTTTTTCTGTCATTCCTTTTATCCGCACCTGGGTCGTTAGTTAGGGGTGTTGCTATATAAGCTCCCTAGACCTTCAGTTCAATGCCTGGCAACGTAGTTATCAGAGCTAGTCTGCTGTGCTCTTGTCTACTGATCCTGGTTCCAGTTATATCAGCTAAGTCTGCCTTTTGCTTTTTGCTATTTGTTTTGGTTTTGTATTTTTGTCCAGCTTGTTCCAAATCTATATCCTGACCTTTGCTGGAAGCTCTAGGGGGCTGGTGTTCTCCCCCCGGACCGTTAGACGGTTCGGGGGTTCTTGAATTTCCAGTGTGGATTTTGATAGGGTTTTTGTTGACCATATAAGTTACCTTTCTTTATTCTGCTATCAGTAAGCGGGCCTCTCTGTGCTAAACCTGGTTCATTTCTGTGTTTGTCATTTCCTCTTACCTCACCGTTATTATTTGTGGGGGGCTTCTATCCAGCTTTGGGGTCCCCTTCTCTGGAGGCAAGAAAGGTCTTTTGTTTTCCTCTACTAGGGGTAGCTAGATTCTCCGGCTGGAGCGTGTCATCTAGAATCAACGTAGGAATGATCCCCGGCTACTTCTAGTGTTGGCGTTAGGAGTAGATATATGGTCAACCCAGTTACCACTGCCCTATAAGCTGGATTTTTGTATTCTGCAGACTTCCACGTACCTCTGAGACCCTCGCCATTGGGGTCATAACAGTTTGCCAGGCCAGTATTAAATGTTTAATGCGTTGCAGAAGAGGGATTATAAGAAAGAAGATTCTGAGTTTTTTTTTTTTTTTCTTTCTTCTTCCCCTTTACCTCAGAGTGGCTATGCTTGCTGCAGACATGAATGTCCAGACCTTGATTACAAGTGTGGACCAGCTGGCTACTCGTGTGCAGGGCATACAAGACTATGTTATCAGAAATCCTAGGTCAGAACCTAAAATACCGATTCCTGAACTGTTTTCCGGAGACAGGTTTAAGTTTAGGAATTTTGTGAATAATTGTAAATTGTTTTTGTCCCTGAGACCCTGTTCATCTGGAGACTCTGCTCAGCAAGTAAAAATAGTTATTTCGTTCTTACGGGGCGACCCTCAGGATTGGGCTTTTTCGCTGGCGCCAGGAGATCCGGCATTGGCTGATATTGATGCGTTTTTTCTGGCGATCGGTTTACTTTATGAGGAACCCAATCTTGAGATTCAGGCAGAAAAGGCCTTGCTGGCTATGTCTCAGGGGCAGGACGAGGCTGAAGTGTATTGCCAAAAATTTCGGAAATGGTCCGTGCTGACACATTGGAACGAGTGTGCACTGGCCGCTAATTTTAGAAATGGCCTATCTGAAGCCATTAAGAATGTTATGGTGGGTTTTCCCATTCCCACAGGTCTCAATGATACTATGGCACTGGCTATTCAAATTGACCGGCGGTTGCGGGAGCGCAAAACCGCAAATTCCCTCATGGTGTTGTCTGAACAGACACCTAATTCGGTGCAATGTGATAGAAAAACCGCAAATTCCCTCATGGTGTTGTCTGAACAGACACCTGATTTAATGCAATGTGATAGAATCCTGACTAGAAATGAGCGGAAAATTCATAGACGCCGGAATGGCTTGTGCTACTACTGTGGTGATTCTACACATGTTATCTCAGCATGCTCTAAACGTATAGCTAAGGTTGTTAGTCCTGTCACCGTTGGTAATTTGCAACCTAAATTTATTCTGTCTGTAACTTTGATTTGCTCACTGTCGTCTTATCCTGTCATGGTGTTTGTAGATTCAGGTGCTGCCCTGAGTCTTATGGATCTGTCATTTGCTAAGCACTGTGGTTTTACTCTTGAACCATTAGAAAATCCTATTCCTCTTAGGGGTATTGATGCTACGCCATTGGCAGCAAATAAACCGCAGTATTGGACACAGGTTATCATGTGCATGACTCCTGAACACCGCGAGGTGATACGTTTCCTGGTTTTACATAAAATGCATGATTTGGTTGTTTTAGGGCTGCCATGGTAACAGACCCATAATCCAGTCCTGGACTGGAAGGCTATGTCAGTCTCAAGTTGGGGCTGTCGTGGTATTCATGGGGATTCCCTGCCTGTGTCTATTGCTTCTTCTACGCCTTCGGAAGTTCCGGAGTATTTGTCTGATTATCAGGATGTCTTCAGTGAGTCTGAGTCCAGTGCACTGCCTCCTCATAGGGACTGTGACTGTGCTATAGATTTGATCCCAGGCAGTAAGTTTCCTAAGGGAAGACTGTTTAATCTGTCGGTACCTGAACATACCGCTATGCGTTCATATATCAGGGAGTCTCTGGAGAAAGGACATATTCGTCCGTCTTCTTCCCCCCTTGGTGCGGGATTCTTTTTTGTGGCAAAAAAGGACGGATCTTTGAGACCTTGTATTGATTATCGGCTTTTAAATAAGATCACTGTCAAATTTCAGTATCCTTTACCGCTGTTGTCTGACTTGTTTGCCCGGATTAAAGGTGCCAAGTGGTTCACCAAGATAGACCTTCGTGGTGCGTACAACCTTGTGCGCATTAAGCAAGGTGATGAATGGAAAACCGCATTCAATACGCCCGAAGGTCATTTTGAGTACTTGGTGATGCCTTTTGGGCTCTCCAATGCGCCTTCAGTTTTTCAGTCCTTTATGCATGACATTTTCCGGAAGTATCTGGATAAATTTTTGATTGTTTATCTGGATGATATTTTGGTTTTTTCTGATGATTGGGATTCGCATGTGGAGCAGGTCAGGTTGGTCTTTAAAATTTTGCGTGAAAATTCTTTGTTTGTCAAGGGCTCAAAGTGTCTCTTTGGTGTACAGAAGGTTCCCTTTTTGGGGTTCATTTTTTCCCCTTCTGCTGTGGAGATGGACCCAGTCAAGGTCCGAGCTATTCTTGATTGGACTCAGCCCTCGTCGGTTAAGAGTCTTCAGAAGTTCTTGGGTTTCGCTAACTTCTACCGTCGTTTTATCGCTAATTTTTCTAGCATTGTGAAACCGTTGACGGATATGACCAAGAAGGGCTCCGATGTAGCTAACTGGGCTCCTGCTGCCGTGGAGGCTTTCCAGGAGTTGAAGCGCCGGTTTACTTCGGCGCCTGTTTTGTGCCAGCCCGATGTCTCACTTCCCTTTCAGGTTGAGGTTGATGCTTCAGAGATTGGAGCAGGGGCCGTTTTGTCGCAGAGAGGCCCTGGTTGCTCTGTTATGAAACCTTGTGCCTTTTTCTCCAGGAAGTTTTCGCCTGCCGAGCGAAATTATGATGTGGGCAATCGGGAGTTGTTGGCCATGAAATGGGCATTTGAGGAGTGGCGTCATTGGCTCGAGGGTGCTAAGCATCGTGTGGTGGTCTTGACTGATCACAAAAATCTGATGTATCTCGAGTCTGCTAAACGCCTTAATCCGAGACAGGCCCGCTGGTCATTGTTTTTCTCCCGCTTTGATTTTGTTGTCTCGTATTTACCAGGTTCAAAGAATGTGAAGGCCGATGCTCTTTCTAGGAGCTTTGTGCCTGATGCTCCTGGAGTCGCTGATCCTGTTGGTATTCTTAAAGATGGAGTTATCTTGTCAGCTATTTCTCCGGATCTGCGACGTGTGTTGCAGAGATTTCAGGCTGATAGGCCTGAGTCTTGTCCACCTGACAGACTGTTTGTCCCGGATAAATGGACCAGCAGAGTCATTTCCGAGGTTCATTCCTCGGTGTTGGCAGGTCACCCGGGAATTTTTGGCACCAGAGATCTGGTGGCCAGGTCCTTTTGGTGGCCTTCCTTGTCAAGGGATGTGCGGTCATTTGTGCAGTCCTGTGGGACTTGTGCTCGAGCTAAGCCTTGCTGTTCTCGTGCCAGCGGTTTGCTCTTGCCCTTGCCTGTCCCGAAGAGACCTTGGACACATATCTCCATGGATTTCATTTCTGATCTTCCGCTATCTCAGGGCATGTCCGTTATCTGGGTGATATGTGATCGCTTCTCCAAGATGGTCCATTTGGTTCCTTTGCCTAAGCTGCCTTCCTCTTCCGATCTGGTTCCTGTGTTTTTCCAGAACGTGGTTCGTTTGCACGGCATCCCTGAGAATATTGTGTCAGACAGAGGATCCCAGTTCGTTTCTAGGTTCTGGCGATCCTTTTGTAGTAGGATGGGCATTGATTTGTCGTTTTCGTCTGCTTTCCATCCTCAGACTAATGGACAGACGGAGCGAACCAATCAGACTTTGGAGGCTTATTTGAGGTGTTTTGTCTCTGCTGATCAGGACGATTGGGTGACATTCTTGCCGTTGGCTGAGTTTGCCCTTAATAATCGGGCTAGTTCCGCCACCTTGGTTTCGCCTTTTTTCTGCAACTCTGGTTTCCATCCTCGCTTTTCTTCGGGTCATGTGGAGCCTTCTGACTGTCCTGGGGTGGATTCTGTGGTGGATAGGTTGCAGCGGATCTGGAATCATGTGGTGGACAACTTGAAGTTGTCACAGGAGAGGGCTCAGCGCTTTGCCAACCGCCGCCGCGGTTAGACGGTTCGGGGGTTCTTGAATTTCCAGTGTGGATTTTGATAGGGTTTTTGTTGACCATATAAGTTACCTTTCTTTATTCTGCTATCAGTAAGCGGGCCTCTCTGTGCTAAACCTGGTTCATTTCTGTGTTTGTCATTTCCTCTTACCTCACCGTTATTATTTGTGGGGGGCTTCTATCCAGCTTTGGGGTCCCCTTCTCTGGAGGCAAGAAAGGTCTTTTGTTTTCCTCTACTAGGGGTAGCTAGATTCTCCGGCTGGAGCGTGTCATCTAGAATCAACGTAGGAATGATCCCCGGCTACTTCTAGTGTTGGCGTTAGGAGTAGATATATGGTCAACCCAGTTACCACTGCCCTATGAGCTGGATTTTTGTATTCTGCAGACTTCCACGTACCTCTGAGACCCTCGCCATTGGGGTCATAACACTATACCACCTTACACGGGGACAAAGAGGAAGGTGCAGATGAAAGTGCAGGTTCCTTCATCAGGTGGGGGGCATACTCGTTGGTGACGTCACTGGCACAGGGCCCCTCATAGTACCCAAAAGTGTCTCTGCCGGTGGGAGGCGCCACCCGCCGTCAAACACACCGCCATACTATGAGGGGCCCTGTGCCAGTGCCAATTTCCAACGAGTGGGCCCCCCCTGCTTGCTCAGGATCATAGCACTTGCAAAGTTGAAATACTTACCTCTCCCTGCTCCACCGCCGTGACGTATTCCACATTTCCTGGGCCCACGAAAATCTTGAGCCAGCCCTACCCCCCACAACTTTAGCTGTCATGATTCCCCAATGGCATGGGAACATCAGAAACACAAAATAACAGACTAGCCCTCGGGTGATGGAAACTCAAGCTGACCGTGACCTAAATCTACCACACAACTAACAGTAGCCAGGAAGCATTCCTACGGCTGCCTAGATGCCATGCGCCAGCCGGAGAACTAACTACACCTGGAAGAGGAAGGAACAGACCTGGCTTACCTCTAGTGAAATTCCCCAAAGATGATAGTAGCCCCCACATATATTAACGGTGAGTTCAGAGGAAAAGACATACACAGTATGAAGGTAGATTTAGCAAAGCGAGGTCCACTTACTAGATAGAGGAAGGATACAAAAGAGGACTTCACGGTCAGCTGAAAAACCCTTTCAAAAACCCATCCTGAAATTACTTTAAGACTCCTGTGTCAACTCATGACACAGGAGTGGCAATTTCAGTCCACAAGAGCTTCCAGTAACAGGAAATGACAAACTGTAAACTGGACAAAAAATACAAAACAAAAAGGACAAGAGTCCACTTAGCTGATCAGCAGACTGGTAGCAGGAACATGCAACTGAAAGACTCAGGTTACAATGATGACCGGCAAGGAAGTGACTGGAGAGCAAGGCTAAATAGGGAACTCCCAAAACTGATGGAAACAGGTGAGCTGAGGCAGAAAAGAACACACAAGTCTCCAGTACCACCAGCCACCACTAGGGGAGCCCAAAAAGCGGATCACAACAGTACCCCCCCCTTAAGGAGGGGGCACCGAACCCTCACAAGAACCGCCAGGGCGACCTGGATGAGCCCTATGAAAGGCACGAACCAAATCCGAGGCATGAACATCAGAGGCAGTTACCCAAGAATTATCTTCCTGACCATAGCCCTTCCATTTAACCAGATACTGGAGTCTCCGCCTGGAAATACGGGAGTCCAAGATCTTCTCTATAACGTACTCCAATTCACCCTCAACCAGCACAGGAGCAGGAGGCTCAGCAGAAGGAACCACCGGCACCTCGTATCTCCGCAACAACGACCGATGGAACACATTATGGATAGCGAAAGATGCCGGGAGGTCCAAACGAAAGGAAACAGGGTTAATAATCTCCAAAATCCTATAGGGACCGATGAACCGAGGCTTAAATTTAGGAGAAGAAACCCTCATTGGGACAAAACGGGAAGACAACCACACCAAGTCCCCAACACGAAGGCGAGGACCAACCCGACGCTGGCGGTTAGCAAACCGCTGAGTCCTCTCCTGGGACAAATTCAAATTGTCCACCACTTGTTCCCAAATCCGATACAACCGATCCACCACAGCATCTACTCCAGGACAATCCGAAGACTCCGCCTGACCAGAAGAAAAACGGGGATGAAACCCCGAATTGCAAAAGAAAGGGGAAACCAAAGTGGCCGAACTAGCCCGATTATTAAGAGCAAACTCCGCCAACGGCAAAAAGGCAACCCAATCATCCTGATCCGCAGACACAAAACACCTCAAATACGTCTCCAAAGTCTGATTAGTTCGCTCCGTCTGGCCATTAGTCTGAGGATGGAAGGCAGACGAAAAAGACAAATCAATGCCCAACCTGGCACAGAATGCCCGCCAAAATCTAGAAACGAACTGGGTACCCCTATCAGAAACGATATTTTCAGGAATACCATGCAAGCGAACCACATTTTGAAAAAACAAAGGAACCAACTCAGACGAGGAAGGCAACTTTGGCAATGGCACCAAATGAACCATCTTAGAAAAACGGTCACACACCACCCAGATAACAGACATACTCTGAGAGACAGGAAGATCAGAAATAAAGTCCATCGAGATGTGCGTCCAAGGCCTCTTCGGAATAGGCAAGGGCAACAACAACCCGCTAGCCCTAGAACAACAAGGCTTGGCCCGAGCACACACATCACAAGACTGCACAAAAACACGCACATCTCGAGACAGAGATGGCCACCAGAAGGATCTAGCCACCAAATCCCTGGTACCAAAAATTCCAGGATGACCCGCCAGCGTAGAAGAATGAACCTCCGAGATGACTCTACTGGTCCAATCATCAGGAACAAACAGTCTACCAGGTGGACAGCGATCAGGTCTATCCACCTGAAACTCTTGCAAAGCACGTCGCAGATCTGGGGAAATAGCGGATAATATCACCGCATCCTTAAGGATACCTGTAGGTTCCGAATCACCAGGGGAATCAGGCTCAAAACTCCTAGAAAGGGCATCTGCCTTCACATTCTTAGAACCTGGTAGATATGAGACCACAAAATTAAACCGAGAGAAAAACAACGACCAGCGCGCCTGTCTAGGATTCAGGCGCCTGGCAGACTCAAGATAAATCAGATTCTTGTGATCAGTCAAAACCACCACCTGATGTCTAGCACCCTCAAGCCAATGACGCCACTCCTCAAATGCCCACTTCATGGCCAAAAGCTCCCGATTACCGACATCATAATTTCTTTCGGCGGCAGAAAATTTTCGAGAAAAGAACGCACAAGGTCTCATCACTGAGCAATCGGAACTTTTCTGCGACAAAACCGCCCCCGCTCCGATCTCGGACGCATCGACCTCAACCTGAAAGGGGAGAGAGACATCAGGCTGGCGCAACACAGGGGCAGACGAAAAGCGGCGCTTAAGTTCCCGAAAGGCCTCCACAGCAGCAGAGGACCAATTGGCAACATCAGCACCCTTCTTAGTCAAATCCGTAAGAGGCTTAGCAACACCAGAAAAACCAGTTATAAATCGACGATAAAAATTAGCAAAGCCCAAGAACTTCTGAAGACCCTTTAGAGAAGTAGGCTGCGTCCAGTCACAAATAGCCCGAACCTTGACAGGGTCCATCTCAACAGAAGAAGGGGAAAAAATGTACCCCAAAAAGGAAATCTTTTGAACCCCAAAAACACACTTAGAACCCTTTACACACAGAGAATTCTCCCGCAAGACCTGAAAAACCCTCCTGACCTGCTGAACATGAGACTCCCAGTCCTCAGAAAAAATCAAAATATCGTCCAAATACACAATCATAAATTTATCCAGATATTCACGGAAAATATTGTGCATAAAGGACTGAAAAACTGAAGGTGCATTAGAAAGGCCGAAAGGCATTACTAAATACTCAAAGTGGCCCTCAGGCGTATTAAATGCGGTTTTCCACTCATCCCCTTGCTTAATTCGCACCAAATTATACGCCCCACGGAGATCAATCTTGGAGAACCACTTAGCCCCCCTTATGCGAGCAAACAAATCAGTAAGCAGCGGCAACGGATACTGATATTTGACAGTAATTTTATTCAGGAGTCGATAATCAATACAAGGCCTCAGCGAGCCATCCTTTTTAGAGACAAAGAAAAACCCAGCTCCTAAAGGTGATGAAGAAGGACGAATATGTCCCTTTTCCAGGGACTCCTTAACATACTCTCGCATGGCAGCATGCTCAGGTACAGATAGGTTAAAGAAACGACCCTTTGGAAATTTACTGCCTGGAATCAGATCTATGGCGCAATCACACTCTCTGTGGGGAGGGAGAGAACCAATTTTAGGCTCTTCAAAAATATCCCCAAAATCCGACAAAAATGCCGGAACCTCAGAGGGAATAGATGACGAGATAGAAACCAAAGGTATGTCCCCATGAGCCCCCCGACATCCCCAGCTTAACACAGACATAGTTTTCCAGTCCAGTACTGGGTTATGAGATTGCAACCATGGTAATCCAAGCACTAACACATCATGTAAATTATGCAACACGAGGAAGCGAATCATCTCCTGATGGTCTGGAGTCATACGCATAGTCACTTGCGTCCAGAACTGTGGTCTATTACAAGCCAGAGGTGTAGAATCAATACCCTTCAGAGGTATAGGAACTTCCAGAGGCTCCAAATCAAACCCACAGCGCCTGGCGAAGGACCAATCCATGAGACTCAGAGCGGCGCCAGAGTCCACATAGGCATCCACGGTAATAACTGATAATGAACAAATCAGAGTTACAGACAGAAGAAATTTAGACTGTAAAGTGCCAATAGAAACAGACTTGTCAACCTTCCTAGTACGTTTAGAGCATGCTGATATAACATGCGCGGAATCACCACAGTAGAAGCACAAGCCATTTTTGCGCCTATAATTCTGCCGCTCGCTTCTTGACAGAATTCTGTCACATTGCATTTTCTCTGGCGTCCCTTCAGAAGATACCGCCAAATGGTGCACGGGTTTGCGCTCCCGCAAACGCCGATCAATCTGAATCGCCATTTTGATGGACTCATTCAGACCTGTGGGCGTAGGAAACCCCACCATGACATCCTTAACGGCATCAGAAAGGCCTTCTCTGAAAATTGCCGCTAGGGCACACTCATTCCACTGAGTAAGCACAGACCGTTTACGAAATTTTTGGCAGTATATCTCAGCTTCATCTTGCCCTTGAGACAGGGCTATTAAAGCTTTTTCAGCTTGAATCTCCAAATTAGGTTCCTCATACAGCAACCCTAAAGCCAGAAAAAACGCATCCACATTGAGCAACGCAGGATCCCCTGGTGTCAATGAAAATGCCCAATTTTGAGGGTCACCTCGCAGCAAAGAAATCACAATCTTAACCTGCTGAACAGGATCTCCAGAGGAGTGAGGTCTGAGAGAAAGGAATAATTTACAATTACATTTGAAATTCTGAAACCGAGATCTATCTCCGGAAAATACCTCTGGTGTAGGAATCTTAGGTTCAGAAATAGGAGTACGTATAACATAATCTTGTAAATTCTGAACCTTCGTAGCAAGATTATTTAAACCTGCAGCCAAACTCTGAGAGTCCATCCTTAAACCGGAGAGATCAGAGCCATTCAAGGATTAGAAGGAGAGAAAGGCAAGGCTGTAAATAGAACAGAAATACAACTGAGCCAACTAAGTAGCAAACATGTGAGGAAAAAAAAAAAAAAAATCTACAGACTTCTTTTACTCTCCTTTCTTCTGCCAATTACTTTAACAGCGGCCGGTCATACTGTCATGATTCCCCAATGGCATGGGAACATCAGAAACACAAAATAACAGACTAGCCCTCGGGTGATGGAAACTCAAGCTGACCGTGACCTAAATCTACCACACAACTAACAGTAGCCAGGAAGCATTCCTACGGCTGCCTAGATGCCATGCGCCAGCCGGAGAACTAACTACACCTGGAAGAGGAAGGAACAGACCTGGCTTACCTCTAGTGAAATTCCCCAAAGATGATAGTAGCCCCCACATATATTAACGGTGAGTTCAGAGGAAAAGACATACACAGTATGAAGGTAGATTTAGCAAAGCGAGGTCCACTTACTAGATAGAGGAAGGATACAAAAGAGGACTTCACGGTCAGCTGAAAAACCCTTTCAAAAACCCATCCTGAAATTACTTTAAGACTCCTGTGTCAACTCATGACACAGGAGTGGCAATTTCAGTCCACAAGAGCTTCCAGTAACAGGAAATGACAAACTGTAAACTGGACAAAAAATACAAAACAAAAAGGACAAGAGTCCACTTAGCTGATCAGCAGACTGGTAGCAGGAACATGCAACTGAAAGACTCAGGTTACAATGATGACCGGCAAGGAAGTGACTGGAGAGCAAGGCTAAATAGGGAACTCCCAAAACTGATGGAAACAGGTGAGCTGAGGCAGAAAAGAACACACAAGTCTCCAGTACCACCAGCCACCACTAGGGGAGCCCAAAAAGCGGATCACAACATTTAGCCAAATGACCCCCAGTTTTCAATGCCTAACTGTTATGGCCTGGTGGTTACGGAGCAGTACTGAGATGACCTGGTGGGTAAGACCAATCATGGACAAGCTCAGCGGAGGTGGCAGCTCCACCGACAGTAATCACTGTTATGACCTAGTGATTACGGAGCAGAACTGAAATGACCTGGTGGGTAAAACAAATAAAGTACTAGCTCTGGGGAGGTGGTAGCTTTACTGACCGCAATCCCTACTCCTAACACCAACACTAGAAATAGCCGTGGAGCGTGCCTATCTCTGCCTAGACGCCTCTTCACAGCCTAAGAACTAGCTACCCCTGAAGATGGAAACGGAAAACTATCTTGCCTCAGAGAAACCCCCAAAGGAAAGATAGCCCCCCACAAATATTGACGGTGAGTGGAGAGGGAAATGACAAACTCAGAAATGAAACTAGATTTAGCAAAGGAGGCCAAAACTATCTAAATAGACAGAGATAGAAAAGGCTACTGTGCGGTCAGTATAAAAACTAAAAGTCCACGCAGAGTTTACAAAAAAATAACCTCCACACCGACTCACGGTGTGGAGGAGCAAATCTGTGACCCCAGAGCTTCCAACTAGCTGGAATAATCCATAATGACAAGCTGGACAAAAGAGACATAAGTTAAACTGAACAAAAGGTCATAAGCAGGGAAACACCCAAAAACTAGCAGAACTTATCTTAAGCTGAAATGGACTGGCCAACAGAGAACTTCCAGGAAAGGACTGAATCCACAGGAAGAAACATTGACAGCTGGCATCAACTACAGCCTAAAGCCCAGTTAAATAAAAAGGCCAGGGCACCGATTAGTGAAAGCAGCTGCTAAGTTCCACTTGAAACCACCAGAGGGAGCCCAAGAGCAGAACTCCCAAAAATACCATTCATGACCACAGGATGGAGCCCAAGAATGGAATTCACGACAGTACCCCCCCCCTTGAGGAGGGGTCACCGAACCCTCACCAGAGCCCCCAGGCCGATCGGGATGAGCCAAATGAAAAGCACGTACCAAATCGGCAGCATGGACATCGGAGGCAAAAACCCAAGAGTTATCCTCCTGGCCATAACCCTTCCACTTGACCAGATACTGAAGTTTCCGCCTTGAAAGACGAGAATCCAAAATCTTCTCCACCACATATTCCAGCTCCCCCTCAACACCGGAGCAGGAGGGTCAACAGAGGGAACCATGGGCACCACATATCTCCGCAACAAAGATCTATGGAACACATTATGAATGGAAAAAGAAGCTGGAAGGGCCAAACGAAAAGACACCGGATTGAAAATTTCTGAAATCCTATAAGGACCGATAAAACGAGGCTTGAACTTAGGGGAAGAGACCTTCATAGGAACATGACGAGAAGACAACCAGACCAAATCCCCAACCCGAAGCCGGGGACCAACGCACCGACGGCGGTTAGCAAAACGTTGAGCCTTTTCCTGAGACAATGTTAAATTGTCCACCACATGAGTCTTCTGAGAAACAGGAAGATCAGAAATAAAATCCATGGAAATATGCGTCCAGGGCCTCTCAGGGATAGGCAAAGGCAAAAGCAACCCACTAGCACGAGAACATCAGGGCTTAGCCCGGGCACAGGTCCCACAGGACTGCACGAAGGAACGCACATCCCGTGACAAAGAAGGCCACCAAAAGGACCTGGCAACCAAATCTCTGGTACCAAAGATCCCAGGATGACCGGCCAACACCGAACAATGAATTTCAGAAATCACCTTACTAGTCCATCTATCAGGAACAAACAATTTCCCCACAGGACAGCGGTCGGGTCTATCAGCCTGAAACTCCTGAAGCACCCGCCGCAAATCAGGGGAGATAGCAGAAAGAATCACCCCCTCCTTGAGAATACCAGTCGGCTCACGGACTCCTGGAGAATCAGGCAAAAAACTCCTAGACAGGGCATCAGCCTTCACATTCTTAGATCCCGGAAGATACGAAACCACAGAATCAAAACGGCAGAAAAACAAAGACCACCGAGCCTGTCTAGGACTCAACCGCTTGGCAGACTCAAGGTAAATCAGATTCTTATGATCGGTCAAGACCACAACACGATGCATAGCTCCCTCAAGCCAATGTCGCCACTCCTTAAATGCCCACTTCATAGCCAACAACTCCCGATTGCCGACATCATAATTACGCTCAGCAGGCGAAAACTTTCTGGAGAAGAAAGCACACGGTTTCAACACAGAGCCATCAGAACTTCTCTGAGACAGAACAGCTCCTGCCCCAATCTCAGAAGCGTCAACCTCAACCTGAAAAGGGAGAGAAACATCTGGCTGACGCAACACAGGGGCAGAAGTAAAACGACGCTTAAGCTCCTGAAAGGCCTCCACAGCCGCAGAGGACCAATCCACCACATCAGCACCTTTCTTGGTCAAATCGGTCAGAGGTTTAACCACAGTAGAAAATTAGCAATGAAGCGGCGATAAAAATTAGCAAAGCCCAAAAATTTCTGAAGGCTCTTCACAGATGTGGGTTCAGTCCAATCATAAGTAGCCTGGACCTTAACAGGGTCCATTTCAATAGCCGAGGGAGAAAAAATGAACCCCAGAAAAGAAACCTTCTGAACTCCAAAGAGGCACTTAGACCCCTTCACAAACAGTGTATTAGCACGGAGAATCTGAAATACCATCCTAACCTGCTTCACATGAGACTCCCAATCATCGGAAAAAAACAAAATATCATCCAAATATACAATCATGAATTTATCCAGATACTCTCGGAAAATATCATGCATAAAGGACTGAAACACAGATGGAGCATTAGAGAGCCCGAAAGGCATCACAAGATATTCAAAATGGCCTTCGGGCGTATTAAATGCTGTTTTCCATTCATCACCCTGTTTGATGCGAACAAGATTATACGCCCCTCGAAGGTCAATCTTGGTAAACCAGCTAGCCCCTTTAATCCGAGCAAACAATTCAGAGAGCAAAGGCAAAGGGTACTGGAATTTGACCGCGATCTTATTGAGAAGGCGATAAACTATACAGGGCCTCAAGGAGCCATCCTTCTTGGCAACAAAAAAGAACCCCGCTCCCAACGGTGACGAAGACGGGCGAATATGCCCCTTCTCCAAGGACTCCTTTACATAACTCCGCATAGCGGCATGCTCTGGCACAGACAGATTGAAAAGTCGACCCTTAGGGAACTTACAGCCAGGAATGAAATTAATAGCACAATCACAGTCCCTATGAGGAGGCAGGGAACTAGACTTAGGCTCATCAAATATATCCTGTAAATCTGACAAAAACTCAGGAACTTCAGAAGAAGGGGAAGAGGAAATTGTTCCTTCGGTTGAGCCTCCTGCTCCGGTGCTGGTGGAGGGAGAATTGGAGTATGTTGTTGAGAAGATCTTGGATTCTCGTGTTTCCAGACATAAACTCCAGTATTTGGTTAAGTGGAAGGGTTATGGTCAGGAGGATAATTCCTGGGTGGTCGCCTCTGATGTTCATGCGACTGATTTGGTCCGCGCCTTCCATAGAGCTCATCCTGATCGCCCTGGGGGTTCTCGTGAGGGTTCGGTGACCCCTCCTCAAGGGGGGGGTACTGTTGTGGATTCTGTTTTTGGGCTCCCTCTGGTGGTTACAACTGGTACTGGGTGACTTTGGTGGGTTGCGGTCTCTGGTTTCCACCTGTCCATCAGAGGCTGGGTGTTTCCTATTTAACCTGGCTTTCCTGTCATTCCCTTGCCGGCTATCAATGTATCAGTGTGTCTCTGTTACCTTTGCTACCTGCTCCTAGGCCTTCAAGACAAGCTAGGTCTGGATTTCCCTGTTTCATGTTTGCTTTCATGTTTTTAGTCCAGCTTGCAGATATGTAATTCTCTGCTGCTGGTTGCTCTAGTGGGCTGAAATTACCACTCATGTACCATGAGTTGGCACATGAGTTCAAGTAATTTCAGGATGGTATTTTGAAGGGTTTTAAGCTGACCGCGCAGTTCACCTTTTGTATCCTCTGCTATCTAGCTTAAGCGGGCCTCATTTTGCTGAATCTGTTTTCATAACTACGTTTGTGCCTTCCTCTCATTTCACCGTCATTATATGTGGGGGGCTGCTATTTCTGTGGGAATATTTCTCTGGAGGCAAGATAGGTCTGTGATTCTTCTGATAGGGGTAGCTAGATCTCCGGCTGGCGCGAGACGTCTAGAGTCCCCCCAGGAACGTTCCCCGGCTGCTGTTAGTTGAGTGTTGAGGTTCAGGATCGCGGTCAGCTCAGGTTCCATCACCCTAGAGCTCGTCCTGTTTTTGCCCGTGTTATGTGTTTAATTCCCTGCCATTGGGAACATGACAGTATAGCCGGCCCACAAAGTGTTAATTGTTTGGGCTGAAGCAGGAGAAAAAGAAGTGTTGAAGGGAAATTTTTTATTTTTTTTTTTCCCTCAGAGTTTTGCTGCCTAGCCCTTAATTGCTGTCTAGCTGCTTCTTACCTCCTCTTAACCCTTGAATGGCTCTGACCTTAGCTGTTTAACATGGATGTCCAGAGTTTGGCTTCCAGCCTGAATAATCTTGCTGCAAAAGTTCAAAACATACAGGATTTTGTTGTTCACACTCCTATGTCTGAACCTAGAATTCCTATTCCAGAGTTTTTTTCTGGAGATAGATCTACCTTCCTGAATTTCAGGAACAATTGCAAATTGTTTCTTCTTTGAAATCTCGCTCCTGTAATATCTTTCCTGCGGGGCGACCCTCAGAATTGGGCATTTGCATTGGCACCAGGGGATCCTGCATTGCTCAGTGTGGATGCGTTTTTTCTGGCACTGGGATTGCTCTATGAGGAACCTAACCTGGAGATTCAGGCTGAAAAGGCTTTATTAGCCCTCTCTCAGGGGCATGATGAAGCGGAAGTATATTGTCAAAAATTTCGGAAATGGTCGGTGCTTACTCAGTGGAATGAGTGCGCCCTGGCTGCAAATTTCAGAGATGGTCTTTCTGAGGCAATTAAGGATATTATGGTGGGGTTCCCTGCGCCTACAGGTCTGAATGAGTCTATGGCTATGGCCATTCAGATTGATCGGCGTTTACGGGAGCGCAAACCTGTGCACCAGTTGGCGGTGTCTTCTGAACAGGCACCTGAGACTATGCAATGTGATAGAATTCAGTCCAGAAGTGAACGGCAAAGTTATAGGCGGAAAAATGGATTGTGTTTTTATTGTGGTGATTCAGCTCATGTTATATCAGCATGCTCTAAACGCACAAAAAAGGTTGATAAATCTTTTGCCATTAGTACTCTGCAGTCTAAGTTCATTTTGTCTGTAACTCTGATTTGTTCACTGTCATCCATTTCCGTCGATGCCTATGTGGATTCGGGCGCTGCCCTGAGTCTTATGGATTGGTCATTTGCCAAACGCTGCGGTTTTAGTCTGGAGCCTCTGGAAGTTCCTATTCCTTTGAAGGGAATTGACTCTACACCATTGGCTATGAATAAACCGCAGTACTGGACACAAGTGACCATGCGCATGACTCCCGTTCATCAGAAGGTGATTCGCTTCCTTGTACTGTATAATTTACATGATGTACTAGTGCTTGGTCTGCCATGGTTACAAACTCATAATCCAGTCCTGGATTGGAAAACAATGTCTGTGTTAAGCTGGGGATGTCAGGGGGTTCATGATGATGCACCTCTGATTTCAATTGCTTCATCTACTCCTTCTGAGGTCCCTGCGTTTTTGTCTGACTATCGGGATGTTTTTGAGGAGCCTAAGCTCAATTCGCTCCCTCCTCATAGGGATTGTGACTGTGCTATAGAATTAATTCCTGGCAGTAAGTTCCCTAAGGGTCGTTTATTTAATCTGTCAGTGCCAGAGCATACTGCTATGCGGAATTATATTAAGGAGTCCTTGGAAAAGGGACATATTCGTCCATCTTCGTCCCCTCTGGGAGCAGGTTTTTTTTTTGTGGCAAAAAAAGATGGTTCCCTGAGGCCTTGTATAGATTATCGCCTTCTGAATAAGATTACAGTCAAATATCAGTATCCATTGCCATTATTGACTGATTTGTTTGCTCGCATTAAGGGGGCTAGGTGGTTCACTAAGATAGATCTTCGCGGTGCGTATAATCTTGTGCGGATAAAGCAGGGTGATGAGTGGAAAACCGCATTTAATACGCCTGAATGCCATTTTGAGTATTTGGTAATGCCTTTTGGACTTTCTAATGCTCCTTCAGTCTTTCAGTCCTTTATGCACAATATTTTCCGTGAATATCTGGATCTGGATTTATGATTGTGTATTTGGATGATATTTTGGTGTTTTCTGATGACTGGGAGTCTCATGTTCTACAGGTCAGGAAGGTGTTTCAAGTCCTGCGGGCCAATTCTCTGTTTGTGAAGGGCTCAAAATGTCTCTTCGGAGTCCAGAAGATTTCTTTTTTGGGGTACATTTTTTCTCCTTCTACTATTGAGATGAATCCCGTCAAGGTTCAGGCGATTTGTGACTGGACACAACCTACATCTGTTAAGAGTCTTCAGAAGTTCTTGGGTTTTGCTAATTTTTATCGTCGGTTCATTACTAATTTTTCCAGTGTTGTTAAACCTTTGACTGATTTGACTAAAAAGGGTGCTGATGTTGCTAATTGGTCTCCTACGGCTGTGGAGGCCTTTCAGGAACTTAAGCGCCGGTTTTCTTCTGCTCCTGTGTTATGTCAACCAGATGTTTCACTTCCTTTTCAGGTTGAGGTTGATGCTTCCGAGATTGGAGCGGGGGCGGTTTTGTCACAGAGAAGTTCCGATGGCTCGGTGATGAAGCCATGTGCGTTCTTTTCTAGAAAATTCTCGCCCGCCGAGCGCAATTATGATGTGGGTAATCGGGAGCTTTTGGCCATGAAGTGGGCATTTGAGGAGTGGCGTCATTGGCTTGAGGGTGCTAGACATCGTGTGGTGGTCTTGACTGATCACAAAAATCTGATTTACCTTGAGTCTGCCAGGCGTCTGAATCCTAGACAGGCTCGTTGGTCGTTGTTTTTTTCTCGTTTCAATTTTGTGGTTTCATACCTGCCAGGTTCAAAGAATGTGAAGGCAGATGCTCTTTCCAGGAGTTTTGTGCCTGACTCTCCTGGAGACTCTGGGCCTACTGGTATCCTTAGGGATGGGGTAATATGGTCCGCCGTCTCCCCAGACTTGCGATGTGCATTGCAGGAGTTTCAGGCGGATAAACCTGATCGTTGTCCACCAGAAAGACTGTTTGTTCCGGATGATTGGACCAGTAGAGTCATCTCCGAGGTCCGTTCTTCTGTGTTGGCTGGTCATCCTGGAATATTTGGTACTAGAGACTTGGTGGCCAGGTCTTTTTGGTGGCCTTCCTTGTCAAGGGATGTGCGCACCTTTGTGCAGTCTTGTGAAGTGTGTGCTCGGGCTAAGCCTTGCTGTTCTCGGGCCAGTGGGTTGTTGTTATCCTTGCCTATCCCGAAGAGGCCTTGGACGCACATTTCCATGGATTTTATTTCAGATCTCCCTGTCTCACAGAAAATGTCTGTTATCTGGGTTGTGTGTGACCGCTTTTCTAAGATGGTTCATTTGGTACCCTTGCCTAAGTTGCCTTCCTCCTCTGAGTTGGTCCCTTTGTTTTTTCAGAACGTGGTTCGTTTGCATGGGATTCCGGAGAATATCGTTTCTGACAGGGGATCCCAGTTTGTGTCTAGATTTTGGCGGACGTTTTGTGCTAAGATGGGAATTGATTTGTCTTTCTCGTCTGCATTCCATCCTCAGACGAATGGCCAGACGGAGCGAACTAATCAGACCTTGGAAACTTATTTAAGGTGTTTTGCTTCTGCTGATCAAGATGACTGGGTTGCCTTTTTGCCACTGGCCGAATTTGCCCTTAATAATCGGGCTAGTTCTGCTACTTTGGTTTCTCCTTTCTTTTGTAATTCGGGGTTTCATCCTCGTTTTTCCTCTGGTCAGGTGGAGCCTTCGGATTGTCCTGGAGTGGACGTGGTGGTGGACAGGCTACATCAGATTTGGAATCAGGTGGTGGACAATTTGAAGTAGTCTCAGGAGAAGACTCAGCAGTTTGCTAATCGCCGTCGCCGCGTGGGTCCCCGACTTCTTGTTGGGGACTTGGTGTGGTTGTCTTCTCGTTTTGTCCCTATGAAGGTCTCTTCTCCTAAGTTCAAGCCTCGGTTCATCGGTCCTTATAAGATCTTGGAGATTCTTAACCCTGTGTCTTTTCGTTTGGATCTCCCAGCATCGTTTGCTATTCATAATGTGTTCCATCGGTCGTTATTGCGGAGGTATGAGGTGCCCGTTGTTCCTTCGGTTGAGCCTCCTGCTCCGGTGCTGGTGGAGGGAGAATTGGAGTATGTTGTTGAGAAGATCTTGGATTCTCGTGTTTCCAGACATAAACTCCAGTATTTGGTTAAGTGGAAGGGTTATTGTCAGGAGGATAATTCCTGGGTGGTCGCCTCTGATGTTCATGCGACTGATTTGGTCCGCGCCTTCCATAGAGCTCATCCTGATCGCCCTGGGGGTTCTCGTGAGGGTTCGGTGACCCCTCCTCAAGGGGGGGGTACTGTTGTGGATTCTGTTTTTGGGCTCCCTCTGGTGGTTACAACTGGTACTGGGTGACTTTGGTGGGTTGCGGTCTCTGGTTTCCACCTGTCCATCAGAGGCTGGGTGTTTCCTATTTAACCTGGCTTTCCTGTCATTCCCTTGCCGGCTATCAATGTATCAGTGTGTCTCTGTTACCTTTGCTACCTGCTCCTAGGCCTTCAAGACAAGCTAAGTCTGGATTTCCCTGTTTCATGTTTGCTTTCATGTTTTTAGTCCAGCTTGCAGATATGTAATTCTCTGCTGCTGGTTGCTCTAGTGGGCTGAAATTACCACTCATGTACCATGAGTTGGCACATGAGTTCAAGTAATTTCAGGATGGTATTTTGAAGGGTTTTAAGCTGACCGCGCAGTTCACCTTTTGTATCCTCTGCTATCTAGCTTAAGCGGGCCTCATTTTGCTGAATCTGTTTTCATAACTACGTTTGTGCCTTCCTCTCATTTCACCATCATTATATGTGGGGGGCTGCTATTTCTGTGGGAATATTTCTCTGGAGGCAAGATAGGTCTGTGATTCTTCTGATAGGGGTAGCTAGATCTCCGGCTGGCGCGAGACGTCTAGAGTCCCCCCAGGAACGTTCCCCGGCTGCTGTTAGTTGAGTGTTGAGGTTCAGGATCGCGGTCAGCTCAGTTCCATCACCCTAGAGCTCGTCCTGTTTTTGCCCGTGTTATGTGTTTAATTCCCTGCCATTGGGAACATGACAGATGTCACTATGTATCCCCTGACAACCCCAACTAGTCACAGACATAGATTTCCAATCCAGCACTGGATTATGTACCTGTAACCATGGAAACCCCAGCACAACCACATCATGCAAATTATGCAACACCAAAAAGCGAATATTTTCCTGATGTGCTGGAGCCATGTTCATGGCTAACTGTGTCCAGTACTGAGGTTTATTCTTGGCCAATGGCGTAGCATCAATCCCCCTCAAGGGAATAGGGCTCTGCAAAGGCTCCAAGGAAAAACCACAGTGCTTGGCAAATTCTAGGTCCATTAAGTTCAGGGCAGCGCCAGAATCCACAAATGCCATTACAGAAAAGGACGACAATGAGCAAATCAGGGTAATAGACAAGAGAAATTTAAGCTGTACAGTACTGATGGTAACCGACCTAGCAACCCTCTTAGTTCGCTTTGGGCAGTCAGAGATAGCATGAGTAGCGTCACCACATTAAAAACACAGCCCATTCTGATGTCTGAACTCCTGCCGTTCTGCTCTCGTCAAAATCCTATCACATTGCATAGGCTCAGAACTCTGCCCAGAGGACACCGCCATATGGTGCACCATCTTACATTCACGTAGGCGCCGATCAATCTGAATGGCCAGAGACATTGATTCATTCAAACCAGCAGGCGTGGGAAACCCCAAAATAACATCTTTAAGGGCTTCAGAAAGACCCTTTCTGAAAATAGCTGCCAGGGCATCCTCATTCCATTTTCTAAGCACAGACCACTTTCTAAATTTCTGACAATATATCTCTGCTGCTTCCTGATCCTGACACAGAGCCAGTAAAATTTTTTCTGCCTGATCCACAGAATTAGGTTCGTCATAAAGCAGTCCAAGTGCTTGAAAAAATGAATCTACATTGAGCAATGCAGGATTCCCTGGCTCAAGGGAGAATGCCCAGTCCTGCGGGTCGCCACGCAGCAGAGAAATAACAATCTTCACCTGCTGAATGGGGTCACCAGAGGAACGGGGTCTCAGAGCAAAAAACAATCTGCAATTATTTTTAAAGCTCAAAAACTTAGATCTATCCCCAGAAAACAAATCAGGGATTCTAGGCTCAGAAACAGGAGTTTGAACAACATAGTCTTGGATACTCTGTACCCTTGCAGCGAGATGATCAACACGCACAGACAGACCCTGAACCTCCATATCAGCACCAAGCTCCTGCACCATCCAAAAATCAAGGGGAAAAAAAAAGACAAAACAGGCAAGAAGAAAAAAAAAAAAACAATGACTCAGAACTTTCTTTTCCCTCTTTTGAGATGCATTTAACACATTGTGGGCCAGCTGTACTGTTATGGCCTGGTGGTTACGGAGCAGTACTGAGATGACCTGGTGGGTAAGACCAATCATGGACAAGCTCAGTAGAGGTGGCAGCTCCACCGACAGTAATCACTGTTATGACCTAGTGATTACGGAGCAGAACTGAAATGACCTGGTGGGTAAAACAAATAAAGTACTAGCTCTGGGGAGGTGGTAGCTTTACTGACCGCAATCCCTACTCCTAACACCAACACTAGAAATAGCCGTGGAGCGTGCCTATCTCTGCCTAGACGCCTCTTCACAGCCTAAGAACTAGCTACCCCTGAAGATGGAAACGGAAAACTATCTCGCCTCAGAGAAACCCCCAAAGGAAAGATAGCCCCCCACAAATATTGACGGTGAGTGGAGAGGGAAATGACAAACTCAGAAATGAAACTAGATTTAGCAAAGGAGGCCAAAACTATCTAAATAGACAGAGATAGAAAAGGCTACTGTGCGGTCAGTATAAAAAGTCCACGCAGAGTTTACAAAAAAATAACCTCCACACCGACTCACGGTGTGGAGGAGCAAATCTGCAACCCCAGAGCTTCCAACTAGCCGGAATAATTCATAATGACAAGCTGGACAAAAGAGACATAAGTTAAACTGAACAAAAGGTCATAAGCAGGGAAACACCCAAAAACTAGCAGAACTTATCTTAAGCTGAAATGGACTGGCCAACAGAGAACTTCCAGGAAAGGACTGAATCCACAGGAAGAAACATTGACAGCTGGCATCAACTACAGCCTAAAGCCCAGTTAAATAACAAGGCCAGGGCACCGATTAGTGAAAGCAGCAGCTAAGTTCCACTTGAAACCACCAGAGGGAGCCCAAGAGCAGAACTCCCAAAAATACCATTCATGACCACAGGATGGAGCCCAAGAACGGAATTCACAACACCTAACTAATATTATAAAGTAAATTAAGATTGACAAGCTTCAGTAATAAGAATTGATGTTTTTGGCATTAAAATGGGCACTGTAGGTGTTTTCCTGTCCTCCACTCACTGCTGACTTTGATTCCCCATTGACTTGCATTGCGTTTCGGCCCCCGACTTTACGCAATAATCGGCCGATTTCACCCGACATGACTTTTGACAAAGTCAAAGTTTCGCGAAACCCGACTCGATCCGAAAAAAGTAAAAGTCGCTCAACTCTATTGCTTTCCTCACGGGGAGAGTGATGTTACACCTGGAAGGGATGAAAGATAACTCTCATCAGGTAACCACCATACATACATTTTCACACTCCAGGCCACAAGGGGGAGCTTTTGATCCTATTTACTAGGGGACTCCCCTGCATATGCATATATATTGTGGTTTGGAGGGAAAGACCCCTTAAAGCAGCGTCGGTCCACACTGACCAAATACCACTGGTGGCGTCACGAACATAAACTCTATTACCTAAGCCCCTTTAAAGACTTTTTCCTTTTACATGGGCGCCCAGGGCCATAGACCAGGTTGCAGCCACCGTGACATCCCCCTGTGAACACCGGACCCGGTGCCGGGTACCCCACGGCCCTGGCAGGCGACCCACATACCTAGTATGAACAGTCACATAAAGCACTACATACTGTATATACGGTATATGCATGCCATGTCAGAAGAAAAACATGGCCAGTGAGAACATAAAGGACTACATATGGGCCGCATATGCATGTTGCATCAGGAGAGAAACATATCTCACAACAACGAAATAATTTTTCCTTGCACACAGAAAGAAATAACAAGTAAAGATACATTTACACTACAAGATTATCAGGGAACAAGCATTTCTGCTTCAGCCTAAAACAAGGTAATATGTAAACCGTTTTAATGTAACATTAAAGCAAATCAAGGCAGCAAAGATTGAGACAGAGAGACTCATTGCCAGAGAGAATAAAAATAATCCCAAAATATTCTTTAACTACATAAACAGTAAGAAACTAAAAAATGATAGTGTTGGCCCCCTTAAAAATAGTCTGGGTGAAATGGTGGAGGAGGATGAGGAAAAAGCCAATATGCTAAACGACTTTTTTTCATCAGTATTTACAAAAGAAAATCCCATGGCAGACAAAATGACCAGTGATAAAAATTCCCCAGTAAATGTCACCTGCTTAACCCAGCAGGAAGTACGGCGGCGTCTAAAAATCACTAAAATTGACAAATCTCCCGGATGGGATACACCCCGAGTACTGCAGGAATTAAGTACAGTCATTGATAGACCATTATCTTTAATCTTTAAAGACTCCATAATAACAGGGTCTGTACCACAGGACTGGCGTATAGCAAATGTGGTGCCAATATTCAAAAAGGGGACAAAAACTGAACTCGGAAATTATAGGCCAGTAAGCTTAACCTCTACTGTGGGTGAAATCCTGGAGGGCATTCTAAGAGATGCTATACTGGAGTATCTGAAGAGGAATAACCTCATGACCCAGTATCAGCATGAGTTTACTAGGGACCGTTCATGTCAGACTAATTTGATCAGCTTCTATGAAGAAATAAGTTCCGGACTGAACCAAGGGAACCCAGTGGACGTAGTGTATATGGACTTTTCTAAAGCTTTTGATACGGTGCCACACAAAAGGTTGATACATAAAATGAGAATGATGGGGATTGGGGAAAATATGTGTAAGTGGGTTGAGAGCTGGCTCAGGGATAGGAAACAAAGGGTGGTCATTAATGGAGCACACTCGGACTGGGTCGCGGTTAGCAGTGGGGTACCACAGGGGTCAGTATTGGGCCCTCTTCTTTTTAACATATTTATTAATGACCTTGTAGGGGGCATTCAGAGCAGAATTTCAATATTTGCAGATGACACTAAACTCTGCAGGGTAATCAATACAGAGGAGGACAATTTTATATTACAGGATGATTTATGTAAACTAGAAGCTTGGGCTGATAAATGGCAAATGAGCTTTAATGGTGATAAATGCAAGGTCATGCACTTGGGTAGAAGTAATAAGATTAATAACTTTGTGCTTAATTCTAAAACTCTGGGCAAAACCATAAATGAAAAAGACCTGGGTGTATGGGTGGATGACAAACTCATATTCAGTGGCCAGTGTCAGGCAGCTGCTACAAAGGCAAATAAAATAATGGGATGCATTAAAAGATGCACAGATGCTCATGAGGAGAACATAATTTTACCTCTATACAAGTCACTAGTTCGACCACACTTAGAATACTGTGCACAGTTCTGGTCTCCGGTGTATAAGAAAGACATAGCTGAGCTAGAGCGGGTGCAGAGAAGAGCGACCAAGGTTATTAGAGGACTGGGGGGTCTGCAATACCAAGATAGGTTATTACACTTGAGGCTTTTTAGTTTGGAAAAACTAAGACTAAGGGGTGATCTTATTTTAATGTATAAATATATGAGGGGACAGTACAAAGAACTTTCTGATGATCTTTTTAATCATAGACCTGAGACAGGGATGAGGGGGCATCCTCTACGTCTGGAGGAAAAAAGGTTTAAGCATAATAACAGATGCGGGTTCTTTACTGTAAGAGCAGTGAGACTATGGAACTCTCTGGCGTATGATGTTGTAATGAGTGATTCATTACTTAAATTTAAGAGGGGACTGGATACCTTTCTGGAAAAGTATAATGTTACAGGGTATATATACTAGATTCCTTGATAGGGCGTTGATCCAGGGAACTGGTCTGATTGCCGTATGTGGAGTCGGGAAGGAATTTTTTTCCCCAATGTGGAGCTTACTCTTTGCCACATGGTTTTTTTTTGCCTTCCTCTGGATCAACATGTTAGGGCATGTTAGGTTAGGCTATGGGTTGAACTAGATTTACTTAAAGGGAACCTGTCACCTGAATTTGGCGGGACCAGTTTTGGGTCATATGGGCGGGGTTTTCGGGTGTTTGATTCACCCTTTCCTTACCCGCTGGCTGCATGCTGGCCGCAATATTGGATTGAAGTTCATTCTCTGTCCTCCGGAGTACACGCCAGCGCAAGGCAATATTGCTCCGGACATCGCGGGACCAAAAAATGTAATTCTGGCGTTTCAATTTTTTTTTCTCGCTATGCCATTTAGCGATCAGGTTAATCCTTTTTGTTATTGATAGAGCGGGCGATTCTGAACGCGGCGATACTAAATATGTGTAGTTTTGATTTTTTTTTTATTATTTTATTTTGAATGTGGCGAAAGGGGGTGATTTAAACTTTTATATTTTTTTATTTTTTTCAATTTTTTTTTTACTTTTTTTTAACTTTTGCCATGCTTCAATAGCCTCCATGAGAGCCTAAAAGCTGGCACAACTCGATCGGCTCAGCTACATAGCAGCGATCAGGGTGGCGCTCTCAGCAGGCCAGCATCAGTAACCATAGAGGTCTCAAGGACCTCTATGGTTACTATCCTGACGCATCGCTGACCCTCGATCATGTGACGGGGTCGGCGATGCGCTCATTTCCAACACGATGGCCAGAAGCGCCGGTTAAATGCCGTCGCTATTGCGGGCACATGTCAGCTGTTCAAAACAGCTGACATGTCCCGACTTTGATGCGGGCTCAGCGCCGGAGCCCGCATCAAAGCGGGGATTCTGACCTCAGACGTACTATCAGAAAGGGGTTAAGCAATGAAAATTTAAAAAAATCTCATTTTTTCCACAAAAATCTTTTTTACCTACAAATTTTATATTTTCATAAGGGCAAAATGAGAATATAGACTGCAAAATTTGTTGTGCAATTTCTCCTGAGTTTACCGATACCTCATTCTGGTCGAAAACTACTTTTGAAGCACAGTGCAAAGCTCTGAAGGGAAGCAGCGCCACATTAGAGTTCAGAATTTGCTGCACTTGCTTGATGGCGCCATGTTACAATGGCAGAGCCCCTGAAGAGACAGAACAGCAGAACCCCTATAATCGATCCCATTTTACCAATTAAACCTCTCAATGAATTCATCTAAGGGTGCAGTGATTATTTTTACACCACAGGTGTGTCACAAACTTTTATACCATTGGGAAGTGAATAAAAAATAATTTACATTTTTACCACCAAGATTGTGTGTTAGCCCCAAGTTTTACAATTTCACACTGGGAAATGGGTAAAAATGGCATCAAAATTTGTCCCACAATTTCTGTTGAATGTAGAAATACCCCATATGTGGCTGTACAGTACTACTTTTCCATACAAATTGACTTGGGATGGATGGAGCGCTATTTGCCTTCTGGTGCGCAGATTTTCTTAGACTAGTTTGCGGATTCCATATAAAGAACCCCTAAGTGCTAGAAAAGCAGAATCTCCCCTCAAGGGACTACATTTTGGAAATTATAACCCTTTGGAAATGTATCTACAGATGTAGTGACAATTTTGACTCCATAGGTGTTTTCCAGAAACAGGCAGCAGTGTATGTTGCTGAGTGAAAATTGCAAACTGCCGTTGTAGTGACCAGTACGCTGTAGTGACCAGTATGTTGCAGTCACCAGTACATTATGCCCAGCTCATACTTCTGGAGACACGCACCTAAACTAAATTAGGCGGGCTCTCATCACTACAGAAATGCCAAACATGTGGGTGCCAAATGTTCTTTAGGCACACTGGGGCTCAGAAGAGAGGGGGGGCATTTGGATTTGGAAGCGGATAATTTATTTCGGGGAGCGTGGAGCCATTTAGCTTTTTCAGAGCCTTTGTGCTACCAGTAATGTGGAAACCCCTATATTTCCTTTAACAGATGCTTTTTTTGTGGATTGAGTTGTTTTATTGGAAACATTTTACATAGGGTTTGGGATCACATTTATCTGGCGCTCTACGCTGACCACTTACTTTGGGGTTTCCATCTAAATCTCTGAGTGAAGTGACAGATGAAACCCCCCAATGGATCCATTCACTATAATGAGTCAGCAGATTTACTCTAGACTCCGTCTGGCCTTTGTCAGCGGTGTTCTTTTCAGAAGTCCACAAAACTGTGGCCGGTGACACTTTTATGCAATCCGAAAAAAAAGGACAAGACCGGATCACAGTTCCTATGGCCTCCATCTGCCTCATTATAGGGAATCTTCCGTCGAGGGTTTTGTCTGAATCACGTATTTCAGAGATTTACACGGAAAAAACAGTGTAAGCGCTCAGTGCAGAGCACAGAATAAATGTGCTCCGAGCCTTAACGCGATCTTTAGGAGGCAGAATGAAAAAATGAACAGCATGTGAAAAATTGGTTTTATTTATTTTTTACACCGTTCCTTGTGCGGTATAAGTGATTAGGTGACTTTATTCTTCAGGTCGGTGCAATTACAGCGATACCAGATTTATATCGGGTTTTATTCCCTCTTCCTCCCATCCCAATGCCTCACATCCTTCATAGTCCTCCTCCCTGCATCCCATCATTGCCCTCTCCACCACCTCCATCACTGCCCTTTCCAGCACCTCCATCATTGCCCTCTCCATCACCCCCATCATTGCCTTCTCCCACTCCCCCATCATTCCATGTTCCCCACCTCCATCATTGTCCTCTCCACCACCTCCATCATTGCCCTCTCCACCACCTCCAACATTGCCCTCTCCACCACCCCAATCATTGTTCTGCCCACCTCCCCCAATGTATTGTAAAAAAAACACACACACACCACCACTCACCTCTCTACATGTTCCCCCCAAAGCCAAAGCATCATTGTTGCCGGCAGCTTTCTCTCTGACACAGATGTGCACTGAATGCAAACGCCATCCAGCCAAGCGACTGTGTCAGAGAAAGCGCCAGGCAGGAAGCAAAGGATGGATCCCTGCAACTCTGCTGCCATTTTCTCTGCAGGGATCGCTTCCTGCCCACTGCACATGAGGGAAATCTGGCCATGGGTCCCTCGGTGACGGAGAACAGGCCTAATTGCATTCATTATAATCCACCCTGCAAGGGCCCCCTCCACCTCCGGGCCCCGATGCAGCTACACCGTCCGCCCATGGTCCTGGATATGCCTAAATACTAGAAACCCCCCACAAGCGACCCCATTTTGGAAACTACACCCCTCAAGAAATGTATCTAGAGGTGTGGTGAGCATTATGAACTTGCATGTTCTTCACAGAATTTTATAACGTTGAGCCATGAAAATAAAAAATCACAATATTCCCAGAAAAATGTTGCTTTAGCCCCAAATTATTCATGTTTACAAGGGTAACAGGAGAAAATGGATCATATATTAAGTTGTGCAATTTCTTGTGAATATGCAAATATGTGGTGGAAAACTACTGTTTGGCCACACAGCAGAGCTTGGAAAGAAAGGAGCACCATTTGACATTTGGAGAGCAAAATTGGCTGGAATAAATAGTTGATGGGATGTCGCTATTCCAGAGCCCCTGATGTGCCTAAACAGTGGAAACCCCCACAAGTAACCCCATTTTGGAAGCTACACCCCTCAAGGAACTTAAACAGATGTATGGTCAGCACCTTGAACCCACAGTTGCTTCACAGAATGTTATAACTTTGAGCTGTGAAAATAAAAAAAAATCACAATATTCCCAGAAAAATGTTGCTTTAGTAACAGGAGAAAATGGACCAAAAAATATATTGTGCGATTTATCCTGAGTACACTGCTACTCCATATGTGGTGGAAAACTACTCTTTGTGTGCACGGCAGAGCTCTGAAGAGGAGGAGCACCAATTGAATTCTGGAGCACAATTTTGGCTGGAATAGATTGCGGCTGTCATGTCACATTTGAAGAGCCCTGACATTTCAAAACAGCAGAAACACCCACAAGTGACATTATTTTGGAAACTACATCACTTAAGAAATTCATCTAGCTGTGTAGTGAACATTTTTAACACTCAGGCAATTAACGAAATGTATAACATTGGACTGAGTCACTGGAAAAATACAATTTGTTTTCTGGTAAAATTCTGCTTTGGCACCAAGTTTTAATTTTCAAAATGGATAATAGGAGAAAATGAACCATACAATTTGTTGCTCAATTTCTTCTGAGTACACCAATACCCCATATATGGTTGAAAACTACTTTTGAAGCACAGTGGTAAGTTCAAAAGGGAAGAAGCGCCATATTAGAATTTAGATGTTGCTGGAACAGTGATCATGTTGACACCACGGGGTGTCACAGAATTTTATATCATTGGGCAGTGAAGAAAAAAATGATTACATTTTTATCACAAAAATTTAGCTTTGGCCCCAGATTCTACATTTTCCCATGCGAAAATTGGTAAAACTGGGAACAAAATTTGTCACACAACTTCTGCTGAATGCTAATGATGAGCGAGTATACTCGTTGCTCGGGTTTTCCTGAGTATTTGTGACTGCTCGGAGATTTCGTTTTTGTTGATGCAGCTTCATGATTTGCGGCTGCTGGACAGCTTGAATACATGTGGGGATTCCCTAGCAGCCAGGCAACCACCAACATGTACTCAGGCTGCCGTAAATCATGCAGCTGCGTCCACAAAAACTAGAGCTCGGGAGGGAAGAAGCAGTATTTGACTCTTGGACGATAAATTATCATAGAATATTTTACAGACTCCATTTACAGAGGCCCTAAGTGCCAGAAGAGCAGAATTCCCCAAGTGACCCCATTTTGGAAAAAACACCCCACTGGGAATTTATCTACAGGTATAGTGACGATTTTGACTCCATGTATGTTTTCCAGAAGCAAGCAGTAGTGGATGTTGCTGAGAAAATTGCAAATCTGCCATTGTAGTGCTCATACATTGTGCCCAGCTCATGCTTCTGGAGTCATGGACCCAGTGAATTAGGCAGGCTCTCATTGCTACAGAAATTCGAAACATGTGAACGATAAATGTAGTTTAGGCACACTGGGGCTCAGAAGGGAGGGGGCATTCAGATTTGGGAACACAGAATTCTCTGGATTTCTTGGGGGGGGGGGCAAGGAGCCGTAGTGCTTTTCCAGAGCCTTTGCACTACCAGTGACGCAAAAGCCTCCTATATTTCCTTTAACAGATGTCGGACCTTTGTGGAGATTAGGTTTTTTGGTGAATTGAGTTGAAGCTTTTGTTGGGAAAATTTACATAACATTTTGAATGATGTAAGCATGTTTATCCTCTGTTCTATGCTGAGCACTTACATCGAGGCTTCCATCAAAGGCTACGATCACACATTCAGTATTTAGCGAGTATTTTACATTAGTATTTGTAAGCTAAAACCAGAAGTTGGTGAAAAATGCACAAGTGGTGCACATGTTTCTATTATACTTTTCCTCTCCTGATTTTACCTTACTGATGTAAAATACTGACCAAATACTGAACGTGGCCTAAATGTCTGAATGACATGATACATATGAAACCCCTGAGTGGTCCATTCACTATAATAAGGCAGCAGCTTTACTCTGGCCTCTGTCTTGACTCTGTTCAGCGACGTCCTTCTTTTCAGAAGTGAACAAAACTGTGGCCGACCACATTTTCATGCACTCTAAAAAAGAGAGACACCGATGAATTATAAGACAGACAGAACACAAAGTGTCTCCATCTGCCTCATTATAGGGAATCATCTGCCGGGGGTTCCATCTAAATCACGTTTTTCAGAGATTTACACAGAAACTCCGGTGTAAGCGCTCAGCATAGAGAACAGGATAAATGTGAGCCAAACCTTACTGCGATCTTTGTGAGGCAGAATGGAAAAATCAACAGCAGGTAAAGAATTGCTTCTATTTATTTTTTGCATCAGTCCTCGTGCAATATAAGTGACTAGATGACCTTAATCTCCGAGTAGGTGTGATTGCAGCAATACCACATTTAAATCATTCTTTTTTGTTTTGCCATTTTTAAGCAATAAAAACTATTTTATAGAAAAAGTAATTATGGTGCTTGAACCTCCTAGGTTCAAGCAACATATTGTAATCCGATTTCTTATATTTTCTTATTCTTCTCCGCGTTTTCCGCAATTAATGCGGCCCGAACTGCTCGGCGCAGAGACCCTGTTCAGGCGGCGTTTCGAAGGCCTCGGTGGGGACAGGTGTGCTATGTATTTTTAGAGTCGATCCGATTTGTAGTTTTCTTAAAAATCGCATTTTAAAAAAAAAATTCCCATAGGAAATAATGGCGAACTTTCCATTACCCCCAACTTGACCTTCCAAAGATGGCAGCTATGCAAATGTACGGTGTCCATTTTAGGACATGATCATTTATCAAAGTCAAACATCAGAATAAAGTGACTATGACACTTTCCCGTCCCGTGTGTGAAAAGTAAGCGCACCCCCTGCCCCGTGTGTGAAAAGTAAGTGAAAAGTAAGTGCACCCCCGGTCTCGTGGGTGAAAAGTAAGTGCACCCCCGGTCCCGTGGGTGAAAAGTAAGTGCACCCCCGGTCCCCTGTGTGAAAAGTAAGTGCACCCCCGGTCCCCTGTGTGAAAAGTAAGTGCACCCGCGGTCCCGCGTGTGAGAAGTAAGTGCACCCCCGGTCCCCTGTGTGAAAAGTGTGAAAAGTAAGTGCACCCCCGGTCCCCTGTGTGAAAAGTAAGTGTACCCCCCCCCCCGGTTCCTTGTGTGAAAAGTGCACCCTCGGTCCCGTATGTGAAAAGCAAGTGCACCCCCGGTCCCCTGTGTGAAAAGTAAGTGCACCCCCGGTCCCCTGTGTGAAAAGTAAGTGCACCCCCGGTCCCTTGTGTGAAAAGTAAGTGCACCCCCGGCCCCGTGGGTGAAAAGTAAGTGCACCCCCGGTCCCGTGTGTGCAAAAGAAAGTGCACCCCCCATCCTGTGTGTGATAAGTAATGGGGGGATGTCTGTATATAGGGGGATGTCTGTATATAGGGGGATGTCTGTATATAAGGGGGATGTCTGTATATAGGAGATGTCTGTATATAAGGGGGGTGTCTGTATATAGGGGGATGTCTGTATATAAGGGGGATGTCAGTATATAGGGGCATGTCTGTATATAAAGGGCATGTCGGTATATAAGGGGATGTCTGTATATAAGGGGGATGTCTGTAAATAGGGGGATGTCTGTATATAAGGGGGATGTCTGTAAATAAGGGGGATGTCTGTATATAGGGGGATGTCTGTAAATAGGGGGATGTCTGTATATAGGGGGTATTTCTGTATATAGGGGGATGACTGTATATAAGGGGGATGTCTGTATATAAGAGGGATGTCTGTATATAAGGGGGATGTCTGTATATAAGGGGGGTGTCTGTATATAGGGGGATGTCTGTATATAAGGGGAATGTCTGTATATAGGGGATGTCTGCATATAAGGGGGATGTCTGTTTATAGGGGGATGTCTGTATATAAGGGGGATGTCTGTATATAAGGGGGTGTCTGTATATAGGGGGATGTCTGTATATAAGGGGAATGTCTGTATATAGGGGATGTCTGTATATAAGGGGGATGTCTGCATATAAGGTGGATGTCTGTATATAAGGGATGTCTGTATATAAGGGGGATGTCAGTATATAGGGGGATGTCTGTATATAAGGGGCATGTCGGTATATAAGGGGATGTCTGTATATAAGGGGGATGTCTGTAAATAGGGGGATGTCTGTAAATTAGGGGGGATGTCTGTATATAGGGGGATGTCTGTAAATAGGGGGATGTCTGTATATAGGGGGTATTTCTGTATATAGGGGGATGACTGTATATAAGGGGGATGTCTGTATATAAGAGGGATGTCTGTATATAAGGGGGATGTCTGTATATAAGGGGGTGTCTGTATATAGGGGGATGTCTGTATATAAGGGGAATGTCTGTATATAGGGGATGTCTGTATATAAGGGGGATGTCTGTGTATAGGGGGATGTCTGTATATAAGGGGGATGTCTGTATATAGGGGGATGTCTGTATATAAGGGGGATGTCTGTATATAGGGGGATGTCTGTATATAAGGGGATGTCTTTATATAAGTGGGATGTCTGTATATAAGGGAGATGTCTGTATATAGGGGGATGTCTGTATATAGGGGGATGTCTGTATATAAGGGGGATGTCTGTATATAGGGGGATGTCTGTATATAAGGGGGAAGTCTGTATATAGGGGGATGTCTGTATATAAGGGGATGTCTGTATATAGGGGGATGTCTGTGTATAAGGGGGTGTCTCTATATAAGGGGGGTGTCTCTATATAAGGGGGATGTCTGTATATAAGGGGGATGTCTGTATATAGGGGGATGTCTGTATGTAAGGGGGATGTCTGTATCTAAGGTGGGTGTCTCTATATAGGGAGATGTCTGTAAATAGGGGGATGTCTGTATATAAGGGGGATGTCTGTATATAGGGGGATGTCGGTATATAAGGGGGATGTCTGTATATAAGGGGAATGTCTGTATATAAGGGGAATGTCTGTATATAAGGGGCATGTCTGTATATAAGGGGCATGTCTGTATATAGGGAGATGTCTGTATATAAGGGGGATGTCTATATAAGGGAGATGTCTGTATATAAGGGGAATGTCTGTATATAAGGGGCATGTCTGTATATAAGGGGGATGTCTGTATATAGGGGGATGTCTGTATATAAGTGGGATGTCTGTATATAAGGGAGATGTCTGTATATAGGGGGATGTCTGTATATAGGGTGATGTATATAAGGGGGATGTCTGTATATAGGGGGATGTCTGTATATAAGGGGGACGTCTGTATATAGGGGGATGTCTGTATATAAGGGGATGTCTGTATATAGGGGGATGTCTGTGTATAAGGGGGTGTCTCTATATAAGGGGGATGTCTGTATATAGGGGGATGTCTGTATGTAAAGGGGATGTCTGTATGTAAGGGGGGTGTCTCTATATAGGGAGATGTCTGTATATAGGGGGATGTCTTTATATAATGGGGATGTCTGTATATAAGGGGGATGTCTATATAAGGGGGATGTCTGTATATAAGGGGATGTCTGTATACAGGGGGATGTCTGTGTATAAGGGGGTTGTCCCTATATAAGGGGGGTGTCTCTATATAAGGGGGATGTCTGTATATAAGGGGGAAGTCTGTATATAAGGGGGATGTCTGTATATAGGGGGATGTCTGTATATAAGGGGGATGTCTGTATATAAGGGGGATGTTTGTATATAAGGGGGATGTTTGTATATAAGGGGGATGTCTGAATATAAGGGGATGTCTGTATATATGAGTGGTGTTTGTATATAGGGGGATGTGGCCAAAGTGGCTACCGAGAAGCTGTGCACCAAAGTGGCTACCAAGGATTCCTGCATGCCAAAATGGATACCCTGGGGCAGGGCCCTGCATGCCAGACATGCTCCTTAGGTTCATTGGTAGCTGGCAGCGCAGTTCAAGCACCATGTATTTCCTTCAGGAAATGCCCATCTAGTTATTTTTGCAATGCCATATTGACATCAACCCCAAAAATATTACCCCACTTGCTCACAGCTACAAGGCAAGTGGGAAGAGCTGGGCAAAGCGCCAGAAAAGGCGCATCTAATAGATGCACCTTTTCTGGGCAGCTGCAGGCTGCTGTTTTTATGATGGGAGGGACCTATATCAATGACCCCTTACCAGCCTGAGAATATCAGCCACCAGCTGTGAGCTTTAGCAAGGTTGGTTGTCAAAAATTGGGGGACCTCATGCTGTTTTTTAATGAATTATTTAAATAATTTAAAAAACTGCGTGGGGACCCCTCTATTCTTGATAACCAACATTGCAGAAGCTGACAGCTGAGGGTTACAGGCCCCAGCTGTGAGTTTTGTCTGGTTGGTTCAAGAGAATAGGGGGGAACCCACGTCTGGTTTTTCACTCATTTATTTAGTTAGAACGCAGGTGGCGGCTGTGGAATACCCCGATCATCCGCACCCACTGTCACTGTTATTAGCGGCAGCCGGTGTCGGATGATGGGGGTAAGAGTCCCAAAAGCCCCCAGCTGCTGTCGTTTGGACTTTAATGTAACCCTCATCATTCTTTTCTGCTCGCCGGCAGACCAGGGGAGAATGATGAGAGCCAGCTTCAGCACCTGCTGCCGGGGAACAGCGCTTACTGTAGCGCTTCTTCCCCGATGCCGATGCACGGAAGACATCAATGTGTGTTTTCCATGTGTGGAGCGTTTTTCCGTCCGTGCTGACGGTAAAAAATGGACATGACAGTGTGTTTTGCCCAGGGACACATGGTCCGTGGAAACACACTCTACGTGTGTACATATCTCCAGAACGTGTGAAAACTGTCACCACACATGCCGGAGACACGGACGTGTGAAAGAAGCCTAAAAGTGCTATACGAAAAAGTGTTAACTAGTAATGAGGGAGTGTACTCGTTGCTTGGGTTTTCCCGAGCACGCTCGGGTGACCTCCCAGCATTTATTATTGCTCAGAGATATAGTTTTCATCACCTCAGTTGCATGATTTACGTCTTCCAGATACGCTGAATACATGGGAGGAATGCCTGTTTGTTAGGGAATTGCTGTTCAATCACACAGCAGGACTCATAAATAGGGTTGAGCGACTTTTACTTTTTTGGGGTCGAGTCGGGTTTTGCGAAACCCGACTTTGTCAAAAGTCGAGTCGAGTGAAATCGGCCGATCTTCTTGAAAAGTCGGGGTCGTTGTTCGGCCGAAACACGAAATCCAATGCAAGTCAATGGGGAAGCAAAGTCGGCAGTGAGTGGAGGCCAGGAAAACACCTACAGTGCTCATTTTAATGCCAAAAACATCAATTCTTGTTACTTAAGCTTGTCAATCTTAATTTACCTTACAATAATAGGTAGCCATTGAAAATTGGGGGTCATTTGGCTAAAGTTGTGGGGGGTAGGGCTGGTTCAAGTTTTTAGTGGGCCCAGGAAACGTGGACTACGTCACGGCGGTGGAGCAGTTAGAGGCAAGTATTGCAACGTTGCAAGTGCTGTGATCCTGAGCAAGCAGGGGGTCCCACTCGTTCGCATTGGCACTGGCACAGGGCTGTTATGGACCTGGTGGTTAGGTGCAACAGGAATGACCTGATAGTTAAACACGGAATCGGGACGAGCTCTGGGGAAATGGGAACTCTGCTGACCGCAAACCCTACTCCTATCAACACAACTAGAAATAGCCGTGGAGCGTGCCTGACTCTGCCTAGACACCTCTTCACAGCCTAAGAGCTAACTACCCCTAAAGAAAGGAAACAAAGCCTAACTTGCCTCAGAGAAATTTCCCCAAAGGTAAAAGCAGCCCCCCACAAGTATTGACTGTGAGTTAAGAGGAAATCACAAACACAGGATGAAATAGGCTTTAGCAAAGGGAGGCCAGTCTAACTAAACAGATTGAGGATAGAAAAGGGATCTTTGCGGTCAACACAAAAAACTACAAAACCACGCAGAGTGTGCAAAAAATACCCCCGCACCGACTCATGGTGCGGTGGTGCCACTCTGCACCCCCAGAGCTTCCAGCTAGCCAGGCAGTTTCATGATAGCAAGCTGGACTAGAACTTAGCAAGAAAAACCATATGTAACAAATGAACAAGCAGGAACTTAGCTTCGCTGGAGTAGACAGGTCCTCAGAAAGATCCAGGAGAGATCTGAACCAGTACTAGAACATTGACAGCTGGCATGGAGTAACGATCTGAGTGGAGTTAAATAGAGAATCCAGCCTAGCCCCAAACGAGGGCAGCTGGAGAAGGAATCTCAGAACCAGCAGCTCCACTCACAGCCACCAGAGGGAGTCCACGGACAGAACTCACCGAAGTACCATTCATGACCACAGGAGGGAGTTTGAGAACGGAATTCACAACACAGGGCCCCTCACAGTACGGCGGTGTGTTTGCACGGCGGGGGCGCCTCCCACCGGCAGCGACACTTTTGCGTACTATGAGGGGCCTTGTGACAGTGACGTCGCCAACAAGTGGGCCCCCCCACCTGATGAAGGAACCTGCACTTTCACCTGCACCTTCCTCTTTGTCCCTGTGTAAGGTGGTATAGTATGCGGGAAGAGGAACCAGACTTTCAGCAGGGTCAGATTCAGGCTGTGTAGAGTGCAAGGGGAATATAGTGGTCTGGGTCAATGTACCAGCGGGCTAATCTAGCAGTGGCTGGGTAATGGGCAGGATGAGGAGGAAACACAGATATAGGCCCAAATAATTAAGTAGGCTAAATGCAGTTCAAACAGTTGGTAACAGGACTAAACAGGCGGCATTGCTTTGTTCAGTGGAGGACAACTGTAATGAGAGGTTGACACAGTGAGTAGGGCCAAATAAGTAACTAGGCTAAATGCAGTTCTAAATTGATAACAGTAGGAAACAGGCGGCACTGCTTTGTTCAGTGGAGGAGACACCGTTACTAGGCCCCAACCCAAGTAGTAGGGCAACTGCAGTGTTACATTTGAAAATACTTAATGAGAGCCTGAAGGTTGAAGCTCAGACAAGGAAACCTGGAGGAGAACACCAAGGAGGAGGAGAACACCAAGGAGCGGCAGACACCGTTACTAGGCCCCAACCCAAGTAGTAGGGCAACTGCAGTGTTACATTTAAAAATACTTAATGAGAGCCTGAATGTTGAAGCTCAGACAAGGAAACCTGGAGGAGAACACCAAGGAGGAGGAGAACACCAAGGAGGAGGAGAACACCAAGGAGCGGCAGACACCGTTACTAGGCCCCAACCCAAGTAGTAGGGCAACAAAAGTGTTACAGTTAAAAATACTTAATGAGAGCCAGAAGGTTGAAGCTCAGACAAGGAAACCTGGAGGAGAACACCAAGGAGGAGAACACCAAGGAGCGGCAGACACCGTTACTAGGCCCCAACCCAAGTAGTAGGGCAACAAAAGTGTTACATTTTAAAATACTTAATGAGAGCCTGAAGGTTGAAGCTCAGACAAGGAAACCTGGAGGAGAACACAAAGGAGGAGGAGAACACCAAGGAGCGGCAGACACCGTTACTAGGCCCCAACCCAAGTAGTAGGGCAACAAAAGTGTTACAGTTAAAAATACTTAATGAGAGCCAGAAGGTTGAAGCTCAGACAAGGAAACCTGGAGGAGAACACTAAGGAGGAGGAGAACACCAAGGAGCGGCAGACACCGTTACTAGGCCCCAACCCAAGTAGTAGGGCAACTGCAGTGTTACATTTAAAAATACTTAATGAGAGCCTGAAGGTTGAAGCTCAGACAAGGAAACCTGGAGGAGAACACCAAGGAGGAGGAGAACACCAAGGAGCGGCAGACACCGTTACTAGGCCCCAACCCAAGTAGTAGGGCAACTGCAGTGTTACATTTAAAAATACTTAATGAGAGCCTGAATGTTGAAGCTCAGACAAGGAAACCTGGAGGAGAACACCAAGGAGGAGGAGAACACCAAGGAGCGGCAGACACCGTTACTAGGCCCCAACCCAAGTAGTAGGGCAACAAAAGTGTTACATTTTAAAATACTAAATGAGAGCCTGAAGGTTGAAGCTCAGACAAGGAAACCTGGAGGAGAACACCAAGGAGGAGGAGAACACCAAGGAGCGGCAGACACCGTTACTTGGCCCCAACCCAAGTAGTAGGGCAACAAAAGTGTTACATTTAAAAATACTTAATGAGAGCCTGAAGGTTGAAGCTCAGACAAGGAAACCTGGAGGAGAACACCAAGGAGGAGGAGAACACCATGGAGCGGCAGACACTGTTACTAGGCCCCAACCCATGTAGTAGGGCAACAAAAGTGTTACAGTTAAAAATACTTAATGAGAACCAGAAGGTTGAAGCTCAGACAAGGAAACCTGGAGGAGAACACCAAGGAGGAGGAGAACACCAAGGAGCGGCAGACACCGTTACTAGGCCCCAACCCAAGTAGTAGGGCAACAAAAGTGTTACAGTTAAAAATACTTAATGAGAGCCAGAAGGTTGAAGCTCAGACAAGGAAACCTGGAGGAGAACACCAAGGAGGAGGAGAACACCAAGGAGCGGCAGACACCGTTACTAGGCCCCAACCCAAGTAGTAGGGCAATTGCAGTGTTACATTTAAAAATACTTAATGAGAGCCTGAAGGTTGAAGCTCAGCTTTTTCAGTGGAGGACAGCGTGATTTAGTGGCGCAGACAGACAAAGGTAGTATGTGTTAACTAAAAAAGTTGGCTCTATGCAGTTTTAAATTGGTTACAGGGGTACACAGGCAGCATTGGTGTGGTCAGTGGGGGACAATTGGAAGGAGGGACCGCAGACAGACTTCCTAGGCCTAAAATAATAAAATAGGCTCTATGCAGTTTTAAATTGGTTACAGGGGTACACAGGCAGCATTGGTGTGGTCAGTGGAGGACAATTGGAAGGAGGGACCGCAGACAGACTTCCTAGGCCTAAAATAATAAAATAGGCTCTATGCAGTTTTAAATTGGTTACAGGGGTACACAGGCAGCATTGGTGTGGTCAGTGGAGGACAATTGGAAGGAGGGACCGCAGACAGACTTCATAGGCCTAAAATAATAAAATAGGCTCTATGCAGTTTTAAATTGGTAACGGGGTACACAGGCAGCATTGGTGTGGTCAGTGGAGGACAATTGGAAGGAGTGTCTGACACAGTAAGTACTCCCAAAAACAAACTAGATGTTAATGTCTCCCCCCAAAAAATCAACCCCCCCCCCAAAAAAAAGAGTGGCATACTTAGGTACAGGGGTGTGCTCCTATGCTGACTTTCAGACATTGTAATGTTGCGCAAAGTATTTACTGGTGTAAATGTAGGACAGGGCCCCTGACTATTTTAACTAGCATCATACATGTCAACAAATTGTTATTGTCTGTGCCAGGCATGGAAGGATTTCAGCGCATAGACTAAACAGTGGTGGAGCAGCGACAGATAATTTTGCAAGTGGTAGAGCACTGTTTTACCTTGGGGGGGGGGGGACACTCTCTCCTGGCCGGCGGTACAAGCCCAGGGCCCCTCATGTTACAACGGTGTGTCTGACGTTGGGTGCGCGCCACCACCGCCAGAGACACTTCATTGTACTATGAGGGACCCAGTGCCAGTGCCGTCGACCAAAAGTGGGCACACCCACCTCTTCAGACAAATGGCACACTGACGGGTGCTTGCCACAAGTGGCGAGACCACGGCCCCGTGGGGGGAGTTAGGGCATTTAGGGAGGTGTAAAGATGTCGTATGCTGGACAAACAGCAGCTGCAAATTACGAGATTGGAACAGTCAGTAACACCAGTCCCAAAGCAAGACCTTTTTACAGGAAAGCTAGGTGTCAGCCGGGAAAGGTGGGGCAAAATAATTTGAAATCCATGAGTGGTTCATTTTAATGAAGGTTAGATCATCAACATTTTGGGTAGCCAGACGAGTCCTTTTTTCGGTCAGTATTGAACCAGCAGCACTGAATACTCTTTCTGACAGCACACTAGCTGCTGGGCAAGCAAGCTCATGCAATGTATATTCAGCCAATTCAGGCCAGGTGTCTATTTTGGATGCCCAGTAATCAAAGGGGAATGACGGTTGAGGGAGAACATCGGTAATGGAGGAAAAATAGTTAGTAACCATACTGGACAAATGTTCGTCTCCTGTCACTTTGAATGGATGCTGCTGTACCTGTCGTGTCTGCGGTCATTGCGAAATCACTCCACAACCTGGTCAGAAAACCCCTCTGTCCTACCCCACTTCTGATCTGTGCACCTCTAACACCTCTGCCCTGTTGCCCCCTGCAGCTCGTGTGAGAACCATCACCGGCGCTGTGTGCTGGGAATGCCTGAATCAAACGGTCTACAAGAGTAGCTTGCTTGGTTGCCAATATCTGTTCGAGGTTCTCATGTGGCATGATATTTTGCAATTTGCCTTTATAGCGAGGATCAAGGAGGCAGGCCAACCCGTAATCGTCATCTGTCATCATTTTTATAATGCATGGGTCCCTTTTGAGGATACGCAAGGCATAATCTGCCATGTGGGCCAATGTTCCAGTTGTCAAGTCAGTGCATATGCTGGGTTGAGGAGCACTTTCTGGCAAATCAACGTCACTTGCCTCCCTCAAAAACCCTGAACCCGGCCTTGCACCGCCAGCAGTTTCTATTGCCCCCTGAGAAGCTTCCTCATCCAAAAAATAGTCATCCCCATCATCCTCCTCGTCCTCCTCCTGTTCGCCCGCCACCTCGTCCTGTAGACTTCCCTGAGCAGACAATGGCTGACTGTCATCAAGGCTTCCCTCCTCGGCTGCAGACGCCTGTTCCTTTATGTGCGTCAAACTTTGCCTCAGCAGACGCATTAGGGGGATGCTCATGCTTATTACGGCGGTGTCTGCACTAACCAGCCGTGTGCATTCCTCAAAACACTGAAGGACTTGACACAGGTCTTGGAGCTTCGACCACTGCACAGCTGACAACTCCATGTCTGCCATCCAACTGCCTGCCCGTGTATGTGTATCCTCCCACAAATACATAACAGCACGCCTCTGTTCGCACAGTCTATGAAGCATGTGCAGTGTGGAGTTCCATCTTGTTGCAACGTCAATGATTAGGCGATGCTGGGGAAGGTTCAAAGACCGCTGATGGTTCTGCATACGGCTGGAGTGTACGGGCGAACGGCGGATGTGGGAGCAAAGTCTGCGCACTTTCAGCAGCAGGTCGGGTAACCCCGGATAACTTTTCAGGAAGCACTGCACCACCAGGTTTAAGGTGTGAGCCAGGCAAGGAATGTGTTTCAGTTGTGAAAGGGCTATGGCAGCCATAAAATTCCTTCCGTTATCACTCACTACCTTGCCTGCCTCAAGATGTACAGTGCCCAGCCATGACCGAGTTTCTTGCTGCAAGAACTCGGACAGAACTTCCGCGGTGTGTCTGTTGTCGCCCAAACACTTCATTGCAAATACAGCCTGCTGACGCTTGCCACTAGCTGTTCCATAATTGGACACCTCGTGTGCAACAGTGGCAGCTGCGGATGGAGTGGTCGTGCGACTGCGCTCTGTGGATGAGCTTTCGCTTCTGGAGGAGGAGGAGGAGGAGGGGTGGCGAACGCCTACAGCCAACTGTTTCCTAGACCGTGGGCTAGGCAGAACTGTCCCAATATTACTGTCCCCTGTGGACCCTGCATCCACCACATTAACCCAGTGTGCCATGATGGAGATGTAACGCCCCTGGCCATGCCTACTGGTCCATGCATCTGTTGTCAGGTGCACCTTTCTACTCACAGATTGCCTGAGTACATGGACAATGCGATCTTTTACATGCTGGTGGAGGGCTGGGATGGCTTTTCTCGAAAAGAAGTGTCGACTGGGTAGCTCGTAGCGTGGTACGGCGTAGTCCATCAGGGTTTTGAAAGCTTCGGTTTCAACTAACCGGTAGGGCATCATCTCTAACGAGATTAGTCTAGCAATGTGGACGTTCAAACCCGGTGTACGCGGATGCGAGGATGAGTACTTCCTTTTCCTAACAAGAGTCTCATGTAGGGTGAGCTGGACTGGAGAGCAGCATATGGTGGAACTAGCGGGGGTGCCGGTGGACATGGGTGACTGAGAGAGGGTTGGTGATGGTATTCTTGATGGTGCCCTACATACAGTTTTTCCGACCACGAACCTGGTGATTCCCTGACTGCTTTGGCCTTGTGACGAAACCGCAACATTACCTGCAGGTGGTGTGGTAAACGGTGGGCTTACAGTGAGGGAAGGGATGTCGCCTTGCTGATTAACTTCATTGTGAGAGGGTGCTACAACGTTAAGGGACGTTTGGTAGTTTGTCCAGGCTTGCAAGTGCATGGTGGTTAAATGTCTATGCATGCAACTTGTATTTAAATTTTTAACATTCTGACCTCTGCTGAAGGTCCTTGAGCATTTCTTACAGATGACTTTGCGCTGATCATTGGGATCTTGGTTAAAAAAATTCCAGACTGCACTCTTCCTATCGGATACCTTTTCAGGCATTGCACACTGAGCTACTTTAACCTGATGGCCACGCTGTCCTACAAATGGTTTTGGTTTTGCCACATGTTTTTGGCCAGATACGGGCCTGCCAGATGGAACCTGTTGCGATCTTGATGCCTGCTGCGGCTCCTCCTCCTCTGCTTCAGAGCTACTGCCGCCTGCACCCTGTTCCCCCAATGGCTGCCAATTGGGGTCAACAACTGGGTCATCTATGACCTCCTCTTCTATGTTCTGTGCACCTTCCTCTGGGTCACCGTGTAAGCCGGTGCTATAGTGTTCGTGAAGGGGCTCCATAGTCTCATCGGGGTCAGATTCTGGATCAGTACACTGCGAGGGCAATGTTCTGATCTGATTCAAAGGAACAGCATAATAATCTGGCTGTGGCTGTGCATCTGTGCACTCCATGTCCGATTCATCTTGTAATGGGCATGGCCTGTTAACAATTTCCCTTTCTAACCCAGGCACGGTATGTGTAAAGAGCTCCATGGAGTAACCAGTTGTGTCGCCTGACGCAGCCTTCACTGTTGTTCTGGGTGAAGGACACAAGGAAGCGACTTGTTCCTGACCGGGAGCATCCACTGACGATGCACTGCTCTGACATTTGGCACTTTCCGAGGAGGAGGCAAAAGAGCTAGAGGCAGAGTCAGCAATGAAAGCCAATACTTGTTCCTGCTGCTCCGGCTTCAAAAGCGGTTTTCCTACTCCCAGAAAAGGGAGCCTTCGAGGCCTTGTGCAGCCAGACGATGACGCTGGCTCAACAACTCGAGACTTAGGGGCTATACTGCTTTTCCCATGACCACCTGATGCTCCACGACCACCACCACTACCATCATTACCAGCTGCCAATGACCGCCCACGGCCACGACCTCTTCCACCAGACTTCCTCATTCTTGGAAAAATGTTACCAAACTAACAACCGTTATGTGGTCCTGTAAAACCAGGTACAAGGTGTGCGTGAACTTGTTGGGAATGTAAATCTCCCTTTTTTATGTGTGGGAGAATGCAGTGAAAAATGAGGCCCACTGTATTACACTAGACAGTTTGATTGGCAGAAAGAGGCTGGCAGATATGGCACTAACAGGAGTGACGCAGATAAAAACACTGGCAATAGAAATGTCCCTATTTGTGTGTGGGAGAATACAGTGAAAAATCAGGCCCACTATATTACAGTAGAGAGTTTGATTGGCAGAAAGAGTCTGGCAGATATGGCACTAACAGGAGTGATGCAGATAAAAACACTGGCAATAGAAATGTCCCTCTTTGTGTGTGGGAGAATGCAGTGAAAAATCAGGGCCACTGTATTACACAACAACACAGTCTGATTGGCAGAAAGAGGCTGGCAGATATGGCAGTAACAGGAGTGACTCAGATGCACACACTGGCAATAGAAATGTCCCTCATTATGTGTAGGAGAATCCAGGGAAAAATCAGGCCCACTGTATTACACAACACAGTTTGATTAGCAGAAAGAGGCTGGCAGATATGGCACTAACAGGAGTGACGCAGATCAAAACTCTGCCAATAGAAGTGTCCCTCTTTATGTGTGGGAGAATGCAGGGAAAAATCAGGCCCACTGTATTACACAACACAGTTTGATTAGCAGAAAGAGGCTGGCAGATATGGCACTAACAGGAGTGACGCAGATAAAAACACTGGCAATAGAAATGTCCCTCTTTATGTGTGGGAGAATGCAGGGAAAAATCAGGCCCACTGTATTACACAATACACAGTTTGATTAGCAGAAAGAGGCTGGCAGATATGGCACTAGCTGGACTGACGCAGATGCACACACTGGCAATAGAAATGTCCCTCTTTTTTTTGATATGGGAGACAAGGGATTGAATCAGGCCCACTATATCACGGTACTGTTCCTGTGGCACAAAATGACTGACAGATACCACAGACAGCACTCGCACACATGCACAGGTTTGGCAAGATTATTCTCCCTTTATTTTAATTTTTTGGGGGGATATGTGAGACAAGTGATTTAATCTGTCCCACTGTTACACAGTAGGTTTTCTGTGGCAGAAAAAAAAAATAAATGCCACACACAGGACTGGCACTAATGCAGATTTGCCAATCTTAATCTCCCACTTTTATTTTTTTTGGGGGGAGAATTGTGAAGAAATCAGGCCCACTGCTACACAGTAGGTTTTCTGTGGCAGAAAAAAAAGACAGATGCCACACACAGGACTGGCACTAATGCAGATTTGCCATCTTAATCTCCCAATTTTTTTTTTTTTTTATGGGAGAATTAGGAAGAAATCAGGCACACTGTTATACAGTAGGTTTTCTGAGGCAGAAAAAAAGACAGAAGCCACACACAGGACTGGCACTAATGCAGATTTGCCAGTCTTAATCTCCCGCTTTTTTTTTTTTTTGTTTTATGGGAGAATTAGGAAGAAATCAGGCACACTGTTATACAGTAGGTTTTCTGTGGCAGAAAAAAAAGACAGAAGCCACACACAGGACTGGCACTAATGCAGATTTGCCAGTCTTAATCTCCCACTTTTTTTTTGTTTTATGGGAGAATTAGGAAGAAATCAGGCACACTGTTATACAGTAGGTTTTCTGTGGCAGAAAAAAAAGACAGAAGCCACACACAGGACTGGCACTAATGCAGATTTGCCAGTCTTAATCTCCAACTTTTTTTTTTGTTTTATGGGAGAATTGTGAAGAAATCTAGCCCACTGTTATACAGTAGGTTTTCTGTGGCAGGAAAAAAAGACAGATGCCACACACAGGACTGGCACTAATGCAGATTTGCCAGTCTTAATCTCCCAATTTTTATTTTTTTTTATGGGAGAATTAGGAAGAAATCAGGCACACTGTTAGGGCTGTCCCACACGTCCAGATAATTCCGGTACCGGAAAAAATCGGTACCGGAGTTATCCGTGTCCGTGTGCCCATGAGCTCACGTAGGCCATACGTGCGGCACACGTGTGCCGCCCGTGTGCCGAGTGGGTACCACACGGAGCGTGCAGGAGACAGCGCTAAAGTTTAGCGCTGTCCCCTGCATCGTGCTGAAGCCGCGATTCATATCTTCTGTGCAGCAGCATTTGCTGCATAGAAGATATGAATAATAGTGTTTAAAAGAAAGATCTATCTGTCCGCCGCCCCCCACCCCCTGTGCGCCCCCCCGCTGTTCTGAAAATACTCACCCGCTTCCCTCCTTGGCTGTCGCGGCTTCCTGTCCTGCCTTCCTGCCTTCTACTGTATGCGGTCACGTGGGGCCGCTCATTTACAGTCATGAATAGGCGGCTCCACCCCTATGGGAGGTGGAGCCACACATTCATGACTCTAATCTGCAGCCCCATGTGACCGCATACAGTAGAAGGCGCAGCCAGCACAGGAAGCATCGACAGCCAATGAGGGAAGCGGGTGAGTATTTTCAGAACAGCGGGGGGGTGCACAGGGGGTGGGGGGCGGCGGACAGATAGATCTTTCTTTTAAACTCTATTATTCATATCTTCTATGCAGCAAACGCTGCTGCAGGGAAGATATGAATCGCGGCTTCAGCACCATGTGGGGGGGACAGCGCTTACTGTAGCGCTGTCTCCTGCACGCCACATGGACTGCACACGGAGAAGGTCCATGTGTGGTCCGTGTTTTACACGGACCCATTGACTTTAATGGGTCCGTGTAATACGTGCGCTCCCACGAACACTGACATGTCTCTGTGTTTGGCACACGGAGACACGGTCCGCAAAAAATCAATGACATCTGCACAGATGCATTGATTTTTATGGGTCTACGTGTGTCAGTGTCTCCGGTACGTGAGGAAACTGTCACCTCACGTACCGGAGCCACTGACGTGTGAAACCGGCCTTATACAGTAGGTTTTCTGTGGCAGAAAAAAAAGACAGAAGCCACACACAGGACTGGCACTAATGCAGATTTGCCAGTCTTAATCTCCCACTTTTTTTTTTGTTTTATGGGAGAATTAGGAAGAAATCAGGCACACTGTTATACAGTAGGTTTTCTGTGGCAGAAAAAAAAAGACAGATGCCACACACAGGACTGGCACTAATGCAGATTTGCCAGTCTTAATCTCCCACTTTTTTTTTGTTTTATGGGAGAATTAGGAAGAAATCAGGAACACTGTTATACAGTAGGTTTTCTGTGGCAGAAAAAAAAGACAGAAGCCACACACAGGATTGGCACTAATGCAGATTTGCCAGTCTTAATCTCCCACTTTTTTTTTTTGTTTTATGGGAGAATTGTGAAGAAATCAGGCCCACTGCTACACAGTAGGTTTTCTGTGGCAGAAAAAAAAGACAGATGCCACACACAGGACTGCCACTAATGCAGATTTGCCAGTCTTAATCTCCCACTTTTTTTTTTTGTTTTATGGGAGAATTAGGAAGAAATCAGGCACACTGTTATACAGTAGGTTTTCTGTGGCAGAAAAAAAAAAAGACAGATGCCACACACAGGACTGGCACTACTGCAGATTTGCCAGTCTTAATCTCCCACTTTTTTTTTTTGTTTTATGGGAGAATTAGGAAGAAATCAGGCACACTGTTATACAGTAGGTTTTCTGTGGCAGAAAGTGGCTTGAAGAGATATAACAAAAAAAAAAAAATACTACAATTACTATCTCCCTACAGTAATCTCAGAAAAGTGTGGCAGGCAGCAATAAAAAGGAGTGCTGCACACAAAAGTCAAAAGTGTGGACAAACAAACAAGATAGCTGTGCAGAAAGGAAGGAGCAACAGGATTTGTGCTTTGAAAAAAGCAGTTGCTTTGCACAGCGGCGTACACACAGCAACACAGCTATCAGGGAGCCTTATAACCTACAGAGATGATGAAGAGAAATCTAGCCTCCACTGTCCCTGCAAAGAAAAGGTGGTGTTGGACAGTGGAAATCGCTACAGCACAAGCGGTTTTGGGGTCAATTTACCTTGCCTAACGCTATCCCTGCTTCTGACGAAGCGACAGCATCCTCTCCCTAGGCTCAGATCAGCAGCAGTAAGATGGCGGTCGGCGGGAACGCCCTTTATAGCCCCTGTGACGCCGCAGAAAGCAAGCCAATCACTGCTATGCCCTTCTCTAAGATGGTGGGGACCAGGACCTATGTCATCACGCTGCCTACACTCTGCGTGCACCTTCATTGGCTGAAAAATGGCGCTTTAAGCGTCATATGAAACGCGACTTTGGCGCGAAGATCGTGTACCGCATGGCCAATCCCACGCTGGGATCGGGTCGGGTTTCATGAAACCCGACTTTGCCAAAAGTCGGCAACTTATGAAAATGACCGATCCGTTTCGCTCAACCCTACTCATAAATAAAAGAGTGCAAATTTGGCTTGAACAGATTGCGAACACCATGTCACATTTGTTGCGTTCCAGAGGCGCCAAACAGCAGAAAAGCCCATTAATAACTTCATCTAGTGGTGTGGTGAGTATTTGCATTAAAAGGCGCCATGCTCCACATGCTGAAGAATATAAAGTAAAAAAAAGATTTCTTTACTAATAAACATGAAAGCAAATTACCTTACCATATTTATCTCCATCTTCACCCTTAGCACTTATTCTTCTTCCAAGAACCTGAATGTGTTTCCCGCTTGTTCTACTATAGAGTTGATAAAGCCGAAGCTGCTTCCTGCTCACATCATCCCTTCCTCTTGTTTGATTTTCAACATGAATGCGAAAGTCTACATTTTCTTCAGCAGCAAACATCTGATGAAAAATTATAAATATAAGTGTTTGTAGTAATTGTAATAATAACACATTTGTGGGTATAGTATGCACAAATTAGTTCTCGTCATCATTATTTTCTGTAACTTCCTGTAAAATAAAGCATATATGAAGTTTGGTCAACTGGCCTTTAATTTCTTCCTTAAAAAACTTCTAGAAAAAACATGTTCCTGCTGCCATTATCCCAAACTTCTTTTTGTTGGAAAGACCTACCCTCACCCCCTGTAATCCATTTCACTGTCTCTTCTGCAAGACGGACAGCAAGTTAGAGTGAGGGAAACGTTGTGGTATTTTTCATGTACGGACACGTTCATTTGAAAGTTGAGCTCTACGAACTTGTGTCTACCTTCAACTTTAAAAACTATGTGCAAGGCATAATTTTTTAATAAAGTAATTTTCAGATTCGTATTTAGTGAGCATTCTATTAATATGCTATAATAAATATAACATTTTCTATTAATATTAATTGTATCACTTAATATTGAGCAGAATTAAATATGCTAACTCTGTGATGCTGTTAGTACATGTAATGATGGAGCTTAACCCCTTTACCTCCTTAGACATATCCATATGTCTCTGTGACCTGGGCCTTATTGACCTGGGACCTATGGATATGTCCACGCGATTTTGAGCGCACAGACGCTGTGCATGTGCAGCGCCCCAGAGTCCTGGTTGTTGCAGTAACGTCGCTCTGACGCTAAGGGGAGTGATGTTGCGTCTGATTGCACTAAGGGAGTTCACCTGATCAGGTATCACACACTACACTTCACACTCCGGCCACCAGGGGGGTGGTTCTATCTAGTAGGCCACTCCTCACACACTCTGGTAAAACTGGGGGTTGGACAGCAAGACAGAGAGAAGTAACTGGGAAGAGCTAGAGAGAGGACCTGTCAGGGATGGGATCCTGGCAGACTCCTAAGAGAACAACGCAACAAGTGAGCAACGGGAATACAGCAAAGAGGCAATAGGACCAGAAGGAGTCGTGCTGAAAGATCGAGGCAACATCCTTCTGAGGCGCAAACAGTCGGTGGCCGGAACGCCGAGAAAGTAAGGGACTTTAAGCATTACTTCAAACCACGGCAGGACAGCCAATTATAGGTTGGCTGTCTCACTTAAACACCTAAGCAGACAACGGAGGCAGCTGTGGGAGAGGGGCGACCCTAGAGTCCCGGAAGAACTCAAGGCCTACCCCGTCATACGGGTGCGTCCTAGCTATATCATCTGGGGGACGGAGAGAACGAACATCAGAGACAGACAGAATCAGTTGTGAGGACTATCCCGGGGTGCTCAGCAGGGAAGGACTACAACACATAGGCGCTAGCAGGTAGACGCTGATTCTCACCTGTCAAGGGGAACTCCTAATGTGCCTTTGGACCGGCCGGTCTCAGACAGCCCGGTTAACAGTGCTCTGGATTGGCTAACTCGAAGCCTTCAGTAAAGAGGTAAAGAGACTGCAACCTGGTGTCCTCGTTATTTACTGTGACCGGCACTGCACCGCACTACCACCACCATCCACACCTATTGTTGGGCGCCCCTCAGCAGGGTCACGGACCGGGTCTAGCCACCGTGACAACCCCAGAGCAGAGACTCAGAGGCCCGGTACTGGGTACCCCTTGGCCCTGCGGCAGTGTGGGCGCTACACATGCACGATAGCTGCTGGGTGTCAGCTGATCCTGACAGCTGACACCCGGCAATCAGTGCCAAGAGCAGTCCCGCACCACTCTTGGTAGTATAACCCCCTAAATGCTGAGATTGAACTCGATTACAGAATTTCGGGAGCAGGCAGAGAGATCGGACTGCTCTAGGATCAGAGACACTGCGGCGTCTCGATCGCTGCCATGGTGTCCCAATGTCATCATAACGACATTCGGGTCACCAGAGCTAGCAAAGTTGCTTTATCATGCTCAGAGCATGATCAGCAACTTTGTCAGTGCAGCGCTGACAGTTTACATAGCATAGGGATGCTGCTACATCTCCATGTTATACAAACAGCCTGCAAATAATTAAAGTCCCATAGCTGGACAAAGTAAAAAAGTTAATAAAAGTTTAAAAAATAAGTAAAAACTAAATTGTAAAAATAGTTAAAAAAAATATCAAAAAATGATTAAAAAAATATATGTTGTACCCATGAATAAATATTTTTATGAAAAAAATATAAATAATAAAAGTCCACATATTTGGCATCGCCACGTTCTGAACATCCCGACCTATAAAACTGTCCACCCTTTAGTGAACACCTTAAAAAATAAATAAAAAACAAGGCAAAAAACATTGCTTTATCGTCATACCACTGAACAAAGCGTGGAATAAAATGCGATCAAAAAGATGAATATAAATAACCATGATACCACTGAAAATGTCACCTTGTCCCGCAAAAAACAAGCCATCATACAGCTCCATCAGCGGAAAAATAAAAAAGTTATAGCTGTCAGAATAAAGTGTTCCAAAATTAATTATTTTTTCTAGAAAATAGTATTGTGTAAAAGCACCAAAACATAAAAAACTATATAAATGTGATATCACTGTAATCGTACTGAGATGAAGAATATAAATTTTACCACACACGGGATGACATAAAAAAAAACCCTATTCCTGAATTACTGGTTTTTGTTCATCCTCTCTCCCAGAAATCACAATAGAAAGCAAACAAAAAAAGTTGCATTTCTGAAAGTGGTATCTATAAAAACCCCTCCCACAAAAAACAAGCCCTCACATGACTCTATGTAAAAATGGAAAAACTAGTTTTTGCAATAAAAAGCATCTTTTAGTGTGTGACAGCAGACAAACATAAAAAACAGATATAAATCTGGTATCACTGTAATTGCAACAACCCAAAGAATAAAGTTGCCATATCACTTATACTACACGAGGAGCGGTGTAAAAAATAAATAAAACCAATTCTTCACCTGCTGTCGATTTGTTCATTCTGCCTCCCAAAGATCTCACATTTATTCTGCGCTCTTTTAAGTGTAAATCTCTGAAATACGTGATTCAGATGGAACCCACATCGGAAGATTCCCTATAATGAGGCAGATGGGGTAACTGTGGATGCCATAGGACCTGTGATCCGGCGGTGTACGTCTTTTTATGATTGCATAAAAGTGGTGCAGTGGGCCACAGTTTTCTGCACTTCTTAAAGGAAGAACACCACTGAACAGAGTACAGACTGAGTCCAGAGTAACGCTGCTGCCTCATTATAGTGATTGGATCCCACAAGGGTTTCATCTCAATCACGTCACACAGAGATTTAGATGGAAAGCCCGATGTAAGTGCTCAGTGTAGAGCATTGGATAAATGTGATCCCAAACGTTACGTAAAATGTTCCTAATAAAAGCTTCAACTCAATCCACAAAAAAGCAAGTCCCCACTCAGGTCAGTCATCTGTTAAGGGAAATACTTGGACTTCCACATTACTGGTAGTACAAGGGCTATGGAAAAGTAAAATGGCTTTTCAACCTCCAAAAGAAATTTGGCAAATTCTGCACTCCCGAATCCAAATGCCCCTCTCTCTAATGAGCACACAGTGTGCCTAAACCAAATATAGGGTCCACATGCTTCGCATTTCTGAAGCGATAAGAGCCACCCTAATTTTCGAGTGCGCGTCTCTAGAAACATGAGCTGGGCATAACGTAGTGGCCACTATACGGTACTGGTCACTACATTCATTGCTGCTTGATTCTGGAAAACACCAATGGAGTCAAAATCATCAGTACACCTGTAGATAAATTCCCAAATAGGTATGTTTCACAAAATGGGGTCAATTGAAGGAAGGATTTTGCTTTTCTAGCACTGAAGGGCTCTGTACATGGAGTCCGCAAACTATAATATGAAAATCTGAGTTCCCAGAGACAAATAGCGTTCTGCACCACCCGAGTCTCGCCATGTGGCTAAGCAGTACTGTACAGCCACAAATGGGGTATTTCTACATTCAGCAGAAATTGTCTGACAAATTATGGTGCTATTTTTACCAACTTCCTGTGTGAAAATGTTAAATCTGGGGCTAAAACAACATTTTAGTAGTAAAAATGTAATTATTTTTTCTTCACCGCCCAATGGTATCAAAATTTGTGACACACCCGTTATTAGGGTTGGCGGAACGCACCGAGTATATATATATATATATATATATATATATATATATATATATATATATATATACTAGATTGTGGCCCGATTCTAACGCATCGGGTATTCTAGAATATGCATGTCCCCGTAGTATATGGACAATGATGATTCCAGAATTCGCGGCAGACTGTGCCCGTCGCTGATTGGTCGAGGCAACCTTTATGACATCATCGTCGCCATGGCAACCATTATGACATCTACATCGATACTGTGCCTGGTGGCCTCGACCAATCAGAGACGCGGGATTTTCAGGACAGACAGACAGACAGAGAAACCCTTAGACAATTATATATATAGATATATATATATTGAGTAGTATGTGCGTTCGCAACCCGGGGTCCACCGTGCAGGAGAGAACCTGCTGCTAGTGAAAGACAGTACTATATGGCGATATAAGCGAACTCTGTTACTTCACAGATTCGCTTGAGAAAGAGAACGCTGTGCCCTGTTAACCTCACAGAGGAACAGCTACCTAATAGAGCCGACAGTGGTCATGCAGTCAGCATAGCACACACAAAACTCCTCACCGGAGGTGCCAGTATTCTAGGGGCTTATTTCAGCTAAACCCCGAATCCACATACACAAACTCCTCACCAGAGGTGCCGGTATTCTAGGGGCTTATTTCAGCCAAACCCTGACCACATGCAAGCATGACCACACTGGCGCTGAGCTCATAACTTAGGTTAATACTAGCGCATGGCCATGCGGCCATGCAAACCTTTTATAGCTGCAGCAACTTCAGGACCTTCCTAGAGGACCAATGGGAGCTGCTACAGTACCTGAGCAACTTCAGGACCTTCCTAGAGGACCAATGGGAGCTGCTGCAGTGCCTGAGCATGTGACCCCCGACTTCCAATGAGAGGTCTAACCCTGGGCATGCTCAGAAGGGGAAAAGCAGGACTTAGTCCCAGAGACGTCTGCTCCCCGCTGACCAGTACTGGCTACAATGGCTGAGCCTTGAAAGGCAGCAGTAATCATCCACACTGTATCAGGCTGAGCCAGATGCTGGGACCAACATCTCTGCTGAGCAGGCTCCACTGCAGCTGGAGAAGAATGGGAGACTGCAGCGGAGATGGTTCGAGATTCCCCCCGTGCAGAGGCGGGAACTCGACCCCTAACACCCATGGCTTCAATATGATCACTGTGCCCCTAGATGAATTTGCTGAAAAAATGGGGTTACTTATGGGGGTTTCTGCTATTCTGGAAACTCAGGGGGTCTCCCAGTGGGTAATGACACCCGCTAACCATAACAGTAAAATCTGTACTATGATATGGTGCTCCTTCCCTTCTGAGCCTTAATTACACTAGGCATGAAAAATATTTCCTAATTACATGTAGGGTATTGACGCACTCAGGAAATAATGGACCTCAGTCTGTTGTAAAAAAAATTTCCTATTAGCCCTTAGAAAAATTAAAAGCTTGGGGCTAAATCAACATTATAGTGGTAAAAATGTAATTTATTTTTTCTTCACCGCTCAATGGCATAAAATTCTGTGAGGTACATGTGTCAATATAATCACTGCACCACTAGATGAATTCATTAGGGGGGTGTATTATGTAAAATGAGTTCACATAAGGGTGGTTTCTGTTGTCCTGGCACCTCAAGGGCTCTGCCAATGTGACATGGCACCCTCAAGCTATTTCAGCAAAATCTGAACTCCAATATGGCGCATCTTCCCTTTGAGCTTTGCACTGTGCCTCAAAAGTAGTATTACCTCACATATCGGGTATCGGCGTACTCAGGAGAAATTGCACAACAAACGGTATGGTGAAATCTATCCTGTTACCCTTGTGAAAATAAAAAATTGGGGGTAAAATAACATTTTTGTGGGGAAAATGTGTTGTTTTTTTTTTATTTTCACAGCTCAACGTTATAAACTTCTGTGAAGCACCTGGGGGTTCAAGGTGCTCACCATACCACACATCCAAATACATTCCTTGAGGGGTCTAGTTTCCAATATTGGGTCATTTGTGGGAGGTTTCCACTGTTTCGGAACATCAGGGCCTCTCCAAGTGGGACATGGTATTCGCTAATGATTCCAGAAAATTTTACATTAAAAATGTCAACTGATGCTTTTTGCCTTCTAAGCTCTGCTGTGCGTCCAAACAGTAGTTTTCTCCCTCATATGGGGTATCGGCGTACTCAGGAGAAATTGCACAACAAATTGTATGGTGCAATTTCCCCATTTACCCTTGTAAAAATTCTAAATTTGGGTTAAAAAACATTTTTGTGAGGAAAATATGATTTTTGTTATTTTCACGGCTCAACGTTATAAATGGTTTTCAACCTGTGAAGCACCTGAGGGTTCAATGTGCTCACCACACATCTAGATAAGTCCCTTGAGGGGTCTAGTTTCCAAAATTGTATTACTTGTGGGGGATTTTCACTGTTTAGACACATCAGGGGCTCTCCAAACACGACATGGCGTCCGCTAATTGTTCCAGCAAATTTTGCATTCAAAAAGTCAAATGGCACTCCTCCCCTTCTGAGCTCTGCTATGCACCCAAACAGTGTTTTCCCCCACATATGGGGTATCAGTACGCTCAGGAGAAATTGCACAAAAAATATTGTGGTCCAATTTTTTCTGTTACCCTTGGGAAAATAAAGAATCTGGGGTCTAAAATAACATTTTTGCAAAAAAAAGTTAAATGTTCATTTTTGTTCCACGTTCCAAAAATTTCTGTGAAGCATCTGAAGGGTTAATAAACTTTTTGAATGTGGTTTTGAACACCTTGAGGGTTGCAGTTTTTAGAATGGTGTCACTTTTGAGTATTTTCTATCATATAGACCCCTCAGAGTCACTTCAAATGTGACGTGATCCTTAAAATATTGAGTTTTTGGAAAAATGAGAAATCTGGCAAATTTCTAACCCTTATCACTTCCTAACAAAAAAAAATTGTTTCAAAAATTGTGCTGATGTAAAGTAGACATGTGTGAAATGTTATAAATTAACAATTTTGTTTGACATCTCTCTGATTTAAGGGCATAAGAATTCAAAGTTTGAAAATTGCTAAATTTTCAAAATTTTCACCAGATTTCCGGGGTTTTTTTTTCACAAATAAACGCAACTCATATTGAAGAAATTTTACCACTATCATGAAGTATAATATGTCTCAGAAACAGTGGGATCCGTTGAAGTGTTCCAGAGTTTTTACCTCATAAAGTGACACTGGACAGAATTGTAAAAATTGGCCTTCTCATTAACGTGCAATCCACCTTCGGGGGTAAAGGAGTTAATGTAATGTACTCTTACCTGAAGCAGTGACTCAACACTGTATAATTCATTGCTTTTTATTAAGTTTATAAATCATATGCTCCTGTTATTCAGCCATTGTTCCTTGATCAAAAGTTTCCTCCATACAGTATGATGTACAGTATGATATCCTCACAATCCTCACTAAACAGGGTATGACAGTACTCACAGCTAAGAACAAAATGTATGAGCCAACACATTGCCCCTCTATTTATAGCATGATCCAACATACAGCCACCTACTCAAGGTATGAGCCCCCACACAGTACCTCTTATATACAGTATACCACAGACCGCATCCCTTATATACAGTACAAGCCCAAACACAGCACCCCTATATATAGTATGAGCCCATACACAGCACCACTATATACAACATGAGCCCACACACCACAGCTCCTATATATACTGTACATGATGACCCAACACACAATTCACCTATACAGAATGATACCACACACAGCACCCCCTATATACAGTATGAGGCCACATACAGCCCTGCTATACACAATATGATCCTACACAGCATTCCGTATATCCAGTATGATCCTGCACACAGCTCCTGTATATACATTATATCACACAGCTATACTATATAATCCCATACACAGCCACCCCAAATGCTATGGTGCTCCCACACATTCAAACATTTAAAATAAATACTCTGCTCTGGTCTTTTCTGTGTTTAGTGAAGCTCTGCACAGCCGATATGATGAAGTGACGCAATTGTGCTTTCTGTCTCAGTTACACAAGCTGAATGGTGGAAGAAGATGTCACAACACAGCTGTCAGGTGACCTGAGACCTTGGGCTCCTTTCCTGGCCCTATCACTAGGGGGCGTAGTAGCTCGCCCTGTTCCCCACGATACTTAAGATGTCGAAGATGCCGGGGCCTCCGCTCTTGCCTTATCTCCTAAGTTAGCCCTCTGTGTGTTCTCTTCCTCCACCCAGGAAAGATGGTGCGCTACTATGCATTTCAGTACACCAACCCGACAAACAGGGCAACAAAGACAAGTTGTAACTGAAAACTACATACACACAAAATATTCACTCACATATAACAGAGGAATCCACTTGGGTGTGTAGTAAGGGGAAGAAACCAAAATAGGGAAGGATAAGGAATTATCAAGCATACAAACTAAAGAACAGTTGCTTATACCTCCTCCAGCTCTCCACTATATGGGGTTCATTATAATGTATAGAGCATTATATGGGGTCCATCATATTGTATGGAGCAATATATGTGGTCCATTATATTGTCTGGAGCAATATATGGTGCTCATTATTCTGTTTGGAGCATTATATGGGGCTCATTATTCTGTATGGAGCATTATATGGGCACATTATTCTGTATGGAGCAATACATGGGCACATTATCCTGTATGGAGCACTATGTGCTACCCATAATACTGCATTGAGCAATATGTAGAGCTCATTATTCTGTATGGAGCACTAAGTAGTGCCCATAATACTGTATGGAGCAATATATGGGGCTCATTATTCTGTATGGAGCACTAAGTAGTGCCCATAATACTGTATGGAACAATACTGTATATGGGGCTCATTATTCTGTACGGAAGACTATATAGGGCACATTATTCTGTATAGAACACTATGTGTGCTCATAACACTGTATGGAGGACTATAATGTCCGGTTTCTGAGCTATTGATATCACTCATGTAATGTAAGAAATAAGTGAAATCTACGTCATTGTACTATACCTATATTTCTCTGCCGTATCTGTGCATCATGAATTGTGGTATGTGTTAAAGGGGCCCACTGAGACTATTTCCGCCCAGGGCCCACGAAAACCTGAAGCCGGCCCTGCTTGGATCATATTTATTTGCTAACTTTATTCACTGATATTTGTTCTAGTAAGCTTCATTGTGGGTTTTTTAACACTGTGCTTGAATCTTATAAATCATTTATTTACTAGACTTGGCTCTAGTCTACTTGTCTATTGTGCTTCTTTTGATACATTTAAATCCTAAACCTATTACTGGTACCATTTTCATGGACAGCAGTTGCTTATCCAAAAAATAAGATTGACGCTACCTTCTCAAGTAAAATTTGCAGCTGAAATCCAATTCAATCAAACTTACAAAAGTTTATTCCTCTCAGGGTTTAGGCTATGTGCTTGAAAAACCAGAAAAAGCGTACTATCCTTAAAACGATATTTTATTATTAAATTGTCTAAAATCCCAATAAATAAGACTCAAATGTATGCAATAAACATCAGCCAACTGGGTTGGGTAAGCTAGAAAAATAGGGAGAAAATAGCAGATATGCCTGACACAGTCCCTAGGCTTAGGCTATGTGCACACGTTGCGGAATGGGGTGCAGAATTTTCTGCACAAAATCCGCATCTCCTGGCAGAAACCGAAAGTGCAGATTTGCCGCGGATTTTGTGCGGTTTATATGCGGAATTGATGCGGATTTTGTGTGGATTTTCTGCGGTTTTTACCACTGCGGATTTCTATAATGGAAGGGTGCAGAAACGCTGCAGATCCAAACAAAAGAAGTGACATGCGTTTCCGGATTTTTCCGCACCATCTGCATAGCTTTTTTTTTTTCGCATTGATTTACATTGTACTGTAAATCACAGTGCGGATCTGCAGCGTTTCTGCGTGGAAAAGTCCACTGCGGATCCGCACTAAATCCGCATTGTGTGTGTTCTGTCTCCGCCATCTAATTTGTTACCTCCAATTATCTGTTTGCATAATTTGCAGTTTCTCAGCCAGTATACAGGACTTGATATATTCATACCTTTATTTGTAGTGCTTTGGCTCCCTCTAGCGGTCAGAGTCATGTTGACAGTTGTATTTTTCTGTTATGTATTTTTTATGTCTGATTCTCCTCCTTTGCAATGCATTATGGTAGCTCAGCCTACATTTCCCTCCATTATCATTTCACTTCCAGTTTGCCTTCCAGGAAAGAAGCTTACACTTCATCCCCCTTGCGATTGCATTGCCGGTATGTCTTTACGCTCTCTGTAGATATTTCTGCTCTATATTAGCCTAGCTTAACCAGTTGCACTCCTAGTTCAGTTACTAGCCTTCTAAATGTAATGCATAACATTTATCATGTGTAGTATGTATTTGTTCCCTACCATGCACTGATTCTATGTATATCATTGTTCACAGTTTCACCGCATCAATATACCACTACGTTTAATAAAGCACAGACTCAACCTCAGTCTCCTTATTGGACCCCGATATAGCGGTTTAGCTGACTGGATAGCTACAATGAGACTGCCTTATTTAGTGAGGACAGAACAGTGTGCACATAGCCTTATAACATATTTTCATGTACAGGGTGGAGCGCGGTAATTTGCTTTTTTGCACTGCATGCTGTGGCGGCACTGTCGGTCAAAGAGAGGGGAGAGTGGGTGTGGCTTACAGTGGCTGATGGGAGATTTGTATTCCTCCGCCTTTCAGTTGCCATCATGCAGTGGACACGTGAGGAGAGGTCATTTTGTGTTGAAGCGTATTTTTCAAATGCCCACTCGATCATTGCAGTGCAGCGTGCTTTTCGTTTACAATTCGCTGTTCCTCCACGCGGACGTGTTCCTGGACGGCAATCAATTGTAAATTGGGTGAATGCATTCAGAACAGCAGGGAATGTGTCATGTGTACGAAGGGGACCTGAGAGAAGGATTACAACACCACAAAACATCGAGAGAGTTAGAGCAGCAGTACTGCAATCTCCGAAACGCTCTGCTCGGAAGCAATCATTTGCTCTTGGCATTTCAAGACGTTCTCTCCACCGGATTCTTCATGATGAACTGAATTTTCACCCATATAAAATGTGCGTGGTCCAACAATTGTCAGCACGGGACTATTTGACACGGCGGACCTCTTGTGAAGACATGTTAGCAACGATACCCCGTGACGCAATTGTGTTTTTTTTCTGATGAGGCACATTTTCACCTCAGTGGGTGTGTAAACAAACAAAATATGCGTTACTGGAGTGAAACAAACCCCAGAGAAGTTCACGAGAGACCTCTGCATTCGGACCGCGTCACTGTGTGGTGCGCCATATCACGAGTAGGCATCATTGGTCTTTACTTTTTTCAGGAAAACGGTCGTGCCATAACTGTGAACTCCGAACGGTACTTGTCTATGATACAGGATTATTTTCAGCCGGCTCTTGAGGCAATGGAACTAGAGGATACATGGTTCCAACAGGATGGTGCCACTGCACACACAGCGAGGGTTACCATGAATTGTTTGAGGCAAATGTTTCCTGGACGGCTTATCTCTTTGAGGGGAGATGTGAACTGGCCAGCACGCTCACCAGATTTAGCCCCATGCGATTTTTTCCTTTGGGGTTACCTGAAGTCTAAGGTGTATATCAACCGTCCCAACACCTTGGAAGACCTAAGGAACAATATTGAAGCTGAAATTGGCAGAATACCAGTGGACATGCTTGTTAGAGTTCATGAAAACTTCAGAAAACGTATGCAGCAGTGTGTGGATAGCGAAGGTCGACATTTGCCAGATACACTATTTAAAACCATGTAATTTAAAAATTCCATTACTGTTCAATATAATTAAAATATAAAATAAATTTTTCTAATGATCATAATTTTTTTATTTCATTCCCAAATCAGCAAATTACCGCGCTCCACCCTGTACAATCCGCTGCATCACAGAAATTAAACATATGTACATCACCGTAGTTTAAAAAGCTCAAAGCATACAATGTATTCATTTAAGACGTAATAAGTTAAGAGGAGGAATGATAGAAAAATTACCCTGCATTCAACTTCATAAAATACATGAATTTATAATACTGAAAACACACATTGGCTCATCAGACTAGAATATTTAGTAAAAAAACAAAAAATGCATTATTTAGCAAAAAAAGATTTCAGAAAGATTTTTACAGAGCCCATGACAGGTTAGGACAGTGCTGAAACGCTGTAGATGTGTTGTGTGTCTTTGTTTGGTGAGTCATGTCTTAAAAACATCCATTTTTTTCACATTCTTAGGTGTTGGCTACATGCGTTTTTGATGCGTTTCCACCACAGAAATGCACTTAAAACACATGTGTGTTTTGACCTGTGAATTTTCCGAATATAATGTAAGTGTATGGGTAAACTCCGCACAGAAAACGCAGCATACCTGCCAGAGAAATTGACATGCTGTGGATTTGAAACACGCACCGCAGGTCAGTTTACACAGCATAAAAAAGAAGCACATTGGGCAGGAGATTTCTATAAATCCCATCCACTTTGCTGGTACTGTAAAATACTGCAGTTTTGCTGCAGCGAAAATACGCCACGTCAAAAACTCACCGAAACCTTATCGTGGGCACAAAAGTCCTAATGCAACAAAAAGAGGAAGAACAATTAACCCCTTAACGACCGCCGATACGCCTTTTAACGGCGGCCGCTAAGGGTACTTAAACCACAGCGCCGTTAATTAACGGCGCTGTGGAAAAAGTGAATAGCGCCCCCCAGAGTCGGATTTTCTCTGGGGTCTCGGTTGCCGAGGGTAGCCGAGACCCCAGAGAACATGATTCGGGGGTTGTTTACCGACCCCCGAGTTGCGATCACCGGTGATTAACCGTTTACTGGCGGTCGCAACAAAAAAAACAACGCGATTTGCCATTTAATTTCTCTGTCCTCCGATGTGATCGCACATCGGAGGACAGAGAAATAGGGTCCCCGATGGCCCCCGATAGCCCCCCAATACTCACCTATCTCCCCCGGTGCTCCTCGTGGCTCCCAATGGGCGCCGCCATCTTTTTCCGGGGAAAAAATGGCAGGCGCATGCACAGTGCGCCCGCCGCACGGCCCCCGGAAGATCTTTGGGGTCTCGGCTGCCGGGGGTAGCCGAGACCCCAAAGAACATGATCGGGGTCGGTTTTTACCGACCCCTGTTTTGCGATCGCCGATAATTAACTGTTTACCGGCGACCGCAAAAAAAAAAAAAGCGATCTGTAATTCTCTGTCCTCTGATGTGATCGCACATCAGAGGACAGAGAAATAGGGGGATTCGGGGACCCTATCATACTTACCGGTGTCCCTGGGTCCTCCTGCGTCTCCTCCTGCCGGCCGGCTTCTTCCTCGGGAAAGAAAATGGCGGGTGCATGTGCAGTGCGCCCGCCATCTGCTGCCATCTGCCGGCCGGCAGGAGAGACAAGTTGGCACTAAAATTAAGGTTAGGATTAGGGCTAGGGCTAGGGTTAGGGTTAGGGTTGGGGCTAAATTTAGGGTTAGGGTTGGGGCTAAATTTAGGGTTAGGGCTAGGTTTAGGGTTAGGGCTAGGGTTAGGCTACTTTCACACTAGCGTTTTTTGGCTTTCGTCGCAATGCGCCGTTTTGGAGAAAAAACGAGCAAAAGTGCTTGCAGGATGCGTTTTTTCTCCATTGACTTGCATTAGCGACACATTGCGACGGATTGCCACACGTCGCATCCGTCGTGCGACGGATGCGTCGTGCTTTGGCGGACCGTCAGCACAAAAAAACGCTACATGTAACTTTTTTTGTGCGACGTGTCTGCCATTTCCGACCGCGCATGCGCGGCCGGAACGCCACCCCCGCCTCCCCGCACCTCACAATGGGGCAGCGGATGCGTTGAAAAACAGCATCCGCTGCACCCGTTGTGCGGCGCTTACAACGCTAGCGTCGGTACGTCGGCCCGACACACTGCGACGGGCCGAGTACGACGCTAGTGTGAAAGTAGCCTTAGGCTTCTTTCACACTTGCATCGGTACAGGGCGGTCGCAATGCGTCGGCCCGCCGTACCGACGCACGTTGTGAAAATTGTGCACAACATGGGCAACGGATGCAGTTTTTCAACGCATCCGCTGCCCAGTCTATGTCCTGGGGAGGAAGGGGCAGAGTTACGGCCACGCATGTGCGGAAATGGCGGACGCGACGTACACAAAAAAGGTTACATTGAACTTTTTTTCTGACGACGGTCCGCCAAACACAACGGATCCAGTGCACGATGGACGCGACGTGTGGCCATCCGTCGGCAATACAAGTCTATGGGCAAAAAAGGCAACCTGTGGGCACATTTGCTGGATCCGTTTTTTGTCCAAAACAACGGATTGCGACGGATGCCACACGACGCAAGTGTGAAAGTAGCCTTAGGGCTAGGGTTAGGGTTGGGGCTAAAGTTAGGGCTAGGGTTAGGGTTAAATTTAGGGTTAGGGTTGGGGCTAAATTTAAGGTTAGGGCTAAAGTTAGGGTTAGGGCTAGGGTTGGGGCTAAAATTAGGGTTGGGGCTAAAGTTAGGGTTAGGGTTGGGGCTAAAGTTAGGGTTAGAGTTGGGATTAGGGTTAGGGTTTGGATTAGGGTTGGTATTAGGGTTACGTTTGGGATTAGGGTTGGGATTAGGGTTACGTTTGGGATTAGGGTTGGGATTAGGGTTAGGGTTGGGATTAGGGTTAAGGTTAGGGTTGGGATTAGGGTTAAGGTTAGGGTTGAGATTAGGGTTAGGGGTGTATTGGGATTAGGGTTAGGTTTGAGGTTAGGGTTGAGATTAGGATTAGGGGTGTGTTGGATTTAGGGTTTTGATTAGGGTTATGGTTAGGGTTGAGATTAGGGCTGTTTTGGGGTTAGGGTTGTGATTATCGTTAGGGTTGTGATTAGGATTATGGATCGGGTTGAGATTAGGGTTAGGGGTGTGTTGGGGTTAGGGTTGGAGTTAGAATTGGGGGGTTTCCACTGTTTAGGTACATCAGGGGGTCTCCAAACACGACAGCCAATTTTGCGCTAAAAAAGTCAAATGGTGCTCCCTCCCTTCTGTGCTCTGCTGTGCACCCAAACAGTGGTTTACCCCCACATATGGGGCATCAGCGTACTCGGGATAAATTGGACAACAACTTTTGGGGTCCAATTTCTCCTGTTACCCTTGTGAAAATAAAAACTTGGGGGCTAAAAATCTTTTTTGTGGAAAAAATTTTTTTTTTATTTTCACTACTCTGCATTATAAACTTCTGTGAAGCACTTGAGCATTCAAAGTTCTCACCACATATCTAGATAAGTTCCTTAGGGGGTCTAGTTTACAAAATTTGGTCATTTGTGGGGGGTTTCTACTGTTTAGGTATATCAGGGGCTCTGCAAACGCAACATAACACCCACAGACAATTCTATCAAAGTCTGCATTCCAAAATGGCGCTCCTTCTCTTCCGAGCTCTGCCGTGTGCCCAAACAGTGGTTTACCCCCACATATGGGGTACCAGCATACTCAGGACAAATTGTAGAACAAATATTGGTGTCCAATTTCTCTTTTTACCCTTGTGAAAATAAAAACTTGGGGGCTAAAAAATCTTTTTTGTGGAAAAAAAAATATTTTCTATTTTCACTACTCTGCATTATAAACTTCTGTGAAGCACTTGGGCATTCAAAGTTCTCACCACATATCTAGATAAGTTCCTTGGGGGGTCTAGTTTCCAAAATGAGGTCACTTGTGGGGGGGTTTTACTGTTTAGGTACATCAGTGGCTCTGCAAACGCAACATAACACCCGCAGACCATTCTATCAAAGCCTGCATTCCAAAATGGCGCTCCTTCCCTTCCGAGCTCTGCCGTGTGCCCAAACAGTAGTTTACCCCCACATATGGGGTACCAGCATACTCAGGACAAATTGGACAACAACGTTTGGGGTCCAATTTCTCTTGCTACCCTTGTGAAAATAAAAATTTGGGGGCTAAAAAATCTTTTTTGTGGGAAAAAAATATATTTTTTATTTTCACCACTCTGCATTATAAACTTCTGTGAAGCACATGGGCATTCAAAGTTCTCACCCCATATCTAGATAAGTTCCTTGGGGGGTCTATTTTCCAAAATGGGGTCACTTGTGGGGGGTTTCTACTGTTTAGGTACATTAGGGGTCTGCAAACGCAACATAACGCCCGCAGACAATTCTATCAAAGTCTGCATTCCAAAACGGCGCTCCTTCCCTTCCGAGCTCAGCCATGCGCCCAAACAGTGGTTTACCCCTACATATGGGGTACCAGCATACTCAGGACAAATTGGACAACAACTTTTGGGGTCCAATTTCTCTTGTTACCCTTGTGAAAATAAAAACTTGGGGGCTAAAAAATCTTTTTTGTGGAAAAAAAAATATTTTTTATTTTCACGACTCTGCATTATAAACTTCTGTGAAGCACTTGGGCATTCACAGTTCTCACCACACATCTAGATAAGCTCCATGGGGGGTCTAGTTTCCAAAATGGGGTCACTTGTGGGGGGTTTCTACTGTTTAGGCACATCAGGGGCTCTCCAAACGCGACATGGCGTCCGATCTCAATTCCAGTCAATTTTGCATTGAAAAGTCAAATGGCGCTCCTTTGCTTCCAAGCTCAGCCATGCGCCCAAACAGTGGTTTACCCCCACATATGGGGTGTCAGCGTACTCAGGACAAATTGTACAACAACTTCTGGGGTCCATTTCCTCCTGTTACCCTTGGTAAAATAAAAATTTGGAGGCAAAAAGATCATTTTTGTAGAAAAAATTTGATTTTTTTATTTTCACGGCTCTACGTTATAAACTTTTGTGAAGCACCTGGGGGTTTAAAGTGCTCACCACACATCTAGATAAGTTCCTTAAGGGGTCTAGTTTCCAAAATGGTGTCACTTGTGGGGGGTTTCCACTGTTTAGGCACATCAGGGGCTCTCCAAACGTGACATGGCGTCCGATCTCAATTCCAGCCAATTCTACATTGAAAAAATAAAACGACACTCCTTCTCTTCCAAGCTCTGCAGTGCGCCCAAACAGTGGTTTACCCCCACATATGGGGTATCGACATACTCAGGAGAAATTGCACAACAACTTTTGTGGTCTAATTTCTCCTGTTACCTTTGTGAAAATAAAAATTTAGGGGCAAAAAGATCATTTTTGTGTAAACAAATGCGATTTTTTATTTTCACGGCTCAACGTTATAAACTTCTGTGAAGCACTTGGGGGTTCAAAGTGCTCACCACACATATAGATAAGTTCCTTAAGGGGTCTAGTTTCCAAAATGGTGTCACTTGTTGGGGGTTTCTACTGTTTAGGCACATCAGGGGCTCTCCAAACGCAACATGGCGTCCGATCTCAATTCCAGCCAATTCTGCATTGAAAAAGTCAAACGGTGCTCCTTCACTTCCAAGCTCTGCGGTGCGCCCAAACAGTAGTTTACCTCCACATATGGGGTATCGGCGTACTCAGGAGAAATTGCACAACAAAATTTGTGGTTAAATTTCTGTTTTTACACTTGTGAAAATTTAAAAAAATGGCTCTGAAGTAAAATGTTTGCAAAAAAAAGTTAAATGTTCATTTTTTTCTTCCACATTGCTTCAGTTCCTGTGAAGCACGTAAAGGGTTAATAAACTTCTTGAATGTGGTTTTGAGCAGCTTGAGGGGTGCAGTTTTTAGAATGGTGTCACACTTGGTTATTTTCTATCATATAGATCCCTCAAAATGACTTCAAAGGTGATGTGGTCCCTAAAAAAAAGATGGTGTTGTAAAAATGAGAAATTGCTGGTCAACTTTTAACCCTTATAACTCCCTAACAAAAAAAAATTTTGTTTCCAAAATTGTGCTGATGTAAAGTAGACATGTGGGAAATGTTATTTATTAACTATTTTTCGTGACATATCTCTCTGATTTAAGGGCATAAAAATACAAAGTTTGAAAATTGCAAAATTTTAAAAATTTTCGCCATATTTCCATTTTTTTCATAAATAATCGCAAGTAATATCGAAGAAATGTTACCACTACCTGGAAGTACAATATGTCACGAAAAAACAATCTCAGAATCAGCGGGATCCGATAAAGCGTTCCAGGGTTATAACCTCTTAAAGTGACAGTGGTCAGAATTGTAAAAATTGGCTCGGTCATTAAGTACCAAATTGGCTCTGTCACTAAGGGGTTAAAAATGTCGCCAGGTAAGTTTATAACACTGATGGCCTGATGACCAGTGGTATGAAGCTGTAGCTAGTGTTGGGCGGAGTTGAATGATGGGCTGATCAGTGGTCTCTAATTGGCTGCAGCGCTCATGTGAAACAATAATGTCACATCGCCCACCAGGAACAGCCGTGCTAATATGGTTGGATGGTGCCACTGCAGGAGGAAAGTATACATTGTTTTTATATTGTATGAGACCCTGAATTAATTAAGCAGGGTTGTACTGTAGTGAACAACCCCTTTAACAGGAGCTAATGTGAAAAAGGCCTTTAGTTGCTTGGTTACCTTGTGTTCCTTGGTGACCTCACTGACTATAATACATTGTGCCCTTGGAGTGATCTTTGTTGATTGGCCACTCTTGGGGTTGCTAATGGTATCAGAATAAATGTATTTGTACACTATCTTTTTGACTATGGATTAATGGAATTTAAACTCTTTTGAGATGTTATTGCACCTTTTTCTAGACCAGTGTTCCCCAACTCCGGTCCTCAAGAGCCACCAACAGGTCATGTTTTTAGGATTTCCTTAGTATTGCACAGGTGATGTAATTATCACCTGTGCAATACTAAGGAAATCCTGAAAACATGACCTGTTGGTGGCTCTTGAGGACCGGAGTTGGGGAACACTGTTCTAGACTGATGACCATTACCAACTCTTCTTCTGAGGTCCACAGATATTTCCTTTGCTTGCACTATGGTATACTTCCACAAACTGTGTCGTGAAGATCAGACTTTAATAGATCACTGTTCTTTAAATTAAGCAGGTTGCCCACTTACACTTGATAAAAAAAAACACCAGACTCTAATTTAATCTTTAAATTATCTGCTCTTCCTAAAAGTTCACATACTTTTGCTATACTCAGACATTTGATATTATGTGATATTGGATCATTTTCCTCATTTTAAAAATGACAAATTATAATATGTTTGACTCATTTGTTTGATTTGGGTTTCTTTACTTTTAGGGATTTTGAAAATCTGATCAAGTTTAGGCAGAAATATTGCAAATTCTGAAAGGTTCACAAACTGAGCAAAAATTATCCCTCCTATTTGTTTGTGATCGGGCACGCTGTTCTGTCATTGCTTGCAAATCCATTAGTACAACTGAAATTTCCTACAATAGGGCAAATTCGCAGTTCACCTTCCTCAGTCTGTGGTCTACTTGAAATTATTAAGAAGCTGAGATGTACCAAAGAGAAAAAAGACAAAGAATTTTGTTTAAAAAAAAAAAAAAAAAGCTTACATTTTATACCTACGTAGACTGGTTAAGGGTCAATCCTGGGCATAGTCCTACCTGGAGAATTTTACCACAGATGATGCCTCTACAAAATCAAGGGCTCCTTTTGAAAGATGAATTGACCTGGCAGCTGAGTCATCACAATTTCACCTTTGTCAAAATCACTCAGAGTTTCATGCTTATCCATTTGTTTCGGTCTTCCACACATCATCTTTAAGCACTGACTGTTCAGCTACAACACCAAGAAAGGTGATATTGTAACATGATAATCAATGTTATTCTCCAACTATCAATGGTTTTAATATTATGGCTGATGCACACACGTATTAACAAATCAAACCGTAAAAAAAGGGAAATCCCTATGGATTCAGTTTTGTGCATTAGTCACACAGCAATTTTATGAGCCAGATCTTCACTTGAGTATAATTATTTAAAGATGTTATTCTTTGTATGTCCTTCATTTTCCAACTTTTTATTTTCACACCCTGCCTTTTAGACTGGGTGGTCCTATTGACTTTCACTGATACTGGCAAAAACGCTCATTCTGTGGAGTGCTGCCAATACTGGCAATAGATCCTAGACCATGAATTAGCTACTCGCAGTAAGGTCACCTATAATTGCTTTCTGATGCTTAAAAATCTTACTAGTTTGGCAGTTTCAATTTTACAGTTTTTTTAGTCACTAGCTGATAAGTTGCTTCTTTCCTTTCATATTTTAAACACTAACTTTCTTGATAGACAATGAAATTCCTAATATTCGGAAAACAGTGCAGGAGTCAGTCTTTTTCCTAAACAAACATATACTATCAAACATATCACCATGAGTTATGGGGCCTCACATATAAAGTCTCTGTTCCTGTAAGTTTCTGCTATCTGCTGTTGGTGCAAAACTGGTGACATTAAATTGCCAAGTTTCATTTGTCTTTTGAATCATCAAGGATAAGATGTTAATTTTTCTTTTCAGGGTATGTGAAATTAATATCTAGTTGATCCCTGTGTCTCTGAAACCCCTTTACTTGGAGATCTAATTTGGGGTGAGATACAAGTGGTTTCCAGATCTGCCAGTGCTGTTCAAATTAGGAACGATGCATCAGAGACAAGAACATACACACCATTTCTGCAAGACTTGTCTGCTCTTAAGTACCAAGACAGAGGTTTTTATTGTAACCACAGGAAAAAGGAGAATGGTTTAATATACAACCTGGAAAGGATATGTAGGAACAAAGGCCAAATATCATGGGTTCTGTGAGCTTCCACTAAAACCTAGCTAAAATCTGCCCTGTCCTTCAAATTGCAAGTTCAAACTCTTGCCACCTCATGTCGCCTCCAACTCAAAAATACTGCCAGAATCCTTCCCTTCCTCAGTCCTCAATCTACTAAAACTCTTGTGCATGCCCTCATCATCTCCCGCCTTGACTACTGCAACACCCTCCTCTGTGGCCTCCCCGCTAACTCTCTTGCACCACTCCAGTTTGTCCTCAACTCTGCAGCCCGCCTAATCCACCTCTCTCCTCGCTACTCCCCTGTTTCTCCCCTCTGAAAATCCCTCCACTGGCTTCCAATTCCCCAACGAATCCAGTTTAAACTACTAACACTGATCTACAAAGCCATCCACAACCAGTTTCCTCCCTATATCTCTGCACTAATCTCCCAATATCTTCCCTCATGCAATCTTCGATCCTTCCAAGACCTCCTACACTTCACCACACGTATTTGTTCCTCACACAACCGCCTCCAAGATTTCTTCTGAATATCCCCCTCAACACATCCGATTATCCACCACCCTCAGATCCTTCAGACGGAACCTGAAAACCCATAACTTCAGGAAAGCCTACAGCCTGAAATAACCATTCTGGTGCCTCACCACCACCCGAGCAGCTGCCTCACCACCACCAGAGCTGCTGCACCCAGGACCTTCTCTCTCTTCCCCATTATCCCGTAGAATGTAAGTCCGCAAGGACAGGGTCCTCTTCCCTCTGTACCAGTCTGTCATAGTAAATTCGTTTACTGTAAACGATATCTATAACTCTGTATGTAACCGCTTTCTCATGTACAGCGGCATGGAACTAATGGTGCTATATAAATAAATAATAATAATAATAAAGCCAACTTTCAATTACTCCAACAGTTTTAAACAAAGCCAACACCATATCTTGATGATTTTATTACCAAAACCTATAAAGCTTGGAGGTATTTTGGGCTACTTAAATTCATGCATTTTTGGCCAATTTCATTCTATGCAATAGTGTTTCATTTATGTTGACCCATAAAGATTCTGCAATCCATATGTATCACTGTAAATGACAAACTACGCCAAAAGTTAGTGGTAAATCCACCAATGAGCTTTTTGATAGCAAGATTTGTAAGCTTCATCTCTCTTAAGTTGAACTTTCCATTAGGGCTCATGCAGATGACCGTGTTCTCCGTCCAAGTGCGAGCCGACAAAACATTGGATCACACTCGGAGCAATGTTATGCTAAAAGGCCACTCACTGTCCGTTTTTTTCCTCTGACAGAGTGTCTGAGGAAAAATCACAGCATTCTAGATTTGAACTCGATATTCGGATCACACTTGGCCATGCAAATCGAACTACACTCGGATGACATCTGAAGGCAATTCAATTTTCACGGACTTACAGAATGGAGAAGATGGACAAGTCTTAATTCTCATTTTCTCCTCATCCGAGAAAATTGGATCACACTATGATCAGACTATGATGAAAATCTGTTGTTACTCTAGCCTTAGGCTATGTTCAAATGTGGCATTTTAGCTGCTTTTATTTCTGCAGGCAAAACCTGCTCTCTTGACAGTAAAGAAGCTGCTTACAGAAAGCAGGTTTTGCTGCCTTTTTTTCTACATATTTGCTGAGGGTTTTTTTGCTGCGTTTTTATTGTCTCTTGTGCATGCTGATAAAGTTTCGTGCCCCCCCCCCAAAAAAAAAAAAACATATTCAACTTCCTTAGGTTTTGCACCAAAAATGCAGCAAAGCCTGATGCCTGCATTTTTTTCTGCTTTATGCACTTACTCATTGCTTTCTATGGGTGAAAAACCGCTGCAAAAACACTGAAAGAAGTGACATGCTGCAGTTTTCAAAAACGCAGCAGTTTTCCAATTCAGTCAGAAAAAATCAATGTGTGTGCAGGAGATTTCTGAAATCTGAGAGCTTTTGCTGGTACTGTAAACCGCAGCTTAAAATTTGCATTAGAAAAGCAGCAAAAACGCAACATGTGAACATAGCCTTAAAGTAACCTTGTCTCTATTAACTAATTCTGCAGTCTGCAATATACACAGTTTCATGGAAGTTATGTAAGGCAAATCTCAAACATTTTAAATTAAACTCTATTGAAAAAATGACTTTAGCCAGAAAATGCATGCATGGAAAGAGGAACTATCACTTGATATAAAAATAAAATAAATAGCTTGAAAAAAATTCATCCCTTGATTCTGCTTTTTTCTGTTTTGTAAGTCCTGCCTCCATTGCACAGAAATTAAAGTTTGTTGCTTCTGGAGTGCATCTTGTGAAATCTCTGCTTTTAGTGCAATTGATGTTTCTTAAGTTTGTCTTCTCTTGAATTGTGCGCTTTCACCCCTTCATTCAGGCACTGCCAATCACAGTTCAGCAGCTTATCTAGCATTCTCAGGCCGGCGTCACACTCAGGCCGGCGTCACACTGGCGAGTTTTACGGACGTATGAGCGCAGAAAATACATCCGTAAAATACGCAAAACACACGGCACAATGATTCCCTATGTCCCAGCTCCTATCAGCCGTATTTTACTGATCCGTATTACACGGTACTCTACGGCCGTACAAAATCGCAGCATGCTTGATGAACTCATATGAACTGGAGCGTGGGAACTTTTCCAAGGCTGCAGTTCATGAGTTCATCCACCAGAGGGCGCCTCACCGCAACTCAATGTAAGTACAGATCACCCAGCTTTCATTTAATCACCCGGGGATTACAGACACGAGCGAGTGCTTTAGCGCAGCTCCTGCCTGTAAAATAATTAACCCCTTCAGATGGATTACCTCGTGGGTCCTGACAGATCCTCGGATGGTATGTATATTGTGTGTTTATTATTTTGCCAAGCGAGGGTGTTCCGGATGGATTGAGAGAGCAATAAAATACTAAAACAACCTGTTTGTTTATTTCATTAAAATACTTTTTAATAACGTGTGTGTGTGTTTTTTAACCCTTTCAGACAATTGGATTAATAATGGATAGGTGTCATAATTGACGCCTCTCCATTATTAATCTGGCTTAATGTCACCTTACAATAGCAAGGTGGCATTAACCCTTCATTACCCCATATCCCACTGCTACACGGGAGTGGGAAGAGAGTGGCCAAGTGCCAGAATAGGCGCATCTTCCAGATGTGCCTTTTCTGGGGTGGCTGGGGGCAGATGTTTTTAGCCACGGGGGGGCCAATAACCATGGACCCTCTCCTGGCTATTAATATCTGCCCTCAGTCACTGGCTTTACCACTCTGGCGGAGAAAATTGCGCGGGAGCCCACGCCAATTTTTTCCGCGATTTAACCCTTTATTTTAGCAGCTACAGTGCACAAATTTTGCACATACACACTACTAACATTAGTAGTGTGGAATATGCAAAAAAAATGGGGATATGAGATGGTTTACTGTATGTAAACCATGTCTCATATCATGTCGGGTTTAGGCAGGAGAAATGAAAAGCCGGCAATTGAATTACCGGCTTTTCACTAAAACCGCTGCGTATTTCTCGCAAGTCACACTGCTGGTCCGTGTGTAATCCGTATTTTTCTCGCCCCATAGACTTTCATTGGCGATTTATTTGCGCAATACGCTGACAAACGCAGCATGCTGCGATTTTGTACGGCCGTAGAGGACCGTATAATACGGATCAGTAAAATACGGCTGATAGGAGCTGGGACATAGGGAATCATTGTGCCGTGTGTTATGCGTATTTTACGGATGTATTTTCTGCGCTCATACGTCCGTAAAACTCGCCAGTGTGACGCCGGCCTCAGACAGTGTGCTGTGATTGGCAGTGCCTGGGCGGTAATGTCACACACACCAGAGAAGATACTGAGGAACCACCCAGTTGAACTGCAAGCAGAGATTTCATATACTGCACTCCAAAAGCAATGAATGTGAATATCTTTGCAATGGAGGCACACAGTGCAGAATGGAAAAAAGTAACAGAATCAGGAAAGCTCAGGAATTTCTACAAGGCATTTAAATCAATTTTTTTTAGCAAGTGACAGGTCCTCTTTGAGTATAATATTGCCTTAAAAAATGTCCCTACCTTTTAGGGCACTGAAAGTTTTAACATGGGGACACTTGCGAATAGGATGCATTTCTCCTCCTTACCATCCACACTCCATGCCATATCTATCAATAAAGTCATGAGCACCCATAGTCACAGTGCTGGGGCCAGCCTAAACTAGATGTGGAGTGGCACTGGAATTACTTTATCTAATCTACCAATATTGTATCTCATACGCGTCCTGCTGATCTGGATGCTGGGAAATAGGAACTCTGCCTGGCATCCTACGTGGTTGTTGGTTCCCTGATCAATCAGCAAAATTCTGAGGGAAACTAGTTGAAACGTAACTTTTTTCTAATTAATAATAGTTGTCATGATTTATTGACATACAGTACATGCCAAAAGTTTGGACACACCTTCTCATTTAAAGATTTTTCTGTATTTTCATGACTATGAAAATTGTACATTCACACTGAAGGCATCAAAACTATGAATTAACACATGTGGAATTATATACTTAACAAAAAACTGTGAAACAACTGAAATTATGTCTTATAGTCTAGGTTCTTCAAAGTAGCCACCTTTTGCTTTGATGACTGCTTTGCACACTCTTGGCATTCTCTTGATGAGCTTCAAGAGGTAGTCACCGGGAATGGTTTTCACTTCACAGGTGTGCCCTGTCAGGTTTAATAAGTGGGATTTCTTGCCTTATAAATGGGGTTGGGACCACCAGTTGTGTTGTGCAGAAGTCTGGTGGATACACAGCTGATAGTCCTACTGTATAGACTGTTAGAATTTGTATTATGGCAAGAAAAAAGCAGCTAAGTAATGAAAATGAGAGGCCATCATTACTTTAAAAAATGAAGGTCAGTCAGTCTGAAAAATTGGGAAAACTTTGAAAGTATCCCCAAGTGCAGTGGCAAAAACCATCAAGTGCTACAAAGAAACTGGCTCACATGAGGACCGCCCCAGGAAAGGAAGACCAAGAGTCACCTCTGCTTCTGAGGATAAGTTTACAGATTAACAGCAGCTCAGATTAGAGACCAGGTCAATGCCACACACAGTTCTAGCAGCAGACACATCTCTACAACAACTGTTAAGAGGAGACTTTGTGCAGCAGGCCTTCATGGTAAAATAGCTGCTAGGAAACCACTGCTAAGGACAGGCAACAAGCAGAAGAGACTTGTTTGGGCTAAAGAACACAAGGAATGGACATTAAACCAGTGGAAATCTGTGCTTTGGTCTGATGAGTCCAAATTTGAGATCTCTGGTTCCAACCACCTTGTCTTTGTGCGACGCAGAAAAGTTGAATGGATGGACTCTACATGCCTGGTTCCCACCGTGAAGCATGGAGAAGGAGGTGTGATGGTGTGGAGGTGCTTTGCTGGTGACACTATTGGTGATTTATTCAAAATTGAAGGCACACTGAACCAGCATGGCTACCACAGCATCTTGCAGCGGCACGCTATTCCATCCGGTTTGCGTTTAGTTGGACCATCATTTATTTTTCAACAGGATAATGACCCCAAACACACCTCCAGGCTGTGTAAGGGCTATTTGACCAAGAAGGAGAGTGATGGGGTCCTATGCCAGATGACCTGGCCTCCACAGTCACCAGACCTGAACCCAATCAAGATGGTTTGGGGTGAGCTGGACCGCAGAATGAAGGCAAAAGGGCCAACAAGTGCTAAGCATCTCTGGGAACTCCTTCAAGATTGTTGGAAGACCATTCCCGGTGACTACCTCTTGAAGCTTATCAAGAGAATGCCAAGAGTGTGCAAAGCAGTCATCAAAGCAAAAGGTGGCTATTTTGAAGAACCTAGAATATAAGACATAATTTTAGTTGTTTCACAGTTTCTTGTTAAGTATATAATTCCACATGTGTTAATTCATAGTTTTGATGCCTTCAGTGTGAATGTACAATTTTAATAGTCATGAAAATACAGAAAAATCTTTAAATGAGAAGGTGTGTCCAAACTTTTGGTCTGTACTGTATTTCAGTGTCTAATGTCATTATAGGTTACATTGTCAGATGACATATCGTAGCACATACTATTACTTACCTTAACCCCTTCATGACCTTGGGATTTTCCGTGTTCGTTTTACACTCCCCTCCTTCCCAGAGCCATAACTTTTTTATTTTTCCATCAATAAGGCCATGTGAGGGCTTATTTTTTGTGGGACGAGTTGTAATTTTGAATGACATCATTGGTTTTAGCATGTTGTGTACTAGAAAACAGGAAAAAAATTCCAAGTGCGGTGAAATTGCAAAAAAAGTGCAGTCCCACACTTGTTTTTTTGATTGGCTTTTTTACTAGGTTCACTAAATGCTAAAACTGACCTGCCATTATGATTCTCCAGGTCATTACAAGTTCATAGACACCTAATATGACTAGGTTATTTTTTATCTAAGTGGTGAAAACAAATTCCAAACTTTGCTAAAAAATAAATACAAATTGTGCCATTTTCCGATACCCGTAGCGTCTCCATTTTTCATGATCTGAGGTCGGCTGAGGGCTTATTTTTTGCGTGCCGAGCTGGCATTTTTAATTATACCATTTCGGTGCAGATATGTTCTTTTGATCGCCCGTTATTGCATTTTAATGCAATGTCGCGGCGACCAAAAAAACGTAATTATGGCGTTTCGAATTTTTTTCTCGCTACGCTGTTTAGCGATCAGGTTAATGCTTTTTTTTATTGATAGATCGGGCGATTCTGAACACGGCAATACCAAAAATGTGTAGGTTTGATTTTTTTATTGATTTATTTTGAATGGGGCGAAAGGGGGGTGATTTAAACTTTTATATTTTTTTTATTTTTTTCACATTTTTTTTAACTTTTTTTTTTACTTTTGCCATGCTTCAATAGCCTCCATAGGAGGCTAGAAGCTGGCACAACGCGATCGGCTCTGCTACATAGCAGCGATCATCAGATCGCTGCTATGCAGCAGAAATGCAGGTGTGCTATGAGCGCCAACCACAGGGGGCGCTCACAGCTACCGGCGATCAGTAACCATAGAGGTCTCAAGGACCTCTATGGTTGCTATTCAGAAGCATCGCTGACCCCCGATCATGTGACGGGGGTCAGCGATGCACTCATTTCCGGCCGCCCGGCCGGAAGCGCTGGTTAAATGCCGCTGTCTGCGTTTGACAGCGGCATTTAACTAGTTAATAGCGGTGGGTGAATCGCGATTTCTCCCGCCGCTATTGCGGGCACATGTCAGCTGTTCAAAACAGCTGACATGTCCCGGCTTTGATGCGGGCTCACCGCCGGAGCCCTGCATCAAGGAAGGGGAATCTGACCTCGGACGTACTATCCCGTCCGAGGTCAGAAAGGGGTTAAGTGCTCAGCATGAGTACACCCCCCTTGAAAAGTAAGATTTCAATTAATATCTCCTTGAATGCAAGAACAATTTGGAAATTTTTTGAAAATACCAAGTTTCATAGAACATGTTTAATCCATAACATGAAAGTAAGGTTAATAATATAACTTTTATTACAAAATCTTAAATTTTACTCAAATTAGATGATGCAAAAATAAATACACCCCACATCAAAAACACATGTATTGTTTTGTATGACCTCCGTGATTTTTAAGAACAGCACCAAGTCTTCTAGGCATGGAATGAACAAGTTGGTGACATATTGTAACATCTATCTTTTTTCTTCAAGAACAACCTCTTAAGACAAATTTGGATGGAGAGTGGTACTCAACTTGTCTCTTGAGAATTCACCATGGGTGTTTCTGAAGAAGAACAGGGTGAAAGTATTTCTGTGTCCTAATCTGACCCAACGAAAACACCGTCTGGGAGTTCTGAAGAGACAAGCATCAGTCTCCATCCAGGCTCTAAAAAAGCTCATTCTTGGAATGGAAAGTTATAATATTGACCTTACTTTCATGTTATGGGTTATAAAAAGTTCTATGGCACGCAATCCTGTCAAAATTTTGGAAATTTGTCTTGTGTTCTGTGAGATATTAATTAAAATCTTACTTTTGAAAGGTGATGTACTCATTTATGCTGAGCATCATATGTGTCGTGCCAGGTTTTAGTTTACTGCAGAGACAGCTATCAGTCAGTGCCGGGGGCATTGTTACAGCGGCCGCTCACTGTGTATTGAGCAGTGACTGACGTGCCAGCAGCAACTCTATGACTGAAAGCCAAAGCCTTCCACGCTCAATAAAGTCCATTTCCTCTCAGCAGCAGGGCTCTCCGTGCTTATTTCTGATTATGTCCTCTTATTGTTGTGGTGCATAAACTGAAGCAAAATAACGCCATGTGAATGAGGCCTGATTCTGATTTTTATAAAGAACATCTTGGATTATATCATGATAATTGTAGATAAAAAAGTGATAGAACATGATTGTATAATAATAAATAATACACTGATGCGCTATCATATTTAGTCATCATCTTGGGAACCCACTAAATGAACTTTGCTATTGCTTGTACTTTATAGAGGTAGTATTGTTGCTGCTACATTCTATTAGTTAGCACATCATTTTTTCAGTGGCACATTCACACCTCAGTTTTTCACATACGAGTGCTATACGTGTTTTTCACAAGTCTATGAGTCTGTGAAAAAAATCTAAATAGCCCTCTAAATGCCATAAATGTGCTGTCCGGTTCTCATTGCATGATAGGACAAAGTGGAGGTACTGTTTTTTTTTCACCAGTGAGACAAACTGATCGAACTCTGACCAAACTCTTATCACACTCTTTTAGAAATATAATAAAACTCTGATGAAAAGGGCGCAGTCAAACACCCGTCTAAATTGGACTGAGATGGGATCACAATTTTCGGACTGTCTGGCAGCTCTCCCGACCTAAGTGTGCAGCTACATAAAAATATATGACGCTGTCACATTTGGGTCGGGAGAGCCTCAGACCAGTCCGTGCACAGCATTTTTACCTGGGTCCAATTTATATGGTTGCATGACTGCACCCTAAGTCAAAAAACTGACGTCTGAATGAGATGTAAAGCAAATAATGTTTGAAAATTGCAGCGGAGGGCATTTTTAATGTTGATTTTCCACAATCATGACCAAAAATGCAGCTTTTTGCTGCAATTTTCTGACTCAAGAAAAGTTCAATTTCCTGCTTTCCATGTTTTTGGAAGTGTACAAAATCTACCGTACTTTGTCATATCGCTAGATCCATTCTTGGACCTATAATCCTGACACTCCAGTTAAAGTAGAACATCTAGTTGTGGTTTCTGAAGGTGGATATGATGTGCATCGTATGTAAATAGCAAGTCAAAAACTAAAAAGTCATTGGCAGTGAAGCAAGCAAAAGTAATTAAAGTGTAACTGTGATCATTTTTCTTACGTTTCACTTACTCCGAAAGGAAAAATTTATCTTGTATGCTCCCAAGTGTGTATGATGAGGCTCTGTATAATGACATTTTAATGTCATTGACAAACAAAGGTGATTTCTTCAGCGCTGTTTCCTGGCATGAGATGTATCGACGTTTCCTATTTTTGGGTGTGTATATACATCATCTGTTTATATTTTTCATCTTTTCCTTTTAGCTACTTTGCAATTAAGTTAATCTCTAACAGCAGTGTGGAAACATGGATGCCTCACATTATAAACACAATGCTGCTGATTTATTATTATTACTCTATTAAAATTACATTGCTAAAAACTAGGTTTGGCTGACAGGAGATGATCCAAGTGTACCACAGTGCTATATGCTGTGTGACCAATATGGCACATCTTTCTGTTCATGCATAACACAAGAACAACGTCAAGCTCAATTAATCATCCATGCAGGCACAAAGAGCACAAGGCAATGTGTTAAGGTAGGTAGTTGTGCACACATCTTTCTCAGGCAGATTTTGCTTGGTACTGGATCATAAAAGCACTAAAAAACACCAAAAAGTGTGAACACATGCTCAGCAATGTTCCAGCAATGACTTGCTTTGCATATATAAAGCAGGAGACCGAATGAAACGTATAGGAAGCTCTAAGCAGGAACAGTCAATAAACGGTTTAATCCCTTCAAATAAAGTGATATTATTATCTGTCTCCTAATTACTGTAAAATTCCCAAACACTGCAAACAACAATAAACCTTGAAACCAGTAGTGTAGCTACCGGGGGTGGGTGGTGCAGAGAGGGCCATCGCCCCAGGCCCGGTGCTCAGAGGGGGCCCACCCGGAGCTATGCTACTGTAACTGTATTGGCGTGCACTGCGTGCCGATACAGTTGCATTCTGTGGCTGAGCAGGGAGAATCAATCTCCCTGCTCTACCGCCCGGCCCCCGCTGTGGGCCCCTCAGCAGGTGGGGGGGCCGGTGCCAGCAGTGGGTCCCACGCCTGTCATCACAGGGTCAGCTGTATCGGTATCTAGCCTATGCAGCTAACCGCATTGATGAGGGAAGGAGCACTATGCTCCTTCTCCCGTCATCCCTCTGTCAGCGTCTGACATCACCGACGCCGACACTGACAGGGGGCGCGATGACGTCACTGCACAGCACCCGTGGTCTGGAGGTGAGCGGGAGCAGCGCGGGAACCAGGAAGAAGAGAGGTGAGTATTTATTTATTGTTTTTCTTTATGGGGGCTGCCTTATATTACAGGGTCTGCCTGTGTGGGGTGCTGCCTTATACTACAGAGTCTGCCTGTGGGTAGGTGCTGCCTTATACTACAGAGTCTGCCTGTGAGTGGGGTGCTGCCTTATACTACAGGGTCTGCCTGTGGGAGGTGCTGCCTTATATTACAGAGTCTGCCGGTGGGGGGTGCTGCCTTATACTACAGGTTCTGCCAGTGGGGGCTGCCTTATACTACAGGGTCTGCCTGTGGAGGGTGCTGCCTAATACTAGAGTCTGCCTGTGGGGGGTCTGCCTTATACTACAGCGTCTGCCTGTGGGGAAGTGCTGCCTTATGCTACAGTGTCTACCTGTGGGGGGTGCTGCCTTATACTACAGGGTCTGCCTGTGGGGGGTGCTGCCTTATACTACAGAGTCTGTCTGTGGGGGGGTGCTGCCTTATGCTACAGAGTCTGCCTGTGGGGGAGTGCTGCTTTATACTACAGAGTCTGCCTGTGGGGGGTGCTGCCTTATACTACAGAGTCTGTCTGTGGGGGGTGCTGCCTTATTCTACAGAGTCTGCCTGTGGGGGAGTGCTGCCTTATACTACAGTGTCTGCCTGTGGGTGGATGCTGCCTTATACTACAAAGTTTGCCTGTGGGGGGGTGCTGCCTTATACTACAGAGTATGCCTGTGGGGGGTGCTGCCTTATACTACAGAGTCTGCCTGTGGGGGATGCTGCCTTATACTACAGAGTCTGCCTGTGGAGGGTGCTGCCTTATAATACAGAGTCTGCCTATTGGGTGCTGCCTTATACTACAGGGTCTGCCTCTGGGGAGCTGCCTTATACTACAGAGTTTGCCTATGGGGGTGCTGCTTTATACTACAGAGTTTGCCTATGGGGTGCTGCCTTATACTACATAGTCTGTCTATGGGATGCTGCCTTATACTACAGAGTCTGCCTATGGGGTGCTGTCTTATACTGCAGGGTCTGTCTATGGGGTGCTGCCTTATACTACAGAGTCTGCCTGTGGGGTGGTGTCTTATACTGCAGGGTCTGCCTATGGGGTGCTGCTTTATACTACAGAGTCTGCCTATGGGGTGCTGTCTTATACTGCAGGGTCTGCCTATGGGGTGATGTCTTATACTACAGAGTCTGCCTATGGGGTGCTGCCTTATACTACAGAGTCTGCCTAAGGAGTGCTGCCTTAGACTACAGAGTCTGCCTATGGGGTGCTGTCTTATACTACAGGGTCTGCCTATGGGGTGCTGTCTTATACTACAGAGTCTGCCTATGGGGTGCTGCCTTATACTACAGGGTCTTTGTTGTCTTTGTTGTTTTCTCTGCAGCCGAGTCCTGGCTGGAGTTGTCATGTTGGTCTGGGCCAGATGGAAAAAATGTGAAAAGTGAATGACTCCATCAGAAAGAACGTCAGCAGTAAGTCATTATCTGTAACTGTGTTGTGATCACTTATATGTTCTGTAGGACTGGTATCTACCAATGACTATATGGCGGTAATATCAATATTGGTCTTTATATAGAGATTATTTTCAGTAACATGACTGTCATCAGCTGAGGTCCTCCTCCACTATTAGGGTGCATCACCCAGTTGTAATCAAGGTTACCTGGTTAGTGGCCCACTCAGAAGCTTCGCCCCCTCAACCAAAACCCTAGCTACGCCTCTGCTTGAAGCAATACTATTAGAATAGTATGGAACGTCTCTCAAGAATTATGTTAATGTTCTTTATACAGGGTTGGTACACCCATCCTTGGGAGTTACCACTTTAGCTCTTTCTGCAACAATGACCCTAACGGGGGTCACCGAGTTTTCCCACTAGAATGCAAGTCCTCCTAACAACATCCATCAGGGAACATTGAGCCTGATCTGCATTAACCAGCCCTCCACCCCTTGTTGTCCTTACCCAGGTTGACCCCTGTACTGTACGTTATGGCTGGAAGTGACGATTCTGCTCAATTTAGAAGCTTCCTCTTAAACATATGTTCCATCTTTTTTCACTTGTAACTGCTTCAAACCGTGAAACAGCTAAAATAGATGACCTGACCATTCTTCAGGTAACTAATTATTCATAAAATAAAAAAAAAAATAGTGCACAAGACATTGAAAAAGGCGATTGAAGAAAAATATACCATATCTAAAAGATGTCGAGTACACATATCCTAAGCAGGGCTGACATTAGGGACAGGCAGACTAGATATCCGCCTAGGGCCCCCGCTCCCACAGTGCCTCAGCTCCCACAGGGCCCCCAGCCAGTGGCATGCCGCTAGTAGCTGCACACCACGTGGCCGCTATGGGGTCTGTGAGTCAGGGAGCCTGCCCAGTGCCAGCGCCGTCCCCCCCTGCATACAGTTGAAAGGAATAATGTAGGCGAAAGCTTCAAATGATGCTCACTCTCCCATTATTCCCCCTCTGCCTCTGACACAGTGGGTACGCGATTACATCACTTGATTGCGCACCATGCTGTGTGCTGGGCAGACGACAGTGCAGATGCTGAGACTGGAGCAGAGGCTGAAGCAGTGGCAGAAACGAAGAGAGGTGAATATTATCTTTTTTTAACATACAGCTCTGGCAAAAATTAAGAGACCACCACATCAAATCCCTGTCATGTCCTGCCCATTCTCCAGACCTGAACTCCATTGAAAACCTCCGGAATGTAATCACGGATGATGGATAGTCACAAGCCATTAAACAAAAAAGAACTGCTTAAATTTTTGCGCCAAAAGCAGTGTGAAAGACTGGTGGAAAGCATGCCAAGACGCATGAAAGCTGTGATTAAAAATCATGGTTATTCCACAAAATATTGATTTCTGAACTCTTCCTGAGTTAAAACATTAGTATTGTTGTTTCTAAATGATCATGAACTAGTTTTCTTTGCATTATTTGAGGTCTGAAAGCACTGTTGTTTTTATTTTGACCATTTCTCCTTTTCAGAAAAAAACAAAACAAATTTATTGCTTGGAAATTTGGAGACATTGTCAGCAGTTTGTAGACTAAAAGAACAATTTACATTTTACTCAAAAATATACATATAAAGAGAAAAATCAGACAAACTGAACATTTCAAAGTGGTCTCTTAATTTTTGTCAGAGCTGTATATCAGTGAGTACTGGTAGCCATAATACTGTAGGACTGTGTGGCTGGATTATATTCTATGGGGGGTCACATTATATTCTATGGGCGGCTGTATTGTATTCTATGAGGGGGGCTGCATTATATTCTATAGGGGCGTTCCATTGTACTATATGATGGGGCTGCATTTTTCTATATATGTGGGTTGCATTATACTCTGTGAGGAGGCTACATTACACTATATGAGGGGGGCTGCATTATACTCTATTAGGGGCTACATTACATTCTATGGGAGGCTGCATAAAGCAATATGAGGGGGGCTGCATTATACACTATGAGGGGGCTACATTATTTTCTATGGGGGGCTGCATTATACTCTATGAGAGGGCTACATTATATTCTGGGGGCTGCATTATTCTAAATGAGGCACTACATTATACTCTATGGGTGACTGCATTATACTATATGAGATGGAAAGGAATGGTCTGCTGGTGTCATGTCTCATTTCAAGAGTCCCTGATGTGCCTAAACAGTGAAAAAACCTCACAAGTGACATTATTTTGGAAGCTAGACTCCCACAAGGGATGTATCTAGATGTGTGGGGAGCAACTTGATCCTCCAGCTTCTTCACAAAAGTTTAGAGCAGTGAAAATAAATAAAAATCTAATTTTTCCCACAAAATGTTTATTTTAGCCCCAATTTTTTTATTTTCACAAGGATAGCAGGAAAAAATGGACCCCAAAATTTGTTGTGCAATTTGTCCTGAATACGCCGATACCCCATATGTGGTCAAAAACTACTTTTGAGGAACAGTGCAAAGCTCAGAAGGGAAGAAGGGTGCATTGTCATATTTACATCTGTTAGCCCACATAAGTACATGGGGGGGTTCCTAAGCAACCAGGCAACCCCCCCCCCCATGTACTTATGCTGGCTAATAGATGTAAATCATTCAGCTGCGGCGCTAAAAACTAAAACTCCAAGCACTAAAAAATACTCGGAGGACCCCCGAGCATGCTCAAGAAATCTCGGGTAACAAGTAAGTATATTCGCTCATCACTAGTCATTAGGTTATTCTTCTTCAGATACTCCAGCATAGCATCCCTTAGAATACCCTCCAGGATTTTACCCACAGTAGAGGTTAAGCTTACTGGCCTATAATTTCCGAGTTCAGTTTTTGTCCCATTTTTGAATATTGGCACCACATTTGCTATACGCCAGTCCTGTGGTACAGACCCTGTTATTATGGAGTCTATAATGGTCTATCAATGACTGAACTTAGTTCCTGCAGTACTCGGGGGTGTATCCCATCCGGGCCCGGAGATTTGTCAATTTTAGTGATTTTTAGACGCCTCCGTACTTACATTACATTTAATGGGGAATTTTTGTTATCACTGATCATATTGTCTGCCATGGGATTTTCTTTTGTAAATACTGATGAAAAAAAGTCATTTAGCATATTGGCTTTTTCCTCATCCTCATCCACCATTTCACCCAGACTATTTTTAAGGGGGCCAACACTGTCATTTTTTAGTTTCTTACTATTTATATAGTTAAAGAATATTTTGGGATTATTTTTACTCTCTCTGGCAATGAGTCTCTCTGTCTCAATCTTTGCTGCCTTGATTTGCTTTTTACAGAATTTATTTAATTTTCTGTATTTATTTAATGCCTCATCACTACCTACTTCCTTTAATTCTCTAAATGCTTTCTTTTTGTCACTTATTGCGCCCCTTACAGCTCTATTTAGCTATATCTGTTTCCTTCTATTTCTAGTATGTTTATTCCCATACGGTATATACTGTGCACAGGTCCTATCCAGGATGCTAATAAACGTCTCCTATTTTCTTTGTGTATTTTTATGTCTCAGGATATTGTCCCAGTTAATTGCACCAAGATCATCTCATCCGTTGGAAATTTGCCCTCCTGAAGCTTAGTGTCCCTGTAACCCCTCTACTACACATCTTATTAAAGGATACATGAAAACTTATTATTTTGTGATCACTATTCCCCAAGTGACTCCCAACCCTTATATTTCATATGCGGTCTGGCCTGTTGGTTAATATTAGATCTAGCAGTGCCCCCCTTCTTGTTGGGTTCTGAACTAGTTGTGAAAGGTAGTTGTCTCTCAAAGGTTTCAAAAACCGATTTCCTTTGCTGGAACTGCAGGTTTCTGATCCCCAATCTATTTCAGGGTAGTTGAAGTCCCCCATAATAATGACTTCTCCTTGAGTTGCAGCTTCATTTATTTGCTATAGAAAAACAAATTGCCAACGATAAAATAAATCCCCAAAATTCGTATAAATACATCAATGCAAAAAAAAGCAAAAGATGATATCGGCTCCTTAAAACATGATAACAAGATAATAATAGAGGAAAAGAGAGGCTGAAAAATTAAACAGGCACTTTTCATCCGCGTTCACCAATGAACTGTCTGTTCCAGGGATCATTCAACAAGGCAAAAATCAAAGCTCACCACCTGATATAACTAGTTTAACACAAAAAGATGTACGCCTATGTCGGAGCAATTTAAACATTAACAATTCCCCCGGCCCAGATGGCATTCATCCACGGATACTGAGGGAATTGAGCTCAGTGATTGACAGACATCTGTATCTCATATTCTTAGACTCTCTTGTAACAGGGTTGATGCCACAGCATTGGAGGATGGCTGACATGGTACCGATATTTAAGAAAGTTAAAAAGGTGGATCCAGGCAACTGTCGTCTGGTAAGATTGACATCAGTAGTGTGCAAAGTGTTTGAAGGCATTCTAAGAGATGACCTGCAGAAATCTATTGCAGAGAATAATATAACAACTGACAACCAGAACGGATTCATGAATAATAAGTCTTGTCTAACTAACATGTTGGGTTTCTATGAGGAGGTAAGTGCAAATCTGAATGTTGGTAATGCAGCTGATGTGATGGACTTTGCAAAGGCATTTGATACTGCGCCAGATAATAGCCTTAGGCCGGGGTCACACTTGTGAGTGCAATGCGATAACTCGCGTGAATCTCTCGCATCAATACCCGGCACTGCCACTGGCACTCTAGACCGGAGTGTGCAGCTGCATGTACTTCTATACAGCTGTACGCTCCGGTCCGAACCGCCAGTGGCAGTGTCGGGTATTGAGGTGAGAGACTTGCGCGAGTTTCTCACATTGCAATTGCAAGTGTGACCTCGGTCTTATACTAAAGCTCTATAAGCAGGGAGTGGGGAAACTATATGCAGATTGGTAAGGAATTGGTTAAATGACTTGAAACAAAGAGTTGTCATAAATGGTATGTTCTCTAAATGAGATATAGGACTGATTCTTTTAAACCTCTTTATTAATGACCTAGTGGATGGGATTGAGAGTAAAGTGTTAGTCTTTGCTGATGACTCCAAACTATGTACTATATTAAAATCTGACCTTGACATTACAATATTGCAGAATTATCTGACTAAGATGACTGAATGGGCAAAGACTTGGCAAATGAGGTTTAATGTGGATAAATGTAGAGTAATGCACCTAGGATGGAGTAATCCTATAGCTGCATATACATTAAATGGGAGTATACTCGGAACTACAGAACAGGAAAAGGACTTGGGTATTCAGGTTACGAGGAAGCTGAGCAGTAGTACTCAATGTCAAGCAGTGGCAGCAAAAGCAAACAAGATTTTAGGATGTATTAAAAGAGAGATAAAATCCCACAATCCCAATGTACTATTACCCCTTAATAAATCATTGGTGAGGCCACATCTAGAATATGGGATCCAGTTTTGGGCTCCACATTTATAAAAAAACGATATTCAGAAGTTAGTATCAGTTCAAAGATGGGCAACTAGATTATTACAAGGGATGGAGGCCTCTCATATATTGAGAGGTTGGAAAAGTTGGGCTTTTTTAGCTTAGAAAAAAGACACCTCAGAGGATGTCTCATTTACATGTATAAATATATGTTTGGCCAGTACAAAAAACTGGCACATGACTTATTCCTTCCAAAGACCATAATAAGGACAAGGGGGCACTCATTACGGGTGGAAGAAAGGCAATTTCGGCAGCTAAAAAGGAAAGGGTTCTTTGCAGTTAGGGCAGGCAGACTGTGGAATGCCCTACCACAAAAGGTGGTAATGGCAGACAACATAACAGCTTTTAAAAAAGGGCTAGACGATTTCTTTCATATACATAAAATCGTGGGTTACAGTTAAATTAGTGACGAAATGTACAATTGGTTGAGATATAGAGTTAGAATGGCACTAGGTGGTTGTCTTAGGCAATCAATTCCAATTAAACAATGAAGCATTGGAGTATGGGATTCTATTTAGAACCACTATGGCACGCAATAATCAACAGCGTATGGGCGGTGCTCAACGCCAGTAATAATGTAGATCCAAGCAATGAAGAAATAGAAGTGGCACTCACCCCGATGTTGCTGTAAAGTGATGTCCTTTATTCAAAATATGAAGGCACAAACATGATATGGAGAGGCGGCTGGTGAGGGAAGGGGTGCAAGAGGAGGCAGAAGGACGACGGCCGTTTCGCGCTTGTGCGCTTCCACGGGTCCAGGTGCATAAATTAAAAACGTCATATCTTATATAGGGAACTAGACATCTTAATGTGAACAGGTGAACAAATTAAAAACACATTTGGATATAAGCACCAAATCACGTTGATAAGCACAACAAATAAATTCATTTATATCATGCTTGTTCTTAATACAGTTTTCATAGGAAAATAGACATGTCTAGTTTGTCATTCAGTCCGGTGGCTCCCTGTGCATTAGTTTCCATAATCCACCTGGCTTCACGCTGTAATAACATTTTACCACGATCACCTCCGTTTTGTGGATTTTTTACAACTTCTAAACCGGCAAATCGCAATACATTTGGATTTGCACTATGTGTATCTCGCATATGTTTTATAAAACGAGGACATCCCTTGCCAGAGGAGATAGAATTGTAATGTTCCCTAAATCTATGGAACATTGGACGAATAGTCTTGCCAATATAAAAGAAATGACATGGGCATACAATTATATAAACCACATACTGGGTTTTGCATGTGACCAACTGACGGACTGTATGGCAAACGGAACCAACACGGATGGGATTATCAAGGAGTCTAAAGTGGCAGAAACTACAATTTCCACATTTGTGGTTACCTATAGGTTGTAGTTTCTTTAACCAATTAGCACTTTCTGTTGCTACTAGACGATTTTTCACAAGAATATCACCTAAATTCTTTGTACGTTTATAAGCAAAGATTGGATGATTCATTATCAAAGGTGATAATTCCCTATCAGTCTGTAATACAATGCAATTTTTGTTTATAGCCGCATAAATTGCTTTATCCATTGGGCTATGTGTGAATGTAAACACAAATTTTTTGTTGGCATTATTCGTAGGGGAACGTATAGATTTCTTGCGATTTCTTAATAAATCATCCTGTGCTAATTTCTTGACTCTATTTTCAGCTGATAACAAGATTTTAGGGGGATAATCTCTATTCAGAAAATTAGTTTTAAGTTCGGTTATTTGTTTGTTAAATGTTGTTTCATTGTTATTGATTTTTCTATATCTAACCATCTGGCTATAAGGTATACTGTTTTTTGTGTGAAACGGATGAGCGCTATTAAAGTGCAATAAACTGTTTGTCGCGGTGGATTTCTTATGTACACATGTATTGATTTTATTTTCCACTATTTCAATTTTAACGTCTAAAAAATCAAGCGACTTACCCCCCAAAGCAGGCAGTAAATTGCATATTGTCCTCATTAATGTTGTTGAGATGGGAAACAAAGCTATCAAATTCGTTCTCCGAACCGTCCCACACAATAAAAATGTCATCAGCAAACCTATAGTAAGTCCGTATAAACCGCAAGAATGGATTGATAATAGAGGTTATGTATTTCTTCGCAAATACTGCTAGAAATAGGTTAGCGAATACGCATGCGACGGGCGTCCCCATCGCGGTTTCTGTACGTTGTAGGAACCACTTGTTGATGAATTTAAATGCATTGTGTGATAAGATAAAGTCCAGGCTCTCAGTGATAAAATCAATGAAGTCCTGGTCTTTATTACAATTTTGTAAAATCATACGGATGGCTCATAGACCTGAGACAGGGACAAGGGGGCATCCTCTACATCTGGAGGAAAAAAATGCTTCAAACAAAAAGGTACCAAATGTAAATTTTTGGTGAAGAATCAACAAGTGGAACACAATTGTGAAGTTGAACAAAATTTATTGGTTAATTTAAATTTTTGTGGAAATTCAAAAACTGAAAAGTGGGGCGTGCAATATTATTCGGCCCCTTTACTTTCAGTGCAGCAAACTCACTCCAGAAGTTCATTGTGGATCTCTGAATAATCCAATGTTGTCCTAAATGCCTAATGATGATAAATATAATCCACCTGTGTGTAATCAAGTCTCCGTATACATGCACCTGCTCTGTGATAGTCTCAGGGTTCTGTTTGAAGCACAGAGAGCATCATGAAGACCAAGGAACACAACAGGCAGGTCCGTGATACTGTTGTGGAGAAGTTTGAAGCCGGATTTGGATACCAAATGATTTCCAAAACTTTAAACATCCCAAGGAGCACTGTGCAAGCGATCATATTCACATGTAAGGAGTATCATACCACTGCAGATCTACCAAGACCCGGCCGTCCCTCTAAACTTTCATCTCAAACAAGGACTGATCAGAGATGCAGCCAAGAGGCCCATGATCACTCTGGATGAACTGCAGAGATCTACAGCTGAGGTGGGGACAGTCTGTCCATAGGACAACAATCAGGATAAATGTGAGACTTCCTGTGATCTTTCAGAAGCAAAATGAAAAAATCAACAGCAGGTGAAGAATTGGTTTTATTCATTTTTTACGACGTTCCCCATGCGGTCTAAAGGTACCTTCACACGAAGCGACGCTGCAGCGATAGCGACAACGATGCCGATCGCTGCAGCGTCGCTGTTTGATCGCTGGAGAGCTGTCACACAGACCGCTCTCCAGCGACCAACGATGCCGAGGTCCCCGGGTAACCAGGGTAAACATCGGGTTGCTAAGCGCAGGGCCGCGCTTAGTAACCCGATGTTTACCCTGGTTACCAGCGTAAAAGTAAAAAAAACAAACAGTACATACTTACATGCGTCCCCCAGTGTCCGCTTCCTGACACTGACTGAGCTCCGGCCCTAAAGTGAAAGTGAAAGCACAGCGGTGACGTCACCGCTGTGCTGTTAGGGCCGGAGCTCAGTCAGTGTCAGGAAGCGGACGCCGGGGGACGCGCAGGTGAGCATGTACTGTTTGTTTTTTTTACTTTTACGCTGGTAACCAGGGTAAACATCGGGTTACTAAGCGCGGCCCTGCGCTTGGTAACCCGATGTTTACCCTGGTTACCAGTGTAAAATATCGCTGGTATCGTTGCTTTTGCTTTCAAACACAACAATACACGGCGATCGGACGACCAAATAAAGTTCTGGACTTTATTCAGCGACCAGCGACATCACAGCAGGATCCTGATCGCTGCTGCGTGTCAAACTAAACGATATCGCTAGCGAGGACGCTGCAACGTCACGGTTCGCTAGCGATATCGTTACAAAGTCGTTTCGTGTGAAGGTACCTTAAGTGATTAGACAGCTGTATTTTTCAGGTCGGTGTGATTACAGCAATACCAGATTTATATTGGGTTTTTATGTTTGGTACCTGTCACACAGTAAAAGACGCTTTTTTGTTTTCAAAAACTATTCTTTTGCATCGTCATATTTTGAGCTATAATTTTTCCATATTTCAGATGACAGTCATTTGAGGGCTTGTTTTTTGTAGGATGAGTTGACGTTTTTATTGGTACCATTTTTGGAGCTCATTAAATTTTTTGATAGATTTCTATTCTGATTTTTGGGAGGCAGCGTAAACAAAATCCAACAATGCAGGAATTGTTTTTTGGGATTTTTTTAATGCCGTTCTGCATTTGGTAAAATTGATAAGGCAGATTTTTTCTTCGGGTCAGTACGATTACAGTGATACCCCATTTATATCTTTTTTTTTTAATGTGCGGCGCCCCCACACCGCCGCAGGGCCGAGGGGTACCCGGAGCCGGGCCTCTGAGATCTCAGTCCTGGGGTTGTCACGGTGGCTAGACCCGGTCCGTGGCCCTGTCTGTCAGTGGGGGACGTCCGGTGCAATAAGTGGTGTTATAACGGTGCAGGTCGCGGTAAATAATGAGGACACCAGGTTGCAGTCTCTTTACCTCTTTACTGAAGATGTTGGAGACCTCAGTCCAGAGCGCTGTTAACTGGGTTTTCAGAGACCGGCCGGTCCAACGACACATCAGGAGTTCCTCCTTACAGGTGGGAATCAGTATCTACCTTCTAGCGCTGTGTGTTGTAGTTCTTCCCTGCTGAGCTCCCGGGATAGTCCTCACAACTGTTTCTTTCTGTCTCTACTGTTCTTTCTCCGTCCTCCAGATGATATGGTAGGACGCACCCATATGACGGGGTAGGCCTGGAGTTCTTCCGGGACCCTAGAGTCGCCCCTCTCCCACAGCTGCCTCCGTTGTCTGCTTAGGTGTTAAGTGAGACAGCCAACCTGTAATTAGCTGTCCGGCCGTGGTTTGCAGTGTACTTAAAGTCTCTTACTTGCTCGGCGTTCCGGCCACCGACTATTTGCGCCTCAGAAGGATGTTGCCTCGGTCTAACAGCAGGACCCCTTCTGGTATTTCTCCTTTTCTGTATTCCCATTGTTTACTGGTTAGTTCTGCTCTGAGGAGTCTGCCAGGATCCCATCCCTGACAGGTCCTCTCACTAGCTCTTCCCAGCTACTTCTCCCTGTCTTCCTGTCCAACCCCCAGTTTTACCAGAGTTGTGAGGAGTGGCCTACTAGATAGGACCACCCCCCCTGGTGGCCGGAGTGTGAAGTGTGGTGTCAGTGTACCTGGTCAGAGAAACTCCTTAGTGTAATCAGACGTACCATAGCTCCCCATAGTGGCGGAGCCACAGTACTGCAACAACCAGGACTCTGGGGTGCTGCACTCCCCCCCGGTTAAATCCAGTACTCCGGGACTGGGAAAACAAGAACAATAATACATGTTAACAGAAAACACACATATTTTTGAAATAGCATAACAATTGAACATAACAGAGCTTCCCTTTACGGGAGGTGAGGATTCTTGAACGTTGCGAAAGTTTGGTCATGCACAGTTTATGACTCTCAGTTCAGTGGTTGAAACAGCGGGGACCCCGGGTAAACAAAGGGGCCCCCCTTGTGGAAGTTTTTGAGCAATTCACCGTCCATTACTCTAGTGTCCATTTAAAAACCTGTAACAAAAGGATATGCATACAAACATTTTCAATTACATAGCAGCCCTATCAATACCTCCAAGTTTTGTAGCGGAGGGGAGTTTGATTTTGAGTGCTGCGTGTGGACCTTCGCAGCGCAGGGGTTGCTATTGGCCTAACAGGGCCCGCTATGCTTGCTACCGCTGGTGTAGTGCGCTGCCTTCTAACTACACTTCTAGTGAGTCTGGGTAGCACTGGCAGGTTGGGGCTCTCAGAGCTGCTGCTATCAACAGTGGGTACGGCAGGCTCACTGACAGCAGAGGGAGGATTTGCCGGTTCAACGGTTGGCATGGCTTCTTCAGGCAAGGCTTGTTGAGGTTGCGGGACCGGATGATCTGGTACCATCGTTGTTTCTGGTGGGTCCGGCTGTGGAAACGTTAGAACGGGTACCGCGATGGCCTGATTTATCTGAGTCCAGGACTGGGGAAAGTCACCAAGGACAGTATGGAACATCTTCTCCTTTTCCACCGGCGGGGAGATTTCTGGGGCCGTGCCCCTCTCTTTTAACTTATCGGGGCAGACCTTAAGGTGATCCCTGGATACCGCTGTCGAGGTCTCCCCTCTGTCCTTGCTGATGAGACAGACCTTAGTGTTGTCGAAGTCGGATGGCAAGATGGTATACGGTTCCGCTTCCCATTGGTCATCAAGCTTGTGTAACCTCCTCTTTCGTTTAAGCACTTGCTCACCAGGTGACAGGGGAATCGCAGGAGCGTGTTGATTGTAGTCCCTTTCTTGTTTCTGCCTAGCCTGGGCGAGACTTCTCTCCACACACTCCTGTACTTCGCGGTATCTTCGCTGCCTTTCTGTATCCCAATCTGCCTCCGGCGAGGTATCTTCGGGTACTAGGACCCCCATGTCCAGATCAACGGGTAACCGACTAGACCTTCCTCGCATCAGGTACGCTGGAGTACAGTTGGTGGAACTTACTGGGATGTGGTTGTACATATCCACCAAGTCAGGCAACTTTGTCGGCCACAGGTTCCGTTCCTCCACAGGCAAGGTCTTCAATAAATCGATTACTACTTGGTTCATCTTCTCGCACATCCCGTTGGTTTGGGGGTGGTACGGTGTAGTTCTGATCTTCTTACACCCGTACAACTGGCAGAATTCTTGGAACACTTCCGCTTCGAATGCAGGCCCCTGATCGGTCAGTACTTTCTCTGGGTAGCCATGGGGTCTACAAAAGTGCTGCTGGAAGGCCCTGGCGGCAGTCCTAGCTGTTAGATCCTTGACAGGCACAACCACCAAAAACCTGGAGTAGTGGTCCACGATGGTAAGGGCGTAGATATAGCCCGACCGGCTAGGCGTCAGCTTCACATGATCCAGCGCGACCAGTTCGAGCGGCCGTTTGGTGATGATAGGCCGCAGGGGAGCCCGTTGACTGTCACGGTCCTTCCTTCGCAGACTACACGGACCACACTCTCGACACCACTTCTCAATGGTCCTCTTCATGCCAATCCAATAGAACCTCCCTCGGAGCAGCTTCTCCAGCTTCCTCCATCCGAAGTGTCCGGCTCCATCATGGTAGGCTCCCAGAACCATGGGCGCATCTCGCCTTGGCACCACTATCTGCCACACCAATTCATGAGTACGTGGGTCGATGCTCCTCCTGCACAACTTGCCATCATGGATAAACAGTTTGCTTCTCCCCTTCCACAGCTGTTGAGTTTCTTGTGGATCATCTGGGCCAGGGTGCAACCCAGCCTGCGTCAAGAGCTCCTTCACCTGACGGACCGCGGGGTCACTGTCCTGGGTTTCTGCCCATCCGTGGTGGGGCAGGGGATTCAACATGGCATCCGGTTGGTTCTTGTGCCTGTTCTTCACATGGTGAGAGTTCTGAGTGGCTTTGGGGCGATGGAAGGCAGGCAGCTCCACCTCTTCAAGTGCCTCCGGGTCTTCTCCCACTTCTGGTAGATTGGGCATTCGGGACAGAGCATCGGCTTTGGCATTCTGGTGTCCTGCCCGATATTTGATGGTGAAATCATAGTTGGACAGCCGGGCCATCCACCGCTGTTCCAAAGCCCCGAGTTTGGCAGTACCCAGATGCGTTAGCGGATTGTTGTCCGTGAAGACGGTGAATTTCGCGGAGGCCAGGTAGTGCTTAAACCTCTCTGTCACTGCCCAGACGAGGGCCAGGAATTCCAGCTTAAAGGAACTATAGTTGTCAGGGTTCCTTTCCGTGGGACGGAGTTTCCTGCTGGCGTAAGCGATCACCCTTTCTTTGCCGTTCTGAACCTGGGACAGCACGGCTCCTAATCCCACATTACTGGCATCTGTGTACAGCACAAACGGTTGATCGTATTCGGGGTAAGCCAGTATCTCTTCTCCCGTCAGTGCCGACTTCAAACAGGTGAAGGATTCCTCCAGCTCTTCGTTCCAATCAAAGGGGGTTTTCCTCCCCTTGGTCTTCTTTGGTTGGCCCACCAGCAGATTTTGCAAGGGTGCGGCCTTCTTGGTGAAATCCTTAATGAATCTCCGATAGTAACCTACCAACCCGAGGAACTGCCGGACTTCGTGGAGGTCACTAGGCTTTGGCCAGTCCTTGATCACTGTGACCTTGTCGGGGTCTGGGGCCACTCCTTCAGCGCTCACCACATGGCCCAGGTACTGCACTTTAGGTTTGAGCAGATGACACTTGGACGGTTTCACCTTTAAGCCGAATTTGGACAGGGCTTCGAACACCTCGGCCAGGTGCTTCAGATGGTCTTCGTAGGTCTTAGAGAAGACAATGACATCATCCAAATACAGCAGCACAGTTTCAAAGTTCATGTGTCCCAGGCAGCACTCCATCATCCTCTGGAACGTTCCTGGAGCATTGCACAGTCCGAAGGGCATGTAGTTGAACTCGCAGAGACCCATTGGTGTCGTGAAGGCCGTCTTCTCCTTGTCTGCCTCCGCTACAGGAACCTGCCAGTACCCACTGGTGAGATCTAAGGTAGAGAAGTAGTTAGCAGATTTTAAAGCAGCCAGAGATTCCTCTATCCTGGGCAGTGGGTATGCGTCCTTATGTGTAATGCGATTCAACTGCCTGTAATCAACACACATCCTCATTGTACCATCTTTCTTTTTAACGAGGACTAACGGAGCTGCCCAGGGGCTACAGCTGTCTCTCACCACCCCAGCCTCCTTCATTTCCCGCAACATGTCCTTGGCACACTGGTAATGAGCTGGGGGTACAGGGCGATATCTCTCTTTTATGGGTCGGTGATCTCCCGTGGGGATGTGATGTTGGATCCCTTTCACCTGTCCAAAATCTGAGGGGTGTTTGCTGAATACCTGCTCGTACTCGTGTACTACCCTGTAAGCCCCCTGTATTTGATGAGATGGGGTAGAGTCAGTGCCCACATGCAATTCCCGACACCAGTCTTTCGAGTGCTCTGCAGAACCTTTGTTCTCCGCCACGTTTGACGGGACCAAGGGTTCAGGTGTCTGTATTACACTATTATTGACAGTGAACAGTTTGGCGAGCGTGGTATACTTGGTTAGGTGGACCTCTTCCTCCCCACAATTGAGGACACGTACGGGCACTCTCCCCTGTCGGACGTCGACCACCCCCCGGGCTGTCAGAACAGTAGGCCTATTGTCTGAATATACAGGTTCTACCAAGGCCTGGTAGTCCCTACCCCTGAGGCCTATGGCTGCTCGACACCATATTAACATTTCACTCTTGGGAGGTATCGCGATGGGGTTTGAATCACTTACAGTGACACGACCAATCTCACCACCAGTCAGCTCTACCTGCTGTCTCTGCATCAGAGCTCTGATTTCCTTCTGCAGGGCACGTTGCTCACTGTGGCCAGCGTTTTCTGCCACCTGTTGCAACAAAACAATCACTTCTGCAAGACAATTTTCTATAACATTAGTACCAAGAGTCATCATGGGATTACATTCTCGACGATCAATATCTACAATCACAATCCCTTGGGCTTTCAATTCCACCCGCCCCACTTTGATGGTGACCTCCTTATACCCCACTTGTGGCAACGGCTGACCATTACTGGCGATTATGGTGAAATCATCGTCAGGGCCACGAGTAATATCAGCGTCCTCCCAATACCGTTTGTAGAGCACGTAAGGTATAGTCGTCACCTGAGAACCGGTGTCCAGCAAAGCATTCAAGGGGATTCCATCAATCACTACAGGGAGAACTGGTCGTCCTCCAATATACTTGGTTCTCCAATGCTGCGGGCCTGACCGTCCTACTCCTGGGGGTTGGCCCTTTGCCCCAGGGGTTGCTCGTTTAAAGGACAGTACCTTGCAAGATGGCCCACCTGGTGACAGCGGCGGCAGATGGGTCGTCCATCCTGGTGGAAGCGGTCGTCGGGCCGGCTCCTGGTCGGCGGAGTCCTCCTCTGTCGCATCCAAGGGACATCCTCCGGGCTGGAAGCCAACTGGATCTTCTCTTTGGGGGCCTCCTGTAGGGACTGCACCGTCCGGGCCAGGGCAGCGACGCTCTTAGTTAGCTCTTGCATCTGGAGCCGAAGTCCTGCGGGGGAGTCGTCCTCGAAGCTCTGGGCGTCGGCCTCTGCGGCAACTGGGGTATCCGATGCCACCTCCTGGTGGTAGGTGAGAGCGGGGCGCCTGGGTGTTACTGCGCGGCTGGGCTGTCGCTCCTGCAATGCCTGGATAGCTTTATCTTTAAACTGCACAAAAGTCAAGTCTGGATTTTGCATAGCCAGGAAGTGCAATTGGCCCCGCTGGTGACTGCACAGGAGCCCCTCAATGAACCGCTCCTTCAGGATTTTATCTTCATCCTGCATGCTGCCGGGGTCACTCTGCTTAATGGCCTGCATCGCTTCCTGGAGATTAAGGGCATAGTCCCGCAAGCTATCCTGTGACCTTTGTTTGCATCCATAAAAAATCAGTTTAATTTCTGTAGCAGTGCGAGTATCAAAGGTGGCTTTAAGCTTGGCAAAAATCTGTTGTGCAGTTCCTTTATCCTCAGCGGGCCAGGATTTCACTTCTCTCAGAGCCGCCCCAAAGAGTTGACCGGTTATCATATGGACCTTCTGAGGCTCGGTTAGGGGATAGAACTCGAGCAGGCTGCAGAGCCCTTCTTTAAAGTCAGTGAATGTATGCGCCTCCCCAGAGTATCGTGGGAGCCAGGTCGCTCCGGGCAGGTAGGGCATGGAGAAGGGCATTATGGCTTTTGCGTTAGCGGCGGTGTCCGACTGGCTGATGGGGGCAGTGGGCTCTGCGGCAGCCAGTGGCGGTATTAGGGCTGCGGCTTCGCCCGCTGCGGGGACCGGAGCTGCCCCTGCGTCCGCGGCTGCGACAGCCACCTCCTCTCCTCCCGACTCAGACATGGCTGTCCCTTCCTCCCACTAACCTGCTGGGGGTCGGAGTTCCTCTTCCGGGATTGGCGCCTTACCGCGCTTTCCGTTCCGCGCTTCTTTTGGCTGATCCCGCCCACGTAGCTAAGGCGCCTCCCTCCGCGCGCGGCAATGGCGAATTTTGGCGGTAACTCTCCGCGGCAAGCAGTAGCACACAGTTCTCTCAATAAAGTACAGTCCAAGCACGATAAATCACAGTTCCAAGGCACACATGACCTGATTCTTCAGGCTTAAGTGTATCCTGTTCGTGACGCCAAGTCTGCGGCGCCCCCACACCGCCGCAGGGCCGAGGGGTACCCGGAGCCGGGCCTCTGAGATCTCAGTCCTGGGGTTGTCACGGTGGCTAGACCCGGTCCGTGGCCCTGTCTGTCAGTGGGGGACGTCCGGTGCAATAAGTGGTGTTGTAACGGTGCAGGTCGCGGTAAATAATGAGGACACCAGGTTGCAGTCTCTTTACCTCTTTACTGAAGATGTTGGAGACCTCAGTCCAGAGCGCTGTTAACTGGGTTTTCAGAGACCGGCCGGTCCAACGACACATCAGGAGTTCCTCCTTACAGGTGGGAATCAGTATCTACCTTCTAGCGCTGTGTGTTGTAGTTCTTCCCTGCTGAGCTCCCGGGATAGTCCTCACAACTGTTTCTTTCTGTCTCTACTGTTCTTTCTCCGTCCTCCAGATGATATGGTAGGACGCACCCGTATGACGGGGTAGGCCTGGAGTTCTTCCGGGACCCTAGAGTCGCCCCTCTCCCACAGCTGCCTCCGTTGTCTGCTTAGGTGTTAAGTGAGACAGCCAACCTGTAATTAGCTGTCCGGCCGTGGTTTGCAGTGTACTTAAAGTCTCTTACTTGCTCGGCGTTCCGGCCACCGACTATTTGCGCCTCAGAAGGATGTTGCCTCGGTCTAACAGCAGGACCCCTTCTGGTATTTCTCCTTTTCTGTATTCCCGTTGTTTACTGGTTAGTTCTGCTCTGAGGAGTCTGCCAGGATCCCATCCCTGACAGGTCCTCTCACTAGCTCTTCCCAGCTACTTCTCCCTGTCTTCCTGTCCAACCCCCAGTTTTACCAGAGTTGTGAGGAGTGGCCTACTAGATAGGACCACCCCCCCTGGTGGCCGGAGTGTGAAGTGTGGTGTCAGTGTACCTGGTCAGAGAAACTCCTTAGTGTAATCAGACGTACCATAGCTCCCCATAGTGGCGGAGCCACAGTACTGCAACAACCAGGACTCTGGGGTGCTGCAAATGTTTTTGCGCTTTTACACAGTAAAAACTATTTAGTACAAAAAATACAAAAATTATTTTTGCATTGCTTTATTCTGAGAGCTATAACATTTTTATTTTTCTGCTGATTGAGCGGTGGTGGCTTTATCTCACAACTGCGCTGCTACACAGGGCTCCCAGGACACTCTATTTCAAAGCAATCATCCAGCACTCCAAGCTGAATAAAACTGATGTACAAACCACGTGGTTAGCAATGTTAAGTATAGCGATGTTCGAAAAAGACTGGGACAGGGTCAAAACGTCACTCGCTACTTAATCTTTTTGCCAGTCACATGAAAAAAAAATTTCTTCTCGATTGTGGTGAAAAAATTCACATAAATGAGATCAATTATTTAGCAAATGACTGAGAGTGAGGCTGATTTAACTTTAATACATATATCTTATAACCTGTCAGCCTTACAGACACAAGTTAGTTAGATCATGCACTGCGCATCATCTAACTTCCTAGTGACCTGGATGTCGTCATGATGGCATTGGGTCACCATGTCAATGATAGAGATACTGCAATGACATTGTGGGGTCTTTGATCCAAGGGCACAGGGACTTTCTTCCCTCTGCCGGCTCTCTAAATGCTGCAACCGCACCGATCGCATCATTAAGGGGGTTAAAGTGCTGGGAGTGGTACGATCATGACATACATGTACTACAAATGTCTTGAAGGGGTTAAAATAAGGTCAAAAGCCTAAACAGCAAATCTTTTTTAAATAAAAATGAATAAGTCCACTAATTTTAGTGTTTTGTCAACACATTTTCGTACACTGTAACATACTCGTACAAAAGAAAGAAAAGATATCTCCTACATCTCAACTCCACTTAAAATTTTAGAGCTTAATATTGATTAGTGATGAGCGAATATACTCGTTACTCGAGATTTCTTGAGCACGCTCGGGGGTCCTCTGAGTATTTTTTAGTGCTCGGAGATTTAGTTTTTATTGCCGCAGCTGAATGATTTACATCTGTTAGCCAGCATAAGTACATGTGGGGGTTGCCTGGTTGCTAAAAAATACTCGGAGGACCCCTGAGCATGCTTGAGAAATCTCGAGTAACGAGTATATTTGCTCATCACTAGTATTGATTTTACTCACTTACAGTAAGTACGGAAAGTATTCAGACCCCTTTGAATTTTTCACTCTTTGTTTCATTGCAGCCATTTGGTAAATTCAAAAAAGTTCATTTTTTTACATTAATGTACACTCTGCACCCCATCTTGACTGAAAAAAAGTGAAATGTAGACATTTTTACAAATTTAATAAAAAAGAAAAACTGAAATATCATATGGTCATAAGCATTCAGACCCTTTGCTCAGACACTCATATCTAAGTCACCTGCTGTCCATTTCCTTGTGATCCTCCTTGAGATGATTCTACTCCTTCATTGGAGTCCAGCTGTGTTTAATTAAACTGATAGGACTTAATTTGGAAAGGCACACACCTGTCTATATAAGACCTCACAGCTCACAGTCCATGTCAGACCAAATGAGAATCATGAGACAGAATTGTGGCAAGGCACAGATCTGGTCAAGGTTACAACAGAATTTCTGCAGTACTCTAGGTTCCTAAGAGCATAGTGGCCTCCATAATCCTTAAATGGAAGAAGTTTGGGATCACCAGAAGTCTTCCTAGACATGGCTGTCCAGCCAAACTGAGCAATCGTGGGAGGAGAGCACTGGTGAGAGAGGTAAAGAAGAACCCCAAGATCACTGTGGCTGAGCTCCAGAGATGCAGTAGGGAGATGGGAGAAAGTCATCTATCACTGCAGCTCTCCACCAGTCAGGCTTTTATGGAAGAGTGGCCCGACGGAAGCCTCTCCTCCAGGGGCGTAACTACCGCGGTCGCAGCGGTCGCCATTGCGACCGGGCCCCGCAGGTCAGGGGCCCCGGGCCGGCAGGTCTGAGCAGGGCCAGGCTGGCCATCGGGCACTTCTGGCAAATGCCAGAAGAGCCGATGCCAGTAGTGGGCCGCTGCACTGTTCCTCCCCCGGAACCCCCCCAGTGCCGCCGCCGCCGCCGCCGCCGCATTTAACTATACCGGCGTCTATGACACCGGTATAGTTCAATGCAATGATGGGAGGAGAGAGCGTCACCTGACGCTTCCTCTCCCATCATTCCCCGCTCTGCCTCTGACAGTACACTGCGGGTGCGCGATGACGTCATATCATCGCGCACCTGCAGTGTCCTGGGCAGACTTCAGCCGCCAGGAGCAGCGCGGGCAAAAGGAAAGGTGAGGAGAGTTTTTTTTTTTTTTTTTTTTCTTTTTAACCGGACTGTGGGGCCATTATCCGGGGGGGGGGGATGAGATGAGATGAGATGTGGGCTGTGCTCTATATATCCCTGTGCGGGCTCTGCTGTATATACCCCTGTGGGGACTCTGCTGTATATATCCCTGTGCGGGCTCTGCTGTATATATCCCTGTGCGGGCTCTGCTGTATATACCACTGTGCGGGCTCTGCTGTATATACCACTGTGCGGGCTCTGCTGTATATACCACTGTGCGGGCTCTGCTGTATATAACACTGTGCGGGCTCTGCTCTATATATCCCTGTGCGGGCTCTGCTGTATATACCACTGTGCGGGCTCTGCTGTATATACCACTGTGCGGGCTCTGCTGTATATACCACTGTGCGGGCTCTGCTGTATATATCCCTGTGCGGGCTCTGCTGTATATATCCCTGTGCGGGCTCTGCTGTATATACCACTGTGCGGGCTGTGCTGTATATACCACTGTGCGGGCTCTGCTGTATATAACACTGTGCGGGCTGTGCTCTATATACCACTGTGCGGGCTCTGCTGTATATAACACTGTGCGGGCTGTGCTGTATATACCACTGTGCGGGCTGTGCTCTATATACCACTGTGCAGGCTCTGCTGTATATAACACTGTGCGGGCTGTGCTCTATATACCACTGTGCGGGCTGTGCTCTATATACCACTGTGCGGGCTGTGCTCTATATACCACTGTGCGGGCTGTGCTCTATATACCACTGCGGGCTGTGCTCTATATACCACTGTGCGGTCTGTGCTGTATATACCACTGTGCGGGCTCTGCTGTATATACCACTGTGCGGGCTGTGCTGTATATACCACTGTGCGGGCTCTGCTGGATATACCACTGTGCGGGCTGTGCTCTATATATCCCTGTGCGGGCTCTGCTGTATATACCACTGTGCGGGCTGTGCTCTATATACCACTGTGCAGGCTCTGCTGTATATATCCCTGTGCGGGCTCTGCTGTATATACCACTGTGCGGGCTGTGCTGGATATACCACTGTGCGGGCTGTGCTGGATATACCACTGTGCGGTCTGTGCTGGATATACCACTGTGCGGTCTGTGCTGGATATACCACTGTGCGGTCTGTGCTGGATATACCACTGTGCGGTCTGTGCTGGATATACCACTGTGCGGTCTGTGCTGGATATACCACTGTGCGGGCTGTGCTGGATATACCACTGTGCGGGCTGTGCTGGATATACCACTGTGTGGGCTGTGCTGGCACCCAACACCATGTTGCAGTGCAGGAGATTCCTGCAACAGTCCGAGGCGTATCTAGGGGAAGCGGGGCGGGGGAAGGTGGGGGGGTTGTGGGGGCGGGGGAAGGTAGGGGGGGGTAGGGGGGGGGTAGGGGGGGGCCCCATTTGGAAGTTCGCACCGGGGCCCATAACTTTGTAGTTACGCCACTGCTCTCCTCAGTGCAAGACATATGAAAGCCCGCATAGAGCTTGCTAAAAAAAACACTTGAAAGACTCCCAGACTATGAGAAATAATATTGTCTGGTCTGATGAGACGAAGATAGACCTTTTTGGTGATAATTCTAAGCGGTATGTGTGGAGAAAACCAGGCACTGCTCATCACCTGCCAAATACAATCCCAAGAGTGAAAAATGGTGGTAGCATTATCATGCTATGGTGGTGTTTTTCAGCTGCACGGATAGCTCATTTATATCTTTTTTTTATGTTTTGGTGCTTTTATACAATAAAAACTATTTTATATAAAAAATAACTATTTTTGCATCGCTTTATTCTGAGAGCTACAACTTTTTTATTTTTCTGGTGATGGAACTATATGACAGACTGATTTTTGCGGGTCAAGATGATGTTTTCAGCGGTACCACGTTTATTTATATCTGTCTTTTTAATCACGTTTTATTCCACTTTTTGCTTGGCGGTATGATGATAAAGCATTTTTTTTGGCTTGGTTTTTTTTTTCAATGGTGTTCACTAAACGGATTAACTAGTGGGTCGTTACGGACGTGGAGATACCAAATATGTGTACTTTTATTGTTTAGATGTTTTTAATTCAAATATTTATTTAGTGATAGAATAAATATTTATTTTTTATTATTATTATTTTTTTTTAATATTTTTACAATTATTTAAAAACATTTTTTATTTCATTCTTACTTTTACACTATGTCCCACTATGGGACACTAATTTTGTGCAGGCTGATTGCTTCTATAGCATGCAGATCTGCATGCTATAGAAGATGTCAGCACCGCAGCTTCTGTACACTGACACTGAGAGACTTCCTGACATGCACTGAGCATGACAGGAAGTCTCTCAGCTCTGCAGACCCAGATGTCATCATGAAAACATCGGGTCTTCATGGCAGTGTGGCGCCCCTGAGGGCCCAGTCGCCACAGAGTACTGAACCTCACCCAGAGGTGTGGTATTCCGCTCTCAGGTAAGGAGGGGGCTCTGCACAGAACCCTACACCTGCATCCAACATTAGACAATTTAGTCGGGGCACCTGTACGTACCCTAAGGGATGAAGGTCTCATCTCAGGCTGGATAGGAAAGGGTGTTGGAGGAGTGGGTGGTGTAGGTAGAGTAGGGGAGGAGCTTAGTAAGCAAGAGTCAGGAAAGATCTAGAAACATAGTTAGATGAGGGGAAAGAGAAAAAAAATATTCTTTAAATCTTCAGCTTAGCGAGTGTGAGCGAGCTGAGTGTGAGCGGCAGTAAGTGTGAACGGCGGTAAGTGTGTGACTTGTGATTCAGTGAGGAGGTATTTGGAAAACCTTTAACAAATACCTGTGTGAATTGGTGTGAGTTGCTGAATTGGGAGTAGCTATATTCACAAGGGGTTAATTTAGGGTGGGGGCTCATAATTAAGGGGTTATAAGGGGCAGCTGGTTGGGGCTCAAGTCCTTTTTGGAAGTGCATTGAACAGCAAGGTTGATTGCTGCTGAGGAAAAAGAGAAAAAAAAAATCTTTAAATCTTCAGCTTACCGAGTGTGAACGAGCTGAGTGTGACCTGAGCGTAAGTGCGAACGGCGGTAAGTGTGACTTGTGATTCAGTGACTTTGGAATCAGGGAGTTTCCAAGGGAGGAATTACTGAATTGTTGTCTGTGTTTTATTGATACTTTGCATTTATTTTTTATTTAACGTTTCTGTCTGGTGCAATCCCCATTAGGAAATGTTCTCCACTATTGTTAATGCCATCCAGTGCACATCTTGCCACATGTATGCAGTCCTTGATCAGCCGGTCGAGGGTGCATACTGCTGTGCGAGATGTGAGCACGTTGTGCATTTGGAAACCCAGATTCTGAATCTAAATGTGCAGCTGGCAACACTGAGATCCATTGACAATATGGAAAGGAGTCTTCTGCTCATTGAGCAGACGCTCAATGGGATAGATGAGGCGAGGGACGGTTGGATGGAGCTGCAGGACAGTGAAGCAGCAAACTGGGTGACAGTTAGGCTACTTTCACACTAGCGTTGTATGACGTCCGTCGCAATGCGTCGTGTTGGAGAAAAAACGCATCCTGCAAAGTTACCCACAGGATGCGTTTTTTCTCCATAGACTTGCATTAGCAACGCATTGCGACGGATTGCCACACATCGCATCCGTCGTGCGACGGATGCGTCATGTTTTGGCAGACCGTTGGCACAAAAAAAGTTCCATGTAACGTTTTGTGCGTCGTGTCCGCCATTTTCGAACGCACATGCGTGGCGGAAACTCCGCCCCTCCTCTCCGGACTGCAGAATGGGCAGCGGATGCATTGTAAAACTGCATCTGCTGCCCACGTCTTGCAATTATTTCACAGCATGCGTCGGTACGTCGGCCCGATGCATTGCGAAGGGCCCGTACCGACGCTAGTGTGAAAGTAGCCTTAGAAGGCCTGGTAGAGGGAAGAGTGCCAGGGAGGCTAGTCCTGATTTGGCACACCCCAATAAGTTTGCTAAGTTGGCAGATGGGGGGGTGCCAGTACAGGGGTAGCACTGCTGCAGCCAGGCATGTCCTCTGAAAGCCGGAGGAGTGACTGCTCCAGTAAGGAGGGAAATAGGAGAGCAGGGCAGGCCAGACAGGTGCTGGTAGTGGGGGACTCAATTATTAGGGGAACAGATAGGGCAATCTGTCACAAAGACAGGGATCGTCGGACGGTGTGCTGCCTACCTGGCGCTCGAGCCCAACACATCGCTGATCGGGTGGACAGATTACTGGGAGGGGCTGGTGAGGACCCAGCGGTCATGGTGCACATTGGCACAAATGACAAAGTTAGAGGTAGGTGGAAGGTCCTTAAAAACGATTTCAGGGAATTAGGCTGCAAGCTGAAAGCAAGGACCTCCAACGTGGTATTTTCCGAAATACTGCTTGTACCACGTGCCATGCCAGAGAGGCAACAGGAGATTAGGGAGGTTAATAAGTGGCTCAAGGATTGGTGTAGGAAGGAGAGGTTTGGGTTCCTGCAGAACTGGGCCGACTTCTCAGTTGGCTACAGGTTCTACGCTAGGGACGGGCTGCACCTCAATGGGGAAGGTGAAGCTGTGCTGGGGAGAAAATGGCTAGAAGGTTGGAGGAGTGTTTAAACTAGGGAATGGGGGAGGGTATTCATTTTATGGGAGGGAAAGATAGTGCAGATAGAGACCTGGGCACAAATAAGGAAGTTGGGGGTGGCGGTGGCATGGGGGGTGGGGGTAGATAAATCAATAATTTCAGAAAGAATAGAGGTGCAGAGGGATACATAAAATGTATGTATACTAATGCCAGAAGCCTTGCCAACAAAATGGATGAATTAGAATTAATGGTGTTGGAGCATAATTATGACATGGTGGGGATATCTGAAACGTGGCTGGATGAGAGCCATGACTGGGCTGTTAACCTGCAGGGTTATAGTCTGTTCAGAAATTACCGAACGGATAAGCGAGGGGGAGGGGTGTGTTTATATGTAAAATCATCCTTAAAACCCATCCTGTGTGATAATATAGGTGAATCTAATGAAAATGTAGAGTCCCTGTGGGTGGAGATAAGGGGAGGGGGAAAAAATAATAAATTACTGATAGGGGTTTGTTATAAATCTCCAAAAATAATGGAAGCAATGGAGAATATCCTCGTAAAGCAAATAGATGATGCTGCGACTCAAGGAGAAGTCATTATTATGGGGGACTTCAACTACCCTGAAATAGATTGGGGAATGGAAATCTGCAGTTCCAGCAAAGGTAATCGGTTTTTGACAACTATGAGAGACAACTACCTTTCACAACTAGTTCAGGACCCAACAAGAAGGGGGCACTGCTAGACCTAATATTAACCAACAGGCCAGACCGCATATCAAATATAAGGGTTGGGGGTCAATTGGGGAATAGTAATCACAAAATTATAAGTTTTCATGTATCCTTTAATAAGATGTATAGTAGAGGGGTTACAAGGACACTAAGCTTCAGGAGGGCAAATTTCCAACGGATGAGAGTAGATCTTAGTGCAATTAACAGGGACGATATCCTGAGACATAAAAATACACAAAGAGAATGGGAGACGTTTATTAGTATCCTGGATAGGACCTGTGCACAGTATATACCGCTAAATAGAGCTGTAAGGGGCACAGTAAGTGACAAAAAGAAAGCATTTAGAGAATTAACCCCTTAAGCCCCGAGGGTGGTTTGCACGTTAATGACCGGGCCAATTTTTACAATTCTGACCACTGTCCATTTATGAGGTTATAACTCTGGAACGCTTTAACGGATCTTGGCGATTCTGACATTGTTTTCTCGTGAGATATCGTACTTCATGTTAGTGGTAAAATTTATTCGATATAACTTGCTTTTATTTGTGAAAAAAATGGAAATTTGGTGAAAATTTTGAAAATTTCGCAATTTTCCAAATTTGAATTTTTATGCCCTTAAATCACAGAGATATGTCACGCAAAATACTTTATATGTAAAATTTCCCACATGTCTACTTTACATCAGCACAATTTTGGAACCCAAATTTTTTTTGTTAGGGCATTATAAGGGTTAAAAGTTGACCAGAAATTTCTCATTTTTACAACACCATTTTTTTTTAGGGACCACATCTCATTTGAAGTCATTTTGAGGGGTCTATATGATAGAAAATACCCAAGTGTGACACCATTCTAAAAACTGCACTCCTCAAGGTGCTCAAAACCACATTCAAGAAGTTTATTAGCCCTTCAGGTGTTTCACAGGAATTTTTGGAATGTTTAAATAAAAATGAACATTTAACTTTTTTTCACACACAATTTATTTCAGCTCCAATTTGTTTTATTTTACCAAGGGTAACAGGACCAAACCACTGTTTGGGCGCATGGCAGAGCTCGGAAGGAAAGGAGTGCCATTTGACTTTTCAATGCAAAATTGACTGGAATTGAAGTTTATAATGCAGAGCCGTAAAAATAAAAAATCATATTTTTTCACAAAAATGATCTTTTCGCCCCCAATTTTTTATTTTCCCAAGGGTAAGAGATGAAATTGGACCTCAAAAATTGTTTTGCAATTTGTCCTGAGTACGCTGATACCCCATATATGGGTGTAAACCATTGTTTGGGCGTATGGCAGAGCTCGGAAGGGAAGGAGTGCCATTTAACTTTTCAATGCAAAATTGACTGGAATTGAGATGGGATGCCATGTTGCATTTGGAGAGCCCCTGATGTGCCTAAACATTGAAACCCCCCACAAGTGACACCATTTTGAAAAGTAGACCCCTTAAGGAACTTATCTAGATGTGTGGTGAGCACTTTGACCCAACAAGTGCTTCACAGAAGTTTATAATGCAGAGCCGTAAAAATAAAAAATCATATTTTTTCACAAAAATGATCTTTTCGCCCCCAATTTTTTATTTTCCCAAGGGTAAGAGAAGAAATTAGACCACAAAAGTTGTTATGCAATTTGTCCTGAGTACGACAATACCCCACATGTGGGGGTAAACCACTGTTTGGGCGCATAGCAGAGCTCGGAAGGGGAGGAGCGCCATTTTACTTTTCAATGCAAAATTGACTGGAATTAAGATGGGACGCCATGTTGCGTTTGGAGAGCCCCTGATGTGCCTAAACATTAAAACCCCCCACAAGTGACACCATTTTGGAAAGTAGACCCCCTAATGAACTGATCTAGATGTGTTTTGAGAGCTTTGAACCCCCCCAAGTGTTTCACTACAGTTTATAACGCAGAGCCGTGAAAATAAAAATTCTTTTTTTTCACAAAAATGATTTTTTAGCCCCCAGTTTTGTATTTTCACAAGGGTAACATGATAAATTGGACCCCAAAAATTGTTGTCCAATTTGTCCTGAGTACACTGATACCCCATATGTGGGGGGGAACCACTGTTTGGGCTCATGGCAGAGCTCGGAAGGGAAGGAGTGCCATTTGGAATGCAGACTTAGATGGATTCGTCTGCAGGTGTCACGTTGCATTTGCAGAGCCCCTGATGTACCCAAACAGTACAAACCCCCCACAAGTGACCCCATAGTGGAAAATAGACCTCCCAAGGAACTTATCTAGATATGCTGTGAGAACTTTGAACCCCCAAGTGTTTCACTACAGTTTATAACGCATAGCCGTGAAAATAAAAATTCTTTTTTCACAAAAATGATTTTTAGCCCCCAGTTTTGTATTTTCACAAGGGTAACATGATAAATTGGACCCCAAAAGTTGTTGTCCAATTTGTCCTGAGTACACCGATACCCCATATGTGGGGGGAACCACTGTTTGGGCGCATGGCAGAGCTCGGAAGGGAAGGAGTGCCATTTGGAATGCAGACTTAGATGGATTCGTCTGCAGGTGTCACGTTGCATTTGCAGAGCCCCTGATGTACCCAAACAGTACAAACCCCCCACATGTGACCCCATATTGGAAACTAGACCTCCCAAGGAACTTATCTAGATGTGTTGTGAGAACTTTGATCCCCCAAGTGTTTCACTACAGTTTACAACGCAGAGCCGTGAAAATAAAAATCCTTTTTTTCCCACAAAAATGATTTTTAGCCCCCCAAATTTTTATTTTCCCAAGAATAACAAGAGAATTTGGACCCCAAAAGTTGTTGTCCAATTTGTCCCGAGTATACTGATACCCCATATGTTGGGGTAAACCCCTGTTTGGGCGCACGGGAGAGCTCAGAAGTGAAGGAGCACTGTTTTACTTTTTCAATGCAGAATTGGCTGGAATTGAGATCTGACGCCATGTCGCGTTTGGAGAGCCCCTGATGTGCCTGAACAGTGGAAACTCCCCAATTCTACCTGAAACCCTAATCCAAACACACCCCTAACCCTAATCCCAACTGTAACCCTAACCACACCCCTAACCCTGACACACCCCTAATTCTAATCCCAACCCTAATCCCAACCGTAAATGTAATCCAAACCCTAACTCTAACTTTAGCCCCAACCCTAACCCTAACTTTAGCCCTAACCCTAACTTTAGCCCCAACCCTAACCCTAACTTTAGCCCCAACCCTAACCCTAACTTTAGCTCCAACCCTAGCCCCAACCCTAACCCTAGCCCGAAACCCTAGCCCTAACCCGAGCCCTAACCCGAGCCCTAACCCTAACCCTAGCCCTAACCCTAACCCTAGCCCTAACCATAGCCCTAAACCTAGCCCTAACCCTAGCCCTAACCCTAACCCTAGCCCTAACCCTAACCCTAATGGGAAAATGGAAATAAATACATTTTTTTAATTTTATTATTTTTCCCTAACTAAGGGGGTGATGAAGGGGGGTTTGATTTACTTTTATAGCGTTTTTTATATCGGATTTTTATGATTGGCAGCTGTCACACACTAAAAGACGCTTTTTATAGCAAAAAAGTTTTTACGTCTCCACATTTTGAGACCTATAATTTTTCCATATTTTGGTCCACAGAGTCATGTGAGGTCTTGTTTTTTGCGGGATGAGTTGACGTTTTTATTGGTAAGATTTTGGGACACGTGACAGTTTTTGATCACTTTTTATTCCGATTTTTGTGAGGCAGAATGACCAAAAACCAGCTATTCGTGAATTTCTTTTGGGGGAGGCGTTTATACCGTTCCACGTTTGGTAAAATTGATAAAGCAGTTTTATTCGTCAGGTCAGTATGATTACAGCGATATCTCATTTATATCTTTTTTATGTTTTGGTGCTTTTATATGATAAAAACAATTTTGTAGAAAAAATAATTATTTTGGCATCGATTTATTCTGAGGACTATAACTTTTTTATTTTTTTGGTTATGATGCTATATTGTGGCTTGTTTTTTGCGGGACAAGATGACGTTTTCAGCGGTACCATGGTTATTTATATCCGTTTTTTTGATCGCGTGTTATTCTTTTTGTTCGGCGGTATAATAATAAAGCATTGTTTTTTGGCTCGTTTTTTTTTTTTTTTCTTACGGTGTTCAATGAAGGGGTTAACTAGTGGGAGAGTTTTATAGGTTGGGTCGTTACGGACGCGGCGATACTAAATGTGTGTATTTTATTGTTTTTGTTTTTGTTTTTTTGTAGATAAAGAAATGTATTTATGGGAATAATATTTTTTTTTTCTTCTTTATTTAGGAATATATATTTTTTTTTTTACACATGTGGAAATTTTTTTTTTTACTTTTTTACTTTGTCCCAGGGGGGGACATCACAGATCGCCGATCTGACAGTTTGCACAGCACTCTGTCAGATCGGTGATCTGACATGCAGCCGTGCAGCTTACCAGCGCCTGCATGGCACCCGGAAGTACTCCCTGCAGGACCCGGATGCAGCCCCGCGGCCATTTTGGATCCGGGGACTGCAGGGAGGAGACGCTCGGTACAAGGTGAGTACATCGCCTTGTACCGATCGTCTCAGGGAAGCCCGCAGGGAGCCCCCTCCCTGCGCTATGCTTCCCTGTACTGCCGGTACACTGCGATCATGTTTGATCACGGTGTGCCGGGGGTTAATGTGCCGGGGCGGTCCGTGACCGCTCATGGCACATAGTGCCGGATGTCAGCTGTGATAGGCAGCTGACACCCGGCCGCGATCAGCTGCGCTCCCCCCGTGAGCGCGGCCGATCGCTATGACGTACTATCCCGTCGGTGGGAATTAAGGCCCACCCCACCTCGACGGGATAGTACGTCATATGGGATTAAGGGGTTAAAGGAAGTAGGTATTGATGAGGCATTAAATAAATACAGAAAATTAAATTCTGTAAAAAGCAAATCAAGGCAGCGAAAATTGAGACAGAGAGACTCATTGCCAGAGAGAGTAAAAATAATCCCAAAATATTCTTTAACTACATAAATAGTAAGAAACTAAAAAATGATAGTTTTGTCCCCCTTAAAAATAGTCTGGGTAAAATGGTGGATAAGGATGAGGAAAAGACCAATCTGCTAAATGACTTTTTTTCATCAGTATTTACACAAGAAAATTCCATGGCAGACAATATGATCAGTGATAACAAAAATTCCCCATTAAGTGTCACCTGCTTAACCCAGCAGGAAGTACGTCGGCATCAAAAAATCACTAAAATTGACAAATCTCCGGGCCTGGTTGGGATACACCCCTGAGTACTGCAGGAATTAAGTACAGTCATTGATAGACCATTATGTTTAATCTTTAAAAAGTCCATAATAATAGGGTCTGTACCACAGGACTGGCGTATAGCAAATGTGGTGCCAATATTCAAAAAGGGGACAAAAACTGAACTCGGAAATTATAGGCCAGTAAGCTTAACCTCTACTGTGGGTAAAATCCTGGAGGTCATTCTAAGGGATGCTATGCAGGAGTATCTGAAGGGGAATAACCTCATGACCCAATACCCACATGAGTTTACTAGGGACCGTTCCTGTCAGACAAATCTGATCAATTTCTATGAAGAGGTAAGTCCCGGTCTGGACCAAGGGACCCCAGTGGACATAGTGTATATAGACTTTTCAAAAGCTTTTGATACGGTGCCACACAAAAGGTTGATACATAAAATGAGAATAATGGGGATAGGGGAAAATATGTGTAAGTGGGTTAAGAGCTGACTCAGGGATAGGAAACAAAGGGTGGTTATTAATGGAGCACAGTCGGACTGGGTTGCGGTTAGCAGTGGGGTGTCACAGGGGTAAGTATTGGGCCTTCTTCTTTTTAACATATTTATTAATGATCTTGTAGGGGGCACACAGAGTGGAATTTCAATATTTGCAGATGACACTAAACTCTGCAGGGTAATCAATACACAGGAGGACAATTTTATATTACAGGATGATTTATGTAAACTAGAAGCTTGGGGCTGATAAATGGCAAATGAGCTTTAATGGGGATAAATGTAAGGTCATGCACTTGGGTAGAAGTAATAAGATGTATAACTATGTTCTTAATTCTAAAACTCTGGGCAAAACCGTCAATGAAAAAGACCTGGGAGTATGGGTGGATGACAAACTCACATTTAGTGGCCAGTGTCAGGCAGCTGCTACTAAGGCAAATAAAATAATGGGATGCATTAAAAGAGGCATAGATGCTCATGAGGAGAACATAATTTTACCTCTATACAAGTCACTAGTTCGACCACACTTAGAATACTGTGTACAGTTCTGGTCTCCGGTGAATAAGAAAGACATAGCTGAACTAGAGCGGGTGCAGAGAAGAGCGACCAAGGTTATTAGAGGACTGGGGGGTATGCAATACCAAGATAGGTTATTACACTTGGGGCTATTTAGAAGGCTAAGGGGTGATCTTATGTTAAGGAATAAATATATGAGGGGACAGTACAAAAACCTTTCTGATGATCTTTTTAATCATAGACCTGAGACAGGGACAAGGGGGCTTCCTCTACATCTGGAGGAAAGAAGGTTTAAACATAATAACAGACGCGGATTCTTTACTGTAAGAGCAGTGAGACTATGGAACTCTCTGCAGTATGATGTTGTAATAAGTGATTCATTACTTAAATTTAAGAGGGGACTGGATACCTTTCTGGAAAAGTATAATATTACAGGGTATATATATTAGATTCCTTGTTAGGGTGTTGATCTAGGGAACTAGTCTGATTGCCGTATGTGGAGTCGGGAAGGAATTTTTTTCCCCATTGTGGAGCTTACTCTTTGCCACATGGTTTTTTTTTGCCTTCCTCTGGATCAACATGTTAGGGCATGTTAGGTTAGGCTATGGGTTGAACTAGATGGACTTAAAGTCTTCCTTCAACCTTAATAACTATGTAACAACTATGTAAATTGTGAGAGAAGTGGAGCTGAGCAGATGTAAGGGTCTGCAGCTCCTGTCAGACAGAAAGGTGCTCCCAGAGAGAGGGAGCTAAAGGAAAGTGAAGCTCAGGAAATAAGCTCCCAGAAGGATAGAACGTCCTAGGGGCACGGATAGTGAGAGATCCATCCATGGGGCCCATAACCACGGCGTGGTTGGTCGGTGGAGGGACCAGGTCGCAGTTAGGGGAGAAACTAAGGACTAGCTAACCAGAGACTGTGCTACCATATGTGTCACAGTCGCATCTGCACACATTCGCTGGAAAGGCAGCCATATAGGATCCAGGGGGATTCAGCGTACACCGCCTGACAAGATCTGCGGCTGCTGGCTTGGGACTCTGTGTGGCAGGCACAGGGCTGGAGAGGCAAAGCCAGCGAAGAGAGATGGCCAGGGAAGGACATATGAAAGAGGGTTCTGGAAAGTGCATCCATATTGCTTGAGAGCTGTCTGGACCACAAACCTGGAGAACACAGCACCCCAGCTGGGGCAATAAAGAACTGTGAGTAAAGCTTTGGAAACTGCACCTTGCTGTGCCCTCACACTTATTTACTGCGCCATCCACCCTGCACTACAACTACCACAACTACTAACACCATCATATTAAAATCTAAGTGCCCTGGGACTAAAGCCCTGCCTATGGAGAGCTGTACCAACTCTGTTGCATCACCATCAGCCCCAGCGGTCTCTTCAAGCAACGTCGGCTAATATCTCACATTTGCCGAGTACCACAGGTGGTGTCACGAACATTTAAACATTTAATTTCTGTACTGTTACATACTTAGGCAGTTAACTGGTTCATGCAGCTTTACATGAACACCCGAGCCTTACACTATGGCTGGTCCAAATATCTAAAGCAATTGTTACCATCCACCTCTCGTGTCTCCCCTTTTCCTCATAGTTTGTAAGCTTGCGAGCAGGGCCCTCATTCCTCCTGGTATCTGTTTTGAACTGTGATTTCTGTTATGCTGTAATGTCTATTGTCTGTACAAGTCCCCTCTATAAGTTGTAAAGCGCTGCGGAATATGTTGGCGCTATATAAATAAAAATTATTATTATTATTATATTAATATTAATCCCATAAACTGTATTCCCCTTTTTATTGGACGCCCAGGGCCATGGACCGGGTCACTGCTGCCATGACATGTGCCCTTTAAAACCGTCCCAGTACCGAGTATCCTCACGGCCCAGGTGGGCGCTCCGTGTGCCGTGGGGTCTCTGAGCCAAAGGCAGAGGTCTGTGCCGACTCGGGAATACTGCTATCATGTTTGATTGCAGTGTTCCGGGGAACTAAGTGGCGGGAGCAGTCCATGACCGCTCCTGGCACTTAGTGCTGGGTGTCAGCTGTGACAATCAGCTGACACCCGGCCCCGATCGGCTATGTCGTATTATCCCGTCCATGGTCAGACGGGCCCAGCCCACATGGACGGGATAGTACGTCGGATGTCAGAAAGGGGTTAAACATCAAAAACAGAAAAAAATCCAAATCGAATGTCCCTCGGATCTTAACCCCTTTCTGACATTAGACGTACTATCCCGTCAAGGTGGCCTGGGCCCATATGACTACCGATGGAATAGTACATCATATGCGATCAGCCACGCTCACGGGGGGATCGCGGCCGGATGTCAGCTGATTATCACAGCTGACATCTGGCACTATGGGCCAGGAGCAGTTACGGACCGCTCCTGGCACATTAACCCCCGGAACACTGCGATCAAACATGATCGCAGCATTCTGGTGGCATAGGGAAGCATCGCGCATGGAGGGGGCTCCCTGCGTGCTTCCCTGAGACCCTCAGAACAACGCAATGTGATCACGTTGTTCCGAGGGTCTCCTCCGTTCTCCTCCCTGCAGGCCCCGGATCCAAGATGGCTGCGGGGATCCTTCCGGGTCCTGCAGGGAGGTGGCTTGCGAGGGCCTGCTGAGAGCAGGCGCCGGCAAGCCTCCTGCACTGCCTGCCAGATCGCTGATCTGACACAGTGCTATGCAAAGTGTCAGATAAGCGATCTGATAATATATAGTGATGTCCCACCCTGGGACAATGTTAAAAAGTAAAAAAAAAAAACGCTGTGTAAAAATTATTTTTTTAAAATTCCTAAATAAATAAATATTGTTCCAATAAATACATTTCTTTATGTAAATAAAGAAAAAAAACAATAAAAGTACACATATTTAGTATCGCCATGTCATAACGACCTGACCTATAAAACTGTCCCACTAGTTAACCCCTTCAGTAAACACCGTAAAAATAAAAAACAACGAGGCAAAAAACAATGATTTATCATCATACCACCGAACAAAAAAGTGGAAGAACACACGATCAAAAAGACAAAAAAAAATAAAAATGGTACAGCTGAAAACGTTATCTTGTCCTGCAAAAAACGAGCAGCCATACAGCATTATCAGGGAAAAAAAAAAGTTATAGCCCTCAGAATAAAGCGATGCAAAAATAATTATTTTTTATATAAAATAGTTTTTATTGTATAAAAGCACCAAAACATAAAAAAATTATATAAATGAGGTATCGATGTAATCGTACTAAACCGAAGAATAAAACTGCTTTATCAATTTTACTAAATGCGGAATGGTATAAACACCCCCCTCCTAAAGAACTTCATGAATTGCTGGTTTTTGTTCATTCCTCCTAACAAAAATCGGAATAAAAAGCGATAAAAAAAGTCATGTGCCTGAAAATGATACCAATAAAAATGTCAACTCTTCCCGCAAAAAACAAGACCTCACATTACTCTGTGGACCAAAATATGGAACAATTTTAGCTCTCAAAATGTGGTGACGCAAAAACTATTTTTTTGCAATAAAAAGGGTCTTTTAGCATGTGACAGCTGTCAAACATAAAAACTCGCTATAAAAACCCACTATAAATAGTAAATCAAACCACCCTTAATCACCGCCGTAGTGATTAGGGTTAGGGGTGTGTTGGGGTTAGGGGTGTGCTGGGGTTGGGATTAGGGTTAGGAGTGTGTTTGGGTTAGGGGTGTCGTTAGGGTTATGGTTAGGGGTGTGTTGGAGTTAGGGGTGTGCTGAGGGTTGGGATTAGGGTTAGGGGTGTGTTGGGGTTAGGGTTGGAGTTAGAATTGGGGGGTTTCCACTGTTTAGGCACATCAGGGGCTCTGCAAATGCAACGTGATGCCCGCAGACCATTCCATCAAAGTCTGCATTCCAAAACATCACTACTTCCCTTCCGAGCCCCGACGTGTGCCCAAACAGTGGTTTACCCCCACATAAGGGGTATCAGTGTACTCAGGACAAATTGGACAAGTTTTGCGGTCCAATTTCTCTTGTTACCCTTGGGAAAATGTAAATTTGGGGGCTAAAAAATTATTTTTGTGGGGAAAAAATGATTTTTTTTATTTTCACGGCTCTGCATTATAAACTTTAAAGAAACACTTGGGGATTCAAAGTTCTCACAACACATCTACATAAGTTCCTTTGGGGGTCTAGTTTCCAATATGGGGGTCACTTGTGGGGGGTTTCTACTGTTTAGGTAAATCAGAGACTCTGCAACCGCAACGTGACACTCGCAAACCATTCCATTAAAGTCTGCATTCCAAAACAGTGCTCCTACCCAAACGGTGGTTCCCCCCACTTATGGGGTATCAGCGTACTCAGGACAAATTGCGCAACAAGTTTTGGGGTCCAATTTCTCCAGATACCCTTGGGAAAATAAAAAATTGGGAGTGAAAAGATTATTTTTGTGGGAAAAAAATTATGTTTTAATTTTCACAGCTCTATATTATAAACTTTAGTGAAACAATTGGGGGTTCAAAGTGCACACCACACAATGTTAGGGCTGGCAGAACGCACCAAATAATTATAAAGATGGAATAAGGTGCGTTCGCAGCCCAGGGTCCACCGTGCAGTGGTGATACCTGCTGCTAGGTAATGGCAGACAGTAAATGGCGGTATAATGAAAACACACACGGGTTAGCTACACCCGGTATGAATGAAGCGAACCCTGCTGCGTCACAGGACCACATAACCGTAGATGAAGCGCAAGTATTGAGTCACAGAACTCTGCCCCAAGATGCGGGGTTAGAATCCCTCTAGACGACTTGCGTTCGGCAACGGAACTGCGGTGTCAGGGAAAACACAAAATAGATTTAGCACACGGGGCAACTGCAGCGCCGCTCTGATGGACACCACTAACCGCCCAAGTAGGGACAGATAAGCATGCTGGTTGCGCACGGTGCCGCACTGGCTAACGCTGCAGATAGACGCTATAGATTGTGCCTGGTGCTGGATGGCACTAACTGGAGCTAGATAGCTCCAACATTCGCAAGCAGTCATCAACACTAGGGATAGGTATGATTCAGAGCTTTCACCAGAACAGGCATACATCCACACACACAATATAACTGATTTATACTAGTGCATGGCCGTGCGGCCATGCAAACATTTTATAGCGGAAGTTATCCAGGACCTTCCTAGTGGTCCAATAGGAGCTGCTACAGGACCTGAGCATGTGACCTCCGACCTCCAATGAGAGGTCGTCCCTTGGGCAAGCTCAGAAGATAAAAAGAAGCAGGAGTCCCAGGAGCACCTGCTCGCAGCTGATCAGTACTGGTTACGATGTCTGAGCCTGGAAGGACCACAGTAACCAGCCGCACAGTATCAGCTTGAGCCGGATGCTGGGACCGATGTCTCAGCTGAGCAGGCTCCACTGTGGCTGGAGGAAAATGGGAGACCGCAGCGGACATGGTTTGAGATTCCCCCTGTGCAGCGGTGGGAACTCGACACCTAACACACATCTAGATAAGTTCCTTAGGTGGTCTAGTTTCCAAAATGGGGTCACTTGTGGGGTGTTTCCACTGTTTAGGCACATCAGGGGCTCTCCAAACGCGACATGACATCTCATCTCAATTCCAGCCAATTCTGCATTGAAAAAGTCAAACGGTTATCCTTCCCTTCCGAGCTCTGCCATGTGCCCAAACAGTGGTTTACCCCCACATATGGGGTATCAGCGTACTCAAGATAAATTGCAAAACAAATTTTGGGGTCAACTTTCTCTTGTTACCCTTGGGAAAGTAAAAAATTGGGGGCGAAAAGATCATTTTTGTGAAAAAAATATAATTTTTTATTGTCACGACTCTACATTATAAACTTTTGTGACGCCCTTGGGGGTTGAAAGTGCTCACCACCCATCTAGATAAGTTCGTTAGGTGGTTTAATTTCCAAAATGGTGTCACTTGTGGGGGGTTTCCACTGTTTAGGTAAATCAGGGGCTCTCCAAACGCGACATGACATCTCATCTCAATTCCAGCCAATTCTGCATTGAAAAAGTCAAACGGTTATCCTTCCCTTCCGAGCTCTGCCATGCGCCCCACATTTGGGGTATCGGCGTACTCAGGAAAAATTGTACAACAACTTTTGGGGTCCAATTTCTCCTATTACCCTTGATAAAATAAAACAAATTGAATCTGAAGTAATTTTTTTGTGAAAAAAAAGTTAAATGTTTATTTAAAAAAAAAAAACATTCCAAAAATTCCTGTGAAGCACCTGAAGGGTTAATAAACTTCTTAAATGTGGTTTTAAGTACCTTGAGGGGTTCAGTTTTAGAATAATGTCATTTTTTTCTATTTTCTATCATGTAGACCCCTCAAAGTGACTTCAAATGTGATGTGGTCCCTAAAACAAATGGTGTTGTTAAAAATGAGAAATCGCTGGTCAACTTTTAACCCTTATAACTCCCTAAAAAAAAACATTTTGGTTCCAAAATTGTGCTGATGTAAAGCAGACATGTGGGAAATGTAACTTTTTAAGTATTTACTGTAACATATCTCTGTGATTTAAGGACATGAAAATTCAAAGTTAGAAAATTGCGAAATTTTCAAAATTTTCACCAAGTTTCCATTTTTTTTCACAAATATACGCAAGTAATATCAAAGAATTTTTACCATTATCATGATGTGCAATATGTCACAAGAAAACACTATCAGAATCACCAGGATCCATTGAAGCGTTCCAGAGTTATAACCTCATAAAGGGACAGTGGTTAGAATTGTAAAAATTGGCCCAGTCATTGATTTGCAAACCACCCGTGTGGGTAAAGGGGTGAATTTTGAGCCAGTCTGCACAATGTGCAGAAAGGAACAAGACAGTAAAACATAAACTACTGAGAGACACCATAGATATATACAGTATACTACCAGCACAATGTAGGGGAGTGATATTCACAAAAAGTCCTGGATATGGATCAGAATTGAAGGTTATCCATGAAAAATTCAGACAGGCAGTGGTGGTGGAAAAGCAAATGCTACATAGGTAGCAGTTCATGGATTACTTAGAAAAGCTTTGCTCACACTAGGCGTTTGCAAAAAAAGGAAGTTCATAATCATTTAGAAACAACTATTTTTAATTACAGCTTTCATACATCTTGACAGGCTTTCCACCAGATCTGAACCCCATTGAAAACCTCAGGAATGTAATCAAGTGGAAGATGGATAGTCACAAGCCATCAAACTAAATTTTTGTACCAGGAGTGGCATAAGGTCACCCAAAAGCAGTGTGAAAGTCTGGTGGAAAGCATGCCAAGACGCATGAAAGCTGTGATTAAAAAATCATGGTTATTCCACAAAATATTGATTTCTGAACTCTTCCTGAGTTAAAACATTAGTATTGCTGTTTCTAAATGATTATGAACTTGGCTTTTTTTTTTTCATTATTTGAGGTCTACAAGCAATGCAATTTTTTGTGTTATTTTGACCACTTTTCATTTTAAGAAAAGAAATACAAAATGTATTGCTTGGAACTTCGGAGACATGGTGTCAGTAGTTTATAGAATAAAAGAACAATTTACATTTTACTCAAAAATATACCTAGAAAGAGAAAAATCAGACAAACTGAAAATTTTGCGGTGGTCTCTTAATTTTTGCCAGAGCTGTATAGTCGGTCGGCTCATCGCATTTTTTTTTAGTTTGTCACCACCATTGAACTGAACTTACTCTACTGTTTGATCTGATTTAAAGGAGAAAAATGCCCCAACAGTGTATCAATCATCCGAACAGATTCTGCTCAGGGCCGGATTTAAGAGGGGGGTGGCCCGGGGCCCATTTTGAAGGGAGGCCCATTTTTCAAGGTGTTGCAATATGTAATGCAAAAGCACAAAATGAAACGAATGCAAGTTTATTTACAAAAAACATTTACGCAGAGTAATTCAGGTAAAATCATTCATTTTTTACAATCCAGGCACTTTCCTTGATTTTCGTGCTGCAAAATCACTAATGTTGTCACTAAAGTCCAATTCACGCAGTAGATCTGACTCGATGCTCATGATAGCCAAATTTACAAGTCATTCTCTCCATTTCTCAACATTTACGCAGAGTAATTCAGGTAAAATCATTCATTTTTTACAATCCAGGCACTTTTCTTGATTTTCGTGCTGCAAAATCACTAATGTTGTCACTAAAGTCCAATTCACGCAGTAGATCTGACTCGATGCTCATGATAGCCAAATTTACAAGTCATACTCTCCAGTCGTCACAACTCACCTAACTACAATTTTTAATCTTTCCCTTTCCTCTGGCATTTTTCCCTCCTCCTTCAAACACTCTATCATTACTCCATTACTAAAAAAAACCTACCCTTGACCCATCATGCACAAACAACTACAGACCGGTCTTTAATCTCCCCTTCATCTCAAAACTCCTGGAGCGCCTAGTATACTCCCTCCTCACCCGTTACCTCTCCACTCATTCCCTCCTAGACCCTTCATAGTCCGGGTTCCGCCCCCTACATTCGACAGAAACTGCACTCATCAAGGTGACCAATGACCTTCTGACAGCAAAACGTAACGGTGACCACTCTCTGCTCATTCTCCTCGACCTCTCTGCAGCTTTCGACACTGTTGACCACCCTCTCCTACTCTCTAGGCTCCAGTCACTAGGCATTAAGGACACAGCTCTCTCCTGGTTCTCCTCCTACCTTTCTGAACGCTCCTTTAGTGTTCTGTTCTCTGGCTCCACTTCATCTCCTCTTCCTCTCACTGTTGCGGTACCTCAGGGCTCAGTCCTTGGCCCCCTTCTCTTCTCCCTCTACACGGCCCCAGTTGGACAGACCATCAGCAGATTTGGCTTTCAGTACCATCTTTATGCTGATGACACACAACTATACACGTCATCCCCTGACCTTACCCCCGCTGTACTACAGAACGCCACTGACTGTCTGTCCGCAGTCTCTGACATCATGTCAGCTCTCTATCTGAAACTCAACCTCTCCAAAACTGAACTGCTTCTGCTCCCACCTTCTACTAACCTCCCTAAATCTGACATTTCCCTCTCCATGGGTGGCACCAAAATAACACCCCGGCAGCAGGCACGCTGTCTAGGTGTTTTATGTTTGACTCTGATCTCTCCTTCACCTCCCACATACAATCTCTTGCCCGCTCATGCCGCTTACACCTAAAGAACATCTCTAGAATCCGCCCTTTTCTCACCATGGAGACAACAAAAACTCTCACTGTTGCCCTAATCCACTCGCGTCTGGACTACTGTAATGCTCTATTAATTGGCCTCCCCCTCATGCGACTTTCCCCTCTCCAGTCTATCCTTAATGCGGCAGCCAGGGTTGTCCATCTGGCTAATCGTTGCTTGGATGTGTCCGCTCTTCGCCAGTCATTACACTGGCTGCCCATTCATTACAGGATACAATTCAAAGTACTTGTTCTCACCCACAAAGCTCTCCACAGTGCGGCACCCCCTTACATCTCCTCCCTCATTTCTGTCTATCGGCCTAGCTGACCACTGCGCTCTGCAAACGACTTTCGACTAACCTCTGCACTAATCCGTACCTCCCACTCCCAACTCCAAGACTTCTCCCGTGCTGCGCCAATCCTCTGGAATGCTCTACCCCAAGATATTAGGACCATCCACATCTTGCATAGTTTTAGGCGCTCACTCAAAACTCATTTGTTCAGAGCGGCCTATCACGTTCCCTAATCAAACTCATTTTATGTTTGTGTGTGGGTAGCCCATTCACACACACACTATCTCCACCTACCCCCCACTCCCTGAAGATGGCTGGACCATCATTGTAAATACATCATTGTAAATACACACCTGTACTTTGTATCTCCCTACCTTATTGTAGATTGTAAGCTCTCACGAGCAGGGTTGTCTTATTTCGTCTTATTTTGTCTTATTTTGCTTTATTACTGCATTGTTAACATTGTTACCCACGACTGTTGTGTTTGAAACTGTTAAACTGTAAAGCGCTGCGGAATATGTTGGCGCTATATAAATAAAGATTATTATTATTATTATTCCTGCTTCATGGATGTCCTTAATCGGTTTTCAACTAATTTGAGTTTTGAGAAGGAACACTTACCACTGCAGTTTGTTACCATCAAATTATTATTTGGGTCCTTTAACTTAATAATGTGTCGTGCCACCTTTTGCTGCGATTACAGCTGCAAGTTGCTTGGGGTATGTCTCTATCAGTTTTGTACATCAAGAGACTGAAATTCTTGCCCATTCTTCCTTGGCAAACAGCTCGAGCCCAGGGAGGTTTGATGGAGATCGTTTGTGAACAGCAGTTTTCATCTCTTTCCACAGATTCTCGATTGGATTGAGGTCTGGACTTTGACTTGGCCATTCTAACACCTGGATAAGTTTATTTGTGAACCATTCCATTGTAGATTTTGCTTTATGTTTGGGATCATTGTCTTGTTGGAAGACAAATCTCCATCCCAGTCTCAGGTCTTACGCAGACTCCAACAGGTTTTCTTCAAGAATGGTCCTGTATTTGGCTCCATCCATCTTCCCATCAATTTTAACCATCTTCCCTGTCCCTGCTGAAGAAAAGCAGGCCCAATCCATGATGTTGCCACCACCATGTTTGACAGTGGGGATGATGTGTTCAGGGTAATGAGCTGTGTTGCCTTTACGCCAAACATATCGTTCGGCATTGTTACCAAAAAGTTTGATTTTGGTTTCATCTGACCAGAGCACCTTCTTCCACATGTTTGGTGTGTCTCCCAGGTGGCTTGTTGCAAACTTTAAATGACACTTTTTATGGATATCTTTGAGAAATGCCTTTCTTTTTGCCACTCTTCCATAAAGGCCAGATTTGTGCACTGTACAACTGATTGTTGTCCTATGGACAGACTGTCCCACCTCAGCTGTAGATCTTTGCAGTTCATCCAGAGTGCTCATGGGCCTCTTGGCTGCATCTCTGATCAGTCTTCTCTTAGTTTGAGATGAAAGTTTAGAGGGACGGTCGGGTCTTGGTAGATTTGTAGTGGTAGGATACTCATTCCATTTCAATATGATCGCTTGCACAGTGCTCCTTGGGATGTTCAAAGTTTTAGAAATAATTTTGTATCCAAATCCGACTTTAAACTTCTCCACAACAGTATCACGGACCTGCCTGTTGTGTTCCTTGGTCTTCATGATGCTCTTTGTGCTTCAAACAGAACCCTGAGATTATCACAGAGCAGGTGCATTTACATGGAGACTTGATGACACACAGGTGGATTATATTTATCATCATTAGGCATTTAGGACAACATTGGATCATTCAGAGATCCATAATGAACTTCTGGAATGAGTTTGCTGCACTGAAAGTAAAGGGGCCAAATAATATTGCACGCCCCACTTTTCAGTTTTTGAATTTCCACAAAAATTTTAAATAACCAATAAATTTCGTTCAACTTCACAATTGTGTTCCACTTGTTGTTGATTCTTCACCAAAAATTTGCATTTGGTATCTTTATGTTTGAAGCATGATATGTGAGAAAAGGTTGAAAAGTTCCAGGGGGCCGAATACTTTCGCAAGGCACTGTACATACAGTATACACAGACACACTGTAATGCAGGATATAGTGTGGACCTGTATATACAGTATGGTACTGTGTAGGACAGGAGCTGCAAGAAAGATACACAGATAGACAGACACACACAGACAGACAGAGATCATACTCACCCACCGAGACACTGAAGACTAGTGTTGAGCATTCCGATACCGCAAGTATCGGGTATCGGCCGATATTTCCGGTATCGGAATTACGATACCAAGATCCGATACTTGCCGCATATCGGATACCGGAATCGGAAGTTCTCAATTCAAACAGCACGAATTCAGCCAATGAGAAATGATTACAAGTGTGGGCACATCCTGTTCAGCATGGTGGGCATGAAACTACTGGCAAGGCTGTGATTGGCTGCTGAAATGATGTCATGCTGCAGTTTAAAAGTCGCTGGCGCCATTTTGGGCTCACTCTGCTGTGAATTCAGTTAGGCATAGGACGCTGTGTTCTGACTGAGGGCCAATTGAGATAGCGATTTGCTTCTTTGTGCTTTTCCCAGGCTAATTTAGCAACCGCTGTGTGTTCACCTTGCTTTTGCCCTGCAGCGCTGTTTTCACAGCGGTCTGCAAGGTCTCTGTGTGTGTGTGTGTGTGTGAGTGCAGCCCACTCTGTAGTCTGTGTGCAGCCATAGCCGGTTGTATTCAGCTCAGGGTGGTTCACTGACTCATACAGTTCTATCCATTCCATTGTCCTTTTTTGCAAATAGTGCAGGCTGCTGCACATTTTTTCAAATAATTCCTATTAGTGGCTTTCCACCCGTATCCAGCTAAATTGTGGAAAAACACTACATAGGATAACGTAGAGGAGGTTTTTGGGGCCTTGCAGCGCCGTTTACGGCTGTCTGCATGGTCTCCATGTGAGTGCAGCTCGCCCTGTAGTCTGTGTGCAGCCACAGCCAGTTGTATCCAGCTCAGGGTGGTTCACTGACTCATACAGTTCTATCCATTCCATTGTCCTTTTTTGCAAATAGTGCAGCCCGCTGCACATTTTTTCAAATAATTCCTATTAGTGGCTTTCCACCCGTATCCAGCTAAATTGTGGAAAAACACTACATAGGATAACGTAGAGGAGGTTTTTGGGGCCTTGCAGCGCCGTTTACGGCTGTCTGCACGGTCTCCGTGTGAGTGCAGCTCACCCTGTTGTCTGTGTGCAGCCACAGCCGGTTGTATCCAGCTCAGGGTGGTTAACTGACTCATACAGTTCTATCCATTCCTTTGTCCTTTTTTGCAAATAGTGCAGCCCGCTGCACATTTTTTCAAATAATTCCTATCAGTGGCTTTCCACCCGTATCCAGCTAAATTGTGGAAAAACACTACATAGGATAACGTAGAGGAGGTTTTTGGGGCCTTGCAGCGCCGTTTACAGCTGTTTGCACAGTCTCCTTGTGAGTGCAGCTCGCCCTGTAGTCTGTGTGCAGCCACAGCCGGTTGTATCCAGCTCAGGGTGGTTTACTGACTCATACAGTTCTATCCATTCCATTGTCCTTTTTTGCAAATAGTGCAGCCCGCTGCACATTTTTTCAAATAATTCCTATTAGTGGCTTTCCACCCGTATCCAGCTAAATTGTGGAAAAACACTACATAGGATAATGTAGAGGAGGTTTTTGGGGCCTTGCAGCGCCGTTTACAGCTGTCTGCACGGTCTCCGTGTGAGTGCAGCTCGCCCTGTAGTCTGTGTGCAGCCACAGCCGGTTGTATCCAGCTCAGGGTGGTTCACTGACTCATACAGTTCTATCCATTCCATTGTCCTTTTTTGCAAATAGTGCAGCCCGCTGCACATTTTTTCAAATAATTCCTATTAGTGGCTTTCCACCCGTATCCAGCTAAATTGTGGAAAAACACTACATAGGATAACGTAGAGGAGGTTTTTGGGGCCTTGCAGCGCCGTTTACGGCTGTCTGCACGGTCTCCGTGTGAGTGCAGCTCACCCTGTTGTCTGTGTGCAGCCACAGCCGGTTGTATCCAGCTCAGGGTGGTTAACTGACTCATACAGTTCTATCCATTCCTTTGTCCTTTTTTGCAAATAGTGCAGCCCACTGCACATTTTTTCAAATAATTCCTATCAGTGGCTTTCCACCCGTATCCAGCTAAATTGTGGAAAAACACTACATAGGATAACGTAGAGGAGGTTTTTGGGGCCTTGCAGCGCCGTTTACAGCTGTTTGCACAGTCTCCTTGTGAGTGCAGCTCGCCCTGTAGTCTGTGTGCAGCCACAGCCGGTTGTATCCAGCTCAGGGTGGTTTACTGACTCATACAGTTCTATCCATTCCATTGTCCTTTTTTGCAAATAGTGCAGCCCGCTGCACATTTTTTCAAATAATTCCTATTAGTGGCTTTCCACCCGTATCCAGCTAAATTGTGGAAAAACACTACATAGGATAATGTAGAGGAGGTTTTTGGGGCCTTGCAGCGCCGTTTACAGCTGTCTGCACGGTCTCCGTGTGAGTGCAGCTCGCCCTGTAGTCTGTGTGCAGCCACAGCCGGTTGTATCCAGCTCAGGGTGGTTCACTGACTCATACAGTTCTATCCATTCCATTGTCCTTTTTTGCAAATAGTGCAGCCCGCTGCACATTTTTTCAAATAATTCCTATTAGTGGCTTTCCACCCGTATCCAGCTAAATTGTGGAAAAACACTACATAGGATAACGTAGAGGAGGTTTTTGGGGCCTTGCAGTGCCGTTTACGGCTGCCTGCACGGTCTCCGTGTGAGTGCAGCTCACCCTGTAGTCTGTGTGCAGCCACAGCCGGTTGTATCCAGCTCAGGGTGGTTCACTGACTCATACAGTTCTATCCATTCCTTTGTCCTTTTTTGCAAATAGTGCAGCGCGCTGCACATTTTTTCAAATAATTCCTATTAGTGGCTTTCCACCCGTATCCAGCTAAATTGTGGAAAAACACTACATAGGATAACGTAGAGGAGGTTTTTGGGGCCTTGCAGCGCCGTTTACGGCTGTTTGCACGGTCTCCGTGTGAGTGCAGCTCGCCCTGTAGTCTGTGTGCAGCCACAGCCGGTTGTATCCAGCTCAGGGTGGTTCACTGACTCATACAGTTCTATCCATTCCATTGTCCTTTTTTGCAAATAGTGCAGCCCGCTGCACATTTTTTCAAATAATTCCTATTAGTGGCTTTCCACCCGTATCCAGCTAAATTGTGGAAAAACACTACATAGGATAACGTAGAGGAGGTTTTTGGGGCCTTTCAGCGCCGTTTACGGCTGTCTGCACGGTCTCCGTGTGAGTGCAGCTCGCCCTGTAGTCTGTGTGCAGCCACAGCCGGTTGTATCCAGCTCAGGGTGGTTCACTGACTCATACAGTTCTATCCATTCCATTGTCCTTTTTTGCAAATAGTGCAGCCCGCTGCACATTTTTTCAAATAATTCCTATTAGTGGCTTTCCACCCGTATCCAGCTAAATTGTGGAAAAACACTACATAGGATAACGTAGAGGAGGTTTTTGGGGCCTTGCAGCGCCGTTTACGGCTGTCTGCACGGTCTCCGTGTGAATGCAGCTCGCCCTGTAGTCTGTGTGCAGCCACAGCCGGTTGTATCCAGCTCAGGGTGGTTCACTGACTCATACAGTTCTATCCATTCCATTGTCCTTTTTTGCAAATAGTGCAGCCCGCTGCACATTTTTTCAAATAATTCCTATTAGTGGCTTTCCACCCGTATCCAGCTAAATTGTGGAAAAACACTACATAGGATAACGTAGAGGAGGTTTTTGGGGCCTTGCAGCACCGTTTACGGCTGTCTGCACGGTCTCCGTGTGAATGCAGCTCGCCCTGTAGTCTGTGTGCAGCCACAGCCGGTTGTATCCAGCTCAGGGTGGTTCACTGACTCATACAGTTCTATCCATTCCATTGTCCTTTTTTGCAAATAGTGCAGCCCGCTGCACATTTTTTCAAATAATTCCTATTAGTGGCTTTCCACCCGTATCCAGCTAAATTGTGGAAAAACACTACATAGGATAACGTAGAGGAGGTTTTTGGGACCTTGCAGCACCATTTACGGCTGTCTGCACGGTCTCTGTGTGAGTGCAGCTCGCCCTGTTGTCAGTTCAGCCCCCAAAAAATAAATAAATAATAAAGTTCACCAAACACACCACTTTACAGTTGTGTAGGCCACATTAGCTCATATTAAAGTCTAGTCCACACTTTAGAAAGTTAGTGTTTCTTATACCTGTTAGGAGCTGTTCAGGAATAAGCACACTAAGCCGTTAGTACTTTTCTGCTTATCTTTATCAGTCAGCCAAGATGAAGAAGGCAGGGAGTAAGGCACGTGGGCGTGGGCGCGGAGCAGGGAGAGGACGTGGGGATTCTGTGCCTGCTGCGGTCACCGGTGACTCATCATCACCCAGTTTCAGCAGGGAACAGTCCTTCATGCGCAGCTTTGTCGGAGAGCGCCGTACACCGCTGCTGCGTGAAGACCAAATTGAAGCCGTTGTCGGATGGATGGCAGCTAACTCATCGACCTCAATTAGTGCCACATCCTCTCAGACACAGAGCACTGGAGAGCACCCATCTGTCTCTTCACCACCTGCCAAATTTCCCAGGCAGACAGAGAGCCCAGGAGCCGTCTCTACTTCTGTTCTCTGAATCTCTTGGCTTGGAAACAGGGGGCCAGCCAAGCAGCATTGGAGAAATGGAAGAAGAAGCAGTGTGCAGTGATGCCCAACAGCTTTTTCTCTCTGAGTCTGAAGAGGCGGGTGGGCCAGTGCCTCCGGTCACCACACCGCAGAACGCATCCACTGATGACACTCAGGTGCCACTTTCTGGTGCGTGCTGTGCTGCTGAGACTACCCAGGAGGAGCAGTTGGTGGCAGAGGGTAGTGTAGATGATGAGGTCCTTGACCCATCGTGGCGTAAGGGACAGGAAGGTGGTGGGAGCAGCTCTGAGGAAGAGATTCCCCGAACAGGCCAAAGAGGGAGAGGGAGTGGGAAGACTGCGGATCCTGTAGCCTCCACTTTGGCACCCGTTAGGAGCATGTCTCTTCCAAAAGCCAAAAAGGGCGCTCCCAAGACTTGCAGTGCCTGGTCCTTTTTTGACACAGTTGCAGATGACATTTGCTTTGTCAAATGCAAGGTGTGTCATCATAAAATCAAAAGAGGGAAAAATGTCAGCAACCTCAATACCTACAATATGTGGAAACATGTGCAGACCAGGCACGCGGTGGAGTTACAAAAACACACTGAAGACCTAGGCCAACCAACAGCGGCAGTTACCACCTCTTCAGCTCGTGTTGCCTCTTCCTCCAGCTCACACACAGCTGGTTCGGCTTCCTCCCAGGATCGCCATGGAAGAACCTCTGGCACTGTTGTCCAGAGACCCACTGTAATTCCACCCGCAGCACCACGTTCCCAGTCATCCTCACACTCCCAGCCCAGTCTACAGCCATTGGTAGTACAGGCATGGGAGAAAAGGCGGCCTTTCTCGTCAAACCACCCACGAGCACAGGCTCTGACTGCAGGCATTGCCAAACTTCTGTCACTGGAAATGCTGTCATTCAGGCTGGTGGAGACTGACAGCTTCCATGACTTGATGTCATTGGCAGTCCCACAGTACAATGTGCCCAGCCGCTTTTATTTCAGCAGGCAAGCCGTCCCTGCCCTGCACAAGCATGAGGAGGGACACATAAAACACGCGCTACTGAACGCTGTAAGTAGCAAGGTCCACCTCACCACCGATGCGTGGACTAGTCACCATGGACAGGGGCGATACCTTTCCCTCACTGCCCATTGGGTTAATGTTGTTGAGCCGGGTACAGATCGTGCGAGTGGCGCAGGACGTGTCCTGCCCACTCCAAGGATTGCAGGAATCCAGTCTGTACGCATTGACTCCTCCTCTTACACAAGTTCCTCAGAATCATCGCTGCAGGAGCCGTCACAGTCCACCTCCACATGGACCCGTGAACGTTTACCTGTTACGACCGACATGAGCACAGCCGTGGCCAAACGTCAACAGGCCATCTTGAAATTAATTTCTTTGGGGAATCGAAGCCACACAGCGCAGGAGCTCTGGAATGCCATCAAGCAGGAGAGCGATGTGTGGTTTGTGGCAGCGAATCTCCAGCCAGGCATGGTAGTGTGTGATAATGGCCGAAATCTGGTGGCAGCTCTGGGCCTCGGCAACCTCACTCACATCCCATGTCTGGCACATGTGCTCAACTTGGTCGTGCAGAGTTTTTTGAGGGACTATCCGGATCTTGATGCACTGCTGCACAAGGTCCGCCTAGAGTGTGCTCACTTGCGGCGTTCCAGCACGGCAAAATCGCGCATTGCGGCTCTGCAGCGCCGATTCTGCCTTTCGGAACATCGCATCATATGTGACCCACCTACCAGGTGGAATTCCACGTTACATATGTTGGAGCGGTTGTGTGAGCAGCAGCAAGCAGTAATGGAGTACCAGCTGCATCAGGCGCAAAGAAGTCGCACTCCGCGCCATTCAGACTTCACAACCACAGAGTGGGCCACTATGAAGGACGTCTGCCAGGTTTTGCGTCCCTTCGATTATTCCACGCAGATGGCGAGTGCAGATGATGCACTAGTCAGCATGACTGGCCCCCTTATCTGCCTGCTTGAAAAATCACTGCAAGCGCTAAGGGATGATGTTGTGGAAGAGGTGGAGGATGAGGATTCACCATTTCCATCATCTTCTGGACAGTCAGCGCCACGTGGTTCCTCACAAACGCGTAGGCAGGGGACACTTTGTGAGGAGGATGAGGAGGAGTCAATGGAGGAGGAAGACATCCGTCCAGAGGAGGGAGTTACACAATTGTCCAGTAGTCAGTGTGTACAGCGAGGGTGGGGTGATGACGAGCGGGCAGAGATCACGGCTCAAGCAGGGGACAGCGTTTCTTGGCCAGTTGGCAGTCTGCAGCACATGGTTGATTACATGCTGCAGTGCCTGAGAAACGACCGCCGCATCGCCCACATTCTCAACAAGTCTGATTGTTGGGTGTTCACCCTCCTTGATCCTCGCTACCGGGACAACGTACAAAGCCTCATCACACCGTTGAACCGGGAGCATAAAATGCGGGAGTACCAAGACACACTGGTGAATTCCATCATCTTCTCCAGTCCAACTGAGAGAAGTGCTGCTAGTGCTTTACAAAGCAGCTCAGTGCGTCCAGGCAGTGGAGGAGGCTCTGCACAAAGAGGGAGCAGAAGCAGTGCCTCTGCCCAAGGCAAGTCCAGTATGGCCCAACTGTGGCACAGTTTTGTGTGCCCGCCACAAATGTCTACACCATCACAGACGGCTCCAGTCAGCAGGAGGCAACGGTTCCATCAGATGGTGACAGAGTATGTCTTGCCCTCTTGCTGTACTCCCAGACGGCTCTTCCCCTTTCAAGTTTTGGGTCTCTAAGCTGGATACATGGCCAGAGCTAAGCCAGTATGCATTGGAGGTGCTGGCTTGCTCTGCGGCTAGTGTATTATCGGAACGCGTCTTTAGTGCTGCAGGTGGTGTACTTATAGATCGTCGCATGCGACTATCCTCCGATAATGTTGACTGGCTTACTTTCCTGAAAATGAAGCAGGCCTGGATCTCGCAGGAATTTGCCACTCCTCTTCCTGATTAAATAATTGGGTGACTGTCTACAGTATCCAGGTCTCCTGTTGTGTTCATCTTTCTACCACCTGAACTGTAATTCCTGGGCTCCAACGCTGCCAATTGAGACTCAGAAGTGCCGTCTGCACAGTCAAAACATATGACCCAGTGTTATTGGGTGTCAGTAACGTCAGCTGATCCCCAGCTGTGTAGCCGGCAATGTGTCCTGCGACCGCCACGCTGACACAACAACTGAAATGTAAGGGAACCTGTCCCCCCCTGCCCAGGCGTTTGTTACTGAAATAGCCACCTTGTGCAGCAGTAATGCTGCACAAGGAAAAGGTAACTATTTTTGTTTAGCTCCTTGCACACGCAGAACTTAACACTTTTAAAGTGTGTCCACTGATACCGTAAAACCATCCCGGAGGTGGGACTTTCCTTTGTAATGTGACGCAGCACACCCGTCATTCCTACCCCCTTGGCTCCGTGCGCCGCCTCCTCCGCATTGTTTAATTCTGTCCCGGAGTCAGCGCTGTTATGTTATCCCTTGGCCAGGCACACTTTGCGGTGCCCGTCTTCTGACATAACTTGGTGTCAGGCTGGCTGCGCCTGTGCGGCCGCGCTGGCCGAGATCCCGCCTCGCAGTGTCTTCTGATTTAATCACACTGCGGGCCTGGGATCCATGGGCATGCACAGTGCATATCTTCACCTCAGGCTGTCACTCATCTCCCTCCGCCTTCTTCAGACTGTGCGCCATCAGCTGATCCCTAATAGCATGCCACGGCCATGACACCGCACAGTCTGAAGAAGCCGGAGGGAGGGCAGTGAGAGGCGAGGATATGCACTGCGAATGGCCATGGATCCCAGGCCCGCGGTGGGATTACATTAGACGACATTGCGAGGCGGGATCTGTTGTGAACTATACTTTTTGGCTCCCTCTTGTGGTCACTAGTGATTTGGCACTTGGATTGTCTTTTACCAGGTTGGTGCTCACCTGCTTCGTTAGGCCTGGGGTGTTGCTATTTAAACTTCTTGGATTCTCAGTCCAGTGCCTGGCATCGTTGTAATCAGTTCACTTCTGTTTGCTCCTGTCTTCAGGTCCTGGTTCTTTGCAAGATAAGCTAAGTCCTGCTTTCGTACTCTTGATCATTTGCATTGTTCATATTTTTGTCCAGCTTGTACAATATGTGATTCCTGTTATTGCTGGAAGCTCTAGGGGGGCTGATATTCTCCCCCCACACCGTCAGTCGGTTTGGGGGTTCTTGGATATTCAGCGTGGATATTTTGCAGGGTTTTTTGCTGACCATATAAGTCTTCTTACTATATTCTGCTATTAGTCAGTGGGCCTCTCTTTGCTAAATCTAGTTCATTCTTACGTTTGTCTTTTCTTCTTACCTCACCGTTATTATTTGTTGGGGGCTTGTATTACTTTGGGGTCTTTTCTCTGGAGGCAAGAGAGGTCTTATGTTCCCTGATAGGGGTAGTTAGTTCTCCGGCTGGCGCGAGACGTCTAGAACCAACATAGGCACGTTCCCCGGCTGCTGTTAGTGTTTGCGCTAGGATCAGGTATATGGTCAGCCTAGTTACCACTTCCCTATGAGCGAGTATTTATGTTTTGCAGACTTTGCGGTAATCTCTGAGGTCCCCTGCCATTGGAACCATAACAGTATACAGTATACCAGGCCTATAAATAGTTAATGCATTGCTGAAGTGGGATTAAAAGAAAAGAAGTTCTGAGTTTTTTTTTGTTTTTTTTCTTCCTCCCCTTTATCTCTGAGTGGCTTGAAGCTTTGCTGCAGACATGAATGTTCAGACCTTGATTACTAGTGTGGATCAGCTTGCTGCACGTGTGCAGGGCATTCAGGATTTTGTTGTTAGCAGTCGTATGTCAGAGCCTAAGATACCTATTCCTGAGCTGTTCTCTGGAGATCGATTTAAATTTAGGAATTTTAGGAATAATTGTAAATTGTTTCTATCTTTGAAACCTCGTTCGTCTGGAGATTCAGCTCAGCAAGTCAAAATTATTATCTCCTTCTTGCGTGGCGACCCTCAGGATTGGGCCTTCTCGTTAGCGCCAGGAGATCCTGCATTGGCGGATGTTGATGCGTTTTTTCTGGCGCTCGGATTGCTTTATGAGGAGCCTAATCTTGAAATTCAGGCAGAAAAAGCGCTACTGGCCATCTCTCAGGGCCAGGATGAAGCTGAGGTGTACTGCCAAAAATTTCGGAAATGGTCCGTGCTTACTCGATGGAATGAATGTGCTCTGGCCGCAAATTTCAGAAATGGCCTTTCTGAAGCTATTAAGAATGTGATGGTGGGTTTTACAGTTCCTACAAGTCTGAATGATTCTATGGCACTGGCTATTCAGATTGATCGGCGTTTGCGGGAGCACAAATCCGCTAAACCTCTGGCGGTGTTGTCTGAACAGACACCTGTCTCAATGCAATGCGATAGAATCCTGACTAGAACCGAACGACAAAATCATAGACGTCAGAATGGGCTGTGTTTTTACTGTGGTGATCTTACACATGTTATATCAGCATGCTCTAAACGACTAACCAAGGTTGTCAGTCCTGTCACCATTGGTAATTTGCAGCCTAAATTTATTTTGTCTGTGACTTTGATTTGTTCATTGTCTTCCTACCCTGTTATGGCATTTGTGGATTCAGGTGCTGCCCTGAGTCTTAGGGTATGTGCACATGTTGCGGATTTCTTGCAGAAATTTCCTGAAGAAAACCGGAAATTTTCTGCAGGAAATCCGCATTTTTTTTTTCGCGTTTTTTTAGCATTCTGCAAGCGTAATTAGCTTGCAGAATGCTAAAGTTTTCCAAGCGATCTGTAGCATCGCTTGGAAAACTGACTGACAGGTTGGTCACACTTGTCAAACATAGCGTTTGACAAGTGTGACCAACTTTTTACTATAGATGCAGCTTATGCAGCATCTATAGTAAAAGATAGAATGTTTAAAAATAATAAAAAAAATAAAAAAATGCTTATACTCACCCAGACATCTCCTCACCGGCGTCCATTCCTCTTCCTATAGCTGGTCTGTGCGCACAGGACCTTCCGTGACGTCACGGTCACGTGAGCGGTCACATGACCGCTCACGACCAATCACAGGACAGTGACATCATCGGAAGGTCTTTCACCGCACACCAGCTACAGGAACCGAAGCGACAGCGTGCAGCTGAGAGGCGGGAAGACATCGAGGGTGAGTATAGGACTATTTTTTATTTTAATTTTTATTTTTTGACCAATTATATGGTGCCCAGTGCGTGGAGGAGAGTCTCCTCTCCTCCACCCTGGGTACCAACCGCACATAATCTGCTTACTTCCCGCATCGTGGGCACAGCCCCGTGCGGGAAGTAAGCAGATCAATGGACCCCTAGGTGTGCGGAATCCCCTGCAATTCCGCATTTTAATGAACATGTTGCTTTTTTTTCCGCGATGCGATTTTTTCGCGGAAAAAAAGGCTACATTTGCACACAAAATGCGGAATACACTTAAAATAATAGGAGGCATATGTAAGCGTTTTTTTCGCGTTTTTATCACGTTTTTATAGCGAAAAAACGCGAAAAAAACGCGAAAAATACTTAACGTGTGCACATGGCCTTATGGACTTGTCGTTTGCCAAGCGCTGCAGTTTTGTCCTGGAGCCTTTAAAGGTTCCGATTCCTCTCAGAGGAATTGATGCTACGCCACTGGCGGAAAATAAACCGCAGTATTGGACACAAGTGACCATGTGCATGACTCCTGAACATCGGGAGGTGATTCGTTTTCTTGTTCTGCATAAAATGAATGATTTGGTCGTTTTAGGTCTGCCATGGTTACAGACCCATAATCCTGTTTTGGATTGGAAGGCTATGTCTGTCTCAAGTTGGGGTTGTCAGGGAATTCATTGCGATTCTCCGCCGGTGTCTATTGCTACTTCTACTCCTTCAGAAGTTCCTGAGTATTTGTGTGACTACCAGGATGTATTCAGTGAGTCCAGGTCCAGTGCTCTTCCTCCTCATAGGGACTGTGACTGCGCTATAGATTTGATTCCTGGCAGTAAATTTCCTAAGGGACGATTATTTAATTTGTCTGTACCCGAGCATGCCGCGATGCGTTCTTATGTCAAGGAGTCTTTGGAGAAGGGGCATATTCGTCCATCCTCTTCCCCTCTCGGTGCGGGATTCTTTTTTGTGGCCAAGAAAGACGGGTCTTTGAGACCTTGTATAGACTATCGGCTTCTGAATAAAATCACTGTTAAGTTTCAGTATCCGTTGCCGCTATTGTCAGACTTGTTTGCTCGGATTAAGGGCGCCAAGTGGTTCACCAAGATAGATCTTCGTGGTGCGTACAACCTTGTGCGCATTAGGCAGGGAGATGAATGGAAAACTGCATTCAATACGCCCGAAGGTCATTTTGAATACTTGGTGATGCCCTTTGGGCTCTCTAATGCCCCTTCAGTGTTTCAGTCCTTTATGCATGATATCTTCCGGAAGTATCTGGATAAATTTTTGATTGTGTATCTTGATGATATTCTAGTTTTCTCGGATGATTGGGATTCTCATGTAAAGCAGGTCAGGATGGTGTTTCAGGTTTTGCGTGATAACGCTGTTTGTGAAGGGCCCAAAGTGTCTCTTTGGAGTGCAGAAGGTTTCCTTTTTGGGTTTTATTTTCTCCCCTTCTGCCGTGGAGATGGACCAAGTCAAGGTCCGAGCTATTCATGATTGGACTCAGCCCACGTCTGTTAAGAGTCTTCAGAAGTTCTTGGGGTTCGCTAATTTCTACCGTTGCTTTATCGCTAATTTTTCTAGCGTTGTTAAACCTTTGACGGATATGACCAAGAAAGGTTCTGATGTGGCTAATTGGGCTCCTGCAGCCGTGGAGGCCTTCCAGGAGCTGAAGCGCCGGTTTACTTCGGCGCCTGTTTTGTGCCAGCCTGATGTCTCACTTCCCTTTCAGGTTGAAGTGGATGCTTCTGAGATCGGTGCTGGGGCTGTTTTGTCGCAGAGAGGCTCTGGTTGTTCTGTGATGAGACCATGTGCCTTTTTCTCTAGGAAGTTTTCGCCTGCTGAGCGGAACTATGATGTTGGTAATCGGGAGTTGTTGGCCATGAAGTGGGCATTTGAGGAGTGGCGTCATTGGCTCGAGGGTGCTAAGCATCGTGTGGTGGTCTTGGCTGATCACAAAAATCTGATGTATCTCGAGTCTGCTAAGCGCCTGAATCCTAGACAGGCTTGTTGGTCATTGTTTTTCTCTCGTTTTGACTTTGTGGTCTCATACCTGCCTGGTTCGAAGAATGTTAAGGCTGATGCTCTCTCTAGGAGCTTTGTGCCTGACTCTCCTGGAGTCTCGGAGCCAGCTGGTATTCTTAAAGAGGGAGTGATCGTGTCGGCCATATCTCCAGATTTGCGACGTGTGTTGCAGAGATTTCAGGCTGGTAGACCTGACTCGTGTCCACCCGACAGACTGTTTGTTCCTGATAAATGGACCAGCAGAGTCATTTCCGAGGTTCATTCCTCGGTGTTGGCAGGGCATCCGGGAATTTTTGGTACCCGAGATTTGGTGGCTAGGTCCTTTTGGTGGCCTTCCTTGTCACAGGATGTGCGGCCATTTGTGCAGTCCTGTGGGACTTGTGCTCGGGCTAAGCCTTGTTGTTCTCGTGCTAGTGGGTTGCTTTTGCCCTTGCCCGTCCCGAAGAGGCCTTGGACGCACATTTCCATGGATTTCATTTCTGATCTTCCGGTGTCTCGGGGAATGTCTGTCATCTGGGTGGTGTGTGATCGTTTTTCCAAGATGGTCCATTTGGTACCCTTGCCTAAGTTGCCTTCCTCTTCCGATCTGGTTCCTTTGTTTTTTCAGAATGTGGTTCGTTTACATGGCATTCCGGAGAATATCGTGTCCGACAGAGGATCCCAGTTTGTGTCCAGATTCTGGCGATCTTTTTGTGCTAAGATGGGCATTGATTTGTCGTTTTCATCTGCCTTCCATCCTCAGACTAATGGTCAAACGGAGCGAACTAATCAGACACTGGAGGCTTATTTGAGATGTTTTGTTTCTGCGGACCAGGATGATTGGGTGACCTTCTTGCCATTGGCGGAGTTTGCCCTTAATAATCGGGCTAGTTCCGCTACTTTGGTTTCGCCATTCTTCTGCAACTCTGGTTTTCATCCTCGTTTCTCCTCGGGTCATGTTGAGTCTTCTGACTGTCCTGGGGTGGATTCCGTGGTGGATAGGTTGCAGCGGATTTGGAATCATGTGGTGGACAACTTGAAGTTGTCACAGGAGAAGGCTCAGCGTTTTGCCAACCGCCGCCGCGGTGTGGGCCCCCGACTTTGTGTTGGGGATTTGGTTTGGTTGTCTTCTCGGTATGTCCCTTTGAAGGTTTCCTCTCCTAAGTTTAAGCCTCGCTTTATTGGTCCTTATAAAATTTTGGAAGTTCTTAACCCGGTTTCTTTTCGTTTGGATCTTCCGGTGTCGTTTGCCATTCACAACGTGTTCCATAGGTCTTTGTTACGGCGGTACGTTGTGCCTGTGGTTCCTGCTGTTGAGCCTCCTGCTCCGGTGTTGGTTGAGGGCGAGTTGGAGTACGTGGTGGAGAAGATCTTGGATTCTCGTCTCTCTAGACGGAGGCTCCAGTATTTGGTCAAATGGAAGGGCTATGGTCAGGAGGATAATTCCTGGGTGGCCGCCTCTGATCTTCATGCGGCCGATTTGGTTCGTGCCTTCCACGCTGCTCATCCTGGTCGCCCTGGTGGTCTTGGTGAGGGTTCGGTGACCCCTCCTTAAAGGGGGGGTACTGTTGTGAACTATACTTTTTGGCTCCCTCTTGTGGTCACTAGTGATTTGGCACTTGGATTGTCTTTTACCAGGTTGGTGCTCACCTGCTTCGTTAGGCCTGGGGTGTTGCTATTTAAACTTCTTGGATTCTCAGTCCAGTGCCTGGCATCGTTGTAATCAGTTCACTTCTGTTTGCTCCTGTCTTCAGGTCCTGGTTCTTTGCAAGATAAGCTAAGTCCTGCTTTCGTACTCTTGATCATTTGCATTGTTCATATTTTTGTCCAGCTTGTACAATATGTGATTCCTGTTATTGCTGGAAGCTCTAGGGGGGCTGATATTCTCCCCCCACACCGTCAGTCGGTTTGGGGGTTCTTGGATATTCAGCGTGGATATTTTGCAGGGTTTTTTGCTGACCATATAAGTCTTCTTACTATATTCTGCTATTAGTCAGTGGGCCTCTCTTTGCTAAATCTAGTTCATTCTTACGTTTGTCTTTTCTTCTTACCTCACCGTTATTATTTGTTGGGGGCTTGTATTACTTTGGGGTCTTTTCTCTGGAGGCAAGAGAGGTCTTATGTTCCCTGATAGGGGTAGTTAGTTCTCCGGCTGGCGCGAGACGTCTAGAACCAACGTAGGCACGTTCCCCGGCTGCTGTTAGTGTTTGCGCTAGGATCAGGTATATGGTCAGCCTAGTTACCACTTCCCTATGAGCGAGTATTTATGTTTTGCAGACTTTGCGGTAATCTCTGAGGTCCCCTGCCATTGGAACCATAACAGGGATCTCGGCCAGCGCGGCCGCACAGGCGCAGCCAGCCTGACACCAAATTATGTCAGAAGACGGGCAGCGCTAAGTGCGCCTGGCCAAGGGATAACATAACAGCACAGGCTCCGGGACGGAATCAAACAACGCTGAGGAGGCGGCGCATGGCACCAAGGGGGTAGGAATGACGGCTGTGCTGCGTCACATTACAAAGGAAAGTCCCACCTCCGGGACGGTCTCACGGTATCAGGGGACACATTTTATAAGTGTTTAGTTCTGTGTTTGCAAGGAGCATAATGAAAAGAGCCACCTTTTCCTTTGGCATCCTTTGTGATGCAAAAGCTGGCTCTTTCAGCTACAAACGCCTTTTGGGGGGGGTTAAAGGTTCCTTTTCGACTTGCTCCAATCAGGCTTCGGCCTAAACGGTGTTCCTCTGCTCCTCCTGATGTCCCTGGGCTCTAACACCACCAGTTGGTGCCTGGAAGTGCTGTCCGCACAGTCAACAGTCGCTCCTCTGTTATTGGGGTTCAGTAACATCAGCTGCTCCCCTGCTGTGTGTGCTGCAATACCTCAAATCTGCTCCTCCTGCTGTCCCTGGGCTCTAACACTGCCAGTTGGTGCCTGGAAGTGCTGGATGCACAGTTAACACTTGCTGCCGTGTTATTGGGGTTCAGTAACGTCAGCTGCTCCCCTGCTGTGTGTGCTGCAATACCTCCTATCTGCTCCTCCTGCTGTCCCTGGGCTCTAACACCGCCAGTTGGTGCCTGGAAGTGCTGTCCGCACAGTCAACAGTCGCTCCTCTGTTATTGGGGTTCAGTAACGTCAGCTGTTCCCCAGCTGTGTGTGCGGCAATACCTCAAATCTGCTCCTCCTGCTGTCCCTGGGCTCTAACCCCGCCAGTTGGTGCCTGGAAGTGCTGGATGCACAGTCAACACTTGCTGCCGTGTTATTGGGGTTCAGTAACGTCAGCTGCTCCCCTGCTGTGTGTGCTGCAATACCTCCTATCTGCTCCTCCTGCTGTCCCTGGGCTCTAACACCGCCAGTTGGTGCCTGGAAGTGCTGTCTGCTCAGTCAACAGTCGCTCCTCTGTTATTGGGGTTCAGTAACGTCAGCTGCTCCCCTGCTGTGTGTGCTGCAATACCTCCTATCTGCTCCTCCTGCTGTCCCTGGGCTCTAACACCGCCAGTTGGTGCCTGGAAGTGCTGGATGCACAGTCAACACTTGCTGCCGTGTTATTGGGGTTTGGTAACGTCAGCTGCTCCCCTGCTGTGTGTGCTGCAATACCTCCTATCTGCTCCTCCTGCTGTCCCTGGGCTCCAACACTGCTGGTTGCTGCCCGGAAGTGCTGTTTGCACAGAGCCAAACACCTCGCCAATGTGTTAGTGGGGTTCAGTAACGCCTGCTGCTCCCCTGCTGTGTAGCCGGCAACGTGTCATGCGACCGCTGGCACAACTAAAATTTAAGGGAACCTGCCCACCCCCACCCCCCCAGGCGTTTGTTACTGAAAGAGCCACCTTGTGCATCAGTAATGCTGCAGAAGGAAAAGGTGGCTCTTTTAATTATGCTCCTTTCAAAGGCTGAACTACACACTTATGAATTGTGTCTCTTCACACCGTTTAACCGTCCCGGAGGTGGGACTTTCCTTTGTAATGTGACGCAGCACAGCCGTCATTCCTACCCCCTTGGCGCCGTGCGCCGCCTCCTCAGCGTTGTTTGATTCTGTCCCGGAGCCTGCGCTGTTATGTTATCCCTTGGCCAGGCACACTTAGCGCTGCTCATCTTCTGACATCATTTGGTGTCAGGCTGGCTGCGCCTGTGCAGCCGCGCTGGCCGAGATCCCGCCTCGCAATGTTTTCTGATTTAATCACACTGCGGGCCTGGGATCCATGGGCATGCGCAGTGCAAATCTTCACCTCAGGCTGTCACTCATCTCCCTCTGCCTTCTTCAGACTGTGCGCCGTCAGCTGATCCCTAATAGCATGCCACAGCCATGACACCGCACAGTCTGAAGAAGCCGGAGGGAGGGGAGTGAGAGGCGAGGATATGCACTGCGCATGGCCACGGATCCCAAGCCCGCGGTGGGATTACATTAGACACTGCGAGGCGGGATCTCGGCCAGCGCGGCAGCACAGACGCAGCCAGCCTGACACCAAATGATGTCAGAAGATGGGCAGCGCTAAGTGTGCCTGGCCAAGGGATAACATAACAGCGCAGGCTCCGGGACAGAATCAAACAACGCTGAGGAGGCGGCGCACGGCGCCAAGGGGGTAGGAATGATGGCTGTGCTGCGTCACATTACAAAGGAAAGTCCCACCTCCGGGACGGTTTAACGGTGTGAGGGGACACATTTCATTCGTGTCTAGGTCAGCCTTTGAAAGGATCATAATTAAAAGAGCCACCTTTTCCTTTTGCATCATTAGTGCTGTACAAGATGGATCTTTCAGCAACAAATGCCTGGGGTGGGGGTTAAAGGTTCCCTTTCAACTTGCTCCAGTTCAGGCTTCGGCCTACACTCTGCTCCTCCTGCTGACCCCAGGCTCTAACACCGCCAGTTGGCACCCGGAAGTGCTGGCTGCACAGAGCCAAACACCTCGCCAATGTGTCAGTGGGGTTCAGCAACGCCAGCTGTTTTCCTGCTGTGTAGCCGGCAACGTGTCCTGCAAACGCCACGCAGACACAACAGACCTAAAACTGCCTCCAGTGCAGGCTTCGGCCTACACTCTGCTCCCTCTGCTCCTCCTGCTGACCCTGGGCACTAACACCGCCAGTTGGCGCCCGGAAGTGCTAGCTGCACAGAGAAAAACACCAGCCAATGTGTCAGTGGGGTTCAGCAACGCCAGCTGTTCATTTGCTGTGTAGCCGGCAACGTGTCCTGCAAAAGCCACGCAGACACAAGAACTGAAATTCACTGAGTGGTGCATATCTTCGCCTGTTCCTCATCTCCTTCCGCCTTCTTCAGACTGTGTGGCTTCATGGCCATGGCATGCGATAAGGGATCAGCTGACGCCGCACAGTCTGAAGCAGGTGTAAGGACCCGACCGAGAGGCGAACATATCTACTGCGCAAGGCCATGAATCCCAGCCCTGCAGTGTGAATAAATGAGAAGACACTGCGGGGCTGGGATTCATGGGCATCGCAAACCGCACCGGCCGACATTAAATGATGTCAGAAGACGGGCAGCGCTAACAGCGCAAGGCCAAGGGATAACACAACAGCGCAGACTCCTGTACAGCAAATAACGACGCTCAGGAGGCTGCGCCCAGCACCAAGGTGGGATTTTTGTCAGCTGTGCTGCGTCTCATTAAAAAGGAAACTCCCGCCTCCAAGACAGTTTGACTGTATAAGGGGCTAACTGTTATACGTGTTTCTTTCAGCGTGTGCAAGGAGCAAAATTAAAAGAGCAACCTTTGACTTGTGCAGCATTACTGCTGCCCAAGGTGTGGCTCTTCTAGTTTGTTACACCTGAGGGGGGGTTAAAGGTTACCTTTAAAATTGGTTCAATTAGGCTTCGGCCTACATTCTGCTCCTCCTGCAGAGCCTGGGCTCTAACACCGCCAGTTGGTGCCTGGATATGCTGGCTGCACAGAGAAAAACACCCGCCAATGTGTTAGTGAGGTTCATCAACGCCAGCTGTTCCCCTGCTGTGTAGCCGGCGACGTGTCCTGCAAATGCCACTCAGACACAACAGACCTAAAACTGCCTCCAGTGCAGGCTTCGGCCTACACTCTGCTCCCTCTGCTGACCCTGGGCTCTAACACTGCCAGTTGTCACCCGGAAGTGCTGGCTGCACAGAGCCAAACACCAGCCAATGTGTCAGTGGGGTTCAGCAACGCCAGCTGTTCCCCTGCTGTGTAGCCGGCAACGTGTCCTGCAAACGCCACGCAGACACAAGAACTGAAATTGAAGGGAACCTGTCCCCCCCCAGGCGTTTGTATGTATAACAGCCACCTTGTACAGCAGTAATGCTGCATTTGTACAAGGTGGCTCACTAAGTTATTCTCCTTGCACACGTCGAACTCAACACGTATAAAATGTGTCCCCCGAGACCATTAAACCGTCCCTGAGGTGTGACTTTCCTTTGTAATGACACGCTGCAACCCCCTTGGTAGCGCTGCCCGTCTTCTGACATCATTGGTTGGCTGGCTGCGCCTCTGCAGCCGCCCTGCCCGACACAACGCCCCTCGGTGTCTTATTTATTTTGACCGCGAGGGTGTGATTGATGGGCATGAGCAGTGCATATCTTCGCCTGTCACTCATCTCCTTCCGCCTTCTTCAGACTGTACGGGTTCGTGGCATGCGATAAGGGATCAGCTGACGCCGCACAGTCTGTAGCAGGTGTAAGGACACGAGTGAGAGGCGAACATATTGACTGCGCAAGGCCATGAATCCCAGCCCCGCAGTGTGAATTAAGGAAAAGACACTGCGGGGCTGGGATTCATGGGCAACGCGAATCGCACCGGCCGACATGAAATGATGTCAGAAGACGGGCAGCGCTAACAGCGCATGGCCAAGGGATAACACAACAGCGCAGACTCCTGCACAGCTAATAAAGATGCTCAGGAGGCTGCGCCCAGCACCAAGGTAGGATTTTTGACAGCTGTGCTGCGTCTCATTAAGAAGGAAAGTCACGCCTCCAAGACAGTTTGACTGTATGAGGGGCTAAATTTTATACGTGTTTCGTTCAGCGTCTGCAAGATTCAAAACTTAAAGAGCAACCTTTCACTTGTGCAGCATTACAGCTGCACAAGGTGTGGCTATTCTAGTTTGTAACACCTGAGGGGGGGTTAAAGGTTACCTTTAAAATTGGTTCAATTAGGCTTCGGCCTATACTCTGCTCCCTCTGCTCCTCCTGCTGACCCTGGGCTCTATCACCGCCAGTTGGTGCCCGGAAGTGCTGGCTGCACAGAGAAAAACACTCGCCAATGTGTCAGTGGGGTTCAGCAACGCCAGCTGTGCCCCTGCTGTGTAGCCGGCAACGTGTCCTGCAAACGCCACGCAGACACAACAGACCTAAAACTGCCTCCAGTGCAGGCTTCGGCCTACACTCTGCTCCCTCTGCTCCTCCTGCTGACCCTGGGCTCTAACACCGCCAGTTAGCGCCCGGAAGTGCTAGCTGCACAGAGAAAAACACCAGCCAATGTGTCAGTGGGGTTCAGCAACGCCAGCTGTTCCCCTGCTGTGTAGCCGGCAACGTGTCCTGCAAACGCCACGCAGACACAAGAACTGAAATTGAAGGGAACCTGTCCCCACCCCAGGCGTTTGTATGTATAACAGCCACCTTGTACAGCAGTAATGCTGCATTTGTACAAGGTGGCTCACTAAGTTATTCTCCTTGCACACGTCGAACTCAACACGTATAAAATGTGTCCCCCGAGACCATTAAACCGTCCCTGAGGTGTGACTTTCCTTTGTAATGACACGCTGCAACCCCCTTGGTAGCGCTGCCCGTCTTCTGACATCATTGGTTGGCTGGCTGCGCCTCTGCGGCCGCCCTGCCCGACACAACGCCCCTCGGTGTCTTATTTATTTTGACTGTGAGGGTGTGATTGATGGGCATGAGCAGTGCATATCTTCGCCTGTCACTCATCTCCTTCCGACTTCTTCAGACTGTACGGCTTCGTGGCATGCGATAAGGGATCAGCTGACGCCGCACAGTCTGTAGCAGGTGTAAGGACACGAGTGAGAGGCGAACATATTGACTGCGCAAGGCCATGAATCCCAGCCCCGCAGTGTGAATTAAGGAAAAGACACTGCGGGGCTGGGATTCATGGGCAACGCGAACCGCACCGGCCGACATGAAATGATGTCAGAAGACAGGCAGCGCTAACAGCACATGGCCAAGGGATAACACAACAGCGCAGACTCCTGTACAGCTAATAAAGACGCTCAGGAGGCTGCGCCCAGCACCAAGGTGGGATTTTTGACAGCTGTGCTGCGTCTCATTAAGAAGGAAAGTCACGCCTCCAAGACAGTTTGACTGTATAAGGGGCTAAATTTTATACGTGTTTCGTTCAGCGTCTGCAAGATTCAAAACTTAAAGAGCAACCTTTCACTTGTGCAGCATTACAGCTGCACAAGGTGTGGCTATTCTAGTTTGTAACACCTGAGGGGGGGTTAAAGGTTACCTTTAAAATTGGTTCAATTAGGCTTCGGCCTATACTCTGCTCCCTCTGCTCCTCCTGCTGACCCTGGGCTCTATCACCGCCAGTTGGTGCCCGGAAGTGCTGGCTGCACAGAGAAAAACACTCGCCAATGTGTCAGTGGGGTTCAGCAACGCCAGCTGTGCCCCTGCTGTGTAGCCGGCAACGTGTCCTGCAAACGCCACGCAGACACAACAGACCTAAAACTGCCTCCAGTGCAGGCTTCGGCCTACACTCTGCTCCCTCTGCTCCTCCTGCTGACCCTGGGCTCTAACACCGCCAGTTAGCGCCCGGAAGTGCTAGCTGCACAGAGAAAAACACCAGCCAATGTGTCAGTGGGGTTCAGCAACGCCAGCTGTTCCCCTGCTGTGTAGCCGGCAACGTGTCCTGCAAACGCCACGCAGACACAAGAACTGAAATTGAAGGGAACCTGTCCCCACCCCAGGCGTTTGTATGTATAACAGCCACCTTGTACAGCAGTAATGCTGCATTTGTACAAGGTGGCTCACTAAGTTATTCTCCTTGCACACGTCGAACTCAACACGTATAAAATGTGTCCCCCGAGACCATTAAACCGTCCCTGAGGTGTGACTTTCCTTTGTAATGACACGCTGCAACCCCCTTGGTAGCGCTGCCCGTCTTCTGACATCATTGGTTGGCTGGCTGCGCCTCTGCGGCCGCCCTGCCCGACACAACGCCCCTCGGTGTCTTATTTATTTTGACTGTGAGGGTGTGATTGATGGGCATGAGCAGTGCATATCTTCGCCTGTCACTCATCTCCTTCCGCCTTCTTCAGACTGTACGGCTTCGTGGCATGCGATAAGGGATCAGCTGACGCCGCACAGTCTGTAGCAGGTGTAAGGACACGAGTGAGAGGCGAACATATTGACTGCGCAAGGCCATGAATCCCAGCCCCGCAGTGTGAATTAAGGAAAAGACACTGCGGGGCTGGGATTCATGGGCAACGCGAACCGCACCGGCCGACATGAAATGATGTCAGAAGACAGGCAGCGCTAACAGCACATGGCCAAGGGATAACACAACAGCGCAGACTCCTGTACAGCTAATAAAGACGCTCAGGAGGCTGCGCCCAGCACCAAGGTGGGATTTTTGACAGCTGTGCTGCGTCTCATTAAGAAGGAAAGTCACGCCTCCAAGACAGTTTGACTGTATAAGGGGCTAAATTTTATACGTGTTTCGTTCAGCATCTGCAAGATTCAAAACTTAAAGAGCAACCTTTCACTTGTGCAGCATTACAGCTGCACAAGGTGTGGCTATTCTAGTTTGTAACACCTGAGGGGGGTTAAAGGTTACCTTTAAAATTGGTTCAATTAGGCTTCGGCCTACACTCTGCTCCCTCTGCTCCTCCTGCTGACCCTGGGCTCTAACACCACCAGTTGGTGCCCGGAAGTGCTGGCTGCACAGAGAAAAACACTCGCCAATGTGTCAGTGGGGTTCAGCAACGCCAGCTGTGCCCCTGCTGTGTAGCCGGCAACGTGTCCTGCAAACGCCACGCAGACACAACAGACCTAAAACTGCCTCCAGTGCAGGCTTCGGCCTACACTCTGCTCCCTCTGCTCCTCCTGCTGACCCTGAGCTCTAACACCGCCAGTTGGCGCCCGGAAGTGCTAGCTGCACAGAGAAAAACACCAGCCAATGTGTCAGTGGGGTTCAGCAACGCCAGCTGTTCCCCTGCTGTGTAGCCGGCAACGTGTCCTGCAAACGCCACGCAGACACAAGAACTGAAATTGAAGGGAACCTGTCCCCCCCCCTGGCGTTTGTATGTATAACAGCCACCTTGTACAGCAGTAATGCTGCATTTGTACAAGGTGGCTCACTAAGTTATTCTCCTTGCACACGTCGAACTCAGCACGTATAAAATGTGTCCCCCGAGACCATTAAAACGTCCCTGAGGTGTGACTTTCCTTTGTAATGACACGCGGCTACCCCCTTGGTGGCGCAGCCCTTCTTCTGACATCATTGTTTGGCTGGCTGCGCCTCTGCGGCCGCCTTGCCCGACACAACGCCCCTCGGTGTATTATTTATTTAGACTGCGAGGGTGTGATTTATGGGCATGAGCGGTGCATATCTTCACCTGTCCCTCATCTCCTTCCGCCTTCTTCAGACTGTGCGGCTTCATGGCCGTGGCATGCGATAAGGGATCAGCTGACGCCGCACAGTCTGAAGCAGGTGTAAGGACCCGACCGAGAGGCGAACATATCTACTGCGCAAGGCCATGAATCCCAGCCCCGCAGTGTGAATAAATGAGAAGACACTGCGGGGCTGGGATTCATGGGCATCGCGAACCGCACCGGCCGACATTAAATGATGTCAGAAGACGGGCAGCGCTAACAGCGCAAGGCCAAGGGATAACACGACAGCGCAGACTCCTGTACAGCAAATAACGACGCTCAGGAGGCTGCGCCCAGCACCAAGGTGGGATTTTTGACAGCTGTGCTGCGTCTCATTAAGAAGGAAACTCCCACCTCCAAGACAGTTTGACTGTATAAGGGGCTAAATGTTATACGTGTTTCTTTCAGTGTGTGCAAGGAGCAAACTTAAAAGAGCAACCTTTGACTTGTGCAGCATTACTGCTGCCCAAGGTGTGGCTCTTCTAGTTTGTTACACCTGAGCCTGGGCTCTAACACCACCAGTTGGCGCCCGGAAGTGCTAGCTGCACAGAGAAAAACACCCGCCAATGTGTCAGTGGGGTTCAGCAACGCCAGCTGTTCCCCTGCTGTGTAGCCAGCATCATGTCCTTCAAATGCCACGCAGACACAACAGACCTTCAAATGCCTCCAGTGCAGGCTTCGGCCTACACTCTGCTCCCCCTGCTGACCCTTTGCTCCAACCCCACTAGTTGGGGCTCTAAGAAGGCAAGCTTGAATAGGTCCCCATCCTGGTTCCAGTACCGTCAGCTGGTTCTCGGCAGTGTCTTTTGCTCTTGTACCTTCTGCTCCCCATCCTGGTTCCAGTACCGTCAGCTGGTTCTGGGCAGAGCCTTTGGCTTAGGTGCCTCCCTCTGGGTATCCGAGTCCCACCAACGTCAGGTGGTCCTTGGTAGTGCTTTCAGGCACGGGTACCTCCTGCTTAGTAACTGGGTTCCAGTAACGTCAGCTGGTCCTCGGTAGTTCCATTGGCTCTTGGACCTTCGGCTACCCATCTGGGTTCCAGTACCGTCAGCTGGTTCTCGGCAGTGTCTTTTGCTCTTGTACCTTCTGCTCCCCATCCTGGTTCCAGTACTGTCAGCTGGTTCCGGGCAGAGCCTTTGGCTTAGGTGCCTCCCTCTGGGTATCCGAGTTCCACCAACGTCAGGTGGTCCTTTGTAGTGCTTTCAGGCACGGGTACCTCCTGCTTAGTAACCAGGTTCCAGTAACGTCAGCTGGTCCTCGGTAGTTCCATTGGCTCTTGGACCTTCGGGTAGCCATCCGAGTTCCAGTTCCATCAGCTGTTTCTCGGCATTTTCTCAGCCTTCTTGTACCTTCTGCTACATTTCCAAGTTCAAGACCCTAAAGACGATGACCCGGAAGACCACCCCTAAGATGACGACGACACCAGAGACAATAACCACTGAGATGACGACGACCCTGGAGACGACGACGACATGGGAGACCGAGAAGCAGAAGAACAAGAGGCTGCAGAACAAAGAGCAGAAGAACATTAAGCATAACACTAAATATCAGAGCAAAAGATATTATCTAAATTATAAGCAGAAGAAGACTAAGCAGTGTATGGGGGTGAGTCCGTTCCTCCTCGTGGTGCCCCTGGATAAAGCCTGATGCTGCAGGCCAAACTGAACGCGGACAAAATCTAACTCTTTTGTGACAGGCAGAACGGAAGGTGTAATCTTCAAACTTTTATAGATAACAACTACGGGAATGCCTGTCACAAATAAGAATATGATGAAGAAGTTGAATATGAAGAAGAATAATAGTTAAATAAAAAGAATATGAACAATGTAACAAAAAAAAATTATAGGTAGAAGATGAAGAAGAAGATGAATAAGTTGAAGAAGAACGTGATGTCAAAGATGCTGATGATGATGAAGAAGAAAGTGTGGGAGAAGTAAAAAAGAGGGTGAAGGGCGTGGAAGTAGTGAAACATCAATATCTGACAAAATAAAAACAATCTTAACATAGTCAATATCTTTGTAACTCCGAACGTCTTAAAAAAAAATTAAAATTCCTGCTAATCTATTTGATTGGGCTAAACCTCTATGCCTTTAATGTCTCCGCCACCTCCCCCAATACATCCTACATTATTCTTAGTTGTTTTCCTTCATGTAGAATGAACCTACAAGGAAAGAAAGGGTTTATTTTAATTCTGATATTTTCGTCCCATTGACTTGCATTGGTATCGGGTATTGGTATCGGCGAGATCCGATATTTTGCCGGTATCGGCCGATACTTTCCGATACCGATACTTTCCAATATTGGAAGGTATCGCTCAACACTACTGAAGACTGAACCACTTCACCTCTGGATCTGGAATGACTGAAGATCCAGAGTGAAGCCCTGCCGTGCTCCGCAGTGGAGAAACCTCTTCTCGCGCCGACATCATGGCTCCGCCTCCTTCCTCGAAGGTAGCTGAACAAACTCTCATCTGATCTAATCCGAGGGAGCGATCATATAGCTGAATAGGTAGCGCCTAGAAGCTTGTTGGGATCGGAGAAGGCTACCGCATGCCATAAGCTAAGCATTAGGTACAGGGAGGGTACTAAAGAAGTCTTGCTAGGCTAGCCAGGTCAGTGGATGCTGACGCAGGTCAGGTGCCATGATTCTGCCGCTCTGCACCAGCCACTGAGAGGTAGGACCGTAGCCAGGTCCCTACACTTTCAATAGTTTCTCTTTTGTTAAATGTTTATTATCATTAGAAACGGCTCACAGCAAAGAGACATGTTTTGTGATATTTATCCCTATATTGGTGGGAGGCCCCCGCTTGGTGGGTGACCCAGGGCCCGGGCCCCTTGGGTCCCCCCCCCCTTAATCCGGGCCTGATTCTGCTATGTGTGTGGTTCTTTTACACCAAAAGGCCAAGTACGTTAAATCACTCATGATTAGTGTTGAGCGATACCGTCCGATACTTGAAAGTATCGGTATCGGAAAGTATCGGCCGATACCGGCAAAGTATCGGATCCAATCCGATACCGATACCCGATGCCAATACAAGTCAATGGGACTCATGTATCGGATGGTATCCCTGATGGTTCCCAGGGTCTGAAGGAGAGGAAACTCTCCTTCAGGCCCTGGGAACCATATTAATGTGTAAAATAAAGATTAAAATAAAAAATATTGCTATACTCACCTCTCCGACGCAGCCTGGACCTCACCGAGGGAACCGGCAGCGTTGTTTGCTTAAAATTCGCGCGTTTACTTCCTTACATGAAGTCCCGGCTTGTGATTGGTCGCGTGCCGCCCATGTGGCCGCGACGCGACCAATCACAGCAAGCCGTGACGTAATTTCAGGTCCTTCAGGATTTTAAAATTACGTTCCGGCTTTGTGATTGGTCGCGTCGCGGTCACATGGGCGACGCGACCAATCACAAGCCGTGACGTCACAGGAGGCTGGACACGCGCGCATTTTTAAATGCGCGCTTGTCCTGCCTCCCATGACGTCACGGCTTGTGATTGGTCGCGTCGCCTATGTGACCGCGACGCGACCAATCACAAGCCAGAACGTAATTTTAAAATCCTGAAGGACCTAAAATTACGTCACGGCTTGCTGTGATTGGTCGCGTCGCGGCCACATGGGCGACGCGACCAATCACAAGCCGGGACGTGACGGGAGGCAGGATATGCGCGCATTTTAAAATGCGCGCTTGTCCTGCCTCCCGTGACGTCACGGCTTGTGATTGGTCGCGTCGCCCATGTGACCGCGACGCGACCAATCACAAGCCAGAACGTAATTTTAAAATCCTGAAGGACCTAAAATTACGTCACGGCTTGCTGTGATTGGTCGCGTCGCGGCCACATGGGCAACGCGACCAATCACAAGCCGGGACGTCACGTAAGGAAGTAAACGCGCGAATTTTAAGCAAACAACGCTGCCGGTTCCCTCGGTGAGGTCCAGGCTGCGTCGGAGAGGTGAGTATAGCAATATTTTTTATTTTAATTCTTTATTTTACACATTAATGTTGTTTCGATACCGATACCCGATACCACAAAAATATCGGATCTCGGTATCGGAATTCCGATACAGCAAATATCGGCCGATACCCGATACTTGCGGTATCGGAATGCTCAACACTACTCATGTTGATATTAAAAAGATGTACCAGATGTACTTTAAGTGTCCACTTGGTGATCAAGACAAAAGCTGGGCCCCTCGTGTGATATGCTCAAGTTGTTTAAATGGTCTTCGTGACTGATTAAATATGAGGAAAGTGGCTATGCCATTTGCTGTTCCCATGATTTGGAGAGAACCCAAAAATCATACTGATGACTGCTACTTTCGTTTTGTCAAACTGAAGGGCTTTTCTACACAGAATAAAAACAAGATTAATTACCCTGAACTTGAATCTGCGATTAGGCCAGTTCCACATGATAGTACCTTACCACTTCCTGAACCACTGTTGTCTGGATTGGATGAAAATGAAGTAGAATATGAATACTATGGAGCTGAAGCTACTCGCGAACACATGGAGACCTCAAGTCAAAATGAGTATGTACCTGATGGAGCAGCCGAGTAGCCAGAACGCTTTTCTCAACATGAATTAAATTATCTCATCAGTGACCTTTGAGTCGCCTACCAGGGCAGCGGGGTACTCGGTACCGGGTCCGGTTTTAAAGGGGATGTCACGGTGGCTGCGACCCGGTCCGTGGCCCTGGGCGCCCAATTAAAGGGAAAGGTCTTTGAGTGGATTTGTGAATAAAGTCTACTGTTTGTGACGCCACCTGTGGTGTTCGGTCAGTGGGGACCGACGTTGCTTAAAGGGGTCATCTGGGGTGATGGTATGCAGCAAGATGATGACGCTTCCCACAGGTGAAGCGGGGTCCCCAGGGCTTTCCAAGTGTAGAGCACCGACGGTGTGGTGGATGGTATAGCAAAGAACGAGGACACAGGTTTGCAGTCTTTACCTGGTTTACTGATGGTAGTAGTAGTCCTCAGTCCAGGGTACCAAGTGCAGGGTAGTTGTGGTCCGGCCAGCTTGGAGGCAATAGGAGATTCCTCTCCCAGGTGAGGTCCGTAAGCCTTTCCTACTTGCGCTATTTAGTTGATTAGGTCCTTGCCACTTGAAGCTTATTGCAAGTCCTCTCTCTCTCTCCTGTCCTAAGACAGATGTCTGTACGATAGGCAGTTCGAGCCTGTTTATAGGATCTTTATCATGACCCGGGCTCTAAGGTCACTGCTTCATCTCAGACTTGATGCAGGCAATTGACATACAGTCCTATGCCCTCTGGTTCTGCCGTGTGTCCTGGAGAACAACATGACCTCGGGTCCCGGCTCGGTGCTCTGGCTCCTAGGGTGTCATTCCACTGTTTCCCTCTTGAGCCTCTTCCTCCTCTGTGCTTCTTCCCTCTAAGCTCATCCACTATTCAACTCTCCTTCAGATTCTTCCTCTTTCCAGGGGCAGCAGCTCCCTCGTGGCTGCTCGGCCCCTACATCTGCTCCAGACGTCCTTCTACTCTCCTCACCCCTCTACAACTCTCCAAGACTGACTGGCTCCTCCTCTAGACCAGGATACATAATGTGTCAGGATGCTCCCCTGAATCCAGGTCCTGAGCTCCCCCTCCTGGCCTAGATTCAGATGTGTTGAATGTGAGTGTCTTACCTGATAGAGAGAATCTCCCTTGCCTCCAAGAGTGACATCACCCTCCCCGAAAGTAAGGCAACATGACTGCAAAAAACGGTTACCTGGGGTGTTGCACCTTTTATTGTCAAAAGATAAAGCTGAACTTCTTGCATCTAGGTTGAAACAGAATAATCTTCTTCATGATGACATCAAAGGGTGTTATTACCGAAATGGAAGTAACACTTTAACACAATTTTTCACAGTTGATGGACCAATGGTGTACTGTAACAATGTGAATGTCCTCTTTGAAGAACTGAATCAAGAGTATTTTGTTGCATATTGGCGATTGTTTATTGACTCATCCCAGAGAAGTTTGAAAGCAGTGTTGCTTCACAATGGAAATATGAAACCATCAATCCCTATTGCTCACTCATGTCATCTAAACGAAGGTTATGAAACACTGTCAGTTGTTTTGGATGCTATACTATATAATACAATATAAGCATCATCAATGGAATATCTATGGAGATTTGAAAGTGATTGGTCTGCTAATGGGAATGCAAGTGTTTATGGAACATTAGAAATACAGTAGAGCATTATGTTTGTCATGTTTGGGGACAGAGAAACATCTATGCTCCAGGTAGAGACAATGTTCAAGCTTAATCCTTTAGTTGCTCCAACAAAAATCTTTCTTCCTCCACTACATATAAAGTTGGGATTGATCAAAAACAATGTCAATGCCATGGCAAAGACAAATTCACAATGGTTCCAGTACATTTCACAGAAAATCTCCAGCATTTCAAAACTGAAGGAAGAGGTATTTGTTGGTCCTCAGATCAGAGAGCTTATGAGAGATGATGGGTTTGAAGGAACTCTAAATTATACAGAATTGAGATCTTGGAAAAGCTTCAAGTGGATCTGTGAAAACTTCTTAGGAAAACAAAAATCTCCAGAATATGTTGAAGGTATTGAGAAACTGCTAAATGCATACCAGTGTCTTGGATGTTGCATGTCTCTGAAAATGCACTTTTTGCATTCACATTTAGATTTCTTCTCTCAAGATGTTGGGGATGTAAGCGATGAACAAGGTGAGCGGTTTCACCAGGACATTAAAGTAATGGAACACTGCTACCAGGGTTTTTTTGAATTACTCAATGATGGCAGATTACTGTTGGATGTTATACAGGGACAACCCTGAAAAATCGTATCAACGACAGTCTAATGTCAAGCACTTTTAATTTTTCCTCATATTTTGTTTTCTATTTTGCATGTGAAATTATTTTGGTTCAATAAAAACTGTTTTGTAAGGTTAAGCATTTTTTTCTGATATGTAGATTACTGTTTTCTTAATGTTGCCAGTATATTTCCTATGCCTTAAAATAAGGATGCTGCTCCATGGAAACTATATGTGCTACAGAAAAACTACCCTATATACTTGAGTATAAGCCGAGGCACCTAATTTTGCCACGGAAAACTGGGTAAGCTTATTGACTCGAGTATAAGCTGGGTATGCATCCCTATCCTGGTATGCGTGGTTCCCCTTGTCCTGTCCTGCTCTGTGGCTGCCCCTGTTGTATGCACGGCTCCCCCGTCCTATCCTTGTATGCATGGCTCCCCCGTCCCATCCTCGTATGCATGGCTCGGCTCCCCGTCCCATCCTTATATACATGGCTCAACTCCCCCAGTCCCATCCTTGTATGCGCGACTCCCCCGGTCCCATCCATGTATGTTCGGCTCCCCCAGTCCCATCCTTGTAAGCTCGGCTCCCCCATCATACTCACCCTCCTCGCTCCGTTGCTGTATGTCCCTGCATCTCCATTGTCCCGGCGCGGCAGTTCTTCCTGTGCCGAGCGGTCACGTGGTACCGCTCATTAAGGTCATGAATATGCGCTCCAGACCTATGGGAGTGGAGTCGCATCCATATTCATGACCTTAATGAGACATTGATCAGAATTTCATCAGAATTTGATTTGACTGTCATCAATTTCTCTCATACATGAATAAAAAAAAGTTTATCTACCTTCTCCATTCTGACAGTCTGTGGAATATAGACTTGCATTGCCGATTTTGATCTGCAAGAGTTGAGTTGTTATGTGTGTTGTTCAGCTATCCTCTTCTGAGGTTTCATGTATTATAAGGACTTATCCACAATATTTTGCTTCCATTGAAGTGATGGATATACAGGATTTGTTGTTCTTTGCTGCCATCTACGGGCCATTATTATTATATGTTCTCATGTATTGCTGATATAATCACTCATCATGCTTCGCTCTCTCTATAACTCCTCCTATGTTTTTCCTCATATCCTTTCTTCCTGGCCAGTGCCATCTTGGTAGAAGAATGCCTCAGAGCTGAAGAGAGGATTCTCCTGTTACCTCTTTCCTCCAACCTCCATCTTTTATCTCATCCTCATCATAATTTATCATGATACTTTGAATCAATATACCTAATTTGGACGTGTCTGTGAACAATGAGGCATCCACAGCTCAACCTTGTGTCTGTGCGCAATGAGTCATCCACAGCTGAACAGTAACTTAGGTATCCATAGTTACTACCACTAGCAGCTAACTGCGTGGGCGTGGATACCTAAGGCGAGGAGCTCTTCCTGTGTCATGTCGGATGCTGTTCACACTAGGGCGTCCGACAGACAGCGGTAATTCCTCATTCGTCCACTATATGCTCAGTGGCACCGGCTAGATTGATCCAGATTGTCTGGGGTTAATCTGGCTGGTACTCGGGTTGGAGGATTAGTCACGCCCATTGCCTTTAAATAGTTTTGCTGGGCTTTGGGCGTCGCCGATTATAGCTTGTGTCTTGTGCCTGGTGATCTCGGTCTGGAGTGGTGGTCTAGGAGAGGAAATATCATATCTGGTGGTGTATTATCCTTCATTATACTTCTCCTTCCTATATTTGTATTGTTTTGCCCTGTGCACATTATAGTGTTTTCCTGTGTGTCTGCGGCGTGGTGCGTTATTTAATTTTCCCTGTCTGTGATTTCTGTAGGGGTTGGTGAGAGGTCTTATCACTGGGTGGCAGGTGGAGGTTTCAGCTTAGTACTGAAACAGGACTCAGGGTCAGGCCTGGCGGCCCAGACATGCACACCTTCAGTGTAAACTCTGGGAGAGGGACAGACAGGGTTTCCCTAGTTTGAGGGATATTGCAGGGGCCCGGGTAATCAGCTGTAGTCTACCCAGTACCCCCGTGACATTATAATCGGCCATATTTTTTGTATTCCATGGATCCCATGACTTCCATAACCCGCCAGTTGGAGGCGCTGTTCCTGCAGGTCACTGAGCTGAAGGGGGCAGTTCAGCAACAGGGTCTATTAGTATCTAATGTGCAAGCTGAATCTGCAGGCAGAGTTGCTGAGCCAAAGTTTCCTTTACCTGAAAGGTTTGCTGGGGAACGCAGTAAATTTGTTACTTTTCGTGAATCTTGTAGACTATATTTTCGTATGCGCCCGATCTCCTCAGGTAATGAGGCTCAGCGTGTGGGCCTGGTATTGTCATTACTGAACGGGGATCCTCAAGCATGGGCGTTTTCTTTACCATCTGATTCTGCTGCATATAACTCTGTGGAGTTTTTTTTCTGCTCTTGGACTCATTTATGAGGATCCTGACAGAATGGGTCTAGCAGAACCTAAAATTTGTGCTATCAGCCAGGGGGAGCGTATGGTGGAGGATTACTGTTCTGAATTTTGCCGCTGGGCGGTAGATACACAGTGGAATGATCCCGCGCTGCGGAGTCAGTTTGTTCATGGGGTTTCAGGAAGGGTTAAAAAAGCCCTTCTGATGTATGAGACTCCTGCTTCTCTAGAATCCGCTATGAGTCTTGTTATCCGCATTGATCGCTGTCTGCGTCAGGGGGTGCAAGAGACGCCGCCTATTGGAGAGAGCGTAGGTACATGTGAGGTTGCTGCAGGTGAGCCCACGGAGCCTGTTGTGAATTAGACTTTTTTGGCTCCCTCTTGTGGTCACTAGTGATATGACTCTGGGATTGTCTTTCCCTAGTTTGGCACCCACCTGGGTCGTTAGTCCAGGGGTGTTGCTATATAAACTTCCTGAATTCTCAGTCTGGTGCCTGGCATCGTTGTAATCAGTTCCTTTCTGTTTGCTCCTGTCTGCTGGTCGTGGTTCTTGCAAAATTAAGCTAAGTCCTGCTTCCTTGTTTTTTGGTTATTTGCATTGCTCTTATTTATTTGTCCAGCTTGTACTAAATGTGATTCCTGATTTTGCTGGAAGCTCTAGGGGGCTGGTATCCTCCCCCCGGGCCGTTAGACGGTTCGGGGGTTCTTGTATATCCAGCGTGGAAATTTTGATAGGGTTTTTGCTGACCGTATAAGTCATCTTACTATATTCTGCTATTAGTCAGTGGGCCTCTCTTTGCTAAATATCTAGTTCATTCTTACGTTTGTCTTTTCTTCTTACCTCACCGTTATTATTTGTTGGGGGCTTGTATCCAACTTTTGGGGTCTTTTCTCTGGAGGCAAGAAAGGTCTATCTTTTCCCTTCTAGGGTTAGTTAGTTCTCCGGCTGGCGCGAGACATCTAGAACCAACGTAGGCACGTTCCCCGGCTGCTGCTATTTGTGGTGCTAGGATTAGTTATACGGTCAGCCCAGTTACCACTGTCCTATGAGCTGGTTTTTTGTGTTTGCAGACTTGGTAATTACTTCTGAGACCCTCTGCCATTGGGGTCATAACAGTATGCCAGGCCTAAGTTGAATGTTTAATGCATTGCAGAAGTGGGATAATAAGAAAGGAAATTCTGAGTTTTTTTTTTTCTTTCTTCCTCACCTTTACCTCTGAGTGGCTTGTGCTTGCTGCAGACATGAATGTCCAGACCTTGATTACAAGTGTAGATCAGCTTGCTGCTCGTGTGCAGGGCATACAAGATTTTGTTACTAGTAGTCCTATGTCTGAACCTAAAATACCTATTCCTGAACTGTTCTCTGGAGACCGATTTAAGTTTAGGAATTTCAGGAATAATTGTAAATTGTTTCTGTCTCTGAGATCCCGTTCATCTGGAGACTCAGCTCAGCAAGTTAAAATTGTTATCTCTTTTTTGCGGGGTGACCCTCAGGATTGGGCTTTCTCGCTAGCACCAGGAGATCCGGCATTGGCAAATATTGATGCGTTTTTTCTGGCGCTCGGATTGCTTTACGAGGAACCCAATCTTGAAATTCAGGCAGAAAAAGCCTTGCTGGCTATTTCTCAGGGCCAGGATGAAGCTGAAGTGTATTGCCAAAAATTTCGGAAATGGTCCGTGCTTACTCAGTGGAATGAGTGTGCTCTGGCCGCTAATTTCAGAAATGGCCTTTCAGAAGCCATTAAGAATGTGATGGTGGGTTTCTCCATTCCTACAAGTCTGAATGATTCCATGGCGCATGCTATTCAAATTGACCGGCGTTTGCGGGAGCACAAAGCCGCTAATCCTCTGGTGGTGTTGTCTGAACAAACACCTGATTTAATGCAATGTGGTAGAATTCAGACTAGAAATGAACGGAAAAATCATAGACGTCAGAATGGGTTGTGTTTTTACTGTGGTGATTCTACACATGTTATATCAGCATGCTCTAAACGCCTAACAAGAGTTGTTAGCCTGTCGCCATTGGTAATTTGCAACCTAAATTTATTTTGTCTGTGACTTTAATTTGCTCATTGTCCTCCTACCCTGTTATGGCGTTTGTGGATTCAGGTGCTGCCCTGAGTCTTATGGATCTGTCATTTGCCAAGCGCTGTGGTTTTGTTCTTGAGCCGTTGGTAAATCCTATCCCTCTTAGAGGTATTGATGCTACGCCATTGGCGGAAAATAAACCGCAGTTTTGGACACAGGTAACCATGTGCATGACTCCTGAACATCGGGAGGTGATTCGTTTTCTTGTGCTGCATAAAATGCATGATTTGGTCGTTTTGGGTCTGCCATGGTTACAGACCCATAATCCAGTCTTGGATTGGAAGGCAATGTCTGTGTCAAGTTGGGGCTGTCAGGGAATTCATGGTGATTCCCCCCCGGTGTCTATTGCTTCCTCTACTCCTTCGGAAGTTCCTGAGTATTTGTCTGATTATCAGGATGTATTCAGCGAGTCCAGGTCCAGTGCTCTCCCTCCTCATAGGGACTGTGACTGCGCTATAGATTTGATTCCAGGTAGTAAATTTCCTAAGGGAAGATTATTTAATCTGTCTGTACCTGAGCATACCACAATGCGTTCGTATATCAAGGAATCTCTGGAGAAGGGGCATATCCATCCATCCTCTTCCCCTCTTGGTGCGGGATTCTTTTTTGTGGCCAAGAAGGACGGATCTTTGAGACCTTGTATTGACTATCGGCTTCTGAATAAAATCACTGTTAAATTTCAGTATCCTTTGCCTCTGTTGTCGGACTTGTTTGCCCGGATTAAAGGTGCCAAGTGGTTCACCAAGATAGATCTTCGTGGTGCGTACAACCTTGTGCGCATTAAGCAAGGAGATGAATGGAAAACTGCATTTAATACGCCCGAAGGTCATTTTGAGTACTTGGTGATGCCTTTTGGGCTCTCTAATGCTCCTTCAGTGTTTCAGTCCTTTATGCATGATATTTTCCGGAAGTATCTGGATAAATTTATGATTGTTTATCTGGATGATATTCTGTTTTTTTCTGATGATTGGGACTCGCATGTAGAGCAGGTCAGGATGGTGTTTCAGGTTTTGCGTGAGAATGCTTTGTTTGTTAAGGGCTCAAAGTGTCTCTTTGGAGTACAGAAGGTTCCCTTTTTGGGTTTTATTTTTTCCCCTTCTGCGGTGGAGATGGACCCAGTCAAGGTCCGAGCTATTCATGATTGGACTCAACCCACGTCAGTTAAGAGTCTTCAGAAGTTCTTGGGTTTTGCTAACTTCTACCGTCGTTTTATCGCTAATTTTTCTAGCGTTGTTAAACCTTTGACGGATATGACCAAGAAAGGTTCTGATGTTGCTAACTGGGCTCCTGCAGCCGTGGAAGCTTTCCAAGAGTTGAAGCGCCGGTTTACTTTGGCACCTGTTTTGTGCCAGCCTGATGTCTCACTTCCCTTTCAGGTTGAAGTGGATGCTTCTGAGATTGGGGCAGGGGCCGTTTTGTCGCAGAGAGGCCCTGGTTGCTCTGTAATGAGACCATGTGCTTTTTTCTCTAGGAAGTTTTCGCCCGCTGAGCGGAATTATGATGTTGGCAATCGGGAGTTGTTGGCCATGAAGTGGGCATTTGAGGAGTGGCGTCATTGGCTCGAGGGTGCTAAGCATCGTGTGGTGGTCTTGACTGATCACAAAAATCTGATGTATCTCGAGTCTGCTAAACGCCTGAATCCTAGACAGGCCCGTTGGTCATTGTTTTTCTCCCGTTTTGACTTTGTGGTCTCGTATTTACCAGGTTCAAAGAATGTGAAGGCTGATGCTCTTTCAAGGAGCTTTGTGCCTGACTCTCCTGGAGTCGCAGAACCTGTTGGTATTCTTAAAGAGGGAGTAATCTTGTCAGCCATTTCTCCGGATTTGCGACGTGTGTTGCAGAGATTTCAGGCTGGTAGACCTGACTCTTGTCCACCTGACAGACTGTTTGTTCCTGATAAGTGGACCAGCAGAGTCATTTCCGAGGTTCATTCCTCGGTGTTGGCAGGGCATCCGGGAATTTTTGGCACCAGAGATCTGGTGGCTAGGTCCTTTTGGTGGCCTTCCTTGTCACGGGATGTGCGGTCATTTGTGCAGTCCTGTGGGACTTGTGCTCGAGCTAAGCCTTGCTGTTCTCGTGCCAGCGGGTTGCTCTTGCCCTTGCCTGTCCCGAAGAGGCCTTGGACACACATTTCCATGGATTTCATTTCAGATCTTCCGGTGTCTCAGGGCATGTCTGTCATCTGGGTGGTATGTGATCGCTTTTCCAAGATGGTCCATTTGGTATCTTTGCCTAAGCTGCCTTCCTCTTCCGGTCTGGTTCCTTTGTTCTTTCAGAATGTGGTTCGTTTACACGGCATTCCTGAGAATATCGTGTCTGACAGAGGATCCCAGTTTGTTTCCAGGTTCTGGCGATCCTTATGTGCTAAGATGGGCATTGATTTGTCGTTTTCGTCTGCCTTTCATCCTCAGACTAATGGACAAACGGAGCGAACTAATCAGACTCTGGAGGCTTATTTGAGGTGTTTTGTTTCTGCAGATCAGGATGATTGGGTGACCTTCTTGCCGTTGGCTGAGTTTGCCCTTAATAATCGGGCTAGTTCCGCTACTTTGGTTTCGCCATTTTTCTGCAACTCTGGTTTCCATCCTCGTTTTTCCTCGGGACATGTGGAGCCTTCTGACTGTCCTGGGGTAGATTCTGTGGTGGATAGGTTGCAGCAGATTTGGAATCATGTGGTGGACAACTTAAAGTTGTCACAGGAGAAGGCTCAGCGTTTTGCCAACCGCCGCCGCGGTGTGGGTCCCCGACTTCGTGTTGGGGATTTGGTATGGCTGTCTTCTCGATTTGTTCCTATGAAGGTCTCCTCTCCTAAATTTAAGCCTCGCTTCATCGGTCCTTACAAGATATTGGAAATCCTTAATCCCGTGTCCTTTCGCTTGGATCTTCCTGTGTCGTTTGCCATTCACAACGTGTTCCATAGGTCTTTGTTGCGGCGGTACGTTGTACCTGTGGTTCCTTCTGTTGAGCCTCCTGCTCCGGTGTTGGTTGAGGGCGAGTTGGAGTACGTGGTGGAGAATATCTTGGATTCTCGTCTCTCCAGGCGGAGGCTTCAGTATCTGGTCAAGTGGAAGGGCTATGGTCAGGAGGATAATTCCTGGGTGGTTGCCTCTGATGTGCATGCGGCCGATTTAGTTCGTGCCTTTCACGCTGCTCATCCTGATCGCCGTGGTGGTCTTGGTGAGGGTTCGGTGACCCCTCCTTAAAGGGGGGGTACTGTTGTGAATTAGACTTTTTTGGCTCCCTCTTGTGGTCACTAGTGATATGACTCTGGGATTGTCTTTCCCTAGTTTGGCACCCACCTGGGTCGTTAGTCCAGGGGTGTTGCTATATAAACTTCCTGAATTCTCAGTCTGGTGCCTGGCATCGTTGTAATCAGTTCCTTTCTGTTTGCTCCTGTCTGCTGGTCTTGGATCTTGCAAAATTAAGCTAAGTCCTGCTTCCTTGTTTTTTGGTTATTTGCATTGCTCTTATTAATTTGTCCAGCTTGTACTAAATGTGATTCCTGATTTTGCTGGAAGCTCTAGGGGGCTGGTATCCTCCCCCCGGGCCGTTAGACGGTTCGGGGGTTCTTGTATATCCAGCGTGGAAATTTTGATAGGGTTTTTGCTGACCGTATAAGTCATCTTACTATATTCTGCTATTAGTCAGTGGGCCTCTCTTTGCTAAATATCTAGTTCATTCTTACATTTGTCTTTTCTTCTTACCTCACCGTTATTATTTGTTGGGGGCTTGTATCCAACTTTTGGGGTCTTTTCTCTGGAGGCAAGAAAGGTCTATCTTTTCCCTTCTAGGGTTAGTTAGTTCTCCGGCTGGCGCGAGACATCTAGAACCAACGTAGGCACGTTCCCCGGCTGCTGCTATTTGTGGTGCTAGGATTAGTTATACGGTCAGCCCAGTTACCACTGTCCTATGAGCTGGTTTTTTGTGTTTGCAGACTTGGTAATTACTTCTGAGACCCTCTGCCATTGGGGTCATAACAGTATGCCAGGCCTAAGTTGAATGTTTAATGCATTGCAGAAGTGGGATAATAAGAAAGGAAATTCTGAGTTTTTTTTTTTCTTTCTTCCTCACCTTTACCTCTGAGTGGCTTGTGCTTGCTGCAGACATGAATGTCCAGACCTTGATTACAAGTGTAGATCAGCTTGCTGCTCGTGTGCAGGGCATACAAGATTTTGTTACTAGTAGTCCTATGTCTGAACCTAAAATACCTATTCCTGAACTGTTCTCTGGAGACCGATTTAAGTTTAGGAATTTCAGGAATAATTGTAAATTGTTTCTGTCTCTGAGATCCCGTTCATCTGGAGACTCAGCTCAGCAAGTTAAAATTGTTATCTCTTTTTTGCGGGGCGACCCTCAGGATTGGGCTTTCTCGCTAGCGCCAGGAGATCCGGCATTGGCAAATATTGATGCGTTTTTTCTGGCGCTCGGATTGCTTTACGAGGAACCCAATCTTGAAATTCAGGCAGAAAAAGCCTTGCTGGCTATTTCTCAGGGCCAGGATGAAGCTGAAGTGTATTGCCAAAAATTTCGGAAATGGTCCGTGCTTACTCAGTGGAATGAGTGTGCTCTGGCCGCTAATTTCAGAAATGGCCTTTCAGAAGCCATTAAGAATGTGATGGTGGGTTTCTCCATTCCTACAAGTCTGAATGATTCCATGGCGCATGCTATTCAAATTGACCGGCGTTTGCGGGAGCACAAAGCCGCTAATCCTCTGGTGGTGTTGTCTGAACAAACACCTGATTTAATGCAATGTGGTAGAATTCAGACTAGAAATGAACGGAAAAATCATAGACGTCAGAATGGGTTGTGTTTTTACTGTGGTGATTCTACACATGTTATATCAGCATGCTCTAAACGCCTAACAAGGGTTGTTAGCCTGTCGCCATTGGTAATTTGCAACCTAAATTTATTTTGTCTGTGACTTTAATTTGCTCATTGTCCTCCTACCCTGTTATGGCGTTTGTGGATTCAGGTGCTGCCCTGAGTCTTATGGATCTGTCATTTGCCAAGCGCTGTGGTTTTGTTCTTGAGCCGTTGGTAAATCCTATCCCTCTTAGAGGTATTGATGCTACGCCATTGGCGGAAAATAAACCGCAGTTTTGGACACAGGTAACCATGTGCATGACTCCTGAACATCGGGAGGTGATTCGTTTTCTTGTGCTGCATAAAATGCATGATTTGGTCGTTTTGGGTCTGCCATGGTTACAGACCCATAATCCAGTCTTGGATTGGAAGGCAATGTCTGTGTCAAGTTGGGGCTGTCAGGGAATTCATGGTGATTCCCCCCCGGTGTCTATTGCTTCCTCTACTCCTTCGGAAGTTCCTGAGTATTTGTCTGATTATCAGGATGTATTCAGCGAGTCCAGGTCCAGTGCTCTCCCTCCTCATAGGGACTGTGACTGCGCTATAGATTTGATTCCAGGTAGTAAATTTCCTAAGGGAAGATTATTTAATCTGTCTGTACCTGAGCATACCACAATGCGTTCGTATATCAAGGAATCTCTGGAGAAGGGGCATATCCATCCATCCTCTTCCCCTCTTGGTGCGGGATTCTTTTTTGTGGCCAAGAAGGACGGATCTTTGAGACCTTGTATTGACTATCGGCTTCTGAATAAAATCACTGTTAAATTTCAGTATCCTTTGCCTCTGTTGTCGGACTTGTTTGCCCGGATTAAAGGTGCCAAGTGGTTCACCAAGATAGATCTTCGTGGTGCGTACAACCTTGTGCGCATTAAGCAAGGAGATGAATGGAAAACTGCATTTAATACGCCCGAAGGTCATTTTGAGTACTTGGTGATGCCTTTTGGGCTCTCTAATGCTCCTTCAGTGTTTCAGTCCTTTATGCATGATATTTTCCGGAAGTATCTGGATAAATTTATGATTGTTTATCTGGATGATATTCTGTTTTTTTCTGATGATTGGGACTCGCATGTAGAGCAGGTCAGGATGGTGTTTCAGGTTTTGCGTGAGAATGCTTTGTTTGTTAAGGGCTCAAAGTGTCTCTTTGGAGTACAGAAGGTTCCCTTTTTGGGTTTTATTTTTTCCCCTTCTGCGGTGGAGATGGACCCAGTCAAGGTCCGAGCTATTCATGATTGGACTCAACCCACGTCAGTTAAGAGTCTTCAGAAGTTCTTGGGTTTTGCTAACTTCTACCGTCGTTTTATCGCTAATTTTTCTAGCGTTGTTAAACCTTTGACGGATATGACCAAGAAAGGTTCTGATGTTGCTAACTGGGCTCCTGCAGCCGTGGAAGCTTTCCAAGAGTTGAAGCGCCGGTTTACTTCGGCGCCTGTTTTGTGCCAGCCTGATGTCTCACTTCCCTTTCAGGTTGAAGTGGATGCTTCTGAGATTGGGGCAGGGGCCGTTTTGTCGCAGAGAGGCCCTGGTTGCTCTGTAATGAGACCATGTGCTTTTTTCTCTAGGAAGTTTTCGCCCGCTGAGCGGAATTATGATGTTGGCAATCGGGAGTTGTTGGCCATGAAGTGGGCATTTGAGGAGTGGCGTCATTGGCTCGAGGGTGCTAAGCATCGTGTGGTGGTCTTGACTGATCACAAAAATCTGATGTATCTCGAGTCTGCTAAACGCCTGAATCCTAGACAGGCCCGTTGGTCATTGTTTTTCTCCCGTTTTGACTTTGTGGTCTCGTATTTACCAGGTTCAAAGAATGTGAAGGCTGATGCTCTTTCAAGGAGCTTTGTGCCTGACTCTCCTGGAGTCGCAGAACCTGTTGGTATTCTTAAAGAGGGAGTAATCTTGTCAGCCATTTCTCCGGATTTGCGACGTGTGTTGCAGAGATTTCAGGCTGGTAGACCTGACTCTTGTCCACCTGACAGACTGTTTGTTCCTGATAAGTGGACCAGCAGAGTCATTTCCGAGGTTCATTCCTCGGTGTTGGCAGGGCATCCGGGAATTTTTGGCACCAGAGATCTGGTGGCTAGGTCCTTTTGGTGGCCTTCCTTGTCACGGGATGTGCGGTCATTTGTGCAGTCCTGTGGGACTTGTGCTCGAGCTAAGCCTTGCTGTTCTCGTGCCAGCGGGTTGCTCTTGCCCTTGCCTGTCCCGAAGAGGCCTTGGACACACATTTCCATGGATTTCATTTCAGATCTTCCGGTGTCTCAGGGCATGTCTGTCATCTGGGTGGTATGTGATCGCTTTTCCAAGATGGTCCATTTGGTATCTTTGCCTAAGCTGCCTTCCTCTTCCGGTCTGGTTCCTTTGTTCTTTCAGAATGTGGTTCGTTTACACGGCATTCCTGAGAATATCGTGTCTGACAGAGGATCCCAGTTTGTTTCCAGGTTCTGGCGATCCTTATGTGCTAAGATGGGCATTGATTTGTCGTTTTCGTCTGCCTTTCATCCTCAGACTAATGGACAAACGGAGCGAACTAATCAGACTCTGGAGGCTTATTTGAGGTGTTTTGTTTCTGCAGATCAGGATGATTGGGTGACCTTCTTGCCGTTGGCTGAGTTTGCCCTTAATAATCGGGCTAGTTCCGCTACTTTGGTTTCGCCATTTTTCTGCAACTCTGGTTTCCATCCTCGTTTTTCCTCGGGACATGTGGAGCCTTCTGACTGTCCTGGGGTAGATTCTGTGGTGGATAGGTTGCAGCAGATTTGGAATCATGTGGTGGACAACTTAAAGTTGTCACAGGAGAAGGCTCAGCGTTTTGCCAACCGCCGCCGCGGTGTGGGTCCCCGACTTCGTGTTGGGGATTTGGTATGGCTGTCTTCTCGATTTGTTCCTATGAAGGTCTCCTCTCCTAAATTTAAGCCTCGCTTCATCGGTCCTTACAAGATATTGGAAATCCTTAATCCCGTGTCCTTTCGCTTGGATCTTCCTGTGTCGTTTGCCATTCACAACGTGTTCCATAGGTCTTTGTTGCGGCGGTACGTTGTACCTGTGGTTCCTTCTGTTGAGCCTCCTGCTCCGGTGTTGGTTGAGGGCGAGTTGGAGTACGTGGTGGAGAAGATCTTGGATTCTCGTCTCTCCAGGCGGAGGCTTCAGTATCTGGTCAAGTGGAAGGGCTATGGTCAGGAGGATAATTCCTGGGTGGTTGCCTCTGATGTGCATGCGGCCGATTTAGTTCGTGCCTTTCACGCTGCTCATCCTGATCGCCGTGGTGGTCTTGGTGAGGGTTCGGTGACCCCTCCTTAAAGGGGGGGTACTGTTGTGAATTAGACTTTTTTGGCTCCCTCTTGTGGTCACTAGTGATATGACTCTGGGATTGTCTTTCCCTAGTTTGGCACCCACCTGGGTCGTTAGTCCAGGGGTGTTGCTATATAAACTTCCTGAATTCTCAGTCTGGTGCCTGGCATCGTTGTAATCAGTTCCTTTCTGTTTGCTCCTGTCTGCTGGTCTTGGATCTTGCAAAATTAAGCTAAGTCCTGCTTCCTTGTTTTTTGGTTATTTGCATTGCTCTTATTTATTTGTCCAGCTTGTACTAAATGTGATTCCTGATTTTGCTGGAAGCTCTAGGGGGCTGGTATCCTCCCCCCGGGCCGTTAGATGGTTCGGGGGTTCTTGTATATCCAGCGTGGAAATTTTGATAGGGTTTTTGCTGACCGTATAAGTCATCTTACTATATTCTGCTATTAGTCAGTGGGCCTCTCTTTGCTAAATATCTAGTTCATTCTTACATTTGTCTTTTCTTCTTACCTCACCGTTATTATTTGTTGGGGGCTTGTATCCAACTTTTGGGGTCTTTTCTCTGGAGGCAAGAAAGGTCTATCTTTTCCCTTCTAGGGTTAGTTAGTTCTCCGGCTGGCGCGAGACATCTAGAACCAACGTAGGCACGTTCCCCGGCTGCTGCTATTTGTGGTGCTAGGATTAGTTATACGGTCAGCCCAGTTACCACTGTCCTATGAGCTGGTTTTTTGTGTTTGCAGACTTGGTAATTACTTCTGAGACCCTCTGCCATTGGGGTCATAACAGTATGCCAGGCCTAAGTTGAATGTTTAATGCATTGCAGAAGTGGGATAATAAGAAAGGAAATTCTGAGTTTTTTTTTTCTTTCTTCCTCACCTTTACCTCTGAGTGGCTTGTGCTTGCTGCAGACATGAATGTCCAGACCTTGATTACAAGTGTAGATCAGCTTGCTGCTCGTGTGCAGGGCATACAAGATTTTGTTACTAGTAGTCCTATGTCTGAACCTAAAATACCTATTCCTGAACTGTTCTCTGGAGACCGATTTAAGTTTAGGAATTTCAGGAATAATTGTAAATTGTTTCTGTCTCTGAGATCCCGTTCATCTGGAGACTCAGCTCAGCAAGTTAAAATTGTTATCTCATTTTTGCGGGGCGACCCTCAGGATTGGGCTTTCTCGCTAGCGCCAGGAGATCCGGCATTGGCAAATATTGATGCGTTTTTTCTGGCGCTCGGATTGCTTTACGAGGAACCCAATCTTGAAATTCAGGCAGAAAAAGCCTTGCTGGCTATTTCTCAGGGCCAGGATGAAGCTGAAGTGTATTGCCAAAAATTTCGGAAATGGTCCGTGCTTACTCAGTGGAATGAGTGTGCTCTGGCCGCTAATTTCAGAAATGGCCTTTCAGAAGCCATTAAGAATGTGATGGTGGGTTTCTCCATTCCTACAAGTCTGAATGATTCCATGGCGCATGCTATTCAAATTGACCGGCGTTTGCGGGAGCACAAAGCCGCTAATCCTCTGGTGGTGTTGTCTGAACAAACACCTGATTTAATGCAATGTGGTAGAATTCAGACTAGAAATGAACGGAAAAATCATAGACGTCAGAATGGGTTGTGTTTTTACTGTGGTGATTCTACACATGTTATATCAGCATGCTCTAAACGCCTAACAAGGGTTGTTAGCCTGTCGCCATTGGTAATTTGCAACCTAAATTTATTTTGTCTGTGACTTTAATTTGCTCATTGTCCTCCTACCCTGTTATGGCGTTTGTGGATTCAGGTGCTGCCCTGAGTCTTATGGATCTGTCATTTGCCAAGCGCTGTGGTTTTGTTCTTGAGCCGTTGGTAAATCCTATCCCTCTTAGAGGTATTGATGCTACGCCATTGGCGGAAAATAAACCGCAGTTTTGGACACAGGTAACCATGTGCATGACTCCTGAACATCGGGAGGTGATTCGTTTTCTTGTGCTGCATAAAATGCATGATTTGGTCGTTTTGGGTCTGCCATGGTTACAGACCCATAATCCAGTCTTGGATTGGAAGGCAATGTCTGTGTCAAGTTGGGGCTGTCAGGGAATTCATGGTGATTCCCCCCCGGTGTCTATTGCTTCCTCTACTCCTTCGGAAGTTCCTGAGTATTTGTCTGATTATCAGGATGTATTCAGCGAGTCCAGGTCCAGTGCTCTCCCTCCTCATAGGGACTGTGACTGCGCTATAGATTTGATTCCAGGTAGTAAATTTCCTAAGGGAAGATTATTTAATCTGTCTGTACCTGAGCATACCACAATGCGTTCGTATATCAAGGAATCTCTGGAGAAGGGGCATATCCATCCATCCTCTTCCCCTCTTGGTGCGGGATTCTTTTTTGTGGCCAAGAAGGACGGATCTTTGAGACCTTGTATTGACTATCGGCTTCTGAATAAAATCACTGTTAAATTTCAGTATCCTTTGCCTCTGTTGTCGGACTTGTTTGCCCGGATTAAAGGTGCCAAGTGGTTCACCAAGATAGATCTTCGTGGTGCGTACAACCTTGTGCGCATTAAGCAAGGAGATGAATGGAAAACTGCATTTAATACGCCCGAAGGTCATTTTGAGTACTTGGTGATGCCTTTTGGGCTCTCTAATGCTCCTTCAGTGTTTCAGTCCTTTATGCATGATATTTTCCGGAAGTATCTGGATAAATTTATGATTGTTTATCTGGATGATATTCTGTTTTTTTCTGATGATTGGGACTCGCATGTAGAGCAGGTCAGGATGGTGTTTCAGGTTTTGCGTGAGAATGCTTTGTTTGTTAAGGGCTCAAAGTGTCTCTTTGGAGTACAGAAGGTTCCCTTTTTGGGTTTTATTTTTTCCCCTTCTGCGGTGGAGATGGACCCAGTCAAGGTCCGAGCTATTCATGATTGGACTCAACCCACGTCAGTTAAGAGTCTTCAGAAGTTCTTGGGTTTTGCTAACTTCTACCGTCGTTTTATCGCTAATTTTTCTAGCGTTGTTAAACCTTTGACGGATATGACCAAGAAAGGTTCTGATGTTGCTAACTGGGCTCCTGCAGCCGTGGAAGCTTTCCAAGAGTTGAAGCGCCGGTTTACTTCGGCGCCTGTTTTGTGCCAGCCTGATGTCTCACTTCCCTTTCAGGTTGAAGTGGATGCTTCTGAGATTGGGGCAGGGGCCGTTTTGTCGCAGAGAGGCCCTGGTTGCTCTGTAATGAGACCATGTGCTTTTTTCTCTAGGAAGTTTTCGCCCGCTGAGCGGAATTATGATGTTGGCAATCGGGAGTTGTTGGCCATGAAGTGGGCATTTGAGGAGTGGCGTCATTGGCTCGAGGGTGCTAAGCATCGTGTGGTGGTCTTGACTGATCACAAAAATCTGATGTATCTCGAGTCTGCTAAACGCCTGAATCCTAGACAGGCCCGTTGGTCATTGTTTTTCTCCCGTTTTGACTTTGTGGTCTCGTATTTACCAGGTTCAAAGAATGTGAAGGCTGATGCTCTTTCAAGGAGCTTTGTGCCTGACTCTCCTGGAGTCGCAGAACCTGTTGGTATTCTTAAAGAGGGAGTAATCTTGTCAGCCATTTCTCCGGATTTGCGACGTGTGTTGCAGAGATTTCAGGCTGGTAGACCTGACTCTTGTCCACCTGACAGACTGTTTGTTCCTGATAAGTGGACCAGCAGAGTCATTTCCGAGGTTCATTCCTCGGTGTTGGCAGGGCATCCGGGAATTTTTGGCACCAGAGATCTGGTGGCTAGGTCCTTTTGGTGGCCTTCCTTGTCACGGGATGTGCGGTCATTTGTGCAGTCCTGTGGGACTTGTGCTCGAGCTAAGCCTTGCTGTTCTCGTGCCAGCGGGTTGCTCTTGCCCTTGCCTGTCCCGAAGAGGCCTTGGACACACATTTCCATGGATTTCATTTCAGATCTTCCGGTGTCTCAGGGCATGTCTGTCATCTGGGTGGTATGTGATCGCTTTTCCAAGATGGTCCATTTGGTATCTTTGCCTAAGCTGCCTTCCTCTTCCGGTCTGGTTCCTTTGTTCTTTCAGAATGTGGTTTGTTTACACGGCATTCCTGAGAATATCGTGTCTGACAGAGGATCCCAGTTTGTTTCCAGGTTCTGGCGATCCTTATGTGCTAAGATGGGCATTGATTTGTCGTTTTCGTCTGCCTTTCATCCTCAGACTAATGGACAAACGGAGCGAACTAATCAGACTCTGGAGGCTTATTTGAGGTGTTTTGTTTCTGCAGATCAGGATGATTGGGTGACCTTCTTGCCGTTGGCTGAGTTTGCCCTTAATAATCGGGCTAGTTCCGCTACTTTGGTTTCGCCATTTTTCTGCAACTCTGGTTTCCATCCTCGTTTTTCCTCGGGACATGTGGAGCCTTCTGACTGTCCTGGGGTAGATTCTGTGGTGGATAGGTTGCAGCAGATTTGGAATCATGTGGTGGACAACTTAAAGTTGTCACAGGAGAAGGCTCAGCGTTTTGCCAACCGCCGCCGCGGTGTGGGTCCCCGACTTCGTGTTGGGGATTTGGTATGGCTGTCTTCTCGATTTGTTCCTATGAAGGTCTCCTCTCCTAAATTTAAGCCTCGCTTCATCGGTCCTTACAAGATATTGGAAATCCTTAATCCCGTGTCCTTTCGCTTGGATCTTCCTGTGTCGTTTGCCATTCACAACGTGTTCCATAGGTCTTTGTTGCGGCGGTACGTTGTACCTGTGGTTCCTTCTGTTGAGCCTCCTGCTCCGGTGTTGGTTGAGGGCGAGTTGGAGTACGTGGTGGAGAAGATCTTGGATTCTCGTCTCTCCAGGCGGAGGCTTCAGTATCTGGTCAAGTGGAAGGGCTATGGTCAGGAGGATAATTCCTGGGTGGTTGCCTCTGATGTGCATGCGGCCGATTTAGTTCGTGCCTTTCACGCTGCTCATCCTGATCGCCGTGGTGGTCTTGGTGAGGGTTCGGTGACCCCTCCTTAAAGGGGGGGTACTGTTGTGAATTAGACTTTTTTGGCTCCCTCTTGTGGTCACTAGTGATATGACTCTGGGATTGTCTTTCCCTAGTTTGGCACCCACCTGGGTCGTTAGTCCAGGGGTGTTGCTATATAAACTTCCTGAATTCTCAGTCTGGTGCCTGGCATCGTTGTAATCAGTTCCTTTCTGTTTGCTCCTGTCTGCTGGTCTTGGATCTTGCAAAATTAAGCTAAGTCCTGCTTCCTTGTTTTTTGGTTATTTGCATTGCTCTTATTTATTTGTCCAGCTTGTACTAAATGTGATTCCTGATTTTGCTGGAAGCTCTAGGGGGCTGGTATCCTCCCCCCGGGCCGTTAGATGGTTCGGGGGTTCTTGTATATCCAGCGTGGAAATTTTGATAGGGTTTTTGCTGACCGTATAAGTCATCTTACTATATTCTGCTATTAGTCAGTGGGCCTCTCTTTGCTAAATATCTAGTTCATTCTTACATTTGTCTTTTCTTCTTACCTCACCGTTATTATTTGTTGGGGGCTTGTATCCAACTTTTGGGGTCTTTTCTCTGGAGGCAAGAAAGGTCTATCTTTTCCCTTCTAGGGTTAGTTAGTTCTCCGGCTGGCGCGAGACATCTAGAACCAACGTAGGCACGTTCCCCGGCTGCTGCTATTTGTGGTGCTAGGATTAGTTATACGGTCAGCCCAGTTACCACTGTCCTATGAGCTGGTTTTTTGTGTTTGCAGACTTGGTAATTACTTCTGAGACCCTCTGCCATTGGGGTCATAACAGTATGCCAGGCCTAAGTTGAATGTTTAATGCATTGCAGAAGTGGGATAATAAGAAAGGAAATTCTGAGTTTTTTTTTTTCTTTCTTCCTCACCTTTACCTCTGAGTGGCTTGTGCTTGCTGCAGACATGAATGTCCAGACCTTGATTACAAGTGTAGATCAGCTTGCTGCTCGTGTGCAGGGCATACAAGATTTTGTTACTAGTAGTCCTATGTCTGAACCTAAAATACCTATTCCTGAACTGTTCTCTGGAGACCGATTTAAGTTTAGGAATTTCAGGAATAATTGTAAATTGTTTCTGTCTCTGAGATCCCGTTCATCTGGAGACTCAGCTCAGCAAGTTAAAATTGTTATCTCTTTTTTGCGGGGCGACCCTCAGGATTGGGCTTTCTCGCTAGCGCCAGGAGATCCGGCATTGGCAAATATTGATGCGTTTTTTCTGGCGCTCGGATTGCTTTACGAGGAACCCAATCTTGAAATTCAGGCAGAAAAAGCCTTGCTGGCTATTTCTCAGGGCCAGGATGAAGCTGAAGTGTATTGCCAAAAATTTCGGAAATGGTCCGTGCTTACTCAGTGGAATGAGTGTGCTCTGGCCGCTAATTTCAGAAATGGCCTTTCAGAAGCCATTAAGAATGTGATGGTGGGTTTCTCCATTCCTACAAGTCTGAATGATTCCATGGCGCATGCTATTCAAATTGACCGGCGTTTGCGGGAGCACAAAGCCGCTAATCCTCTGGTGGTGTTGTCTGAACAAACACCTGATTTAATGCAATGTGGTAGAATTCAGACTAGAAATGAACGGAAAAATCATAGACGTCAGAATGGGTTGTGTTTTTACTGTGGTGATTCTACACATGTTATATCAGCATGCTCTAAACGCCTAACAAGGGTTGTTAGCCTGTCGCCATTGGTAATTTGCAACCTAAATTTATTTTGTCTGTGACTTTAATTTGCTCATTGTCCTCCTACCCTGTTATGGCGTTTGTGGATTCAGGTGCTGCCCTGAGTCTTATGGATCTGTCATTTGCCAAGCGCTGTGGTTTTGTTCTTGAGCCGTTGGTAAATCCTATCCCTCTTAGAGGTATTGATGCTACGCCATTGGCGGAAAATAAACCGCAGTTTTGGACACAGGTAACCATGTGCATGACTCCTGAACATCGGGAGGTGATTCGTTTTCTTGTGCTGCATAAAATGCATGATTTGGTCGTTTTGGGTCTGCCATGGTTACAGACCCATAATCCAGTCTTGGATTGGAAGGCAATGTCTGTGTCAAGTTGGGGCTGTCAGGGAATTCATGGTGATTCCCCCCCGGTGTCTATTGCTTCCTCTACTCCTTCGGAAGTTCCTGAGTATTTGTCTGATTATCAGGATGTATTCAGCGAGTCCAGGTCCAGTGCTCTCCCTCCTCATAGGGACTGTGACTGCGCTATAGATTTGATTCCAGGTAGTAAATTTCCTAAGGGAAGATTATTTAATCTGTCTGTACCTGAGCATACCACAATGCGTTCGTATATCAAGGAATCTCTGGAGAAGGGGCATATCCATCCATCCTCTTCCCCTCTTGGTGCGGGATTCTTTTTTGTGGCCAAGAAGGACGGATCTTTGAGACCTTGTATTGACTATCGGCTTCTGAATAAAATCACTGTTAAATTTCAGTATCCTTTGCCTCTGTTGTCGGACTTGTTTGCCCGGATTAAAGGTGCCAAGTGGTTCACCAAGATAGATCTTCGTGGTGCGTACAACCTTGTGCGCATTAAGCAAGGAGATGAATGGAAAACTGCATTTAATACGCCCGAAGGTCATTTTGAGTACTTGGTGATGCCTTTTGGGCTCTCTAATGCTCCTTCAGTGTTTCAGTCCTTTATGCATGATATTTTCCGGAAGTATCTGGATAAATTTATGATTGTTTATCTGGATGATATTCTGTTTTTTTCTGATGATTGGGACTCGCATGTAGAGCAGGTCAGGATGGTGTTTCAGGTTTTGCGTGAGAATGCTTTGTTTGTTAAGGGCTCAAAGTGTCTCTTTGGAGTACAGAAGGTTCCCTTTTTGGGTTTTATTTTTTCCCCTTCTGCGGTGGAGATGGACCCAGTCAAGGTCCGAGCTATTCATGATTGGACTCAACCCACGTCAGTTAAGAGTCTTCAGAAGTTCTTGGGTTTTGCTAACTTCTACCGTCGTTTTATCGCTAATTTTTCTAGCGTTGTTAAACCTTTGACGGATATGACCAAGAAAGGTTCTGATGTTGCTAACTGGGCTCCTGCAGCCGTGGAAGCTTTCCAAGAGTTGAAGCGCCGGTTTACTTCGGCGCCTGTTTTGTGCCAGCCTGATGTCTCACTTCCCTTTCAGGTTGAAGTGGATGCTTCTGAGATTGGGGCAGGGGCCGTTTTGTCGCAGAGAGGCCCTGGTTGCTCTGTAATGAGACCATGTGCTTTTTTCTCTAGGAAGTTTTCGCCCGCTGAGCGGAATTATGATGTTGGCAATCGGGAGTTGTTGGCCATGAAGTGGGCATTTGAGGAGCGGCGTCATTGGCTCGAGGGTGCTAAGCATCGTGTGGTGGTCTTGACTGATCACAAAAATCTGATGTATCTCGAGTCTGCTAAACGCCTGAATCCTAGACAGGCCCGTTGGTCATTGTTTTTCTCCCGTTTTGACTTTGTGGTCTCGTATTTACCAGGTTCAAAGAATGTGAAGGCTGATGCTCTTTCAAGGAGCTTTGTGCCTGACTCTCCTGGAGTCGCAGAACCTGTTGGTATTCTTAAAGAGGGAGTAATCTTGTCAGCCATTTCTCCGGATTTGCGACGTGTGTTGCAGAGATTTCAGGCTGGTAGACCTGACTCTTGTCCACCTGACAGACTGTTTGTTCCTGATAAGTGGACCAGCAGAGTCATTTCCGAGGTTCATTCCTCGGTGTTGGCAGGGCATCCGGGAATTTTTGGCACCAGAGATCTGGTGGCTAGGTCCTTTTGGTGGCCTTCCTTGTCACGGGATGTGCGGTCATTTGTGCAGTCCTGTGGGACTTGTGCTCGAGCTAAGCCTTGCTGTTCTCGTGCCAGCGGGTTGCTCTTGCCCTTGCCTGTCCCGAAGAGGCCTTGGACACACATTTCCATGGATTTCATTTCAGATCTTCCGGTGTCTCAGGGCATGTCTGTCATCTGGGTGGTATGTGATCGCTTTTCCAAGATGGTCCATTTGGTATCTTTGCCTAAGCTGCCTTCCTCTTCCGGTCTGGTTCCTTTGTTCTTTCAGAATGTGGTTCGTTTACACGGCATTCCTGAGAATATCGTGTCTGACAGAGGATCCCAGTTTGTTTCCAGGTTCTGGCGATCCTTATGTGCTAAGATGGGCATTGATTTGTCGTTTTCGTCTGCCTTTCATCCTCAGACTAATGGACAAACGGAGCGAACTAATCAGACTCTGGAGGCTTATTTGAGGTGTTTTGTTTCTGCAGATCAGGATGATTGGGTGACCTTCTTGCCGTTGGCTGAGTTTGCCCTTAATAATCGGGCTAGTTCCGCTACTTTGGTTTCGCCATTTTTCTGCAACTCTGGTTTCCATCCTCGTTTTTCCTCGGGACATGTGGAGCCTTCTGACTGTCCTGGGGTAGATTCTGTGGTGGATAGGTTGCAGCAGATTTGGAATCATGTGGTGGACAACTTAAAGTTGTCACAGGAGAAGGCTCAGCGTTTTGCCAACCGCCGCCGCGGTGTGGGTCCCCGACTTCGTGTTGGGGATTTGGTATGGCTGTCTTCTCGATTTGTTCCTATGAAGGTCTCCTCTCCTAAATTTAAGCCTCGCTTCATCGGTCCTTACAAGATATTGGAAATCCTTAATCCCGTGTCCTTTCGCTTGGATCTTCCTGTGTCGTTTGCCATTCACAACGTGTTCCATAGGTCTTTGTTGCGGCGGTACGTTGTACCTGTGGTTCCTTCTGTTGAGCCTCCTGCTCCGGTGTTGGTTGAGGGCGAGTTGGAGTACGTGGTGGAGAAGATCTTGTATTCTCGTCTCTCCAGGCGGAGGCTTCAGTATCTGGTCAAGTGGAAGGGCTATGGTCAGGAGGATAATTCCTGGGTGGTTGCCTCTGATGTGCATGCGGCCGATTTAGTTCGTGCCTTTCACGCTGCTCATCCTGATCGCCGTGGTGGTCTTGGTGAGGGTTCGGTGACCCCTCCTTAAAGGGGGGGTACTGTTGTGAATTAGACTTTTTTGGCTCCCTCTTGTGGTCACTAGTGATATGACTCTGGGATTGTCTTTCCCTAGTTTGGCACCCACCTGGGTCGTTAGTCCAGGGGTGTTGCTATATAAACTTCCTGAATTCTCAGTCTGGTGCCTGGCATCGTTGTAATCAGTTCCTTTCTGTTTGCTCCTGTCTGCTGGTCTTGGATCTTGCAAAATTAAGCTAAGTCCTGCTTCCTTGTTTTTTGGTTATTTGCATTGCTCTTATTTATTTGTCCAGCTTGTACTAAATGTGATTCCTGATTTTGCTGGAAGCTCTAGGGGGCTGGTATCCTCCCCCCGGGCCGTTAGACGGTTCGGGGGTTCTTGTATATCCAGCGTGGAAATTTTGATAGGGTTTTTGCTGACCGTATAAGTCATCTTACTATATTCTGCTATTAGTCAGTGGGCCTCTCTTTGCTAAATATCTAGTTCATTCTTACGTTTGTCTTTTCTTCTTACCTCACCGTTATTATTTGTTGGGGGCTTGTATCCAACTTTTGGGGTCTTTTCTCTGGAGGCAAGAAAGGTCTATCTTTTCCCTTCTAGGGTTAGTTAGTTCTCCGGCTGGCGCGAGACGTCTAGAACCAACGTAGGCACGTTCCCCGGCTGCTACTATTTGTGGTGCTAGGATTAGTTATACGGTCAGCCCAGTTACCACTGTCCTATGAGCTGGTTTTTTGTGTTTGCAGACTTGGTAATTACTTCTGAGACCCTCTGCCATTGGGGTCATAACAGGAGCCTATGCAAATCGCAGGGGTGTCACATGTGAAGCATCGTGCCCCTTTGCTCAGGAAGCAGAGAGCCTGTTTTTGCTGTGGTAAAACTGGTCATTATGTTAATACTTGTCCTCTGCTATCTAAGAAAAGTGCAACAGCGGAAAAACTACTAAGCTCAGAGGGTGTGGAGGAGGCCAATCTGAACTTATGCATATCCTCCATTGTGGTTTCTCAATGCATGCTCCCTGCCAAAGTTATGGTCGCTGGCAGAGAGCTGCCAATCACTGTGTTTGTGGATAGTGGTTCTGCCACTAATCTTATTGATGAGGAGTTTGCGCGCACAGCCGGTTTCAGGATCGAAAAACTGCCTCATCCTATCCGGGTGGTCACCATCAATGCCGCTCCTCTCCCACAGGGGGAGATTACTGAGTTTGTGGCTGAGGTTAAACTCCACATTGGGGTCCTACATTCGGAGCAAGTTACATGTAGGGTGCTCAGTAATCTGCCTGCACAAATGGTTCTGGGTTTTCCATGGTTGGCTATGCACAACCCGGTGATTGACTGGAAAACCCAGGACATCATCCAGTGGAGCAGATTCTGCCAGGAGAATTGCCTGGCCACGTGTGTGTCCGCTGTGACTCCTAGTATTCCTGAGTCTCTGCTGGATTTCGCAGATGTGTTTTCTGAGAAGGGTTGTTCAGAATTACCACCACATCGTCCCTATGACTGCACTATTAGGTTAAAACCAGGGGCCAGATTGCCGAAAGCTAGGATGTTTAACATCTCTGGTCCTGAGAGGCAAGCCTTAAAAGACTACATCGCTGAGAGTCTGAGCAAAGGGCACATCAGGCCTTCGTCCTCGCCTGTGGCAGCAGGGTTCTTCTTCGTTAAGAAGAAAGATGGCGGTTTACGTCCGTGTCTGGATTTCAGGGAGTTAAACCAGATTACGGTTCGTGACCCATACCCTATGCCGCTGATACCCGATCTGTTCAATCAGGTGGCTGGTGCTAGGTGGTTCTCTAAGCTTGACCTCAGGGGGGCGTACAACCTCATAAGAGTCCGTCAAGGCGATGAGTGGAAAACGGCTTTTAATACTCCTGAGGGTCATTTTGAAAATCTGGTGATGCCATTTGGTTTGACAAACGCGCCTGCTGTATTTCAACATTTCATAAACGATGTGTTCTCTCATGTCCTGGGAAAATTTGTTATTGTGTACCTTGATGACATTCTCATCTATTCATGCGACCGTGATACTCATTTAGAGCATGTTAGGCAGGTGTTACAGCTACTCAGAGAGAATAAGCTCTATGCTAAATTGGAGAAATGTGTATTTTCGGTTCAGGAGTTGCCTTTCTTGGGTTATATTGTGTCCGCTTCTGGGTTTAAAATGGACGCCGCTAAGGTGCAAGCGGTGCTGCGTTGGGAACGACCTGATAACCTAAAAGCGCTCCAGCGGTTCCATGGGTTTTCTAACTATTATAGAAAGTTTATCAAAAACTTTTCTACCATTGCTAAACCGCTCACTGACATGACAAAAAAAGGTACCGATTTCTCAGCCTGGTCTGAGCCTGCTGTGTGCGCATTCGAGTTTCTGAAGAACAGTTTTGCTTCAGCTCCCATTCTGGTGCAACTGGATGTATTGAAATCATTTACCGTGGAAGTCGATGCGTCTGAGGTTGGAGTGGGGGCGGTGCTGTCTCAAGGCTCATCCTTGAGCGAGTTGCGTCCATGCGCCTATTTCTCCAAGAAACTCGCCCGCCGAACGTAACTACGATATCGGCAACAGGGAGTTGTTGGCTATCAAGTTGGCTTTTGAGGAATGGCGACACTTTTTGGAGGGGTCGGTTCACCAGGTTACTGTTATTACCGACCATAAGAATTTGCTTTATTTGGAGTCAGCCAAGCGTCTGTCCCCCAGGCAGGCTCGCTGGGCATTGTTTTTCACGCGGTTCAACTTTTTTGTTACTTACCGACCTGGGTCTAAGAACACTAAGGCGGATGCTTTGTCCAGGTGTTTTCCGGGGGGAGAACCTCGGGAAGAACCGGTACCCATCCTCCAAAAAGGTGTAGTGGTCTCAGCTCTCACGACAGAGGTTGAGGCTGAGATTGCCGAGGCTCAGGAGGAAGTACCACCAGAACTTCCCGTTAACAAATCATTTGTACTGCTCCATCTTCACCAAAAGATATTGGCAGAGCATCATGATGCTGTCCTGGCTGGTCACCCAGGGGTTAGGGGTACTTTGGAGTTGGTGTCGCGTCGGTTTTGGTGGCCCAAAGTCCGACAGGACGTGGTCTCATACATGTCAGCATGCACCACGTGCGCTAGGGCTAAGACGCCCCGCTCCCGTCCTGCTGGCACACTACTTCCTCTCGAGGTACCCAGTAGGCCATGGACGGAGATCTCCATGGATTTTATCACAGACTTGCCCTCCTCAGCTGGGAACACGGTCATCTTGGTGATTGTTGATCGGTTCTCAAAAATGTCGCACTTTGTGTCTTTGCCTTCGTTGCCTAACGCTAAGACTCTGGCTCAGGTATTTGTGCAGGAGGTGGTCAGACTTCACGGGGTCCCGTCTGACATCGTGTCTGATAGGGGTACTCAGTTTGTGGCAAAATTTTGGAAAGCATTTTGCTCACGGCTGGGGATCAAGTTGTCGCATTCTTCGGCATTTCATCCTCAGTCAAATGGTCAGACCGAGCGTATGAACCAAAATTTGGAGCAGTAGTTACGCTGTTTTGTTTCTGACAACCAGGAGGAGTGGTCGACGTTCCTTCCTTTAGCTGAGTTTGCCATAAATAATCACCGCCAGGAATCTTCTGGGGAGTCTACGTTCTTTTGTGTTTACGGGCACCATCCTCAATTTTGTACTTTGAGTCAGGGGGCTCTTCTGGTGTCCCGGAGGAGGACCTGTTAGGAGCACAACTGTCTTCCATCTGGAGGAAAGTGAAACAGCGCCTGTTGAGCGTGGGTGCAAGGTACAAACGTGTGGCTGACAGTAGACGTGTGCCAGGTCCGGACCTGAGTGTGGGTGACTGGGTGTGGTTGTCCACAAAAAACATAAGACTCAAAATACCATCCCTTAAATTGGGTCCTAGGTTTATTGGTCCATTTAGGGTCGCCGCCATCATTAACCCGGTTGCCTACCGATTGGAGCTCCCTACGGTATATAAGATTCACAACGTGTTCCACAGATCGTTATTAAAAAAGGTGGTGGGTTCTGTGGATGCGGCGCCGATGCCTCCTCCAGTCTTGGTGGATGGCAGTTTAGAGTTTGAAGTCTCCAAGGTGGTTGACTCTCGAGTGGTGCGCCGCACGTTACAGTACCTGGTACACTGGCGTGGTTATGGGCCGGAGGAGAGGTCTTGGGTACCAGCCTCGGATATACATGCGGACCGCCTGGTCAGTATGTTTCATCGCCGCCATCTGGACAGGCCGGGTCCTATAAGTCGTGAGGGCCCTGGGGTCCCTCGTAGAAGGCGGGGTACTGTCATGTCGGACGCTGTTCACACTAGGGCATCTGACAGACAGCGGTAATTCCTCATTCGTCCACTATATGCTCAGTGGTGCCAGCTAGATTGATCCAGATTGTCCGGGGTTAATCTGGCTGGTACTCGGGTTGGAGGCTTAGTCGCGCCCATTGCCTTTAAATAGTTTTGCTGGGCTTTGGGCGTCGCCGATTATAGCTTGTGTCTTGTGCCTGGTGATCTCGGAGTGGTGGTCTAGGAGAGGAAATATCGTATCTGGTGGTGTATTATCCTTCGTTATATTTCTCCTTCCTATATTTGTATTGTTTTGCCCTGTGCACATTATAGTGTTTTCCTGTGTGTCTGCGGCGTGGTGCGTTTTTTAGTTTTCCCTGTCTGTGATTTCTGTAGGGGTTGGTGAGAGGTCTTATCACTGGGTGGCGGGTGGAGGTTTCAGCTTAGTACTGAAACAGGACTCAGGGTCAGGCCTGGCGGCCCAGACATGCACACCTTCAGTGTAAACTCTGGGAGAGGGGCAGACAGGGTTTCCCTAGTTTGAGGGATATTGCAGGGGCCCGGGTAATCAGCTGTAGTCTACCCAGTACCCCCGTGACATCCTGGTGGTGAGTTAAGGCATAAGCCTTTTTTGAACGTTAGGCAGTGAGGCAACACTGTGAGGAAACATTGTGAGGCAACACTGTGAGGCAACATTGTAAGGCAACACTCAGGCAACACGGAGGCAACAGTGTGAGGCAACATTGCAAAGATGAATCAAATTGAGTCCACTGCTGCACGTAACTAAGATTTTATAATTTTTATAATTAGGTCCAATTTTTTGTGTTGTGTTTGTAAAATGAATGTTTTCAAAATAGGAAATCATGTCATTGTCATTTTTAATAGAATATTGGGACCCCTTTTCTGAAAAATCTGTACTTGTAAATTTTTTAATTTGGGAAGTAATGGGTTAAATCAGCTTTCTTCACAGAAAATGTGATGCAATGACATATCCACTTCTATTCCCATATGGGGACAGTGGATGGACAATACATTTGACAACTCCAATTGCCCTAAGTGTGCAACATCAAGGAATTGGTGACATTCATCTACAATTCATACTAGTGGATGAAGATCGACAAGAAAAAATCACCCTGTTGCAGTACTATGCATAAAGGCTTACCATTCGTGACTAGTTCAATCCCATTTTAAATGCTGGGAAGTTAACGCAACAATTTATCGTTGACAGTTACGTCAAAATTGAAACTGACAGGATCGAATATATAAAACAAAATCAAAAGCCAGTACGCGTCGACAGTTATGCTGGCGTTATGGATCACATCCATAATGTTGTGTTACACCAAGGGCTAAAAGCTGGGACACAAAAGCTGGGACACCAGTAATTTTACCATCCACTCTCATTGGAAGCCCAAGAGCTATGCAGCAAAATTACCAAGACGCAATGACAATTGTCTGAAAATTCGGAAAGCCAGATCTTTTTGTTAGGAAGACCTGTAACTCAAAGTGGAAAGAAATTACTGAAAACTTAGAACCATGGCAAAGGCCAGAGTTCAGATCAGATTTGGTTGCACGAGTATTTAAAATCAAACTCCAAGCCATGCTTAACGAGATTTTGAAAAAACACATATTTGCCTGTGTAGCTGCCTATTTGCATGTTATAGAATTTCAAAAGCATGGACTACCACAAGCTCACATGCTCTTAATCCTCGGAGAGGAAGATAAACTGAGGGACAAAGAAATAATTGACGAACTGGTCTCTGCTGAAATCCTAAATGAGACAGCAAATCCAAAACTGCATGAGGCAGAGATGAAGCACATGATTCATGGCCCATGTGGTGAAGATCAACCTGGAGCTATATGCATGACAGATGGTCAATGCGCAAAATAATTCCCAAAGGAATTTAATACAGAGACAAACCCCAATATTGATGGTTACCCACAGTACCGTCGACGTAATACTGGGAAAACCAGATGAGGAACGCAAGAAATCGACAATAGATGGATAGTTCCATACAACCCCTATTTATTACTCAAGTACAATTGCCACATCAATGTTGAGATACGTGCTTCAATAAAAAGTGTTAAATGTCTTTTCAAAATATTCAGAAACTTTCCCATGCTACAGTTTATATGAGTTCATGCCACCAGGGGGCGCAGCTTCAGTGACGTCACCGCTGGTCACCAAAGCTCCATTCCCTGCATTTCATTAATTCCCCAGTCTTTTACAGCCGGGAGCGGCCGCATTAGCAGCGCTCCCAGTTGTAAAGTATTTAACCCCCTTGAGATGGATAATACAGTGTGGGACTTGACTGTACGGCGGACAGGTATGGGATATTGTTGTTTTTTTATTATTTTTTTTTTTACAGAAGAACGAGGGCTTCGCTTTGGAATGAGCGTACAATAAGATATTAAAAACCTGTGTGTTTCTTTCTTTCAATAAAATACTTTATTCTGAATGTGTGTGTATTTTTAACACTTTCATACTATTGGATTATTAATGGATAGGTGTCTTATTGCCATCTCTCCATTATTAACCAGGCTTAATGACACATTACTGTTAGAATCTGTTTTGTTGTTGACCATCCACCATCTTGTTGTGGTTTTCTGGCTGCTGGTCTTTCTACCCTGGTGCTGGGTTGTCTTAGGTCAGGTGATTGTTATTACCCAGCACCTGCCTCCCAGTCCTTGCTGGACAACAGTGTTAATCTGCTAGAGTTCTGGCTAGGTTCTTTGATAGCTTTCTGTGTTTGATATTGTGCAGTTCTGGGACCCCCGGTTCTGCTATCCTTATCCTTTCTGTTTTCTGTTGGTTTCTGCAGCCTTCTCTATATTTTCTATTAGGAGGTGACCTGTTTTTATACCCAGTCCTTAGATCTTTTAGGGACCTCCTTCCCCCTATCTATAGGTCTTCGCTTGAGATGAACCTAGGATCGTTGGTGGGTCTATTCGCAAGGAATGAGTCGCCCACTCCATCGTAGGGTATCAGCCTAGTCTCAGAGCAGGGTCAGTTTTCCCCCTTCTATCCTAGTTCTGTGTTGTATTTCTGTAACACTTACAATAGCAAGGTGACATTAACCCCTTATTACCCCATATGCCAATGCCACAGGGCAGTGGGAAGAGAAAGGCTAAGTGCCAGAAGAGGTGCATCTTACAGATGCGCCTTTTCTGGAGTAGCTGGGGGCAGATGTTTTTAGCCAGGGGGGCCAATAACCATGGTCCCTCTCTAGGCTATTAATATCTGCCCTCAGTCACTGGCTTTCCCTCTCTGGCGGATAAAATTGCGGGGGAGCCCATGCCATTTTGTTCCGTGAATTAACCCTTTAATTTAACACCTACAGCTCCCAAATTTTACACACAAACACTTCTAACATTATTAATGAGGGATATGTAAAAATCTAACGGATATGAAATGCTTTATTTTATGTAAACCATGTCTCATATCCTGTCGGGTTCAGCAGTGATTTAGCAACATATATATATGTCAGTGAGACACACACACATATATATATTTATATATATATATATATATACCTATACTATGTATAGACATTTATTTTATCTATTCTATTTTTATCCTGTCAGTGTAATTTTACTGTACACCGCACTGAATTGCCGGCTTTTCTACAGGACACTGGTGCGTATTTCTCGCAAGGCAGACTGATAGTCTGTGTGGTGTGTTTTTCTCGCACCAATAGACTTTCACTGGCGAGTCTCGGCCGATATACGGTGAAAATCGCAACATGCTGCGATTTCTCTCACATGTATAATACGGCCGAGAAAACAACGGATGATAGGAGCTGCCCCATAGATTAACATTGGTCTGAGTGCTATACGATTTTTTATCTCATAGCACTCATCCGTATTACGGTCTAGTGTGACTCCGGCCTAAATCTGATGAAACTCTAATGAAACTCCAATGAAAATTCACTGAAAAACTCGTTTTTTCTCGCACATCAAAAAACTGATGTCTTGAGGTCTGGAAAAAAAGCTGGTATTTTATCAGGGGTGTGTAGACATTATATTCATTGTATGCAGTGCGAATAGAATAGATGTAAACACCACAAGATATTAACCCCTTAACCCTAATTTTGACCTTAATGAACAGGACAAATTTTTTAAATTTAACCAGTGTCGATTTATGTGATAATAACTCTGGAACACTTCAACAGCTCCAACTGATTCTGAGAGTGTTTTGTGACATATTGTACTTCATTATAGTAAAGAAACCCACACGAAACCTGCATTGGGGCAGTGTGTGCAGCATTGCAGGACAGCCATGGGTAAGAGCAATTACTATGTGTGATTCTCGTGCTGCTATAGTCAGTGCTCATATGTTTGAATACTATGACTTCACTGTAAACATATCTTGGTTACTACATTTGCACTGACATAGTCGCAAGAGTCTCACTGATTTTTCTGGATATATTTGATACACTGTCACTTTACTTATTTTATAGGTCAGGTTATCAGGCTCTAACTAACTATGCTGTACCTGTGGTGCTGCACCTAATTTTTTTCTTGTTGCACCTGATTCCTTGCCTCTAAAAACTCTGCCACTGATATGGTTGTTATTGTTGTTGAAGTGCCTTTTATGTATTGAGCTAAATAAAAATACTTTCTTTTTTTATCTTTTTGGTGCATAGTTTTACTAGATTCTTGCATGTTTACAATCTGGTGGGAGTATTTCCATGGCTATTGCCTTTGGTAGTCCAGTTACATAGGCCTAGGGCACGCGATATATGATGTGTTCTGTCCTAAAGATTTTGTATTATCCATTACCTAAAATGCAGAAAAAAACTTCCAAAGAACCTCTACTATCCTTCAGCGTTGCCTGCTGACACTTATTAAGATACCATTCTTCAGCCCTTCAGTGAACCTACTGCCTTTTGTCCCAGTTGAATATTTAAAATGTTGGCTCATCCGTCCAGAGCACCTGATGCATTTGTTCTGGACCCCAGCTCCAATGTTTTTGTGCGCATTTGAGTCACTTGGTCTCGTTTCCATGTCTAAGGCTTTTGGACACAATTCTTCTATAAAGACCAATTTTGTCCAAACCTTTTCCAAACAGTAAATGGGTGTAGCTGAGTTCTACTGGTTGGTTTCACTTCTGAGCTGTTGGTATTGCAGGACATCTTTCAATAGCCTGACGCTGTCCATCGGTTCTCTACCCGGTCCGCTGCCGCTGCTGCCCACTCTCCCGCTGTTGCTGATGGCTCCTCCAGCTCTGCTCCTGGTTTTGGTGCACTTCTCCAGGTTCTTATGCTCCCAGAGGTCCTGACCTGGAAGTCCCCTGCAACCAATCCGGGTATGGCATGGGGTATTTTAGGCTGCCTCCTCCTTGTGGAGGTGCCTGGTTACCTGACGCCTGTTCCCTCGTGCACTTGCGCTCCTGTACGCTCGTACCCCTGTACGCTGCCCCGTCAGCATCCAGTACGCTCGTACTCCTGTGTGCTGCTCTGTCAGCATATATCTCTTCCCTCTAACTCTCTCCCTCCTCTCTATGGCAGGTTTCGCAGCAGCTCTCCTGGAATCCTGTCTCTGCATCCTCCAGTGTTCATCCTGGGCCTGTCCATTCTTCATGGATCTGTACCCCTGGCTCTTACACACTTGTTTCCACCGCTCTCCTGCGGTCCTTTTCTGTGTCGCTCCCCGTTCACTATCTGAGCCACCCCTCTTGGTAAAGGCTACTGTGGTTCAAGAGTCCTCTGGGCTTGCCCCTGACGATCCCTGTATAGGGGTCAGTCTCCATTAGGTCAGTTTGCCCAGGGGTAGGTCAGTTCCACAGTCTAGAGGGTCCACTCTAGTACTCACCTCCCTGAGGTGTCACAGAATAACCAGGACATGGATCCCGCCGGTACTGCGTTCTCCGCTCAGAAGGCGCTGGCTCACTTGCGCAAGAATCAACAGCGCATTAATAACTTTATGCAAACTATGGAGTCTCATCTGACCTCGTTACAGGCCTCAGACCTGGTTAATGTGACCCAGCTTGCTGGCCTCCAGCAGGAGCTAACGCAACAGCGAGACACACAGGCTCGCATGTTAAGTTATATGGCTTCTGTAGACAATCTCCTGTATAACCTGCAATCCACAGACGTGGCTCCCGTTCAGGTAGCATCCTGTGACTCTGGCTCTATTCCCCTGCCTCACCCACCGTCTCATCTTGGCAAGCCACCCAGGTATAGTGGGGATCCCAAACTTTGCAAGGGGTTCCTGAACCAGTGCCGCCTCCACTTTGAGATCCTTTCCCTGCAATATCCCACTGACCGGGCAAAAGTGGCTTTCATAGTATGGAGGGGGAGGCCTTGGCTTGGGTAAATCCCCTGTGGGAACGAGACGATCCCATAGTCTCCCAATTGGAAACCTTTTGCAGGGTCTTTGATGACGCAAAACAGAGGCTAGAAGCCTCGCGATCAAAAACAGTCCAAAATTCATAGCAAAGTTATAAATTTTATTAATGAATACATTGTGCAGGAAATGTTACAACATCTGTGAGAAACACACAGAGGAAGTATTAAAAAAGCGCTCAAGGGCAGGCAAGACCACAGTTGGGCCAGCAATACACATAAATCCAATCGCAGAGTAAAGATAAAGGTAAATTTCTAAAGAATGAAAACACCCCATAGGAATACGCCTACATACCGGAAGATATGCAACCTGTCTAGGGAGAGTGGATTAATCCGGCCCATAGTAAGTATAGTCAAAGCATGGAGATCAAATAGGTAGGGACCAAATCATCCTCACTCAAGCTGGGAGGTAACAGTGCCAAGCAGTGCTAGTGTGAATACTATATTAAATTAAGATATGCACTATTACCTTTAGGGGATGATTCAGTGGTGGCCCAGGGGATCGGCCTGACCGCCCCAACGCGCGTTTCGGATGCCACCTTCATCAGGGGGCATGGATTATAACAAAAAGCCAGGCTATTTATTCCAGTGCATCCCGGAAGTGACCCTGCCGCGAACCGGAAGTGACGCATGAATCACCTCGGCAACCGCGACGCCGGCCGGCACCCACGTCATGTGACCACAGACATCAGGAAACACATATACCCCACGTGACCCGATGCCCGGAGACACATAAAGATACAAGAAGCCGGCAGGCGCAGCGGGGACGAGGTGCGCATGCGTGCTGGCCGCAGCAGAGTCACAGATATTAAAGCGGAAGATAAAATAAAATTCAAGCACAAAAAACTCAGGACAAACAGAACCTAATTTAATCTATTACCGCAGGGAATATAGGGACAAAAGTTCATAAAGGGGATGCCACTATTATAGAACGACATATAGAGCGCAAAGTAAAAAATGGTCTCATTAGATCTATTACCACAAGAAGTATAAGAACAGATACCCATAGTGGGGATACCAATATTAAGTAAAGAGGACAGAATAATACTTAGAACAGTTGCAGTAGGTACATACCGAATACAAATAACATACAAATATAAGTGTATACTGTATATAGATACAAATGCACAATTAACCATACCATCTAGCATTAAACATAGCAGAATAGATAATCCGAATGTGGGTAGGAGCATTCCCAATATCCATATCTTGGCAATAAAGACTTTCATCCCGAGTGGCAACCGATATTTCACCACAGTAAATAATTATTGTATGATAAAGCCCAGCGAACAATACGCAGAACATCAATACCTAAAAAATAAAGAGGAACATATATGAGGAATTAAAATAATAAAACAACCAGTATTCATTTTCAAAGCAGCAAGTAAGTGACCGCAAGGTATATCAAATTTTGTACACTCACCGGCCACTTTATTAGGTACACCTGTCCAACTTCTTGTTAACACTTAATTTCTAATCAGCCAATCACATGGCGGCAACTCAGTGCATTTAGGCATGTAGACATGGTCAAGACAATCTCCTGCAGTTCAAACCGAGCATCAGTATGGGGAAGAAAGGTGATTTGAGTGCCTTTGAACGTGGCATGGTTGTTGGTGCCAGAAGGGCTGGTCTGAGTATTTCAGAAACTGCTGATCTACTGGGATTTTCACGCACAACCATCTCTAGGGTTTACAGAGAATGGTCCGAAAAAGAAAAAAAATCCAGTGAGCGGCAGTTCTGTGGGCGGAAATGCCTTGTTGATGCCAGAGGTCAGAGGAGAATGGGCAGACTGGTTCGAGCTGATAGAAAGGCAACAGTGACTCAAATCGCCACCTGTTACAACCAAGGTAGGCCTAAGAGCATCTCTGAACGCACAGTGCGTCGAACTTTGAGGCAGATGGGCTACAGCAGCAGAAGACCACACCGGGTACCACTCCTTTCAGCTAAGAACAGGAAACTGAGGCTACAATTTGTACAAGCTCATCGAAATTGGACAGTAGAAGATTGGAAAAACGTTGCTTGGTCTGATGAGTCTCGATTTCTGCTGCGACATTCGGATGGTAGGGTCAGAATTTGGCGTAAACAACATGAAAGCATGGATCCATCCTGCCTTGTATGGAGCATCTTTGGGATGTGCAGCCGACAAATCTGCGGCAACTGTGTGATGCCATCATGTCAATATGGACCAAAATCTCTGAGGAATGCTTCCAGCACCTTGTTGAATCTATGCCACGAAGAATTGAGGCAGTTCTGAAGGCAAAAGGGGGTCCAACCCGTTACTAGCATGGTGTACCTAATAAAGTGGCCGGTGAGTGTAGATATATCATAGAAATGGGGAGAAGGAAAGGCTTTCAGTAAGGCCTAGGGGGTGGACTGTTTGTAGCGTCCATATCCACCTGGCTTCACACTGTGCCAGGCGTTGTGATAATTTGCCACCTCTAATGTTGATATCCAGAGTATCTATACCCCGCACCCTCAGGAGATCACTGTTGCATTGGTGAAACTCCCTAAAGTGTCGGGGTATAGTTTTGAGAGTGAAAACGTCCGTGTGGCCAACTGCGGCCTCTATGCCAAGTATGTGTTCACGTACACGTATTTTGAATTGACATGTGGTAAGTCCTACATAAATAAGGCCACAGGGGCATACCGCATAGTAGATCACATATCTCGTTGTGCATGTGATAAATTTCTTGATTTTGTAAGATTTCGACCAGCTCGAATTTACAAATGTATCACTTCTATCAATATTGCAGCATGCCACGCAGTGGCTACACGGAACGCATCCACTCCTGTGACTAGCCTGATTTAAAGATGTGATCCTTGGCTCCTCCTCATAATGACTATTCGTGAGGAGATCACGAAGATTTTTAGATCTCCTAAACGTTATTGCCGGTCTATTAGGTAGAAGCTTAGCCAGAGTGGGGTCAGCTTGTAAAATATGCCAAGACCTTTGAAGAGCAGATCTCATCAATGAGGAATGAGAGTTGTAGTTGGTAATAAACCTACTTTGATTATCAGAGTAGTTGATGGTATTAGAATGCTTATATAGTAGGCTGTTACGGGAAGAATGCCTAGCCCTATTGTAGGCCCTTTTCAAAGTCCGGAGACTGTATCCCCGCTCAAGGAACCGAGTTTTTAAATCCTCCGCTTGTCTCTCAAAATCTGCATCAGAAGAGCAGATTCGGCGGAGGCGAAGGAATTGTCTAACGGGAAATGACTTAATCATATGCTGTGGATGTCAGGAGGAAGCATGTAGTAACAAGTTCGTAGAAGTAGGCTTCCTATAGACATCTGAGTGTATTTCTCCGGTGGGGCCTCTTTTAATAGTTACATCCAAAAATTCAACAGAGTCAAAATTGGATATGTGAGTCAAACGAATATTGAGATCATTACCATTTAGATATGCCAAAAAGATGTTAAGTTCATCAGATGAACCCTGCCAGATCAGAAAAATGTCGTCGATGTACCGCGTCCATAATGGGACGTGGTCCATCGACGCCTGCTGATCTGACAGACAGAGGTCCCTTTCCCACAGCCCCAGGAACAGATTCCTATAGCTGTTCCCTGGAGCTGTAGGAAAAAGGACCCCTTAAAAGTGAAAAAAATATGTGTTCGAGAGAACTCTAGGCGTTCCACTATAAAGGTCTTCATGCCTTTGGAGTAGGTAGACATGTCCAAGAAATATCTAACAGCCCGAAGGCCATCCTTATGCTTGATGTTTGTGTATAGCGATTCAACATCAATTGTCACAAATTGTGAATCAGGTTCAATGGACAGTCCATCAATTTTCCGGAGGAACTCACTAGTGTCCTTTAAGTATGATGGTAGATTACAAACCAACGGCTGCAGGACAGAATCAATCCACCGGCTGACGTTTTCTAAATAATTCCCCCTACCAGATATGATAGGACATCCTGGGGGGGTATTGATGTTTTTGTGGAGTTTAGGAAGGAGGTATAGAGTTGAGATGGTAGGTTCAGGAACCGCCAATGCTGATGCCAGATCTTTTGTAATAATCTCTTTGGTAGTAGCCTTTTTGAGAATTAAATCTAATTTAGAACAAAAGGCAGACAAGGGGTTGTACGTCAATTTCTTATAGCAAGTTTTATCATTTAGTTGGCGAAATGCCTCTTTTTCGTACATGGTCTTAGGCCAGAATACAATATTTCCCCCCTTGTCTGCTGGCTTTATTACTACATCAGATAGATTTTGTAAGATATTAAGGCAATTACGTTCCTCCCTAGTTTAATTATCATAGCGGGAGTAGTGAGGAATTTGCAAAAAGTCCTTTGTGACTACCTGTACAAACAAATCAATGTTAGTACATGAGGAAAGTGGTGGGAACTTTTTAGAATGAGGTCAAATGGAGGGAGGTATCTTACCTCCTTCAGGAAGATTATGCTCAATGGATAGATCCTCCAAGGCTCTTAGCCTGTTCTTCCTCTGTTGGGAATAATTGATGTAGATTGTCATCATAAAAGTGGCATTTAAAAAGCAATGATCTCGCAAAGATATTTAAATCTTTGATTGCTGTAAGTGCATCGAAACCCATCACCGGAGAAAAAGAAAGACCCTTGCTCAGTAATGTGAGATCAATATTAGATAAGGTGTGATGGCTCAGATTAATTACCTTATTATCCTTCCTCCTATACTCAGCAGGGGAGGGATCACGTCGTCTTTATGGATGGAAGGTGTAGTCAGACTGTTTCTTAGTACATGCTCCAGATCGTGTGACCATAGACATCTGTGGTGCATCCGACTGATCACTCAGTGAGGAGATAGAAGTGTAGGAGGAAGTCCGTGGAATATGTGTAGTATTGGAGGGTTGTTTACGCCATTGATAGACAGACTTATTTTTAAAGTCTCTCACATCTCTATTAAATTTGGATGTTTGGGACTCATGAATTTTCTTAACAGTCAAGTCCAACAATTTCTCCAGATCATTATTAAATGTCTGTATTTTTTCGGCTGGACAGCCTGCTTTTAGTTCAGTCTGGGCAAGATCAATAGATTTATCAAGTTCGCCTATGGTTTTGGTATTTAAATTCATAAGTAGTTGCATAAACACACCCGAACAGTGACTACATGCCTCGTCCCAGTTGTTCATAAACATCTCGTCGTCCACCGGAAAAGCAGGGAATACCCTAACTTGTAAGCCTTTAGAAATAAGTTTATTGGATGTATATCTTTTCAAAAAAGCCCGATTCCACCATAGCTTTGTACGTTTGATTAACAAATTCTGAATAGATAAACACAGATCATCCCACTTGCATGCGTGAATTTTATTTTATCTTCCGCTTTAATATCTGTGACTCTGCTGCGGCCAGCATGCATGTGCGCCTCGTTCCCGCTGCGCCTGCCGGCTTCCTGTATCTTTATGTGTCTCTGGGCATCGGGTCACGTGGGGTATACGTGTTTCCTGATGCCTGTGGTCACATGACGCGGGTGCCGGCCGGCGTCGCGGTTGCCGAGGTGATTCATGCGTTACTTCCGGTTCGCGGCAGGGTCACTTCCGGGACGCGCTGGAATAAAAAGCCTGGCTTTTTGTTATAATCCATGCCCCCTGACGAAGGTGCCATCCGAAACGCACGTTGGGGCGGTCAGGCGCATCCCCTGGGCCACCACTGAAACATCCCCTAAAGGTAATAATGCATATCTTAATTTAATATAGTATTCACACTAGCACTGTTTGGCACTGTTACCTCCCAGCTGGAGTGAGGATGATTTGGTCCCTACCTATTTGATCTCCATGCTGTGACTATACTTACTATGGGCCGGATTAATCCACTCTCCCTAGACAGGTTGCAAATCTTCTGGTATGTAGGCGTATTCCTATGGGGTGCTTTCAGTCTTTAGAAATTTACCTTTATCTTTACTTTGCGATTGGATTTATGTGTATTGCTGGCCCAACTGTGGTCTTGCCTGCCCTTGAGCGTTTTTTTAATACTTCCTCTGTATGTTTCTCACAGATGTTGTAACATTTCCTGCACAATGTATTCATTAATAAAATTTATAACTTTGCTATGAATTTTGGACTGTTTTTGATCGTGAGGCTTCTAGCCTCTGTTTTGCGTGTTCTAATGACGATTTGTCCATATTAAGTCCATATAAATATCGGTTAATTATTACCTCTGACTCTTTTTGAATGTTTACACCTTATCTTTAACCAATGTTTTTCATAAGTTACTGTTAGGGTCTTTGATGAGCCTGGGCAGTTGGCTTCCACAACTGAGTCCCTCTTTAACCTTCATCAGGTTGGCCAATATGCCATTTGCTTCTTCACCCTGGCCTCTGAGTTGGGATGGAACAATGAGGCTCTAGTTAGCGCTTTCTGGCGTGGATTGTCAGGCCGGATAAAGGATGAGCTCGCAGGACGTGATACCCCAACCTCTCTGGAGGATCTAGTCTCCCTGGCCACACACATAGACCTGCATTTCCAGGAACGATCATGCAAGTCAGCCAGAGAAAGAAGATCTATTCGTTCCATTCCTCAAGTCTGCAGGTCATCTAGTCTGTTATATACGATGTCCACTTCTGCGTCCACACCCGAACCAATGCAAGTGGATTAGGTCAAGATGGCAGAACAACGCCGGAGAGAGAGACGTGCTCAAGGTCTCTGCTAGCGCTTCCCATTTGCTGCGGGCCTGTCCAGAGAGGCCGGGAAACTCCTCCACCTAGGACAGGTAAGAGAGGCATCCCTAAGTGTTCCTGATTCCTCTCTACCCCTGACCTTGTCTGTCTTAATAACGACTGATCAGATACGCTATTGCGAAGTGGCTTATGTGGATTCAGGAGCGGCGGGCAATTTCATCAGTCTAGAGGCTGTTCGGAGGCTTCAGATTACAGTCCTAACCCTGGACAGACCATGTTTGAGTGCATCGGTGGACGGGAGACATTTGCAAGAGGCCATCACCATGGTGACTGAAGAGGTAGAATTACGGATTGGGGTTCTACATTGAGAAAGGATTGCCTTGTGTGTACTGCCAAATCTCTCCCATGCACTGTTACTCAGGTTGCCTTGGCTCAGGGCCCATGAGTCTACCCTCGTCTGGCGCTCGGGTGATGTGCTCCGTTGGGGACCTTCCTGCCAGAAAAGGTGTCTGCAGTTGGTTTGTCCAGTTAACTCCCCACAGTCTACCTCAGTGCCCGCTGGATTACCTTCAACATATTGGGCCTATGCAGACTTCTTCAATAAGAAAGAGGCTGAGAATCTTCCTCCGCATCGACCATACTATTGCCCGATAGAGCTTATACCCGGTTCCACACCGCCTAGGGGCGGATCTACCTGCTGTCTCCTGCGGAGACCCAAGCTATGTCTGAGTATGTCCAGGAAAACTTGGCAAAAAGATTCATTTGGAAATCTTCCTTCCCTGCAGGAGCGGGATTTTCTTCATTAAGAAGAAAGATGGTTCTATTCGCCCTTGTATAGACTACAGAGGTCTGAATGACATCACAGTCAAGAACAGGTACCCACTGCCTCTAATCCCGAAGCTCATTGACCAGCTAAAGGGGGCTCGAATTTTCACTAAACTCGACCTTCGGGGCGCCGACAACTTGATCCGTATTCGATCCGGAGATGAGTGGAAGACCGCTTTTAACACCCGGGACGGTCACTATGAATATCTGGTCATGCTGTTCGGCCTCTGCAACGCTCTCGCAGTATTCCAAGAATTTGTCAATGATATTTTCCGAGACCTCCTATACTCCTGTGTAGTGGTGTACCTGAATGACATCCTTGTCTTTTCCTCAGATTTGCCAACCCACAGAAGGAGTGTTCGTCTGGTCCCGCCGTGTCAGAGAGAGAATAATCTTTTTGCCAAGCTCGAAAAATGTATCTTTGAGCAAACCTCTTTGCCTTTTCTGGGTTATACTATCTCAGATTCGGGCCTAAAAATGGATTCCAAGAAGGTATCTGCCATTCTCAACTGGCCACGACGCTGCGGGGTAAGAGCCATCCAGCGGTTTCTTGGATTCGCCTACTACTACATCCAGTTCATCCCTCATTTCTCCTCTATGACCAAGCCTATCTCATCCCTCATCTGTAAAGGTACCAGCTCCAAGATATGGACCCCAATAGGCAGAGGATGCCTTCTTACTTCTAAAGCAATCCTTCTCCTAAGCTCCAGTAATACATTGCCCAGAGGCTAACAAACCATTCATTGTTGAAGTGGACACTTGTTCCATGGCTGTAGGAGCGGTACTCTTGCAGAGGACCTCTGGGGGCTTGTCGGTTCCTTGTGGCTTCTTCTCTAAAGCACTTTTTGCATCTGAGCGCAATTATACCATTGGAGATTGCCAGTTGTTGGCCATAAAACTGGCTCTTGAGGAGTGGCAGTATCAGCTTGAGGGGGCCGTACATCCGTTTGTAATCTTTTCTGACCATAATAATCTGGCTTATCTCCGATGTGCACAGAGGCTCAATCCTCAACAGGCCAGATGGTCCCTGTTTTTTGCCCATTTTGATTTTGAACTGCTCTTCTGTCCAGGCGACAGGAATGTCAAGGTGGACGCACTTTCAAGGTCATTTTAGTCTGGAGACATGGAGGAGGAACCAAATTACTGTGGCTCCTTTAAAGATGACCATTCTACCACCGGGTAAGACTTTTGTAGCGGAGTGCGACACGAGTAGAGTGTTACTCTGGGGACATTCATCCAAGTTTGCCGGACACGCCGGAATAAAGAAGACTTTCCTTTTCATTGCTCGCTACTACTGGTGGTCACTCTGCATCTGGATATCAAGGAATTTGTCACCTCATGTCCATCTTGTGCAAAGAACAAGGTCCCTAGATAATTATTTAATTACTGATTTACCAAGTTCTTCTAGTTGTACCATTATCCTTGTGGTAGTGGATCGGTTCTCTAAAATGGCTCATTTCGTTCCCTTGTTTGGTCTACCCTCAGCTCCTGAGTTGGTGAAGATTTTTAATGGACACATCTTCAGTTCCCTTGGCACATCGTATCTGACAGAGGGATTCAATTTACGTCTCGCTTCTGGAGAGCTCTGTGCAAACTCATGAAGGTGACTCTGGACTTCTCCTCAGACTACCACCCCCAGACCAATGGTCAGATAGAGCGAACTAATGAGGTCTTAGCTGCCTATCTTCGACACTTTACCATTGCTCATCAAGATGATTGGGTCTGTCTGCTTCCTTGAGCTGAGTTTGCCTACAATAATCACTCCAGCGAGTCCTCTGCCAAGACCCCTTTCTTCATCTTCTTTGGACAACATCCGGGTATGCCTCTCCCAGTATCTCTAGCCACAGGGGTACCAGCGGCCGACTCTCTAACTCAGAAATTCTACATGATTTGGGAGGACATTAAGGAGGCACTCAACAAAGCATCTTGAAGGATGAAAAAGCATGCTCCTGGATTTTTCTCATTTCAGTCCCGGCGACAAGGTGTGGCTATCCTCAAAGGTCATCAGACTCAAGATACCAATCTTACAAGTTGGGTCTGCGCTACATTAGTCCCTTCGAGATTCTGAAACAAGTTAATAATGGTGCATACAAGTTGAGATTGCCTGTCTCGCTCCGTATTCCCAACACCTTCCATGTGTCTCTGCTTAAACCCGCAATCTTTAACCGCTTCCATTCTTCATCTGGTGCTACCTCCCAACCCGTTAGTACCGAGAACATCTTTAAAGTGAAAGATATTTTAGCCATGAAAAAGGTTCATGGGAGAACTTTTTTCTTGATTGATTGGAAGGGTTTTGGCCGTGAGAATTCTTGGGAGCCATTAGAGAACATCGATGCACCACGTGTTCTAAACAAGTTTCTCTCCAATCATAGTAGGAGGGGTTGTAAGGAGGGGTACTGTTACCGCTGTGGTGCCTGCCACTGTCCATCGGTTCTCTGCCAGGTCCACTGCCGCTGCTGCCTGCTCTCCCGCTGTTGCTCATGGCTCCTCTGGCTCTGCTCCTGGGTTTCGGTGTGCCTCTCCAGGTTCTTATGCTCCCAGAGGTCCTGACCCAGAAGTCCCCTGCAACCAATCCGGGTAAGGTGTGGGGTACTTTAGCTGCCTCTTCCTAGTGGAAGTGCCTGGTTATCGTTTAAGCTCTCCACTTAGTGACTCAGGCCAGCGCCTGTTCCCTCGTGTGCTTGCGCTCCTGTACGCTCGTACCCCTGTACGCTGCCCCGTCAGCATCCTGTATGCTCATACTCCTGTGCGCTGCTGTCAGCATATACCTCTTCCCTCTAACTCTCTCCCTCTCTCTGTGACAGGTTCCGCCGCAGCTCTCTTGGAGTCCTGTCTCTGCGTCCTCCAGTGTTCATCCTGGGCCCACCCATTCTCCCTCGATCTGTACCCCTGGCTCTTGCACGTTTGTGTCCACTGCTCTCCCACGGTCCCTTTTTGTGTCACTCACCATTCACTATCTGAGCCACCCTCCTTGGTATCGGTTACTGTGGTCCAAGAGACCTCAGGGCTTGACCCTGACGATCCCTGTATAGGGGTTGGTCTCCATTAGGTCAGCTCGCCCAGGGGTAGGTCTGTTCCATGGTCCAGAGGGTCCACTCAAGTACTCGCCTCCCTGAGGCGTCACAGAAGCATGCATGATGTGTCCTTCAGCTGTTGTTTTAAGTTTCCTTGGAAGAATATTGTGTTGCCCATTTTTGGTGCTTCTTCAAAAGAGTTTGAACAGCACATCTTAAGGAAGAAAGCACTACTGTAAAAAAATGCACACTACTCCTGAAAATCATTAAAAAAAATAGTGAAAAATCTTTATTTAGCACACAAAGTAGTGCTAAATAAAGCCAGGATGGCGCTCAAACTGACGGATCATCTTAAGCAAAGATATTATCCTAAGAAATGTATCTCAGCTGTGTACCAATGGGTCAAATCTCATACACAAGACTCTTTACTCTTGACCCATATGGAACCACGGGACTACAAGCCATGTTTCATCACAAGCTTCAATACCCATTCGCAGGTAAGAAAAATTCTCCAGAGATATTGGAGCATTTTGACCACTGACTTGCAAACGTCTAAAATTGTATGTGAACAGCCATTACTTACGCCTAGAAGAGCTTCTAACTTTAAACTTTAACTTTAAAGACATTCTCACGAGAAGTCACTATACCAGACGGACCACAAAACTGTATCGGGGTATAACCTTGAAGCGAACTTTTGTCTGTGGGGACTGCAACATCTGTCCCCACATGCAGCCAACTAGGGATACATCTGTACATCCGATTAGTGGGTCAAGGCATACACTTAAATCATATATAAACTGTAAAACCAGTTGTATTGTCTATGCCTTAATTTGTCCTTGCTGACAGGTGTACGTAGGCCAGACATCCAAGGAACTCCAGCAGAGAATCCAAAAACATTTTTCAACTATCCATGTGGTTTCCTCGGACCAGCATAAGGGCAAGCCCCTGACGTCTGTAGTGGTGCATTTCCTCTTCCATCATTCGGGTAAGACCACCAATGTATGGATGGTAGGATTGGAGAAAGTCTTTGGTTCAAACAAGGGTGGCTGGCCCAGGAAGCGTTTGTTACAATCTGATCCCGTTGGATCTTTACTCTTGATTCTACTGCCCCCCAGGTCTTAATGAGGAGCTGTTGTATAAGGGTTTCTTGGGCTGATCATGATGGAGGATGTTTTATAATCATCTCAACATTTACTATATTGGAAGAGCGGCTCATCTATAGGATTAATACAGTCTTGGCTGATCTTGGAACATTTGACCCATTGGATTGACACGCTCTTGAACTTGTTTTGGAAGACTTGACCCATTTAGGTCATTGTTCTAGTTTGCTATTTGCCATTTTTTTTATGCATCTTTTGTTTAAGTCTATGTAACAGCCATTTTGACTTTGGTCTATTCCCCTATTTTGTGTGCTAGCGGTCGGATTCGCTCTTTTTCTATCCTATTGTGGGCACAGGTGGATCTGGTTTTTCATGCATTAGGGGGCCGGGGGGGTGATGGTCCAGGGTCCAGGACTTTTCTAACCCCCCCTTTTTTGGCTACCCTCTTGTCCTCTAGTCTCCTTTTATCAAGCCTGTGAAGTCTTATACACTCCTTCTTCCCTTTTGTTGGTCTTTTATTATTCATCCACTTTGAACATTATCTTAATGTATTTGACATATATATTTATTGGGTTTTTACGATATGGTTCTAATAAAGATTTATACATTTTTGTCTAGACTGGTTGGTACTTTTCTTGTTTGTTTTTTTCTATGCAGGTTTAACAGCCTGGATCACCTGCGGTTGCTTGTTTTCTATATGATGTATTTTGATTTTTGTCTATATTTTTCACCTCTTATTTTTAATTCATTATTCTTTATTTATTTATTATATATTTACTTTTTTATTCATTATTTTTTAGTAAAAATATAATTTTTTTTCTTATTCTTGATTTTTGTCCACAGTATTATTTTGTATTTATATATTTTTGCATTTATATTTTTCCTTCATTTTTTGTTCATTTGCTTATTTTTTTATTTTTTATATATAATTTTTTTTTCATGTATTTTGCTATTGGTTTTTGTTTTTCCTATTATTCTTTATTGTTTATTTTTCATTCTTTGTATGTATATATACATAAATAACAATAAAACATCTTTTTATTTCATTATTTCTATATTATAATATAGTGGACCTGTAGGAAGACACATGTGGTGTTGAAACATGTCGTCCATAAAGGAATGAATGTATGCAATATTGTTACTGAAGAAATCTGGAACTTTTTAATGAATAAATAAAAGGTATATTTTACTCTACCATTGGACTGATCGCTGGAGAAACATAAAGTTTTTTCTTCGCACGGAGGATCCGTTTTACGTGCGAACTGTAACCACAGGGTTGGATGTATTCCTGTTTCTTCAAAGCGTTAAGCTGGCTTTGCCAAAAACTCTTTTTTACATATATATATATATATATATATATATATATTTATTTTTGTTTACATACATTTTTAGTTTTATTACTGTGGACATTTACTTTTAGTTTTTCATCGTTACTTTTGCACATTTGCTCCATTCACATTCACAGTACTTGTATTCCCAATCTTTCTTGCCTTATTGCTATGTGTCTTCTACATCTCCTCCATTCTGCCAAACCTCCCAGGAGCTGCGCATGTGCTTGCTTTCTTCCTACATTTCCTATACGCGCTTCAACGTACGCTCTATGCGTTCCATCTTATGTACAGGTACGTTGTTCTCTTGCGCTGTGATGGCTGTTCACGTGACCAGGCTCCACTCTGCATGCTCATATCTGCCTCCTTTGTCTGGCTGACACCTGATTGCAATATAGCATATGCTTAAACAGGTATTTATACCTCTTCTGGCCATGAGCATGGCACTTTCCCTGACGAAGCCGTACAAGTTACGGCGATACGCGAGGGGCCGCTTCTGGGCCGTCCACCCTAGTCCTGGTAAACTGGGATTTGCTCCCATATTGGACCGATCCACACCAATATGAGTTTCCCTAAGGTTATTGGGCTTTTTTTTGGTGACTGGCATATTTGCACCAACAGTTGTGTTTTGAACTGTCTATCGTGAGTGATTCCCTTTCCTTTCCACCATGTTCTGGGTTTGCTCACCGTTACCTACATGCTGGACATCATACTTATGATAGTCCCTCAATAACCATTTTTTTCTTTGCAGCTTGGTTGCTGTTGATTTCATGACGCCTTATTGGGTTATGAGGGTTACATTGGGGAGCTGTTCCTTTTTTCTTTATTGTTTTCTCATTTAGTATATGTTATATGACATTGCTTACCCCTGAATGTACCAAATATTATATGATAGTAAGCATATGACACTTTACATATTGCGTTATATGGGGTCACATACCTTGCAATATGCTGTTTTCCCTCTATATTCTCAGGACTATGGAGTGTTTGTACCCACATCTGTTTTTAACCCCTTAATGACCACTGATACGTTTTTTAACTGACCTGGGATATAAGAGACTAGCATTCCCATACAGGAGACAATCCAGCAGCTGTCGGCTATACACTATAGCTGGCAACTTGTTGCATCAGCCATGATCATTGTTTAGACCATCCATATCTGTTTAACCCCTTAGATGCTGCTGTCAATAATGACTACATCATATAAATGGTTAACAGAGTGTGGCTTCTCCCTCTTTATCCCCATCGACACCCTGAGATCATGATTGTGTGGTCCTGATGTTTGTCATGGCAATTCACAAGCAAATAGCGGCCTTACAGTCAGCCGGCTACAGTGGCCTGTTAAAAAGTCAGCGACATTTAGGTGGTAAAAATCAAGTTTTTCATTCCGATCATGCCACTTTGTATTGATTACTGAAAAGCACCTAAAGGGTTAATAAACTATCTGACAGCAGTTTTCAATGTCAGGGGGTGCTGTTTTTAAAATAGTATCAGTTTTGAGGGTTTTCCAATATATAGGACCCTTCCAATATATAGGACCCCTAAAGGTACTTAAAACCTGCATAGGTCTCTAAAAAAATAATTTTGTAAATTTCCTTGAAAAAATGAAAAATTACTGTTACATTTGTAAACCTCCTAAAATGCTAACAAAATAAAATAACATTTTACAAATGGTGCTGATGTAAAGCAGACATGTGGGAAATATTATTTATTAGTGTTTTTCTATGGTATGGCTATCTGAATTAAAGGGATAATCATTCAAAGTTTGAAAATTGCTAATTTTTTACATTTTTGTCAAATTTCTGATATTTTTTTATAAATAAAGACAAAACATATCAACCTAAATTTACCATTATCATAAAGTATAATGTGTCACGAAAAAACAATCTCAAAATCACTGGAATTTGTTGAAGTGTTCCAGAGTTATTACCACATAAAGTGACACTGGTCAGATTTTTTTAAATGTTTTATTTCACTTGCTACTTTGTGTGCTAAATAAAGATTTTTCACAAATTTTTTTATGATTTTCAGGAGTAGTGTGCATTTTTTACAGTTGCGCTTTCTTCCTTCTCTTGTATAAAAGCAAAACCAGAATCTCAATTTGCAAATATGGTGTTTTGGGGGGTTGCCCCTATTAAGTATGATATGATTTGGGTAGGTGAGAGGCTCTGGACCAGGGTCTAAGTGGTAACATTTCTCCTTGTAGAGAGTGACAAGCCAAGCCTGGCATGTCAGAGTGTCAGTTCTAGTCTGCTTCCTCTCTGAAGAGACAATTTGCATATTTAATTTCAAAGCGGAACATACATGGCTTATAAGTCTCCTCACTCTGATATGCCAGGCTTGGCTTGTCACTCTCCACAAAGAGAATCATTACCCCTTAGACAACAGCACATCTTGAAACCCCAAAGTGATTTTAATTATTTGCCTGGGAGTGACATTGCCGATACAGGATAACTACGTTGTTTCATCTTGCTGTACGCAGTCTAAGGCTAGGTTCACATTAGCATGTGAGACCACAGCGTATCATCTGCATGCGCATGCACAAATGCATGCAAAAACGCATGCAAACGCATCGTCTTATGCATGACGCCAAGAAAACGCTGTGTGTGCATGCGTTTGTATGCGTTTTGGCATGCGCTTGTATTGTTTATGCGCATGTATTAGATATTTCCAATGCTTCACAGTAGCTTTTCCTTGACATCAGACACCCAGTAGGCGTGTATCATGGGATTTCTATATATAGACACACTGCACTGTTGAAATCCTCGTCTTTGGCTGCTGCAAGATGGATCAAGCTGCAAGATGGATCTTGACATGGACAGCTTCTATGAAGATCTGGATTTACAATTGAAATTGGCTGCTGCCTTTGCTGTGGCTTGTCAAGAACAAAGAAGGAGAGAAAGATGGAGAAGACATTGTCGATATTGGCAACACCCCATCCTTGAAGTCCGAGAAAGCCGTGGAGCCTACCACTCTTTTACACAGAGCTGCCTTCAAACCCTCAGAAGTTTTCTGACTACACAAAAATGTCAGAACAGAGCTTTGATGACCTGCTGCTACGTGTACAAGGATCAATCGCCAGGCAGGACACAAAGCTCCATCGAGCCATTCCTGCTGAGGAACGTCTCTTGGTCATGTACTAATTTTTTTTCTCATTTTCTGTTCCGCAGATTCCTGGCTACCAGAGAGACCTTGTCATTTCTCCATTTTCAATTCAGGATTGGCGTGTCAACACTTTCTGGGATTACTGGAGACACCTGCTGTGCTTTAGGTGAGGTTCTGCGGCAAGATTTCCTCCCCCAACCCACAACTGAAATATGGCTTGAAAATGCTGAAAAAGTCAAGGAAATTTGTAATTTTCCCAACTGTGTGGGGGCTGTGGACGGCAAACACATTCGGATTCTGAAACCTGCCGGAAGTGGAACCGAATATTTCAATTTTAAAAAATACTTTTCCATTGTTCTAATGGCAATTGCAGATGCTGAGTGTAGATTTGTCTCTTTGGATATTGGCTCATATGGATGAGGAAATGACTCACAGACTTTCAAAAACTCTGATATGGGCCAACGTTTATATGGGAATGATTTTAATTTTCCACTGCCACAAACTCTTCCCAAGACTGAAGGACCGCCAATGCCGTTTGTTGTGGTTGGGGATGAAGCGTTCCAAATGTGTGCCAACCTCATCAAATGGTACTCAAGTCAGGAATTAGATCACACAAAAAAGATTTACAACTACTGACTGACAAGGGCAAGAAGAACTGTTGAGTGTGCCTTTGGATTGCTGGTTTCTAAATGGCGCATTTTGGGAACAGCCATTAACCTAAAAATTGAGACTATTGATGAGGTTGTGAAAGCTTGTGTTCTTCTTCACAACTACATCCTGGTAAAAGAGCGACCAAACTTAGAACCTGAGGAACCTGTTTCATTGCATGATTACCAAGATCACCCTCTGAGGACTTCAGTGGAAGTTGAGCAGATGAGGGACAAGTTTGCTGCTTATTTTGTTTCTGATAATGGACATGTTGCATGGCAAGATGGAATGGTTTAAGCCACCAAGTAAAATATTCCTTTAATGTTAAAATGTCCCTGTAATGTTAAAATGTCCCTGTAATGTAAAAATTCCCATGTAATGTTAAAATGTACATGCGGCAGCGCAAAAAGATACAAGGAAAACACAGATATTGTGGCAAAAAAATAAAAATTTTATTTAACAAAATTTAACAAAAAAATAGGTTTAGGATAGGGGTGATTGGGTTTAGTATCGGGGTTTAGGATAGGTGTGATTGGGTTTAGGATTTGGGTCTATCTGAGGGTGAGACGGGGTGGACCTTGGGGGTGTGGAGATGTGAGGATTGGGTGGTAGTTGATGAGGCAAGGGTTACAGGTGAAAGGGCAACAAATTGAAGGATTGGATCGTGGATGGGAGTGGAATCATGGGAATGGATAGACAAACTGGAAGGGACAGACACAGACACAAGGGAATGTAGTGACACATTGGTAGGTGAAGGTGGAGGTGGTGGGTCCAATCTTGGCAGTTTTCTGGGGCTCCGGGGCTTTGTCCTGGTTCTTTGTTTTCTTGGCCGACTGGGAGTGGTAGCCTCTTTAGTGTTCTGGCATGGTGCTGGGATGGGCAGTGTTGTGGATACTGCTGGCTGCAGGGGTGCTGGAACGGGCAGTGTTGTGGATACTGCTGGCTGCAGGGGTGCTGGAATGGGCAGCGTCGTGGATACTGCTGGCTGCAGGGGTGTTGGAATGGGCAGCGTCATGGATAATGCTGGCTGCAGGGCTGCTGAACTCGGCAGCATGGGGGATCTATGAACTAGAGGCGGTGGTGGTGAAGGATAGTTCGGTGCTGTGGGAGTTGTAAAGTAGATGTTTGGCTGCTGGTAATATCCTCCAACCTGTGGATTGTAGCTTTGGAACTGCTGCTGCTGCAATGCGTGGCTGTAAGCAGCCTGGAAGGCCTGCATGATGTTCAGCTGGAGTTGAGGCGTAAGGTTTTCCGACACGCTATTGCTTAAAAGAAATGTCTCGCCGGTCTCTCAAGGTCGGCTTCCAGGTGGTCAAGGTGTTTGTTGACATCCTGTGAAAGTGTGTTCACATGTGTGAATCCACTCTTCAGTCTATCACCAAGCACCCTAAACCCATCCTGGAAGACCGAGCTTAAGTGCATAAGCTTGGGCATGCCTTGCCTCTCCCAGGCCCTCTGAGACGAAAAGACCCAACTAAAGCAGAGGAAGAGGGCTGAGAGAGTGGAAAACCAGATGGACTGGCTGCCTGCTCCCTAGCCTGTGAAGCCTGCCAGGTTGCTCCATCGCTGGTGGATGATTGGGACTGTTTCGGTTCGTTGGCTGGTCGATGAGGGGCTGCTCCAACAGAGGATGATCCAGGTTATGCTGTGCTGCACCAGGTTCTGTGTGAAAAATAAAACCAAAACATTAGTTTAAAAAAAATAAAAACACAAAAGATACTTACATTCGCTGAGCAAGCGCAGACCTCAGAAAACCAAGGTTTCGGTGGAATTTATATTTTCTTAACCTTCGAGCAGCACCACTTTGAACCCGAATCTCCTCTCTGATGTCCTTGTTGAAGTGGTCCTTTATGGAGCGCCAAAGGATTTTGATTCTCTTCACTGTGAAGGGGTAAAAAAAGGAAAAAATGAATTGTAAAACAATGCACCTACATTAACAGGTTCACTGCCACGTCAGACCACATTGCAATACTTACCAAAAGAATTTCTGGCACGTGGCGTGGCACGGTCCCAATCATCCATCAGTAATGTTGCCACTTCTTCCCAGAGTCGTCAAAATCACCACATTGTCGGAGTGCTGACAGTCACGGGTGTACCACAATAGTACTCGCTCTTGCACAAGGTTGATCAGTTGTTCGTAGTCAATTTCCAAGATGGCTTCTTCCCGTTGTGAAACCTATAGATCTATTAGAAAAAAAGGATTTTTAAGTAAAACTGCAAACAAATTATATTGCAACTCTGATGAAAAGAATATTTACACCCTGTCTTTCCTCCTCAGAAACTTGAGTCCGACGACCCTGGGAAGCTTCATTTCCACTCTCCTGCTCCTGCTCTTCTGCACCACATGTATAGTATTGCCAGTCAATAGATTCCAATCAGTATATCAAATGTGATTACATAATCAGGTCAAGTCCACTCTGGGAGGCTTCACTGGAGGAGGACATGTTGGAAGAGCAGGCAGCAGTCAAGTGAAACACTACAGAAAAGAACAGAGAAGAAAAATTAAACTTGTTATGAGCAAAACACTATGTAGCCAAAAAAAAAAAAATCCATGGACACCAATACTTACATTACAGGCAGTAGTACAACAGCATAGCAGTCAGCACAGGCCAGGGACAGACAGCAGCACCAGGAGAGATGGCAGCACCAGAGACAGATGGCAGCACCAGGAGAGATGCCAGCACCAAGAGAGATGGCAGCACCAGGAAACAACCAGTCTTTTTCTTCCGTGCAGTGTCCCTGCGTACACCATGTTAAAGTTAGGAACGCAAGATGCATGCGGATATATGCGGATCAAACGCTGCGCACATATACGCAAATGTGAAACCAGCCTAACCAAGGTGTATGACCTGGGAACAATCCCACCTTTATATGAGATTATGAATGGCCCCACCATTTTGACCGTGGTAGAATCTACAAATAAAATTAATGTTTACATTGTTCTACATATTTTCAAAAATTGTCAAGTTCAGTTATGAAATGAGCCATTTCTTAATGAATTTGACCTACTGAATTCAAATCTGGCAATAAAAATGTTTAGTTGGCTCTTGTTTCTATGATATCAATGAGTTTTTCTTTTATTGCTACATATGATTAATGCATAAAAGTTTCAGTACTTTGAAACATTATTATTTTTGCAAATAAAAAGATGGAGGCTATGCCAATTTTCTGATATTTATTTAGAGGAAAATGTCTAAACACTATTGCGAATTATAAACAATTACAGAAAATGCACTACAAAATTTGTTCCTCATTTATTGACTACTCTTTTTTACTTGACTCCTGTATTCCTGCACTGGATCATCTCTTCCAGTTTTTTACGTGAATTAATCCTTTAATTTAACACCTACAGCTCCAAAATTTTACACACACACACACTACTAACATTATTAGTGAGGGACATATAAAAATCTAAATGGATATGCAATGGTTTACTGTATGTAAACCATGCCTCATATCTTGTCGGGTTCGGTATTGATTTTACAGAACCCAACAATTGAATTATCGGCTATTCTGCTATTTAGCCCTGTATGAAATATATATATATATATATATATATATATATATATATATATATATGTGTGTGTGTGTCTCGCTGACATATATATACATACTGTATATATATATACTGTATATATAAATTGTATATTTGTTTTCAAAAATATTTGAGGCCCTGGATCCATTATAAGTCCATTTTGCAAGCCAGTGAGAAAATCTCGCCATACGGATGCCATACGGATGTCACACGGATACTGATGAGAAAAAATTGCATCCTCGCATTGCACACGGATGACATACGGACATACCGACAGTATCCATGGCCCCTTCCTAGGTTATTAATATCAGCCCGCAGCTGTCTGTATAGCCTTTGCTGGTTATTAATTATAGGGGGGCCCTACGTCATTTTTTTTAGGGTCCCCCATTTTAATAGACAGTAAAGGCTAAGTATACAGTTGTGAGCTGATATCAATAGCCTGAAAAGCTCCATAGGTATTACTCCCTTCACAGGCTATTACATCAGCCCCCAGCCATCGGCATTCCCTCTGTTGGTTACAAAAATTACACGGGAACCCACAAAACATTTTTCAGAAAAATTATCTTTTATTAATTAAATACATTGTACTAATTGTATTTGTTACAGACATCTGTATATCTACCTATTCTATACGTATTTACTGTGTGTAATCCATCTCTTCTATACTGTCGGCTCCTGCTGTGATATCACACTACATGGCTGCTGAATTGCCGGCTTTTCTTCTATCTGTGTAATATATATACAGATATTTGTGTGTGTCACTAACATCTATATATCTATGTATTCTATATGTATACAGTACAGACCAAAAGTTTGGACACACCTTCTCATTTAAAGATTTTTCTGTATTTTCATGACTATGAAAATTGTAAATTCACACTGAAGGCATCAAAACTATGAATTAACACGTGGAATTATATACTGAACAAAAAAGTGTGAAACAACTGAAAATATGTGTTATATTCTAGATTCTTCAAAGTAGCCACCTTTTGCTTTGATGACTACTTTGCACACTCTTGGCATTCTCTTGATGAGCTTCAAGAGGTAGTCACCAGAAATGGTCTTCCAACAATCTTAATGGAGTTCCCAGAGGTGCTTAGCACTTGTTGGCCCTTTTGCCTTCACTCTGCGGTCCAGCTCACCCCAAATTATCTCGATTGGGTTCAGATCTGGTGACTGTGGAAAAAACATTCCAAAAATTCTTGTGAAGCACCTGAAGGGTTAATAAACTTCTTGAATGTGGTTTTGAGCACCGTGAGGGGTGCAGTTTTTAGAATGGTGTCACACTTGAGTATTTTCTATCATATAGACCCCTCAAAGTGACTTCAAATGTGATGTGGTCCCTAAAAAAATGGTGTTGTAAAAATTAGAAATCGCTGGTCAACTTTTAACCCTTATAACTCTCTAACAAAAAAAAGTTTGGTTCCAAAATTGTGCTGATGTAAAGTAGACATGTGGGAAATGTTACTTATTATTAGTGTTGAGCGAATATACTCGTTACTCGAGATTTCCCGAGCATGCTCGGGTGACCTCTGAGTATTTTTTAGTGCTCAGAGATTTCGTTTTCCTCACCTCAGCTGAATGATTTACATCTGTTAGCCAGCTTGATTACATGTGGGGATTCCCTAGCAACCAGGCAACCCCCACATGTACTTATGCTGGCTAACAGATGTAAATCATTCAGCTGTGGCGATGGAAACTAAATCTCCGACCACTAAAAAATACTCGGAGGATACCAGAGCGTGCTCGGGAAATCTCGAGTAACAAAGTATAAATTGTGAAATTTTTGACAAATTTCCGTTTCTTTCACAAATAAATGCAAGTCATATCAAAGAAATTTTAACACTGTCATGAAGTATAATATGTCACAAGAAAACATGGTCAGAATCACCAGGATCTGTTGAAGCGCTCCAGAGTTATAACCTCATAAAGGGACAGTGGTCAGAATTGAAAAAATTGGCCCGTTCATCAACGTGCAAACCACCCTCAGGGGTCAGGCCCACCATCAGGGCATTACTGCCCTGACTGGCATATGGGGCCCAGTGGCAGAGGGGGCCCACATCGGGCCCCATCTCTTCTGCTCATCGGGCTCGAGCCCCAGTGGCAGGCTTCTATCGGTAACTGAACCTGCATCCGAGACGCACGTTCAGTTACTCTATTGCAGCCTTGCGGGCCCATGTGGGCCCGCACTGCAATGGTTAAAGCCGCCAGCCAATTGGAGGCTGGCAGCTGACATCAGCGAGCATCGCAGGCTTATGACGTTATTGTCATTCGCCGGTGAGTGCGCGCTAAAACGCCGGGAGGGATCTTTGCTTCGCCGCAGGAGCACAGCAAGGTAAGAAGAAAAGTTTTTATTTTTTTAACTGAAAGCCGCAATGTGGACTGTTGTGAATTTGCTTTTTGCTCCCTCTAGTGGTTACTAGTTTTTTGACTCTGGTTTTTCTGTCATTCCTTTTATCCGCACCTGGGTCGTTAGTTAGGGGTGTTGCTATATAAGCTCCCTGGACCTTCAGTTCAATGCCTGGCAACGTAGTTATCAGAGCTAGTCTGCTGTGCTCTTGTCTACTGATCCTGGTTCCAGTTATATCAGCTAAGTCTGCCTTTTGCTTTTTGCTATTTGTTTTGGTTTTGTATTTTTGTCCAGCTTGTTCCAAAACTATATCCTGACCTTTGCTGGAAGCTCTAGGGGGGCTGGTGTTCTCCCCCCGGACCGTTAGACGGTTCGGGGGTTCTTGAATTTCCAGTGTGGATTTTGATAGGGTTTTTGTTGACCATATAAGTTACCTTTCTTTATTCTGCTATCAGTAAGCGGGCCTCTCTGTGCTAAACCTGGTTCATTTCTGTGTTTGTCATTTCCTCTTACCTCACCGTCATTATTTGTGGGGGGCTTCTATCCAGCTTTGGGGTCCCCTTCTCTGGAGGCAAGAAAGGTCTTTGTTTTCCTCTACTAGGGGTAGCTAGATTCTACGGCTGGCGCGTGTCATCTAGAATCAACGTAGGAATGATCCCTGGCTACTTCTAGTGTTGGCGTTAGGAGTAGATATATGGTCAACCCAGTTACCACTGCCCTATGAGCTGGATTTTTGTATTCTGCAGACTTCCACGTTCCTCTGAGACCCTCGCCATTGGGGTCATAACAGTTTGCCAGGCCAGTATTAAATGTTTAATGCATTGCAGAAGAGGGATTATAAGAAAGAAGATTCTGAGTTTTTTTTTTTTCTTCTTCCCCTTTACCTCAGAGTGGCTATGCTTGCTGCAGACATGAATGTCCAGACCTTGATTACAAGTGTGGACCAGCTGGCTACTCGTGTGCAGGGCATACAAGACTATGTTATCAGAAATCCTAGGTCAGAACCTAAAATACCGATTCCTGAACTGTTTTCCGGAGACAGGTTTAAGTTTAGGAATTTCGTGAATAATTGTAAATTGTTTTTGTCCCTGAGACCCTGTTCATCTGGAGATTCTGCTCAGCAAGTAAAAATTGTTATTTCGTTCTTACGGGGCGACCCTCAGGATTGGGCTTTTTCGCTGGCGCCAGGAGATCCGGCATTGGCTGATCTTGATGCGTTTTTTCTGGCGCTCGGTTTACTTTATGGGGAACCCAATCTTGAGATTCAGGCAGAAAAGGCCTTGCTGGCTATGTCTCAGGGGCAGGACGAGGCTGAAGTGTATTGCCAAAAATTTCGGAAATGGTCCGTGCTGACACATTGGAACGAGTGTGCACTGGCCGCTAATTTTAGAAATGGCCTTTCTGAAGCCATTAAGAATGTTATGGTGGGTTTTCCCATTCCCACAGGTCTGAATGATACTATGGCACTGGCTATTCAAATTGACCGGCGGTTGCGGGAGCGCAAAACCGCAAATTCCCTCATGGTGTTGTCTGAACAGACACCTAATTCGGTGCAATGTGATAGAAAAACCGCAAATTCCCTCATGGTGTTGTCTGAACAGACACCTGATTTAATGCAATGTGATAGAATCCTGACTAGAAATGAGCGGAAAATTCATAGACGCCGGAATGGCTTGTGCTACTACTGTGGTGATTCTACACATGTTATCTCAGCATGCTCTAAACGTATAGCTAAGGTTGTTAGTCCTGTCACCGTTGGTAATTTGCAACCTAAATTTATTCTGTCTGTAACTTTGATTTGCTCACTGTCATCTTATCCTGTCATGGCGTTTGTAGATTCAGGTGCTGCCCTGAGTCTCATGGATCTCTCATTTGCTAAGCGCTGTGGTTTTACTCTTGAACCATTAGAAAATCCTATTCCTCTTAGGGGTATTGATGCTACACCATTGGCTGCAAATAAACCGCAGTATTGGACACAGGTTACCATGTGCATGACTCCTGAACACCGCGAGGTGATACGTTTCCTGGTTTTACATAAAATGCATGATTTGGTTGTTTTAGGGCTGCCATGGTTACAGACCCATAATCCAGTCCTGGACTGGAAGGCTATGTCAGTCTCAAGTTGGGGCTGTCGTGGTATTCATGGGGATTCCCTGCCTGTGTCTATTGCTTCTTCTACGCCTTCGGAAGTTCCGGAGTATTTGTCTGATTATCAGGACGTCTTCAGTGAGTCTGAGTCCAGTGCACTGCCTCCTCATAGGGACTGTGACTGTGCTATAGATTTGATCCCAGGCAGTAAATTTCCTAAGGGAAGACTGTTTAATCTGTCGGTACCTGAACATACCGCTATGCGTTCATATATCAAGGAGTCTCTGGAGAAAGGACATATTCGTCCGTCTTCTTCCCCTATTGGTGCGGGATTCTTTTTTGTGGCAAAAAAGGACGGATCTTTGAGACCTTGTATTGATTATCGGCTTTTAAATAAGATCACTGTCAAATTTCAGTATCCTTTACCGCTGTTGTCTGACTTGTTTGCCCGGATTAAGGGTGCCAAGTGGTTCACCAAGATAGACCTTCGTGGTGCGTACAACCTTGTGCGCATTAAGCAAGGTGATGAATGGAAAACCGCATTCAATACGCCCGAAGGTCATTTTGAGTACTTGGTGATGCCTTTTGGTCTCTCCAATGCGCCTTCAGTTTTTCAGTCCTTTATGCATGACATTTTCCGGAAGTATCTGGATAAATTTTTGATTGTTTATCTGGATGATATTTTGGTTTTTTCTGATAATTGGGATTCGCATGTGGAGCAGGTCAGGTTGGTCTTTAAAATTTTGCGTGAAAATTCTTTGTTTGTCAAGGGCTCAAAGTGTCTCTTTGGTGTACAGAAGGTTCCCTTTTTGGGGTTCATTTTTTCCCCTTCTGCTGTGGAGATGGACCCAGTCAAGGTCCGAGCTATTCTTGATTGGACTCAGCCCTCGTCAGTTAAGAGTCTTCAGAAGTTCTTGGGCTTCGCTAACTTCTACCGTCGTTTTATCGCTAATTTTTCTAGCATTGTGAAACCTTTGACGGATATGACCAAGAAGGGCTCCGATGTAGCTAACTGGGCTCCTGCTGCCGTGGAGGCTTTCCAGGAGTTGAAACGCCGGTTTACTTCGGCGCCTGTTTTGTGCCAGCCTGACGTCTCACTTCCCTTTCAGGTTGAGGTGGATGCTTCGGAGATTGGGGCAGGGGCCGTTTTGTCGCAGAGAGGCCCTGGTTGCTCTGTTATGAAACCTTGTGCCTTTTTCTCTAGGAAGTTTTCGCCTGCCGAGCGAAATTATGATGTGGGCAATCGGGAGTTGTTGGCCATGAAATGGGCATTTGAGGAGTGGCGTCATTGGCTCGAGGGTGCTAAGCATCGTGTGGTGGTCTTGACTGATCACAAAAATCTGATGTATCTCGAGTCTGCTAAACGCCTTAATCCGAGACAGGCCCGCTGGTCATTGTTTTTCTCCCGCTTTGATTTTGTTGTCTCGTATTTACCTGGTTCAAAGAATGTGAAGGCCGATGCTCTTTCTAGGAGCTTTGTGCCTGATGCTCCTGGAGTCGCTGATCCTGTTGGTATTCTTAAAGATGGAGTTATCTTGTCAGCTATTTCTCCGGATCTGCGACGTGTGTTGCAGAGATTTCAGGCTGATAGGCCTGAGTCTTGTCCACCTGACAGACTGTTTGTCCCGGATAAGTGGACCAGCAGAGTCATTTCCGAGGTTCATTCCTCGGTGTTGGCAGGTCACCCGGGAATTTTTGGCACCAGAGATCTGGTGGCCAGGTCCTTTTGGTGGCCTTCCTTGTCAAGGGATGTGCGGTCATTTGTGCAGTCCTGTGGGACTTGTGCTCGAGCTAAGCCTTGCTGTTCTCGTGCCAGCGGTTTGCTCTTGCCCTTGCCTGTCCCAAAGAGACCTTGGACACATATCTCCATGGATTTCATTTCTGATCTTCCGCTATCTCAGGGCATGTCCGTTATCTGGGTGATATGTGATCGCTTCTCCAAGATGGTCCATTTGGTTCCTTTGCCTAAGCTGCCTTCCTCTTCCGATCTGGTTCCTGTGTTTTTCCAGAACGTGGTTCGTTTGCACGGCATCCCTGAGAATATTGTGTCTGACAGAGGATCCCAGTTCGTTTCCAGGTTCTGGCGATCCTTTTGTAGTAGGATGGGCATTGATTTGTCGTTTTCGTCTGCTTTCCATCCTCAGACTAATGGACAGACGGAGCGAACCAATCAGACTTTGGAGGCTTATTTGAGGTGTTTTGTCTCTGCTGATCAGGACGATTGGGTGACATTCTTGCCGTTGGCTGAGTTTGCCCTTAATAATCGGGCTAGTTCCGCCACCTTGGTTTCACCTTTTTTCTGCAACTCTGGTTTCCATCCTCGCTTTTCTTCGGGTCATGTGGAGCCTTCTGACTGTCCTGGGGTGGATTCTGTGGTGGATAGGTTGCAGCAGATCTGGAATCATGTGGTGGACAACTTGAAGTTGTCACAGGAGAAGGCTCAGCGCTTTGCCAACCGCCGCCGCGGTGTGGGTCCCCGACTACGCGTTGGGGATTTGGTATGGCTTTCTTCCCGCTTTGTTCCTATGAAGGTCTCCTCTCCCAAATTTAAACCTCGTTTTATTGGGCCTTACAAGATATTGGAAATCCTTAATCCTGTATCTTTTCGTCTGGATCTTCCTGTGTCGTTTGCTATTCACAATGTATTTCATAGGTCCTTGTTGCGGCGGTATATTGTGCCTGTAGTTCCTTCTGCTGAGCCTCCTGCTCCGGTGTTGGTTGAGGGCGAGTTGGAGTACGTGGTGGAGAAGATCTTGGATTCTCGCCTCTCCAGGCGGAGGCTTCAGTACCTGGTCAAGTGGAAGGGCTATGGTCAGGAGGATAATTCCTGGGTGGTCGCCTCTGATGTTCATGCGGCCGATTTAGTTCGTGCCTTTCATGCCGCTCATCCTGATCGCCCTGGTGGTCGTGGTGAGGGTTCGGTGACCCCTCACTAAGGGGGGGGTACTGTTGTGAATTTGCTTTTTGCTCCCTCTAGTGGTTACTAGTTTTTTGACTCTGGTTTTTCTGTCATTCCTTTTATCCGCACCTGGGTCGTTAGTTAGGGGTGTTGCTATATAAGCTCCCTGGACCTTCAGTTCAATGCCTGGCAACGTAGTTATCAGAGCTAGTCTGCTGTGCTCTTGTCTACTGATCCTGGTTCCAGTTATATCAGCTAAGTCTGCCTTTTGCTTTTTGCTATTTGTTTTGGTTTTGTATTTTTGTCCAGCTTGTTCCAAAACTATATCCTGACCTTTGCTGGAAGCTCTAGGGGGGCTGGTGTTCTCCCCCCGGACCTTTAGACGGTTCGGGGGTTCTTGAATTTCCAGTGTGGATTTTGATAGGGTTTTTGTTGACCATATAAGTTACCTTTCTTTATTCTGCTATCAGTAAGCGGGCCTCTCTGTGCTAAACCTGGTTCATTTCTGTGTTTGTCATTTCCTCTTACCTCACCGTCATTATTTGTGGGGGGCTTCTATCCAGCTTTGGGGTCCCCTTCTCTAGAGGCAAGAAAGGTCTTTGTTTTCCTCTACTAGGGGTAGCTAGATTCTCCGGCTGGCGCGTGTCATCTAGAATCAACGTAGGAATGATCCCCGGCTACTTCTAGTGTTGGCGTTAGGAGTAGATATATGGTCAACCCAGTTACCACTGCCCTATGAGCTGGATTTTTGTATTCTGCAGACTTCCACGTTCCTCTGAGACCCTCGCCATTGGGGTCATAACAGTGGACCATGTGTCTCCATCCAGCCTGGCACAGAAGGGAGACAAGGGGGCAGAATGAGACAAGGGGGCAGAATGGAGACAAGGGGGCAGAATGGAGACAAGGGGGCAGAATGAGACAAGGGAGCAGAATGGAGACATGGGGGCAGAATGAGACAAGGGAGCAGAATGGAGACAAGGGGGCAGAATGAGACAAGGGGGCAGAATGGAGACAAGTGGGCAGCATGGAGACAAGGGGGCAGAATGAGACAAGGGAGCAGAATGAGACAAGGGGGCAGAATGAGACAAGGGGGCAGAATGGAGACAAGGGGGCAGAATGAGACAAGGGGGCAGAATGGAGTCACGGGGGCTGAATGCAGACACGGAGGCAGAATGCAGACACTGGGGCAGAATGCAGACACTGGGGCAGAATGAAGACACTGGGGCAGAATGGAGACACTGGGGCAGAATGGAGACAAGGGCCAGAATGGAGACACTGGGGTAGAATGGAGACAAGGGGCAGAATGGAGACAGATCGGTCAGGAATATGGGGCAGGATGGAGGCTGATGGGGCAGGATCATGGGACAGATGGGGCAGGATGGAGACAGATGGTGTAGGATCATGGGGTAGGATGGATACGATGGAGACAGATGGGACAGGATCATGGGACAGATGGGGAGATCATATGGGGCAGGATGGGACATCACATGGCAGGATAGGAGAACATATGGCTGGAACCAGGAATGAGACACACAGGGGCCAGGATGGGGAATATTGTTACCATAGGGGCTAATTAAGGGATATTATTACTGCAGTAATGTATTTATTTTATTTTTTGAGGATACTGATTTAAATGGGGTGGGGCGGTCCTGTTACTGTGCAGACCAGCACTGTTGCTCTTTTTCTTCATCTGTTGTAGTTTAGAATTTGGGAAAAAAGTAAGTAATGTGTTCTGCAAGCGATGCTTTAGATAACTGTTATTTCCTGCAGAGACGAGCCCTGGCTGGATGAAGTGACAGCGGTCTGTGCTGGATGAAGATTAAAACCAAAGATGAAGGACTTCACCTAGAGACGTCACTGGTGAGTCAGTGTGTTACACTGATGCTATACACTGTATACTATATACAGTGGTCCGGTGTACAATGTCACCAGTGATCACTGAATTACCTGTACATTATACACTATATACAGAGCACCAGTGTATAATGTCACCGGTGATCACTGTATTACCTGTACACAGACACTGCATACTAAGTACAGATCTCCTGTGAATACTGGCACTTATGGTGATATTAGTATTGTGGGCTTTTTTATTACTGATCATGATCAGTATTGTAGTATTGTAGTATTCAGTCACTATGTGGTGGTAATATGTTGTCCGGCCACGGTGTGGCGGTATTTGTTCTTTATATGTTCTTTATATGTGCTATTATTTGGTCACTATGTGGTGGTAATATGTGGTGGTACTATGTGGTCTGGTCATGGTGCGGTGGTATTTGTCCCCTGTATGTGGTATTATTGGTGATCATATGGTGGTAAAATGTGGTCTGATCATGGTGCGGTGGTATTTGTCCCCTCTATGTGGCATTGGTCATTTTAAAAATTGAAAAAGAAATAAAAATATACCTAAATTGTATTGGCTACTTTAACAAATGTTTAATAGGTTAGAGCAGGGTAGGGCCCGATCTTGTCGTGGTGGCAGCTTTAAAAATCTTTTGACTGTGGACAGTTTAAGGGGTGGAGGCAGGGCTGGGGTGGAGCCTGGGCGGAGTCTCAAGAGGGCACCGAAAATTTTGCCAGTATGGAGCCCTGAAATTCCTAGTGGCAGCCGTGTCAGGGGTAAAGGGGTTAAAAGAAACCGGATGCCTACAATCCCCGCGACTATATCCTTGTCTAAACCCTTTTAATGCCTGTTTCCCCAAAAACACTTTTGTTAAGTCCCTCTGACCCCGAAGCTTGAAACTAAAAGCCAAAGCCGCGCTAATCCGCGCTGATGACCAACCTTCTGCAGCCCCCTGACTCAACCACAACAGCAACGCTCCCACCTGATCTTCAACATTGCCTCGCCAATCACAGATGCCAACCAACCCTCCCATAAAAACCATAACGACTGGTAAGTGGCCCACATGCTGGCAGTCAGGGATGACTTATTCAAAGACTCTGCAGCTGAAGACCACGCTCCAAAGCTCGGCGGGGCACTCCAACCGCTCGTCCTCGGCATCCGGAGCCAACAACCAAAAATGCATCCACTGTAAACGAGATAGCGAGTCAGCAATAGAATTCTTTACACCTGACACATACAACGCCGTAGCATAAGCATTTATGGACAAGAAAGTCAAAGCCAATTGCCAAAGTACCCTAATCCATGGAGGTAAATATGCCGTCAAACTATTAATCGCACACACTACCCCCATGTTATCACAGTTAAAATGCACCCTCCTGTCCTGAAAATCCTTCCCCCATAAATGCACTGCTACCAGAATGGGAAAGATCTCCAACAATGCAATATTCTTGATCAGGCCTGACAAAAACCAATCCTCTAAAGTATGCCCCAAAACGGACCCTGTTGTGAATTAGACTTTTTTGGCTCCCTCTTGTGGTCACTAGTGATATGACTCTGGGATTGTCTTTCCTCAGTTTGGCACCCACCTGGGTCGTTAGTCCAGGGGTGTTGCTATATAAACTTCCTGGTTTCTCAGTCCAGTGCCTGGCATCGTTGTAATCAGTTCCTTTCTGTTTGCTCCTGTCTGCTGGTCTTGGATCTTGCAAAATTAAGCTAAGTCCTGCTTCCTTGTTTTTTGGTTATTTGCTTTGCTCTTATCTTTTGTCCAGCTTGTACTAAATGTGATTCCTGATTTTGCTGGAAGCTCTAGGGGGCTGGTGTTCTCCCCCCGGGCCGTTAGACGGTTCGGGGGTTCTTGAATATCCAGCGTGGAAATTTTGATAGGGTTTTTGCTGACCATATAAGTCATCTTACTATATTCTGCTATTAGTCAGTGGGCCTCTCTTTGCTAAATATCTAGTTCATTCTTACATTTGTCTTTTCTCCTTACCTCACCATTATTATTTGTTGGGGGCTTGTATCCAACTTTTGGGGTCTTTTCTCTGGAGGCAAGAAAGGTCTATCTTTTCCCTTCTAGGGTTAGTTAGTTCTCCGGCTGGCGCGAGACGTCTAGAACCAACGTAGGCACGTTCCCCGGCTGCTGCTATTTGTGGTGCTAGGATTAGATATATGGTCAGCCCAGTTACCACTGCCCTATGAGCTGGTTTTTTGTGTTTGCAGACTTGGTATGTGCTTTTGAGACCCTCTGCCATTGGGGTCATAACAGTATGCCAGGCCAAGGTTGAATGTTTAATGCATTGCAGAAGTGGGATTACAAGAAAGGAAAGTCTGAGGTTTTTTTTTTTTTTTTTTTTTCTTTCCTCTCTTTTTTCCTCCCCTTTACCTCTGAGTGGCTTGTGCAGCTGCAGACATGAATGTCCAGACTTTGATTACAAGTGTGGATCAGCTTGCTGCTCGTGTGCAGGGCATACAAGATTTTGTTACCAGTAGTCCAATGTCTGAACCTAAAATACCTATTCCTGAACTGTTCTCTGGAGACCGATTTAAGTTTAGGAATTTCAGGAATAATTGTAAATTGTTTCTATCTCTGAGACCCCGTTCATCTGGAGACTCAGCTCAGCAAGTTAAAATTGTTATCTCTTTCTTACGGGGCGACCCTCAGGATTGGGCCTTCTCGCTAGCGCCAGGAGATCCGGCATTGGCAAATATTGATGCGTTTTTTCTGGCGCTCGGATTGCTTTACGAGGAACCCAATCTTGAAATTCAGGCAGAAAAAGTCTTGCTGGCTATTTCTCAGGGTCAGGATGAAGCTGAAGTGTATTGCCAAAAATTTCGGAAATGGTCCGTGCTTACTCAGTGGAATGAGTGTGCTCTGGCCGCAAATTTCAGAAATGGCCTTTCTGAAGCCATTAAGAATGTGATGGTGGGTTTCTCCATTCCTACAGGTCTGAATGATTCCATGGCGCTGGCTATTCAAATTGACCGGCATTTGCGGGAGCGCAAAGCCGCGAATCCTCTGGTGGTGTTGTCTGAACAAACACCTGATTTAATGCAATGTGATAGAATTCAGACTAGAAATGAACGGAAAAATCATAGACGTCAGAATGGGTTGTGTTTTTACTGTGGTGATTCTACACATGTTATATCAGCATGCTCTAAACGCCTAACTAGGGTTGTTAGTCCTGTCGCCAATGGTAATTTGCAACCTAAATTTATTTTGTCTGTGACTTTAATTTGCTCATTGTCCTCCTACCCTGTTATGGCGTTTGTGGATTCAGGTGCTGCCCTGAGTCTTATGGATCTGTCGTTTGCCAAGCGCTGTGGTTTTGTTCTTGAGCCGTTGGTAAATCCTATCCCTCTTAGAGGTATTGATGCTACGCCATTGGCGGAAAATAAACCGCAGTTTTGGACACAGGTAACCATGTGCATGACTCCTGAACATCGGGAGGTGATTCGTTTTCTTGTTCTGCATAAAATGCATGATTTGGTCGTTTTGGGTCTGCCATGGTTACAGACCCATAATCCAGTCTTGGATTGGAAGGCAATGTCTGTGTCAAGTTGGGGCTGTCAGGGAATTCATGGTGATTCCCCGCCGGTGTCTATTGCTTCCTCTACTCCTTCGGAAGTTCCTGAGTATTTGTCTGATTACCAGGATGTATTCAGCGAGTCCAGGTCCAGTGCTCTTCCTCCTCATAGGGACTGTGACTGCGCTATAGATTTGATTCCAGGTAGTAAATTTCCTAAGGGAAGATTATTTAATCTGTCTGTACCTGAGCATACCGCAATGCGTTCGTATATCAAGGAATCTCTGGAGAAGGGGCATATCCGTCCATCCTCTTCCCCTCTTGGTGCGGGATTCTTTTTTGTGGCCAAGAAGGACGGATCTTTGAGACCTTGTATTGACTATCGGCTTCTGAATAAAATCACTGTTAAATTTCAGTATCCTTTGCCTCTGTTGTCGGACTTGTTTGCCCGGATTAAAGGTGCCAAGTGGTTCACCAAGATAGATCTTCGTGGTGCGTACAACCTTGTGCGCATTAAGCAAGGAGATGAATGGAAAACTGCATTTAATACGCCCGAAGGTCATTTTGAGTACTTGGTGATGCCTTTCGGGCTCTCTAATGCTCCTTCAGTGTTTCAGTCCTTTATGCATGATATTTTCCGGAAGTATCTGGATAAATTTATGATTGTTTATCTGGATGATATTCTGTTTTTTTCTGATGATTGGGACTCGCATGTAGAGCAGGTCAGGATGGTGTTTCAGGTTTTGCGTGAGAATGCTTTGTTTGTTAAGGGCTCAAAGTGTCTCTTTGGAGTACAGAAGGTTCCCTTTTTGGGTTTTATTTTTTCCCCTTCTGCGGTGGAGATGGACCCAGTCAAGGTCCGAGCTATTCATGATTGGACTCAGCCCACGTCAGTTAAGAGTCTTCAGAAGTTCTTGGGTTTTGCTAACTTCTACCGTCGTTTTATCGCTAATTTTTCTAGCGTTGTTAAACCTTTGACGGATATGACCAAGAAAGGTTCTGATGTTGCTAACTGGGCTCCTGCAGCCGTGGAAGCCTTTCAAGAGTTGAAGCGCCGGTTTACTTCGGCGCCTGTTTTGTGCCAGCCTGATGTCTCACTTCCCTTTCAGGTTGAAGTGGATGCTTCTGAGATTGGGGCAGGGGCCGTTTTGTCGCAGAGAGGCCCTGGTTGCTCTGTAATGAGACCATGTGCTTTTTTCTCTAGGAAGTTTTCGCCTGCTGAGCGGAATTATGATGTTGGCAATCGGGAGTTGTTAGCCATGAAGTGGGCATTTGAGGAGTGGCGTCATTGGCTCGAGGGTGCTAAGCATCGTGTGGTGGTCTTGACTGATCACAAAAATCTGATGTATCTCGAGTCTGCTAAACGCCTGAATCCTAGACAGGCCCGCTGGTCATTGTTTTTCTCCCGTTTTGACTTTGTGGTCTCGTATTTACCAGGTTTGAAGAATGTGAAGGCTGATGCTCTTTCAAGGAGCTTTGTGCCTGACTCTCCTGGAGTCGCAGAACCAGTTGGTATTCTCAAAGAGGGAGTTATCCTGTCAGCCATTTCTCCGGATTTGCGACGTGTGTTGCAGAGATTTCAGGCTGGTAGACCTGACTCTTGTCCACCTGACAGACTGTTTGTTCCTGATAAGTGGACCAGCAGAGTCATTTCCGAGGTTCATTCCTCGGTGTTGGCAGGGCATCCGGGAATTTTTGGCACCAGAGATCTGGTGGCTAGGTCCTTTTGGTGGCCTTCCTTGTCACGGGATGTGCGGTCATTTGTGCAGTCCTGTGGGACTTGTGCTCGAGCTAAGCCTTGCTGTTCTCGTGCCAGCGGGTTGCTCTTGCCCTTGCCTGTCCCGAAGAGGCCTTGGACACACATTTCCATGGATTTCATTTCAGATCTTCCGGTGTCTCAGGGCATGTCTGTCATCTGGGTGGTATGTGATCGCTTTTCCAAGATGGTCCATTTGGTATCTTTGCCTAAGCTGCCTTCCTCTTCCGATCTGGTTCCTTTGTTCTTTCAGAATGTGGTTCATTTACACGGCATTCCTGAGAATATTGTGTCTGACAGAGGATCCCAGTTTGTTTCCAGGTTCTGGCGATCCTTTTGTGCTAAGATGGGCATTGATTTGTCGTTTTCGTCTGCCTTTCATCCTCAGACTAATGGACAAACGGAGCGAACTAATCAGACTCTGGAGGCTTATTTGAGGTGTTTTGTTTCTGCAGATCAGGATAATTGGGTGACCTTCTTGCCGTTGGCTGAGTTTGCCCTTAATAATCGGGCTAGTTCCGCTACTTTGGTTTCGCCATTTTTTTGCAACTCTGGTTTCCATCCTCGTTTTTCCTCGGGACATGTGGAGCCTTCTGACTGTCCTGGGGTAGATTCCGTGGTGGATAGGTTGCAGCAGATCTGGAATCATGTGGTGGACAACTTGAAGTTGTCACAGGAGAAGGCTCAGCGTTTTGCCAACCGCCGCCGCGGTGTGGGTCCCCGACTTCGTGTTGGGGATTTGGTATGGCTGTCTTCTCGATTTGTTCCTATGAAGGTCTCCTCTCCTAAATTTAAGCCTCGCTTCATCGGTCCTTACAAGATATTGGAAATCCTTAATCCTGTGTCCTTTCGCTTGGATCTTCCGGTGTCATTTGCCATTCACAACGTGTTCCATAGGTCTTTGTTGCGGCGGTACGTTGTACCTGTGGTTCCTTCTGTTGAGCCTCCTGCTCTGGTGTTGGTTGAGGGCGAGTTGGAGTATGTGGTGGAGAAGATCTTGGATTCTCGTCTCTCCAGGCGGAGGCTTCAGTATCTGGTCAAGTGGAAGGGCTATGGTCAGGAGGATAATTCCTGGGTGGTTGCCTCTGATGTGCATGCGGCCGATTTAGTTCGTGCCTTTCACGCTGCTCATCCTGATCGCCCTGGTGGTCTTGGTGAGGGTTCGGTGACCCCTCCTTAAGGGGGGGGTATTGTTGTGAATTAGACTTTTTTGGCTCCCTCTTGTGGTCACTAGTGATATGACTCTGGGATTGTCTTTCCTCAGTTTGGCACCCACCTGGGTCGTTAGTCCAGGGGTGGTGCTATATAAACTTCCTGGTTTCTCAGTCCAGTGCCTGGCATCGTTGTAATCAGTTCCTTTCTGTTTGCTCCTGTCTGCTGGTCTTGGATCTTGCAAAATTAAGCTAAGTCCTGCTTCCTTGTTTTTTGGTTATTTGCTTTGCTCTTATCTTTTGTCCAGCTTGTACTAAATGTGATTCCTGATTTTGCTGGAAGCTCTAGGGGGCTGGTGTTCTCCCCCTGGGCCGTTAGACGGTTCGGGGGTTCTTGAATATCCAGCGTGGAAATTTTGATAGGGTTTTTGCTGACCATATAAGTCATCTTACTATATTCTGCTATTAGTCAGTGGGCCTCTCTTTGCTAAATATCTAGTTCATTCTTACGTTTGTCTTTTCTCCTTACCTCACCGTTATTATTTGTTGGGGGCTTGTATCCAACTTTTGGGGTCTTTTCTCTGGAGGCAAGAAAGGTCTATCTTTTCCCTTCTAGGGTTAGTTAGTTCTCCGGCTGGCGCGAGACGTCTAGAACCAACGTAGGCACGTTCCCCGGCTGCTGCTATTTGTGGTGCTAGGATTAGATATATGGTCAGCCCAGTTACCACTGCCCTATGAGCTGGTTTTTTGTGTTTGCAGACTTGGTATGTGCTTTTGAGACCCTCTGCCATTGGGGTCATAACAGGACCCCACCTGAAGCATCCGTAAACAAATCCAAATCACACCTTCCCACTGCCTCTTCCATAAACAATGAACGGATATTATACTGCTTTAAAAAACTATCCCAAAGCTCCAAATCAGCTTTGTGCTTACCAGATAGCCGGATGAAATGATGCGGAACTAGTACTCCCACAGTGGCGCTAGCCAATCGACGCAAGAAATCTCGTCCCATTGGGATAATGCAGCAAGCAAAATTAAATTTACCGTGGAGTGACTGAACTTCCCGCAACAACTTTTTCAAATGCTGCGCCCGAGCCACCTCCTCCCGCAGCGCTACCACCTTCTCCTTGGCAATCCGAACTCCCAATTTACTGAGTCAATCACAATGCCCAGAAAACAAAGGCTCCTACTGGACCCTTCCGTTTTTCCCGGAGCTAATGGTACCCTAAAACGCTCTGCCACCCACTCAACTGTCCTCAGAATGGTTTCACAAGAACTGGAATGACCAGGACCAATACAAAAAAATCTTTCAAGTAATGTAACAGCAAGTCATCACCTGACAAATCACGGACAACCCATTCGAGAAAAGAACTGAAGGCCTCAAAAAATGCACAAGACAGAGAGCAACCCATAGGTAAACATCTGTCAACAAAAAATTGCCCTCCCAATAACAACCCAACAATCTAACGCTCTCAGGATGAACCGGTCACAATCTAAAAGCAGACTCAATGTCTGCCTTAGCCATAAGTGCCCCCTCCCACAACTCCTAACCCAATGTGCTGCTTCATCAAATTATGTATAAACCAAAAGCAAAGCTCCAAGTCAATTCCGTCATTCACCAACCTCCCCCGGGAAAAAGACAGACGATGAATAAGCCAAAATTTATTTGGCTCCTACTTAGGTACAACCCCCAAGGGGGAGACAACCAAATCCTCAAATGGAGGATCACTAAACAGTCCCAACATCCGGTCCAAAGCTACTTCCTTACCCAATTTCTCCTCCACCACCTCATCATATTGCTCCACCGACCTAAGATTTTTAAGAACACGGGGTATCTCAAAAGATGGAGCAGGAATTTTGTAACCGTCCCTAAAGCCCAACAACAATAGCTCCAATTTATACTTATCTGGAAACCTATCCTAACCTATCCTTATCCAAATTAAACTTCTCCAAAGGAAGCAGGGAAAAAATTTCAACCTATTCGTCCTTCCAAATTTTTGGCCTTCAAAACAAACATACACCTCTCCATGAGCACTATCATCCAAGTGAATCCTACACTTTCCATCTGAACTGACACTGACACCGGATCAGAAATTCTGCTAGGCACAACCGAACCCATACCCGAAAAACTATGTCCCATAGACTGTGAGCCAACCCACACAGCTAAATGCCCTGCAGTCAACCTACCCCCTTCCAAGCATGTCGACAAATCCCTTACATTACCCAGGATCTCTCTAACCCCATCCCCCATGGGATCTGACTGGACACAAACTACCTAACCCGAAACTACTGACCTGACTACCCCCTATCACTGGGGATATCAACAATGAAGGCAACAGAAAAGACCAGAATAATACTCACCAGGCTGCGAAGGAACTGTGATTCCCCCCGGCCATAGATCCCGTGCCCAGACGTCCGTCAGCTGCGTCGAACTTGTCAGATGAACCCTCAGGTGCCTGAAGTCTGAATTCGGATGATCCTGAGGACGTTGATGTCATGGCCCTGGGTGGCTGCACCACGCTGGAATGGAAGGGACCACTCCATAGAATCCGCTTGGACCAGCAGGCTGCAGCTGAGAGGACGACCCCCCAGCCACCAACCCACTACCCGATACACCCACTGGAAACAGAGGCTGCGTGGCATTCACTGAGGATCCTGACACTCTAGGGGACACTCCAAGGGTTAATAACAGGGTTGATAGCCCTGACAGCAGGGGAATACCGCCCGCCAGCTGGACTTCCTGGAACATCCTTTTGTCAGAGGCAGAGGAAGAGGCAGGCCGCCCGACTGGATCATCGCCATGACGACCCGCCGTGACGTCACTGGTACGACGATTCCTGGTGCACGCAGGCTCCGCCCCCAACACAGGCTGAGGTGGAGGCCTGCTAACTGCCGCTGGACCCAGCCTGGCCTGTGGATTCCTTACAGACAAGGGCCTGCTAACACACTTGCGACCCGGTACCCGGTCTGGAGGGTCCCCGAAGGAGCTAATGCACTTGCGCTGGGTTTGGGGAGCCGCGCTGGGAGACAGGCGCTCTGGGACCTGCACCCAACGGCAACGTCGCTCACATGGGGATTCCGCTGTGACTGTCCCCGCTCCCCTGATAATCCTGAAAACCTGCTCTTGGAACCAGCTGGGCGGCTGCGCCTCTGCAGATAACCTGAGGCTCTCCAGAATCTGTGCCACAGATGACATGGTAAGAGCAGCAGTGTGAAAAGGGGACTGTGCCCTTTCCCTAAGCTCCCCTAACGCTCTATGTGGGTCCTTCCCCCACTGCCATTATGTTCCTCATCCCTGTAAGCCCACTATACCCTTGCTAGTGCACTGGCCGGCAAAGACACTAACCTCACCACTGCAGATGGTGTAAACACAGGGGGTAGTGACAAGCACAAGACAAAGATAGGGAATAAGGAAACTTAGCTTTGAGCTTCTGTTGCAAACTCTACACAGCAGAGGATTCGGAACCAGGAACTCAAGCAGCTGATACACGATGACACCAGAGAACTCCCCACTTAATGGCTGTTCTCCAGATAAAATCTCTATTACCAACAGTCAGCTGATGCATCATGTAGCTATTTAAATTATGCTGGGAGTGGTCACCACCCACATCAGCTGACCAGCAACACAGCAGCTGCCAGCAAGCTGCCAGCAAGGAAACTGACATGAACCCTTGCTGGTGAAAGCAAAAAACGTTTAAATTAAAGCAAAGCCACAGCTATCACAAATCCAAAAATGAATGAATCATGACAGTACCCCCCTTTCAATGAGGGGCCTCTGGACCCTTAACACGGGACCTCACTGGAAATTATGTACAGTGAGGACGCCTCAACCCACAGAGGTGTTCCCCTGTGTCACCAAACTCATACCCTCACCACATTCAGGTGGAACCACCAGCCTCTCCTGATCCCTCCTTGTGAGAGGACACTGAGAATCAGGGTTTACTTGTGGTGAGGATTGAATCCTGCCCCTATTCCCTGATAGCACCTTATCTGCCTCCACCGGAAAAGAAGGGGTAGGTTTGAGCAGAATGGCAGAGACAGTAGCTCCCAGGCAACAGTCTTTACAAGACTGGTCTCAACTCAATACTGTCAGCTGATGTATCATGTGGCTGTTAGCAAACTGCCAGCAAGGAAACTAACATTAACAAATCAGTTTAGCTAAAGCTGACAATGAATTAAGGCTTGCAAGAGACGTCAAAAGCAGTAAAAAAGGATTTTGGGGATATATCAAAAGTAAAAGAACAGTAAAAGATGCTATAGGATTTTTACAGGATGAAAATGATGAAATGGTAAGAAAGGATATTGAGAAGGCCGAACTTTTAAATTCCTATTTTGCATCTGTTTTCTCTCAGAAAGGATATGTAACATCAACTGATCTTCAATGTCCTATTAAAGGAGTAGAAGAATCCAGGATATCTATAAACAGAAAGATAGTGAGGAAACACTTAGCTGACATAAATGAATTCAAGTCTCCAGGTCCAGATGAATTACACCCCAGAGTACTGAAGGAGATAGCGGAAGAAATTTTTTAACCACTCTCCATAATCTTTGAGAATTCTTGGAGAACAGGAGAAGTCCCAGAAGACTGAAGAAGAGCAAATGTCATTCCTATCGTCAAAAAGGGGAAGAAGGCGGAACCAGGGAATTTGTCAGGACTCTGAACATTTATTACCTTTTTCTGCATTACTGCCCTTTTCCAAGATGGCGCCTTTGGTCTCATGTGCACTGTGTCTTCCTGCTATAAAACTCCACCCCAGCCTTCAGTCTGTGCTAAAGTATTCTGCCTTGCATCCAGCTCCTGACCTCTGGTGACTCCCTGGCTATTTACCTGCTCCTGTGAACCTGTGGGGTTATCCTGCTACTCTGCCCTGAGTTCCTGCTGCATACACCAGTTCCAGTAATCCTCCTTCATCTGCTGCTTGTGTTTGCTTCCATCTGCATTTGCTGGACATGTAAGCTGTTTCTGCTCTGCAAGAACCTGAGACTATTACCCAGACCTCCCTGGTTGAGCTAAGATATTATTTGAACTGCCTTATAAGCATATCTATCTGTGTTGTGGACTAAGCAAGGACTTATTCATGTCAAGTATCCTCAAGAATAATTGTGCTTCATAGATTTTCTGCATGATTGCATTTTCCTCTGAAGTTTCCTATAGACTGCTGAGCTGCATTTGATATTTGCACCAAGTGTTGTGGACTTGAGTTTCTCTCTGCACCTGTTTGAATCACCGTGTGATAATATAGACTTTACCACTTATAAAACTGTGTCCTGTAGTTGTCTTGTTCCACGCAAAGAGTCTCCTGAGTTATCCCCTATAATTATTAGAATTATAGGCCGGTGAGTCTGACTTCCATACCAGGAAAGATCTTTGAACAAATTATTAAACAACATGTATGTAAATACCTGGATAAGAATGAAGTGATTAACCAGAGTCAGCATAGGTTTGGAACTAATAAGTCATGTCAGACTAACTTAATTTCCTTCTATGACAGAATCACTGATTGGGTGGATCAGAGAAATGCTGTAGATATAGTATATCTTATGGCTTAGTGATAGGACCCAAAGAGTGGTCGTAAATGGCTGCAGTTCCAGCTGGAAAAATGTCTCAAGTGGGGTACCACCGGGTTCTGTCCTGGGTAGTGTTGAGCATTCCGATACCGCAAGTATTGGGTATCGGCCGATACTTGCGGGTATCGGAATTCCGATACCGAGATCCGATACTTTTGTGGTATCAGGAATCGGTATCTGGATTAATATCAATGTGTAAAAGAAAGAATTAAAATAAAAAATAGGGATATACTCACCTCTCCGACGCAGCCTGGACTTTACTGCCGTAACCGGGAGCCGTTGTACCTAAAAATGCGCGCTTGAAGGGCCTTAGATGACGTCACGGCGCTCTGATTGGTCCGTAGCGGTCGCGTGACCGCTACGCGACCAATCACAAAGCAGTGACGTCACCTAAGGTCTTTCAAGCGCTTGAAAGACCTTAGGTGACGTCACTGCTTTGTGATTGGTCGTGTAGCGGTCACGCGACCGCTACGGACCAATCAGAGCGCCGTGACGTCATCTATGGCCCTTCAAGTCCGCATTCTTAGGTACAACGGCTCCCGGTTACGGCGGTAAAGTCCAGGCTGCGTCGGAGAGGTGAGTATATCCCTATTTTTTATTTTAATTCTTTCTTTTACACATTGATATGGATCCCAGGGCCTGAAGGAGAGTTTCCTCTCCTTCAGACCCTGGGAACCATACAGGATACCGTCCGATACTTGAGTCCCATTGACTTGTATTGGTATCGGGTATCGGTATTGGATTAGATCCGATACTTTGCCGGTATCGGCCGATACTTTCCGATACCGATACTTTCAAGTATCGGACGGTATCACTCAACACTAGTCCTGGGCCTTGTATCGATCAACATCTTTATTAAGGATTTAGATGAAGAAATTGAGGGTACACTAATTAAATTTGCTGATGACACAACCTAGGAGGGATAGCTAATACTAGAGAAGAGAGAGAGAGATTATTCAAAAAGATATAAATAAACTAGAACAGTGGGCAGCAACTAACAGAATGTTTTTTTTAACAAGGAAAAATGCAAAGTACTACATCTGGGCAATAAAAATGAAAAAAGCATTTACAGAATGGGAGGTGTTATGGACCTGGTGGTTAGGAGCACCCGGAATGACCTGATGAGTAAACTAGTAATCAGAACAAGCTCTGGGAAAGTGGGAACTCTGCTGACCGCAAACCCTACTCCTATCACACACACTAGAAATAGCCGTGGAGCGTACCTAACTCTCCCTAGACGCCTCTTCACAGCCTAAGAGCTAACTACCCCTGAATATAGAAATAGAAGCCTAACCTTGCCTCAGAGAAATTCCCCAAAGGTAAACGCAGCCCCCACATATATTGACTGTGAGTTAAGAGGAAAGTCACAAACACAGGAATGAAACATGTTTTAGCAAAGGAGGCCAGACTTCACTAAATAGTTAGAGGAAAGAAAAGGAAACTATGCGGTCAGCACAAAAAACTACAAAAACCACGCAGAGTAAGCAAAAAGACCCCCACACCGACTCACGGTGTGGAGGTGCAACACTGCACCCCAGAGCTTCCAGCTAGCAAGGAAATATCATGATAGCAAGCTGGACTAGAATTTAGCAGTACTAAGAAATATATTCAGGCAGCAGTAACAACAAATGAACTAGCAGGGACTTAGCTTCTGCTGGAGTAGACAGGTCCTCAGAGAAGTCCAAGAGAGATCTGAACCAATACTGAAACATTGACAGCTGGCATGAAGTAACGATCTGAGTAGAGTTAAATAGGGAAGGGGTCATTCCATGTCAAGTGAACCAATGATTTTTACCACTATATTTTTAATTCTTTTGAGATTTTGTTATTTGGTAATAGTGTGTCAGAGAATGCAAAATGTGAAGAAAAAAAAAATTCTAGATTTTTTTTTTTTTTTTTATTGATTTTCAAAGTTCGGAAAAAGTGCAAATTTCGGTGTTGCCTGCCTTTACATTTCTCCCCATAACTCAGACTAGAAAAGAGATAGAGAAATAAAATAAACACCATTCTACTCAGAACAGTACAGGCTTTCACAAGAAAGGTCACAAGAGTATCTTTGATAATAATTTACCTATGCAAACGCAAGCGCAAAACTTTAAAACGCATTTCCGAGAAAAACGTTTAATTTAAAAATTTCAAAAACTGAACAAGTGCCTGCTATGCTACTATTCACATCTGTACCAAAATACAAGATGGGATCATGATGGGATCATATTTTAAAAAATAAAACTATTAGTGTCAGTTCAAAAATCTTGATTTCAGATCTGCTCAGCTTGTGGTCTAACAGTGTGGGGTCCATATTTACCAAATAATCCATGATTGTTAGATATTACGGTATTATTTTATTATGTTACCACTTAGAAGTAGGAGAGTACAGAGGAGAAGCTTTGTTAGGGCTGAGGATGACCAGGGGTAGACGGTGACTGCAGAGCAGATGACAGGCCGGCAGCTCGGGCCGTATTCACACCAAATCTTATCACCCAGGCAACTCCTCAAATGGAGGGAGAAAAATATTCTTAACATCCAGTTCATGTATTGTACAAACCAGGACTACGAAGAGGAGGAGGAGAGTTTGTTATAACATCGGTTACAGGAAGCAGAACCCATCACAGGGACTCGGCAATACCGGACTGTCATCCCATGTAGTGGAAATAAAGACAGTGACGTCCATGACGTGGTAGAAGGAGGCACAAGATCGGCCATGGATGACACAACTGGCTATGTGACCTGTGAATATGATTAGCGCTGACCGCTACTGGACTCTCTAAAGATTGTGACAATGAAGAAGTAGAAGTGACTTTTCTGCACCTTCTGGTCCAGCGCCATCCTTTGTGTATCCAAGAAAATCAGACATTGTAAAAGTGAACAAAAATCAGATATAACTCAGGTGGAGCCGAGCACCATGACAGGCCGTACATACTCTGACACAGAAGGAAACGGCCATTGCTAGTGAGCGCTTATGGACAAGATGACATTTCACCCACTAGAAGGGACACTTTGATGATAGAAGGCCAGCGTAAAAACCTACTATTAATTGTTTGATTAGTTCATATTTTATAGTACGAGGATTTAACTACTGGACTATTCTTCTTAAACACTTCAGAAATGACAGGTTTAGTGATATAGTAGAAAAAAAATTGTTCCATGTATAAATAGGTGGTAGAAATATTGGTTCTTTTAATCTTGTTTTTAACATAATTAGGATCAGACTGTATTTAGAAAATCACACTTGAGGATGTGATCACCTTTTATCTTTTGGCTTGTTCAATGAATTCAGGTTGAAAATGCTGAGCAAGTTGTTATGATGATTAAGATGTATTTATTCTGGCACTTTGGTATTTGTTTTTTGTGTTTCTTTATTGTTACATATAAATGTTGAATGCAGTAAGTTGTAATTTGAAAAGAAAAAAGGAAGAAACTCACACAAACATAAAATCAGATGATTCAAGGCTTAAAAAAAAAATACAAATGTGATAGGTCCCAAGTTGAATCCCTGTACAAATATAAACAAGGACACAAGTAACACACATGCATGTTTTCACAATTTTAAAACATACGTTTTTTTCAGAATTGCGCATCAAAATTTTTAATTTGATTTCTCCAAAACAAAATATAACGAAACATAGTCTTGTGACATATCAAATGAAAGCCAGTACCGTTCTGAGAAAAATGATGCCTCTCCCACCTCTATATCTTAATTCTAGCCCGAGATATGATAAAAAATGTAAAGCCATACCAGGCCAAAATCCATGCTTTTTCAAAACTTTAAAAATCTGTAAAAAATTAACTGATGAAGAAAAAAATTCTAAACTTTTAATTTGTTGTTAACTAAAGTTGTACTTCATAAAAACAAAAAATAAAAAAAATCTAAAGACGGAAGGTAAAAAAAATATTCATATTTGGATCACTTGATATGGAATGACCCGAAGCCAGCATAACAATAAACAAGGGCAGCTGATAAAGCAAACCTCAGAGACCAGCAGTTCCACTCAAAGCCAACAGAGGGAGTCCAAGAGCGGAACTAACCAAAGTACCATTCATGACCACAGGAGGGAGTCCGAGAAATGGAATTCACAACAGGGAGGCATAATAAGGCTAAGCAACAGCAAATGTGAAAAAGACTTGGGTATACTAATAGATCATAAACTGAACATAAGTCAACAGTGTGATGCAGCAGCAAAAAAGGCAAATGCAATTCTGAGATGTATTAACAGAAGCATACAGTTTAAATCACGCAAAGTCATTATTGCCCTCTACTCCTCTTTGGTCAGACCTCACCTGGAATACTGTGTCCAGTTTTGGGCACCACATTTTAAAAAAGACATCAACAAACTGGAGCAAGTTCAGAGAAGAGCGACCAGAATGGTGACCGGTCTGCAAACTGAATGGGAGGAGACAGATTAGATATTAGAAAAAACTTTTTCACAGTTAGGGTGATCAATGAGTGGAACAGGCTGCCACGTGGTGAGTTCTCCTTCCATGGAAGTTTTCAAAGAGAGGCTGGACAGACATCTGTCTGGGATGATTTAGTGAATCCTGCTTTGAACAGGGGGTTGGACCAGATGACCAAGGAGGTCCCTTTCAACTCTATCATTCTATGAACCCTTGCTGGCATGAAAGCAAAAAACAACGTTTAAATTAAAGCAGAGCCAGAGCTGTCACAAGTCCAAAATGGAGTAATGTTCAATCACCGCACACTCTTGAAAATGGTGAGGCGAAAAGAACATAACGGTTCGACCCTCATAGGGTCTTATTCATATAGTCGATGTTGGCAAAGTTCACTGAATGGTAGAAAGGATATCCTGCTTGCAAAAGGACACCTGGGTCCTGGGTAGGTCCGTCACACCTGCGCCTTGGATTGTAGGATGCACGCCTCACCATTTTCTCTATCCCTGCACCAATTCCTTATTCATGAATTGTGTTATCGCTGCATCTACATCTGTATAATATAGTCTTCACAAGCATCTATCAAAAGTGTGCGGTGAGTGAACATTACTCTATTACGGGGATTGCCATCCCACTTCACCAGCACCTCGGATCTCAGCAAGAGTGCTCACCACACTACCCGTCTTCAAATCTAAAAATGAATCGTTTCAATGGGCCTGGGACATTGACTGCAAACAAGATTTGTTATTTTTCACACAAAAAAACTAATTTTCCTAGCAAACATATTCAAGACAATGTTGAAAACATAAGTACACCTCTATGAAAGTCTTATGAGCAAAGCTAAAGTTTAGAACATAAGATTCTAATTAACAAGATTTCAACCAAAAGTAAGTCTAATTACTCATTAAACAGATGTCCTGCAGCGAGTTAGCTATAAAAAGGGCGTTACTTAGCAAAGAAAACCCCTTCCCATTTCATGCTGTCAGCAATGGCACCACATGGAAAAAAAATATCATAAGACCTGAGAAAAAATAATAAAAAAATGTAAAGGCTACAAAAAGATCAGCAAAGCTTTACTTTAGTAGTCAGAATACTGTAACAATAGTGATACAAAGATTTAACAAAGATGGAACTGCAAACATGATACAGAGAGATTGAGGCCGTCTATGGAATTTAACAACTAAACAGGAGCATCTTCTCATGAGAAGGTTTGAAGATAATAAAAAGTTCACTACAGTTTAGCTAAAAATTTGAAATCCAAACTGGGGGAGAGTGTTTGCCATCACACAATAGGATGTACACTGCAGATGATTGACATGTATGGGTCCATGAAGGAAGACTCTCCTAAAGCCAATGCACAAAAAAGCCCACCTGTATTTTGTCACGGGTCATGCTGAAAATATGAAAACCACTGGGCTCTATGCTCTGGTATGATGAGACCATCACATATGTTTTTGAAACGCATTCGCTTTAACACTGTATGGAGTCGCAAAGGTGAAGCGAAGAAAGAAAAATATATGGGGCCTACCGTAAAACATGGTGGTGGCAGTGTCCTTATGTGGGGCTGCATGAGTGCAGTTGGTGTCGAGGAGCTACAATTCATTGATGGTATAATGATTTCACAGATGTACTGCTCTAAATTGGAAAAGAAGATGCTACCTATGCTCACTCTATGCCCTCGTTAGACATGCACTTTTCCAACATCACAATGATCCAAAACATATATCCAAGTCTACTTTTGCATTTCTGAAGAAGAACAGGGTGAAAGTGATTCAGCAGCAAGTATATCTGTTGTGAACTCAAGCGAACACCTATAGGGACTTCTGAAGAGAACAGTTGAGAATCACTCTCTACCAGGAACCAGGCTCTAAGGCTATGTGCACATGTTGCGGATTTTCTGCGGATCTGCAGCGTTTTTTTGCAGTGTAGAAACGCTGCAGATCCGCAATTGATTTACCGTACAATGTAAATCAGTGAGAAAAAAAAAATGCTGTGAAAACTTTGCGGAAAATCCGCTGCGGAAACGCTGCGGTTTAAAAGAAGTAGCATGTCACTTCTTTTTTGTGAATCTGCAGCGTTTTTGTACCCATTCCATTATAGAAAACCGCAGGGGTAAAAAACACAGCAAATCCACAAGAAAACCGCAGCAAAAACCTACAAAAAAATGCTGCGGAACCGCACAAAAAAACGCAGGTGCGTTTTCTGCTGGGAGAGACAGAATCCGCACCTGAAATTCCTAAGCCTAATCCGCAACGTGTGCACATACATTAAAAGAGGTTGTTCTTCGAGAATGAAAAAAAAATAGATGTTGCATTGTGTTACGAACTTGTTCATTTCATGCCTAGAAAACGCAATACTGTCCTTAAAAATCATGGTGGTCATGAAAAATACTAGATGTAGTAGTTCATATTTACATCAACTAATTTGAAGAAAACTGAAGATTTTGAAATGAAAGTTAAATTAGTAAACTTTCATGTTATGGGTTAAAATGATGTTCTATCAATCTCCATCTTGTCAAGTTTTGGGAATTGTTCTTCTGTTGAGTAAACTATTGATTTAAATCTTACTTTTAAAAGAGGGTTTACTCATTTATGCTGAATACTAAATACATTGGACAAACTGAAAGACATATAAAATAACAAAATACTTTTTTGATGTTGTACAGATGCATTGTTCTTTACCACATTTTTATTGTCATCTAAGAAATCCTAATTATGCTCAAAATTTTCTGAAAGCTAGAATTAATACTATGTATTATGTTTCAGAATGTGCTGCATGGCAGGGAAAAATGAATAAGGAATTAAAATAAAGACAGATGTTAGTGTAGACTACCTACTGAAAAAATATCACTTTTTAAAAAGTATTTCCTAAAAAAAGAAAAGTCAATGAATTAAATTTACTATCTATATAATAAAACACCTGACTATATGTACCACAAGGTAATGCACAAATGCTTTACACAAGTCTCACTATTGCCTTAATTTAACTTCTCACTTCATCTTACATGCATACTCCAAGACACAAGATCTGTTTTCAATTAAAATACTTTATGTGTCTGTTTTTTCAGCTTTAGATTGAGTATAATTCTGCAGAGAATTACAAGCGAATTTCAAATACATTCTTTTGTCTGGACTCTGTAATCAGTGTTTGTGCGAATATATGTGCACATTCTATCCTTGGATACAGATTAAAATGTACTTATCAAGCATTTTTAAAAACAGTAACATTTGGTACAGTGTATGCATAAAATAAATACAAATAAAAAGCATTCATGCATAAACTATTATATCATTTGTAGTGATGGGCGAAGCCCTGGATGTTCGGGTTATGCGGGATTGGCCGAACAGTAAAAAAAAAAAAGTTCGGTTCGGGTACCAGAACAGTACCTGAACATCCATTGTTTGCCACGCTGTCATCTGCTCTGATTGGTGTAAAAATCATTACAGCCAGTCAGAGAGCTGTGGTCCTGATGACAGTGTGACCAGCAGCTGTGACTGGAGGTAAAAAGTTTACCTCCAGTTACAGAGGCATCGTATGATGAGAGAGTACTATTCCCATCAGCCTACGCCTGCTGCTGTTAATAACAGCGAGATCAGGCGGCAGCTTATGGGAGTATACATCAGCGCCAACGTATTAAATAAATATATTTTAAAAAAAATTGGTGTGGGTTAACCAGCATGGCAAAACTGACAGCTAACATCTATTCCATTGAAGCCTTTGTCTCCTGTAAAAATAAAAAATAAAAAAACAACCATATCTTTAACGTAACTGACATACTGTACTACATTGTAATCCATGTCTGCGATAAGTGGTTTTCAACCTGGATGGTGCCAAGATGTGGGAGAATGATCTGCTGCGAGTGCATTGTCAGTGACTAAGTGACATCATAGAAGTTACCGCAAGTCACTGAGGCTGAGTTCCCTGCTCACTTCGCTGTGAGCCAGGCCGATGAACTTAAGTGACCTAAGTGAGATCACCGCTAGCACCATGAGAATAATAAAGTGATGTCACTGACCCGTAAGGTGTATATTTTATTTTAACCCCTTAGAGACAGAGCCAATTTGCAGCTTAATGACCAAGCCAATTTTTACAATTCTGACCACTGTCACTTTATGTGGTTATAACTCTGGAACACTTCAATGGATCCCACTGATTCTGAGATTGTTTTTTCATGACATATTGTACTCAATGTTAGTGGTAAAATTTCTTCAATATGATTTGCGTTTATTTAAGAAAAAAATTGAAATATGGCAAAGTTTGAAAATTTAGCAATTTTCAAATTTTGAAATGTTATGCCCTTAAATCAGAGTACTATCACACAAAATACTTAATAAATAACATTTCCCACATGTCTACTTTACATCAGCACAACTTTGGATGCTAATTTTTTTTGTTAGGACGTTATAAGGGTTAAAAGCTGACTAGCGATTTCTCATTTTTCCAACTAAATTTACAAAACCATTTTTTTTAGGGACCACGTCACATTTGAAGTGACTTTGTAGGGTCAATATAACAGAAAATGCCCAAAAGTGACACCATGCTAAAAACTGCACCCCTCAAGGTGCGCAAAACCACATACAAGAAGTTTATTAACCTTTCAGGTGCTTCACGAGAACTAAAGCAATGTGGAAGGAAAATATGAACATTTTACTTTTTTCACAAAAAATTTACTTTGGAACTAAGTTTTTTATATTTTCACAATCGTATCAGGACAAAATGGACCACAAAATTTGTTGTGCAATTTCTCCTGAGTACACCAATAACCCATATGTGGGGGAAAGCCACTGGGTGCATGGCAGGGCTCAGAAGGGAGGGAGCACCGTTTGACTTTTTGAACGCAAAATTGGCTGGAATCAATGATGGTGCCATGTCGCGTTTGGAGACCCCTAAACAGTGGAAACCCCCAAATTCTAACTCCAACCCTAATCCCAACACCCCTAACCCTAATCCCAACCCTAACCACAACCCTAACCCCAACACACCCCTAACCCTAATCCCAACCCTAACCACAACCCTACCCACAACACACCCATAACCCTAATCCCAACCCTAACCACAACACACCCCTAACCCTAATCCCAACCCAAACCTTAACCCTAACCACAAACCTAACCTTAACACACCTCTAACCCTAATCCCAAACCTAACCCTAACCCTAGCCGTAACCCTAGCCCTAACTCTAACCCTCACTTAAGCCCAACGCGCTTTAGCCCAACTCTTTTTACTTTTTTTTATTTTGATCACTGTGATAGTGTCTATCACAGTGATCAAAATGAACCAATATAAATATTTTCCTATTGTGTGCTGGCCGGCAGATCTCGGCGGGCGCACTGCACATGCACCTGCCATTTTCTCTGGGAAGAAGATGTTGAGGGACATCACGGGGGGATTCCTGGACTCCAGAGGTATAGGGGGCGATCGGGGGACCAGGGGACCCAATTTTTCTCTCCTCTGATGTGTGATCACATCAGAGGAGAAATTAAATGGAAAATCTGACTTTTTTTTGCAGTTGCCGTTATACCATTAATAACGGTGATTGCAACACCGGGGTCGGTAAAATCCGACACGAATCAGAGACCCCGGAGAAATTCCGACTCTGGGGGCGCTATGCACTTTTTTCACAGTGCCATTAATTAACGGCGCTGTGGTTTATGTACCCTTAATTGCCGCATTGAAAAGGCGTATCGGCGGTCATTAAAGGGTTAAATAAAGGACTTTATTCTGGCTGTGTGCTTATTTACAATCTGACTAGGGGGTTGTAATGGAGAGGTGTCTTGTAGACACCTCTACATTACTAGCCTGTGGGCTTGTTGTCAGTGGCCATAGAACAACTGACATCAGCCACACAAATATTAACCCTACTTGGCACTGACACAGTGCATGTGGGAAGAGTTGCAGAGTTGCAGCCCACAGCTGTCAGTTTTGCCATGCTGGTAATCAAAATTAGAGGGGAACTCACGCTGTTTTTTAAATTTATTTATAGCACAAGTGCTGGCTTTTAATAGCGGCAGCTGTCTGTACCCAAACAGTAGGTGTTCAGTACTTACCCCAAAATTTACTGTTCAGGTTCACCAACCTCTAATCATTTACAGGATACACAACCCCTACAGGGAGAGTGCCCCCTGACTGAAGGAGATAGTGAATTCCCCCAGTCATAATTTTGCTGCAGGTATTCTTTGGCCATCACAATTTGTGACCACAAACATGTCAATGACTGTCTAGGGAATACCTCTCACTCAACTTCTGGTGGGGTGGTGGGTTAATAGTTTGGTATGCACTGCCACCATAAATTCCTGCTTCTGGTAACTTATACAGCCAATATAAACAGTCTACACACCCCCTATTAAAATGCCAGGTTTGCTATTAGAGTTCCCTCACATCTCCGTATATAAAATCTCTGAGATTCTAAGCCAGAAAAGTTGGCGAATGTCAAGTGTTTTTTTTCTCACCTAGCATCCGTATGTCATGCGAGTGTTCATCACAGCTGCCGCATTCACACGCTACTCTCAGTGCACTCTGGTGGCTGTGCTGAGCAGTCAGATAACTGATGTCACCGCTCAGCACATCCTCTGGATGTAGCAGAGTCGGGGATTGTCGTGGGCCATACTTCTTATGGATTTACGGTGGACAACTTTGAATATATATATTTTTTTTAATGGTATTAACCCCTTTCTAACATTTGAGGTACATGTATGTTAAGATTGGGAAGGACTTCCCACTGACTTGTGCGCTGGCGATTGTTGCCAGGTGTCACCTGATTCTGACAGCTGACACCCGGCTCTCAGTGGCAGGAGCGATGCCCGAACCACTTCCGGCACTTTAACCCCCTAAATTCTGCAATTGGTGAGATCACACCACATAAAGAGCAGACAGAGGGAAGAAAGGACCTCTTCCCTTGGATTGGAGACCCCGCAACGTCATCATGGGTCCAATCATTGCATTAGTGACCCTATGTCGTCATGACGACATCCAGGTCACCAGGCACTAGCAAGTAAGGCTGCTTTCACACTAGCCTCGGTACGGGCCCATCGCAGTGCGTCGGGCCGACGTACCGACGCATGCTGTGAAAGAAATGCAGAACGGGGGCAGCGGAAGCAGTCATACGATGCTACCGCTGCCCCATTGTAAGGTCCGGGGAGGAGGGGGCGGAGTTTCAGCCGCGCATGCGCAGTCAAAAATGGCGGACTAGACGCACAAAAAAAGTCACATGTAACTTTTTTTGTGCCGGCGGTCCGCCAAAACACGACGTAACCGTCGCACGACGGTTGCGACGTGTGGCGATACGTCACAGTGCGTCGGTAATGTAAGTCTATGGGGAAAAAACGCATCCTGCAGACAACTTTGCAGGATGCGTTTTTTCTCCTAAACGACGCATTGTGACATCCGCCGAAAAACACTAGTGTGAAAGTAGACTAGTTAGATCACGTGCAATGCATAAACTAACTTGTGTCTGCATCACTGAAAGGTTATAAGGTATAGTAAAAAAGGTAGAAAAAAGTTTTAAAAATATATTTTTTTAAAAAATCACAAAATAATAATAAAAAATATACTGTACCACAAACAAATATTATTAAAAAAAAAACAATAAAAGTACACATATTTGGTATAGCTGTGTCCAGAATGACCCGACCAATAAATCTGTCCCATTAGTTAACCCCTTTAGTGAACACCTTAATAAAATAACACAAAGCAAAAAACGATGCTTTGTCATCATATTTGTCACGCTCGTGCCCAGACTGGTTGGCGCGGGCATGCGGGGGTGTGGCCCCACTGGGCCACAGACCAGACTACCCTGGAAGGAGCGTAACTAAGTAGCTTCCTTGGTATTCGCTGGAGCCTCTGATGGTGAGGTCAGACTTGTGAGGCAGGAAGCTCGCAGGTGCTGGCTGTGGCTGCTGATCCCACCGGAGAACAGAACATAGACAGGCAAGCGGGCACGGCTGTCACTCTGGCAGACAGACGGGCATGGCTGGGACACAGGCAGACAGACGGGTACAACAGAGACACTGGCACGGCTGGCTCTCTGGTAGACAGGCAGGTATGGCTGGCTCTCTGGCAGGACAGGCGGACAAGGCTGGTACACTGAAAGAACCGGTAGGGACTGGTCTGCAGGCAGGTATGTAAAACAGGTAAGACCCCGTTCAGACAGGAGGACTTAAGAATACATAGAGAAAGAAGCGAAAGCACAAGAGCTAGAGCCAAGAACAGAGATGCAGGAGGCGGAGCCAGGAGGAGCCAAGTGCAGAAATGCAGGAGGCGGAGCCAAGAGCAGGAGGCGGAGCCACATGCAGAAATGCAGGAGGGGGAGCCAAGAGCAAGAGAAGTAGAACCACAAGGAGCGGAGTCAGGTAGAACCACAAGGAGCGGAGCCGCAGAGCGAGAGCTGAGCGGAGCCACAGAGTGCAGAGCAAGTGCAGCGCAAAGTTACAAAGAGCAGAGCTGAGAGCAAAGCCACAGAGTGCAGAGCTGAGAGCAGAACAAAGTCAGAGTGCAGAGCTGAGTGCAGAGCAAGACACAGAGTGCAGAGCTGAGAGCAATGCCACAGAGTGCAGAGCTGGGAGCAGAGCAAAGTCAGAGTGCAGAGCAAGACACAGAGTGCAGAGCCCAGAGCAAAACCACAGAGAGCAGAGCAAGGTCCCAGAATGCAGAGCAAGGAGCTAAGCAAGGTCGCAGAGAGCAGAGCCAAAAGCAGAGCAAAGCAAGACACAGAGTATGCACAGCAGGGAAAGGAAACCAAGGCAGGGATATAAATGGACACATGAACAGGACTAGGCTAAGACAAAGTCAGGAACAGGACAAGGCACAGAGACATGGACACAAGCCAGGGTACGAGGCCCTACTGGGCGGCTACACAGGACACAGACCAGGGTACAACGCCCCCCTGGGTGGCAGACATAAGAGTAAACAGAGACAGGGCCTGGCACCTCAGCAGCTAAGAACTGACTGAGGGAGTAAATTGCACAGGCCCTCACCAATGGGTGGGGATCTCTTAAATACAGGAGAGCAGAGCAAGGTCCCAGAATGCAGAGCAAGGAGCAAAACCACAGAGAGCAGAGCCAAAAGTAGAGCAAAGCAAGACACAGAGTATGCACAGCAGGGAAAGGAAACCAAGGCAGGGATATAAACGGACACAGGAACAGGACAAAGCTAAGACAAAGTCAGGAGCAGGACAAGGCACAGCCACAGAGACATGGACACAAGCCAGGGTACGAGACCCCACTGGATGGCGGACATAGGCCAGGGTACAAGGCCCCACTGGGTGGCGGACATGAGTAAACAGGGCCTCTTAAATACAGGAAGCCTCATGGCAATTGGCCGGGGACACCTTAGCAAGGTGCACACAGACTCAATAAGACACAGGAGTTGCCAGCGCCGCCCCCCTATGCACGCAGACAGAGCATGCACAAAGCAAACAGCAGACATGAGGCACACAGCATGGAGCTGGCAGCAGAGAGAAGTCACAACAAGGCCCAGAGAAGTAAGTGAGTTTGAGTGTAATGCAGGTGGGGGATGGGAGGCCGTGCAGTGATGCCAGCAGGGTTGTTACAATATTGCACAACAAAAAGTTTAATAGAACGTGATAAAAAAAGATGTAAATAAAAATGGTATAGCTGAAATTGTCATCTTCTCCCACAAAAATCAAGCTGCAAAATACCTCCATCAGATGAAAAGTAAAAAAGTAATAATCCCCAGAATAAAGCGATGCAAAAATAATTATTTTTTCAATAAAATAGTTTTAGTAAAAGTGCAAAACATAAAAAAGATATACCTGGGGTATCACTATAATTGTACTGACCTGAAGAATAAATCCGCCTTATCAATTTTACCACACGTGGAACGGCATTAAAAAAAAGTCCAAACAACACTTCCTGCATTGTTAATTTTTGTTTAATCTGCCTCCCAAGAATCGTAATAGAAAATGATCATAAATGTAATGAGCATGAAAATGGTACCAATAAAATCATCAACTTGTTCAGCAAAAAACAAGCCCTCACATGGCTTTGTCAGCAGAAATATGAAAAAATTATAGCTTTCAAAATATGGTGATGTAAAAAACTAATTTTTAAAAACAAAAAAAGCATCTTTTAGGCTAGGTTCAAATTAGCGTTTCTGTGCGCAGCGTATCATCTACATGCGCAAATGCATGCCAAAATGCATGCTTACGCCTCCGCATCATCTTACGCATAACGCAAAAAAGTTGCGTGTGTGCATGCGTTTTGGCATGCGTTTGCATTCTTTATGCGCATGGTGGAGGTGGTGACATCATTTCCTGGACATTAGCAGTCTGTAGTACACATGTGTTATCGAACGCATACGTACGCATGTCCTTGCATACCAATGCGTTCCCATAGACAGTAATGCGTTTTTTGATCCACTCATCCGCATGCGCACAATTGCACAATATTTGATGTCTCAAAAAATGCAACATGTTGCGCTCTCCGCACACCGCAAAATGACGCATGCGTATGCATCTGCATGCGAATGCATGCAAAAGCATGTCCCTGCGTACACCATGTTAAAGATAAGTAAGCATGACGCATGTGGATGCGCACAGAAAAGCTAATGTGAACCCGGCCTTAGCAAGTGACAGCAGCAAAACATAAAAACCTGATATAAATCTGGTATTACTGTAATTGCACAGACCCGAAGAATACAGTAGTCTAATCACCTATACCGCATGAGGAACAGCACAAAAAATAAATAAAACCAAATCTTCACTAGCTACTGAATTGTTCATTCTGCCTCCCAAAGATCACAGTATGGCTCGTCTCACATTTATTCTGCCCTGAACGCTTTACACCGGGGTCTCTGTGTAAATCTCTGAAATACGGGATTCACTCTGGTGGAAGATTCCCTATAATGAGGCAGACAGAGGCACTGTGGACGCAGTCTGATCTGTGATCCGGTGATGTCCATCTTTTTATTAGGAGTGCAAAAAGTGAGGTCAGCTACAGTTTTCTATACCTTTGAAAAAAAGTACAGCGCTGACCAGAGGCCAGACAGGAACCAAAGTAACTCTGCTGCCTCATCATAGTGAGTGCCTACCTGGAGGGTTTCATCTGAATTCCGTCACTTGAATATTCAAAGGAAAACCCCAATATAAGTGCTCAGCGTAGAGCACCAGATACATGTGATCCAAATTGTTATGTAAAATGTTCCCAATAAAATCTTCAATTCAATTCACAAAAAAAGCAAGCCCCAGTCACGTGCGTCATCTGTTAACGGAAACATAGGGGACATCCATGTTACTGGTAGCACAAAAGCTCTGGAAAAGAGAAATGGTCCTCGTCCCCCAAAATAAATACAGCAAATTCTGTGCCCTCAAATCCAAATGCCCCAGTGTCCACATGTTTGGCATTTCTGTAGCAATGAGAGCCTGCCTAATTTAAGGATGCATGAGCTGGACAAACGTACTGGTCACTACAACGGCAGTATACAATTTTCACTCAGCCAAATCCACTGCTGCTTGTTTCTGGAAAACTTCCATGGAGTCAAAATCGTCACTACACCTGTAGATAAATTCCCAAAGGGGTATGATTTCCAAAATGGATACACTTGAGAATTTTGCTCTTCTAGCACTTAGGGGCTCTGTATATGGAGATTGCAAACTACTATACAGAATTCTGCACTCGAGGATTCCGCCTGTACAACAGTATTGTCACGGGTGTGTCAGGTGTGACAGATAGTCATCCTGGATCCGGCTGTAGAAGGTCTTTACGTTTAGCTCAAGCATCTTCTTGATTTTTGTCCCTCTAGGACTGTCACGAATCCACCCCGCTGCCACCAATATGTCACGGATCGGGGTGACTTTAGGCCAACAGACGGCTATCACATGTGCAGGGGGGCTTATCTTAGTTATCCCTCCACTGCTAAAATGTGATGAAAAAACACACACAAGGCTATTGACCTTTTAGTTTACAGCAGGGGCTTATTTTAGTTATCCCACTGCTCTTCAATATACCACGAACTGCAGGGATTTAGGTATATCCCGCTTACAGTTCCACTTGAAACCTGCAGCTCTCTGGTGCTCCCTTTACCCTCAGGTACTGCACCTAGGATAATTAGTCACCGGAAAGGCTGCCTGCTATGTACTGGCCATTGGGCACGCTGCAGCGAGGCGATTTAACTACTCCCGCTCAGGCAGGAACAATAATTATCAATGTCGCCGTCGCTACAACGACTCCCAAAGGCACAGTGCACGGTATTGCTGCCACCAGCTTCGATTAAACGGGTCCGAAGCTAACCCAAAACAGTAGCGTAATTCCCTTCAGAAGGCTTACGGTACGTTTTAGAACAGGAAGAACGAATCTAGTATATTAAATATTCTACTCCATAAAAGGTTTAAGGCAGTGTTTATAAACAGTTATATAAAGATGGTACAATATGAGACAATTGCAAATATGTACAAGGTAATTATAAAATAAAAGGATTAAATGAGAAAAGGTAAAACTCACATGTTCTCAGTTCATTTCAGGCAACCAGGCTAGTGGGCGGAGTTCCCAAATGTCCCAATTCATCAGGGTTCTGGAGTAAGATCAGGCTCACACAGACTCCAGCAGACAGACTCCAGGCTGGGGTGAGGGTAGAAACTTATAAAGTGTAGCTCGGTGACATCACAAAAAGGGTTGGTTTTCCCAGACCCTCCTATCTCCTCAGTTTAACTAAATTCAACCTAAATTTGTCTAATGCCTATAACTCCGCTACAGAACATGTCATAGTCATAACAAACCCAGCATTCATCTCGTATTAACGTTGGCATTCTAATGAGATCAAATATGTCCTATTTGTGATGCATAATTACAGAGAAACCCCTACTTTTTATCTGATGGAGTTAGAAGCATTTGTTTAGAGTGGCTGATAGGTCCGCCGAAGGACATTAACAATACGTATTTATTATTTTCTTAGCCTAAATGGTTGGCCCAATATCTTACTAAAACAGAGCAAAGACCCTCATGGATTAAAAGGGAGATCAGACCAGTTTCTGCTAGCACAATTTTTTTCACTGTAGCTATGCCAGTCGTAAATACCTTTCTTCAATAAAACTCCCCCACATACATTGACAAGGCAAGCTCTTACCTGAGTGAAAGGGAAGGGTGGGTTTTAGCCCACAGCCTGGGCTAAGAAGAGAAACTAAACTTGTATGATATTTCATACAATATCGTGACAAGGACCTATTAGTTATGGCCACCTACTGCTGCTAATCATATACCTATGCTGAAGGTTTAAATACATTCAATTGCTGCAGCATGGTGCGGGTGTTAGCTCCTACTTGCCTCAGTCTTGTTAGAAGTTCTAGCAGTCGGCTAGTGTCTTCCCTGAGGACCCTTGGAGGATCTCTGGTGTGACATCATGGTGGTCTTTTCAAGCTAAGTGTTTTCACCCATCCATCTACCCTCTCTGTCTTTAGGTTTAGTGGGGACCGACCAATGACACCTGTTGTGAATTCCGCTCTTGGGCTCCCTCCGGTGGTTGTAAGTGGCACTTTTGTGAGTTCTGCTCTTGGGCTCCCTCCGGTGGTTTTGAGTGGAACTGCTGCTCCTTGGATTTAGCAGTCAGCAGCTGCTTCCACTGATCGTCTTTCTGGCTCGGCTATTTATCCTGGCTCTATCCTTCAGCCTGGGCCAGTTGTCAATGGTTCCTGGTTGGATTCACATCTCTGCTTGGATTTCCCTGATATTCTGACCAGTTCAGCAAAGATAAGTCCTTGCTTGTTCTTTTGCTGTCCACATATCGTGGACTTAATCGTTCAGCTCTTTCTATGTTTTTTCTTGTCCAGCTTGTCAATATGGATTTATTCAGTTAAGCTGGAAGCTCTGGGAAGCAGATTTACCCTCCACACCTTTAGTCAGGTGTGGAGATTTTTGTAAACTCTGTGGTGGATTTTTCTAGTTTTTTTATACTGACCGCACAGTATTCTGTCCTGTTCTATCTATCTAGCTAGACTGGCCTCCTTTGCTACATTCTGATTTCATTCTGCGTATGTCATTTCCCTCTCCACTCACAGTCAATATTTGTGGGGGGCTGCCTTTCCTTTGGGGATTTTCTCTGAGGCAAGATAGCTTTCCTGTTTCCATCTTTAGGGGTAGTTAGTCCTCCGGCTGTGACGAGGTGTCTAGGGAGTGACAGGAACATCCCACGGCTACTTCTAGTGTTGTGATAAGCTCAGGAACTGCGGTTAGTACAGGTGCCACCTCCTCCAGAGCTCATCCCATGTTGCTCCTAAACCACCAGTTCATAACAGTACAACTGGCCACGAATGCATCTCAAAAGAAGGAAAAAAAAGTTCTGAGCCATTTTTTTTTTTGCAGTCTGTTTTGTCTTTTTTTTCCTCTTAATCTTTGGGTGGTTCAGGATTTTGGCGCTGGCATGGATGTTCAGGGTTTGTTTTCTCGTGTGGATCAACTTGCTGCAAGAGTACAGAGTATCCAAGATTATGTTGTCCAGACTCCGGCTTTAGAGCCTAAAATTCCTACTCCTGATTTGTTTTTTGGGGACAGATCTAAGTTTTTGAACTTTAAAAATAACTGCAAATTGTTTTTTGCTTTGAAACCCCGTTCCTCTGGTGATCCCATTCAGCAGGTTAAGATTGTCATCTCTCTGCTGCGTGGTGACCCTCAGGACTGGGCATTCTCCCTTGAATCAGGGAATCCGGCATTGCTTAATGTAGACGCATTTTTTCAAGCGCTCGGATTATTGTATGACGAACCTAATTCTGTGGATCATGCAGAAAAAACCTTGTTGGCCCTATGTCAGGGTCAGGAAGCGGCAGAATTATACTGCCAGAAATTTAGAAAATGGTCTGTGCTCACTAAATGGAATGAGGATGCTCTGGCAGCAATTTTCAGAAAGGGTCTTTCTGAAGCCCTTAAAGATGTTATGGTGGGGTTTCCCACACCCGCTGGTTTGAGTGAATCTATGTCTCTAGCCATTCAGATTGATCGGCGCCTGCGCGAGCGCAAAGTTGTGCACCATATGGCAGTGTCCTCTGAGCGGAGCCTGAGCCTATGCAATGTGATAGGATTTTGACTAGAGCAGAACGGCAGGGATTCAGATGTCAGAATTAGGGTTGAGCGACTTTTATTTTTATAGGATCGGGTCGGGTTTCACGAAACCCGACTTTCTCAAAAGTCGGGTCGAGTGAAATCGGCCGATCCTATAAAAAAGTCGGGGTCGGGGTTGGCCGAAACGCGAAACCCAATGCAGTGCAATGGGATACTATGGTTCCCAGGGTCTGAAGGAGAGGAAACTCTCCTTCAGGCCCTGGGATCCATATTTACGTGTAAAATAAAGAATTAAAATTAAAAAAATTGATATACTCACCCTCTGACGCACCCTGGTAGTAACCGGCATCTTCCGTTCCTAAAAATGGCGCTTGAAAGACCTTTCGAATGCTTCACGGCTTGTGATTGGTCGCGGCGGCCCACGTGACCGCTGAGCGACCAATCACAAGCCGGTGACGTAATTCTCAGGTCCTGTTCTGGTTCTCAGGTACATGAGAATTACGTCACGGCTTGTGATTGGTCGCTGAGCGGTCACGTGGGCCGCCGCGACCAATCACAAAGCCGTGACGTCATCGGAAGGTCCTTCACGCGTTCATTCTTAAGAAGGAAGGCTGCCGGAAAGAAGCAGGGCGCGTACGAGGGTGAGTATATACCTAATAGGAATATACTCACCCTCGGCTTCTTTCCGGCAGCCTTCCTTCTTAAGAATGAACGCGTGAAGGACCTTCCGATGATGTCACGGCTTTGTGATTGGTCGCGGCGGCCCACGTGACCGCTCAGCGACCAATCACAAGCCGTGACGTAATTCTCATGTACCTGAGAACCAGAACAGGACCTGAGAATTACGTTACCGGCTTATGATTGGTCGCTCAGCGGTCACGTGGGCCGCCGCGACCAATCACAAGCCGCGAAGCATTCGAAAGGTCTTTCAAGCGCCATTTTTAGGAACGGATGATGCCGGTTACCAGCGGCGATGTCCAGGCTGCGTCGGAGAGGTGAGCATATCAATATTTTTTATTTTAATTCTTTATTTTACACTTAAATGTGGATTCTGATACCGATTTCCGATATCGCAAACATATCGGAACTCGGTATCGGAATCCCGATACCAGATTCATAAGATCGCCGACCTCATGGCCACACAGGGGTCGGGTCGGGTTTCATGAAACCCGACTTTGCCAAAAGTCGGCGACTTCTGAAAATGGTCGACCCGTTTCGCTCAACCCTAGTCAGAATAAGCTGTGTTTTTACTGTGGTGATTCTGCTCATGTTATTTCTGATTGCCCTAAGCGTACTAAGAGGGTCGCTAGGTCTGTTACCATCAGTACTGTACAGCCTAAATTTCTCTTATCTGTGACCCTGATTTGCTCATTATCGTTCTTTTCTGTCATGGCATTTGTAGATTCAGGCGCTGCCCTGAACTTAATGGACTTGGAATTCGCCGGGCGCTGTGGTTTTTCCTTGCAGCCTTTGCAGAGCCCTATTCCTTTGAGGGGCATTGATGCTACACCATTGGCCAAGAATAAACCTCAGTATTGGACTCAGCTGACCATGTGTATGGCTCCAGCACATCAGGAAGATTGCCGTTTTCTGGTGTTGCATAACTTGCATGATGTTGTTGTACTGGGTTTTCCATGGTTACAGGAACATAATCCGGTGCTGGATTGGAAATCTATGTCTGTGACTAGTTGGGGTTGTCAAGGGGTACATTGTGACGTTCCTTTGATGTCAATTTCCTCTTCCCCCTCTTCTGAAGTCCCTGAGTTTTTGTCGGATTTCCAGGATATATTTGATGAGCCCAAGTCCAGTTCCCTTCCTCCACATAGGGACTGTGATTGTGCTATTAACTTGATTCCTGGCTGTAAGTTCCCTAAGGGCCGACTTTTCAATCTGTCTGTGCCAGAGCATGCCGCCATGCGGAGTTATGTCAAGGAGTCTTTGGAAAAGGGGCATATTTGGCCGTCTTCGTCACCATTGGGAGCTGGATTCTTTTTTGTTGCCAAGAAGGATGGCTCCTTGAGACCCTGTATTGATTATCGCCTTCTTAATAAGATCACGGTCAAATTCCAAAACCCTTTACCTTTGCTTTCTGATTTGTTTGCTCGGATTAAGGGGGCTAGTTGGTTTACTAAGATTGACCTTCGAGGGGCATATAATCTTGTTCATATTAAACAGGGTGACGAATGGAAAACTGCATTTAATACGCCCGAAGGCCATTTTGAATACCTTGTGATGCCTTTCGAGCTTTCTAATGCTCCTTCTGTATTTCAGTCTTTCATGCATGATATTTTCCGCAATTATCTTGATAAATTCATGATTGTGTATTTGGATGATATTTTGATTTTTTCTGATGATTGGGAGTCTCATGTGAAGCAGGTCAGGATGGTATTCCAGATCGTTCGTGATAATGCTTTATTTGTGAAGGGGTCTAAGTGCCTATTTGGAGTTCAGAAGGTCTCTTTTTTGGGTTTTATTTTTTTCTCCCTCGTCTATAGAAATGGATCCTGTTAAGGTCCAAGCCATTCATGACTGGATTCAACCCACATCGGTGAAGAGCCTTCAGAAATTTTTGGGCTTTGCTAATTTTTATCGCCGTTTCATTGCCAACTTTTCCAGTGTGGTTAAGCCCCTGACCGATTTGACGAAGAAAGGCGCTGATGTGACGAATTGGTCCTCTGCGGCGGTTGAGGACTTTCAGGAGCTTAAACGCCGATTTACTTCTGCCCCTGTGTTGCGTCAGCCGGATGTTTCTCTTTTCAGGTTGAGGTTGACGCTTCTGAGATTGGGGCAGGGGCCGTTTTGTCTCAGAGGAATTCTGATGGTTCTTTGATGAAACCGTTTGCCTTTTTTCCAGAAAGTTTTCGCCTGCGGAGCAAAATTATGATGTTGGCAATCGGGAGTTGTTGGCTATGAAGTGGGCATTTGAGGAGTGGGGACATTGGCTTGAGGGAGCCAAGCACCGCGTTGTAGTCTTGACCGATCATAAGAATCTGATTTACCTCGAGTCGGCCAAGCGGCTGAACCCTAGACAGGCTCGATGGTCCCTGTTTTTCTCCCGTTTTGATTTTGTGGTCTCGTATCTTCCGGGATCTAAGAATGTTAAGGCTGATGCCCTCTCTAGGAGTTTTTTGCCTGATTCTCCTGGAGTCCTTGAGCCGGTTGGCATTCTAAGGAAGGGGTGATTCTTTCTGCCATCTCCCCTGATTTGCGGCGGGTGCTTCAGGAATTTCAGGCTGATAAACCTGACCGCTGTCCAGTGGGGAAGCTGTTTGTTCCTGATAGATGGACTAGTAAGGTAATTTCTGAGGTTCATTCTTCAGTGTTGGCTGGTCATCCTGGGATTTTTGGTACCAGAGATTTGGTTGCTAGGTCCTTTTGGTGGCCTTCCTTGTCGCGGGATGTGCGTTCTTTTGTGCAGTCCTATGGGACTTGTGCCCGGGCCAAGCCTTGCTGTTCCCGCGCTAGTGGGTTGCTTTTGCCTTTGCCAGTCCCTGAGAGGCCCTGGACGCATATTTCCATGGATTTTATTTTGGATCTTCCTGTTTCCCAGAAGATGTCTGTTATCTGGGTGGTTTGTGACCGGTTCTCTAAAATGGTCCATTTGGTACCTTTGCCTAAATTGCCTTCCTCCTCTGATTTGGTTCCATTGTTTTTTCAGCATGTGGTTCGTTTGCATGGCATTCCGGAGAATATTGTGTCTGACAGAGGTTCCCAGTTTGTTTCTTGGTTTTGGCGGGCCTTTTGTGCTAGGATGGGCATTGATTTGTCTTTTTCTTCGGCGTTCCATCCTCAGACAAATGGCCAAACTGAGCGAACTAATCAGACCTTGGAAACCTATTTGAGATGCTTTGTGTCTGCTGATCAGGATGATTGGGTGGCTTTCTTGCCGTTGGCTGAGTTTGCCCTTAATAATCGGGCTAGTTCGGCTACTTTGGTTTCGCCTTTCTTTTGTAATTTCGGTTTTCATCCTCGTTTTTCTTCGGGGCAGGTTGAGCCTTCTGATTGTCCTGGTGTGGATTCTGTGGTGGACAGGTTACAGCAGATTTGGACTCATGTGGTAGACAATTTGACGTTGTCTCAGGAAAAGGCTCAACGTTTTGCTAACCGCCGTCGGTGTGTTGGTCCCCGGCTTCAGGTGGGGGATTTAGTCTGGTTATCTTCTCGTCATGTTCCTATGAAGGTTTCTTCCCCTAAGTTCAAGCCTCGGTTTATTGGTCCTTATAAGATTTCTGAGATTATCAATCCGGTGTCTTTTCGTTTGGCCCTTCCAGCCTCTTTTGCCATCCATAATGTTTTCCATAGATCTTTGTTGCGGAGATATGTGGTGCCCGTTGTTCCCTCGGTTGATCCTCCTGCCCTGGTGTTGGTTGAGGGGTAGTTGGAATATTTGGTGGAGAAAATTTTGGATTCTCGTTTTTCGAGGCGGAGGCTTCAGTATCTTGTCAAGTGGAAGGGTTATGGCCAGGAGGATAATTCTTGGGTTGTTGCCTCCGATGTCCATGCCGCCGGTTTGGTTCGTGCCTTTCACTTGGCTCGCCCTGATCAGCCTGGGGGCTCTGGTGAGGGTTCGGTGACCCCTCCTCAAGGGGGGGGTACTGTTGTGAATTCCACTCTTGAGCTCCCTCCGGTGGTTGTAAGTGGCACTTTTGTGAGTTCTGCTCTTGGGCTCCCTCCGGTGGTTTTGAGTGGAACTGCTGCTCCTTGGATTTAGCAGTCAGCAGCTGCTTCCACTGATCGTCTTTCTGGCTCGGCTATTTATCCTGGCTCTATCCTTCAGCCTGGGCCAGTTGTCAATGGTTCCTGGTTGGATTCACATCTCTGCTTGGATTTCCCTGATATTCTGACCAGTTCAGCAAAGATAAGTCCTTGCTTGTTCTTTTGCTGTCCACATATCGTGGACTTAATCGTTCAGCTCTTTCTATGTTTTTTCTTGTCCAGCTTGTCAATATGGATTTATTCAGTTAAGCTGGAAGCTCTGGGAAGCAGATTTACCCTCCACACCTTTAGTCAGGTGTGGAGATTTTTGTAAACTCTGTGGTGGATTTTTCTAGTTTTTTTATACTGACTGCACAGTATTCTGTCCTGTTCTATCTATCTAGCTAGACTGGCCTCCTTTGCTACATTCTGATTTCATTCTGCGTATGTCATTTCCCTCTCCACTCACAGTCAATATTTGTGGGGGGCTGCCTTTCCTTTGGGGATTTTCTCTGAGGCAAGATAGCTTTCCTGTTTCCATCTTTAGGGGTAGTTAGTCCTCCGGCTGTGACGAGGTGTCTAGGGAGTGACAGGAACATCCCACGGCTACTTCTAGTGTTGTGATAAGCTCAGGAACTGCGGTTAGTACAGGTGCCACCTCCTCCAGAGCTCGTCCCATGTTGCTCCTAAACCACCAGTTCATAACAGACACCCCTTCCTATGTAGGGGATATTATTAGGGTCAGGCAGGGATTAGGTTCCAGTTCGGTGATAGGTGCAGAACCTATATAGCAACAGTTAGGGCAGACAGGGTGATTTTAGATCTGCCTAGGGATCTCCACTCCCCTCTTCCCTAGTGTTTGGGCTCCCCTTCCCTCTTCCTGTGTTGTGCACTTGCTTATCCTTCACCTAGCGTGACAAGTACTGCTTAGCCATACCGTGAGACTCGGGAGGGATGGAGCGCTATTTGCCAATAGCGCTCCGTCCATCCCGAGTTTTGCTGCATGGCTAAGCAATACTGTACAGCCACATTTGGGGAATTTCTATATTCAGCATAAATTGTGGGAGAAACGTAGGTGCCATTTTTCCCCATTTCCCTGTGTGAAAATGTAAAATCTGTGGCTAAAACAAAATGTTGGGGATAAAAATATAATTATTTATTTCTTCATTGCCCAGTGGTATAAAATTCGGTGACCCACCTGTGGCATCAATATGATCACTGCACCCCTATATGAATTCATTGAGAGGTGTAGTTTGTAAAATGGGGTCTCTTATGGGGGGTTCTGCTGTTCTGGTCCCTCAGGGGCTCTGCCACTGTAACATGGCACCCTGAAACCAGTCCAGCCAGACATGAACTCCAATATGGTGCTTCTTCCCTTCTTAGCTTTGTGCTGTGCCTCAAAAGTAGTTTTCAACCATATATGGGGTATAGGTGTACTCATAAGACATTGTACAAAAAAATTTGGGGGTCCATTTTCTCCTGTTTTCCTTCTGAAAATAAAAGACTTGGGCTAAAATAACATTTTTCTGTGATTTTTTTTATTACTAACTGCTCTACATTATAAACTTATGTGAAGCAGCTGGGGTTCAAGGTGCTCATCACACATCTAGATACATTACTTGAGGGGGTCTAGCTTTCAAAATGGTGTCACTTGTGTGAGTTTTCCACTGTTTAGGCACATCACAATCACATGCACATCTCAAAACGAGACATGACATCGGCAGACAATTCCACCTAAGTCTGCATTCCAAAACTTCACTCCTTCTTTTCTGAGCCCTGTTGTGAGCCTAAACAGTATTTTACCCCCACACATGAGATATCTGCATACTCAGGAGAAATTGTGCAACAAATTGTATGGTACAATTTCTCCTGTTACCCTAGTGAAATGCAAAAATTTGGGGGAAATGTGATGATTCTTTTATTTTCAGGGCTCAATATTATAAACTTCTGTGAAGCACCTGGGGATTCAAGGTGCTCACCACACATCTAGATAAGTTTCCTGATGGGTCTAGCTTCTAACATGGTGTCATGTGTGGGGGGTTTCCACTGTTTAGGCACATCAGGGGCTCTCCAATCACAAAATGGTGTTTGCTAATTATTCCATAAAATTTTGCATTAAAAACGTCAAATGGCGATCCTTCCCTTCTAAGCCCTGTTGTGCACCCAAACAGTAGTTTTGCCCCACATATTGGATATCAGCATACTCAGGAGAAATTGTACAGCAAATTGTAAGGTGAAATTTCTCCTGATAACCTTATGAAAATGCAAAATTTGGGCGTAAAAACATTTTGTGTGGAATATGTAATTTTTTTATTTTCATGGCTGACGTTATAAACATTTGTGAAGCATCTTGGGGTTCAAGGTGCTCACCACATATCTAGATAAATTCCCTGAATGGTCTAGTTTGCAAAATGGTGTCACTTGTGGGCAGTTTCCACTGTTTAGGTACATCAGAGGCTTTCCAAATGCAACATGACCTCCGCTAATTAATTTCAGAACTTTTTCCATCTTTAATTGCACCCATAATTTGTACAAATCCATTAGGAAATAAACAAACAATTTTGAGGTGTTAAATATAATTAAAAAAATATGGTTGGATAAGTGTGCACACCCTTTTATAATTGGGGATCTGGTTAAGTTCAGAATAATTCAATCATATATAAACTCAAGTTAAATAATAGTCAGTGCACAGGTGCCATCATTTAAAGTGATTCTGATTAATTTCATATAAAGTTTAGCTATTCTAGTAGGATTTTCCTGACATTTTCTCATTAGCAATTTATAGCAAATGCCATAGTCCGTTTACAACACTGCAAATGGATCTTTGTTGACACTTATCAAGAGAAGGGTATAAAAAACATTTCCAAGCCATCAGATATACCATGATGCACTGTGAAGACGGTCATCAAAAAGTGAATTATACTGTATTTGGAACAACATTGACATTACCTAGAAACGGAAGGCCCTCAATATCTGATAAGACAAGAAGAAAATTATTCCAGTAGGCTGCCAAAAGGCCTACAGCAACATTAAAGGAAGTGCAGGAAATTCTGGCAAGTACTTAGTTGTGACCTGCATTTGACAATTTTTTAGTATTCTTCATATGTCTGGCCTGTGGGGTAGTGTGGCAATAAAGAAAAGAAAAACATTCTTTTTCTTTTTTAATAAATTTGCAAAAATTTCTACATTTCTGTTTTTTTCAGTCAAGATGGGGTGCTGTTGTGAACTCTATTTTTGGGCTCCCTCTAGTGGTCACAAGCGGTACTGTGTAGTGTTGTCTTTCTGCAGGTTGGCTGCATCAGCTGGTTCGTTATCCTTGGTTGGTTTCCTATTTAGCTCACCTGGATACTCAGTTCCTTGCCTGCTATCAATGTATTCAGTGCTCTTCAGATTCCTTGTGACTACCTTGCTCCCAGTCTCTCCAAGACAATCTAAGTTTTTGTTTGTTCATTTTTTGATTATCAGCATTCATCATGTTTCTTGTCCAGCTTGCTAAAATGTGATTTCCTCGCTTGCTGGTTGCTCTAGGGGACTGAGTTTCTCCCCCCACATCGTTAGTTGGTGCGGGGGTTCTTGAAATCTCAGAGTGGATATTTTGTAAGGGTTTTTTACTGACCGCATAGATTCCCTTTTCTGTTTTCTGCTATCTAGTATTAGTGGGCCTCATTTGCTGAATCTGCTTTCACCCCTGTGTATGTGCCTTCCTCTTACCTCACCGTTATTATTTGTTGGGGGCTTCTATATCTTTGGAGATTATTTCTCTGGAGGCAAGAGAGGTCTTTCTTTCTCTCTAGGGGTAGTTAGTTCCTCAGGCTGGCTCGAGACGTCTAGGATTTTTAGGCACGTTCACCGGCTACTTCTAGTGTGTTTGGATAGGTTCAGATTTGCGGTCAGTCCAGTTTGCCACCTCCCTAGAGCTTGTCCTATGTTTGTTACTTAGCTGGAGTAATTTGTGATCCTCAACCACTAAGGATCATAACAGGGTGCAGAGTGCACATTAATGAGAAAAAATTAACTTTTTTGAATTTGCCAAATGGCTGCAATGAAACAATGAGTGAAAAATTTAAAGGGGTCTGAATACTTTCCGTACCCACTGTATATATTCTAAATTGCTGTAATATATATTTATTTAATGATTAGGTGTAAAGACGATATTTGTGTTTTTCTATTGGTTGAATCTAAGTCACACAAGAAGATTACGTTCCAGCTCCAGGTTGAGTTAAAAGGCTTTCTTCGATAATTTAGTAAATGCTAAAATAGCATGGCACTAGGCATAGTAACACAGAGAAAAAAAGCAATGCGCTTCAACCGCAACTGCGGTCTTTATCTGAGCTAGGTTACTTTAGAGCAGTATTCCCCTTTCCCCTCCCTTTCCAACCCTGACAGCCACATTCAGCTCTGAAAGTGGGCCGCAAGCCACATTCAGAGAACTTCCTTCTCCCACAGTAGTGAAACCCAGAGCTCAAATTATCGGTATAAAGACAACCAAAGCTCCTCCACAGAAATCACATCAAAGCAGAATACTTACATAGAGGGATTCCTTATTCCTTATCCTCATTCAATATTCTTACATCAAGCACTTCCACCATGCGAACACATACAGATTTAAACACCCTCCCTAGCAGGATCATCCTATGTCCAGTTTAGACTTTAGCTCTCCAGCCATAAGACCAGTATATGCACATCCAGATCTGCTCTTCTGTGGGAGACAGTATCTGAAGAAGACCTGCTCTTCCTAGATGTTTTTTAGACCTGATGTTAATGCACCTAGCTGGCAGATAGCTGGGAGACACACATCATGGTCACAAGAGCCACATGTCTCCTGAGCTACAGGTTGGGAATCTCTGCTTTAGAGTATTTGTTAGCAGTGCGCAGTTCAGGATCATTGAGTGTATTAGAAAAATATTTAGAATTGAGAGTCCTCAGTGGTTAATACATTTTAATGGCTAACTGAAAAGATGGTAACAAATTGCAAGCTTCCGAGACTATGCAGGTCCCTTCATCAGGCATAGACTAATACAAATTCTGAAAAAACACATAATTATGCACAATACAGCCCAGAAAAATGCCATAGATAAGACAGGTGACGTGAAGCAGAACTACCATTATGTGAGAGCACTAAAATGTTTATGTCCATAAATATTGGAACAGTTCATAGATAAGGAGTGTGAATGTTTTATGGTGCTCTGAATGGGTCTGGTTCTGTTATGATGACCCCACACGGTCTGAGGAGCAAATTCCTTAATTGATGTAAAAAGACATAAATCCATGAAACACATTCATTCACGCACTGAGTGTGTCAAAGTTCATCATCAGTTTATATTCCCAGACTCTTCTGTCTCTCTGAGATTTGAAGTTATCTTTTAATACTAGTAATTTCATGGGTGTATTAGCACAGCAGAGGCTAACATGTTTGGTGTTTTATCTCTATATAGTAAGTTAATGGGATGTCAACAAAGAATTTAGAATTACGGTAAGCTAGTGGTAAGGGGTTACAAGGACTGTGTTCTGAAGGCAGCCTGGTTTTGTATTCAATATTATGTCAATGTTTTACTTCCTGTGCTTTGGTGAGTTCATTTTGCTTTGAAGCAGGCTTTCAGAGACTCTTTTGAGTTTGACATAAAAAATGTTTTTTTGTAAAGGTTCATGAATACCTATTCAGGCAGTTTTGGGACTGGTGTGCTCATTCTGGCTAGCTTCATAGCTTAACTCCTTTAGACAGTGCTGCACAAATATTCTGTCTCATGACAAGGTTATAATTTCAGGAGGTTTTTTTTGTCTACTAATCCTAATGGACTTGGTACTCATTTAGATTAAGGGCAGCAACAGAAATTGCTAGCGTGGACCTACCAGAGTTGGACTTTCTGCCTATTAGTAGGTGGTGATCGAATTACTATGCTGGAGCTGCTGCTTTGATTGTGAAGAGTAAAACTCCCATGCACTCTACATCCCCTTTGTTTTCACTCATTGTAGGTTGTGTTTGTCTAACAATATGGCTATTAGGCACTGCCTATACATTTTGGGTATCTCAGAGTTCAGAATTTCAATACTACAAAGTCTCTAAATGCTCATTAAATACCTATATTACACTCAGGTCTTCTAAAGCTGTACTGAACTTTTTTGAGCTCCTTTACTCGGAGTCTTAGTAATGTCTAATTGACCTTGGCATCTTTGGTTGGAAGAAAACGGAAACTGGTGGTAAGTAAAAGTTCATCTAACAATACTGCAGTAACAAGCTTTTTGAGCTACTGGAGTTGTAACTGTCTAAACTGTCCATTTAGTGTAATGTCTGTCAAAGGCTACCGGCTCAAAAAGACTACCACAGACAAATCTGGCACTAGCCACTCTGGCAAATTCCAGAGGAACCCTTCATTTGTCCTTAACCACTTAACCCCCGAGGGTGGTTTGCAAGTTAATGACCGGGCAAATTTTTACAATTCTGACCACTGTGCCTTTATGAGGTAATAACTCTGGAACTCTGCAATGGATCCTGGTGATTCTGAGACGGCTTTTTGTGACATATCGTACTTCATTATAGTGGTAACATTTCTTTGATATGACTTGCGTTTTATTGTGAAAAAAACAGAAATTGGGAAAAAAAATGTATCAATTTTCCAACTTTGAATTTTCATACCTTAAATCACAGAGATATGTCACACACAATACTTAATAAGTAACATTTCCCACATGTCTACTTTACATCAGCACAATTTTGGAACCAACATTTTTTTTTTTGTTAGGAAGTCATAAGGGTTAAAAGCTGACCAACAATTTCTCATTTTTAGAACCCCATTTTCTTTTAGGGACCACATCCCATTTGAAGTCACTTTGAGAGGTCTATATGGTAAAAGATACCCAAAAGTGACACCATTCTAAAAACTGCACCCCTCAAAGTGCGCAAAACCACATTCAAAAAGTTTATTAACCCTTCAGGTGCTTCACAGGAATTTTTGGAATGTGGATAAAAAAATGAACATTTACCTTTTCTTCACCAAAAATTTACTTCAGATCCAAATTTTGTTATTTTGACAAGGGTAAAAGGAGAAAATGGACGCCAAAATTTGTGTTATTTCCCCTGAGCATGCCGATACCCAATATGAGGGAGAAAATCAATGTTTGGGCACACGGCAGGGCTCGGAAGGGAAGGCGCGTCATTTGACTTTTCAAATGCAAAATTTGCTGGAACAATTGGCGGACGCCATGTGGCATTTGTAGAGCCTCTGATGTGCCTAAACAGTGAAAATCACCAACAAGTGACATCATTTTGGAAACTAGACCCCTCAGGGAACTTATCTAGATGTGTGGAGAGTATATTAAACCCTCAGGTGCTTCACAGAAGTTAATAACGTTGAGCTGTAGAAATAAAAAAAAATCAAATTTTCCCCACATATGTTTTTAGCACAACATATTGCATTTTCATAAGGGTAACAGGAGAAATTGCACAATACAATTTGTTGTGAAATTTCTCCTGAGTAAGCCGATACCCCATATGAGGGAGATAATCACTGTTTGGGCACACAGCAAAGCTCGGAAGGGGAGGAGCGCCATTTTACTTTTTGAGTGCAAAATTTGTGGAACAATTCGCGGATGCCATGTCGCGTTTGCAGAGCCTCTGATGTGCCGAAACAGTGAAAATCACCCACAAGTGAGACCATTTTGGAAACTAGACCCCTCAGGGAACTGATCTAGATGTGTGGTGAACACATTAAACCCTCAGGTGCTTCACAGAAGTTTATAACGTTGAGCCGTAAAAATAATAAAATCACATTTTCCTTACAAAAATGTTATTTTAGCCCCATATTTTGCATTTTCATAAGGATAATAGGAGAAATTGCACCATACAATATGTTATGCAATTTCTTTTGTGGGGAAATACTACTTTTGAGGCACAGTGCAAAGCTCAGAAGGGAAGAGGCGCCATATTGGAGTTCAGCTTTTGCTGAAATGGTTTGAGGGTGATATGTCAGATTGGCAGAGCCCCTGAGGTGCCAGAGCAACAGAAACCCCTTATATGTGAACTAATTTTACAAACTACACTCCCTAATGAATTTATCTAGGGGTGCAGTCATCATATTGACACCACATGTGCCTCACAGCGTTTTACACCACTGGGCGGTGAAGAAAGAATAAATTACATTTTTACCACTAAAATGTTGTTCTAGCCCCAAGTTTTTAATTTTTCTAAGGGCTAATAGGAAATTGTTTTTCAACAAACTGATGTTCATTTGTTGAGTGCATCATTACCCTACATGTAATGAAATATTTTTCAGGCACAGTGCAAAGCTCAGAAGGCAAGGAGCGACAGATTTTACTGTTATGGTTTGCAGGTGTCATGTCCCACTGGGAGAGTCCATGATGTGCCAGAAAACAAGAAACCCCCATTAGTGACCCCATTTTACAAACTACACGTCTCAATGAATTCATCTAGGGGTGCAGTGATCATATTGACACCATGGGTGTGTCACAGAATTTTATACCATTGGGCAGTGAAGACAAAATATCTTTTTACCACCAAAATATTGTTTTAGCCCCAGAATTTACATTTTCTCTTAGGAAGTGGGTAAAAATGGCACCAAAATATGTTCCACAATTTCTGCTGAATGTAGAAATACCCCATATGTGGCTGTGCAGTACTACTTAGCCATATGGAGAGACTCGGAGGATCTGCCTCCTGAACTGCAGATTTTCCTAGAACAGTTTGCGGACTCCATATACAGAGCCCCTAATTGCTAGATGAGCAGACTCCCCTCTCAAGTGATCCCATTTTGGAAATTATGCCCCTTGGGGATTTTATCTACAGGTGTAGTGATGATTTTGACTCCATGGGTATTTTCCAGAAACAAGCAGCAATAAATGTTACCAAGTAAAAATTGCAAACTGCCGTTGTAGAGACCAGTATGCTGCAATGAACAGTATGTTGCACTCACCAGTACGTTATGCCCAGCCCATGCTTTTGGAGGCATGCACCTGTAAGTTAGGTGGGCTATCATCGCTTCAGAAATGCAAAACATGGATGCAATATGTGGTTTAGGTACACTGTGTGGTTCAGAAGGGAGGGAACATTTGGATTTGGGAGCTCAAAATTTGTTGAATTTCTTTTGGCGGGTGAGGAGCCATTTAGCTTTTGCAGAGCCTTTGTACTACCAGTGATGTGGAAGCCCCCTATATATCCATTAACAGATAACACTCCTGAGTGGGGACTTGCTTTTTTGTGGATTGAGTTGAAGCTTTTATTGGGAATATTTTACATAACTTTTGGGATCACATTTATCCGGCGCTCTACGCTGAGCACTTTGGGGTTTCCATCTAAATCTCTGAGTGACATGATTCAGATGAAACCCCTGAGGGATCCATTCACTATAATGAGGCAGCAGAGTTACTCTGAACTCTGTCTGGCCTCTGTTCAGCAGTGTCCTTCTTTTCAGACGTGTTCTGTCCAACCATATAATAGCTGTCTAGAAAGTCTAGTCATTTTTTTTATGTCTCCGTTATTACAGACATTGTATTTTTGTGTGTATTAATCCTTCATATATTTCACATTGTAAGGTAACAGCACCACCTGCTGTCTGTTTAATGCATAGATTCTAGTTTAATTTGCAATGTCTTGTGGGAAGTTCCTAGGGCATTGTGGGATTGTTCCTGTTGCATTATGGTCTTATTATGACACTGTGAAGGGAACAGCAGCCATTATTCCTCCATGTGTCTTAGAAGAAACTACACCATTCGTGTTCTTCATGCTCCTAAAACAGCCTGCTCTAAGCATAGTTGGTAAGCACTATGTGTTATAATCTTGTGTTTATCAATACGTTTGTTGTACCAAGTAGGTAATCATCAGTTTATATATTATCTCATGTTACCTGGGGATTGTAGACTATTTGTGTTTCATGCTCTGTGCAGTTATATATTCTGAAATGCTCCTGTTATTGTATTCTATAGTTTCACCCTTTCCTGTCACATCTGCAATCAATAAAAGAAGGTTACAATTTTACAGCCTCTTTTCTTAAAGAAGACAGGGGGTTTAGCTACATGTCTCATTGAACACCTTGCTAACATGTATGAGGACAGAATAGTGAAACAACTGCTGAGAACAATCTCAGAAGATCTGATGATACAGAGCCCGCCATTATCCAAGCATACGGTTATTGCATACGGATATTGCAGCGACCTCCTAATGGTCGGACCATACGAAGCCCGCCATTATCTACGCAGAGCCGACAAAGGGATATCACAGCGGTCGCCTAACTGTTGAATCATGTCTCAAGGACGAGCATCCTCTTTCAAAACGAGATCACGAGTTGGTTCCTCCAAGACATCATCCGTCAGCAATGCCGCCGCGATTGCCCGCGCAAAAGATGAAGCGGCAAAAGCAAGAAGCACCTTTGCTAAGCAAGAAATAGAATTGAAACTACAACAAGCCTCCCTGGATGCGGAAAAAGCGTCACTAGATGCAGAAAAAGCATGCCTTGAAGCAACATTACAGAAACTTGCTATTGAAAAAGAAACAGCAGCTGCCATGGCAGAAGCAGAAGCCTTAGAAGCTGCCGTATATTCTGACGATGAACACAGCAGACGCAGCAGTGTGCTAGGCCTACAGCAAGTTACTCACGATCCATTGCAGCGTACTGCAGAGTACGTCCATCAGCATTCCAAATCAAATGACGATCCCAACCCACAGGTGAAGACAGAGCATTTTGTCAACAAGTCAAGCCTACCAGATAATTCGGACCCCCAGAAAGCCAACTATCAGTCTCCCTACCGCAAGCAAAGAAATACACATTGGGACGAGACTGACTACAATAATCTTTCTCCAGAACAGAAGATCCGGAATCTGTCCCGGCTTAAAGAGAATCCCTTCGCTTCAGAAAGGTACTACAGCAGCTGGACCAAACCAGAGACATCTAACAGGTATGCTCGCACAGCACACATGTACTCTGACAACACTCCATCAGCTGGCATCAGTGCCAATCAAGCCACAATGGACTTTGCCAAGTTCCCTGCTCGACGTAAGTTGGTCACTAAAGGACTTGTAAAGTTCAGCGATAGTGCTGAAAACTACAGGGCTTGGCGAGCCTCCTTCAAAAATGCCATAAGAGACATAAGTCTATCATGTAGTGAAGAAGTGGATCTCCTGGTAAAATGGCTAGGAAGTGAGTCTGCCAAACACGCAAAGCGAATCAGAGACATTAATGTAAACTATCCAGATGTTGGCCTAAAAAGAATTTGGAATAGACTTGATGAATGCTATGGCTCAGTAGAGGTTATAGAAAGTGCCTTGTTTAAAAGAATAGAGGACTTTCCTAGAATAGTGAACAAGGACTATTCAAAGCTCAGAGAATTAACTGACTTGTTAATGGAGTTGTGTGTAGCAAAAGCAGAAGGATATCTTGTGGGGTTGACATATCTCGACACTGCGAGAGGTGTGAGCCCCATAGTTCAAAAACTCCCATATAACCTGCAAGACAAGTGGGTTACATATGGTTCTAGGTATAAACAGACTTACCATGTACCATTTCCTCCATTCAATGTGTTTGTAGATTTTGTCTCAGAACAAGCAAAAATTAGAAATGATCCTAGCTTTGATTTTACGCTGTCATGTGTGTGCCAATAACTCTGTTAGTAAACCTCGCAGAACAACTGTGGAGGTCCACAAAACTAACATTTCTTCCACAGGTTCAGTTCACAAAGAAATCAGCTCCGGTCAAGGAGAAGACAAATCCGAGGACCCAAGCAGACAGTGTCCCTTACACAAGAAGCCACATTCCTTGCTGAAGTGCAGAGCTTTCAGAGAAAAGTCGTTGGAAGAACGGAAGGCATTCCTTAAGGAGAACCACATCTGCTACAAATGCTGCACTTCAACATCCCACTTCGCCAGGGACTGTGAGGTTAGTGCAAAGTGTGCCGAATGTGACAGCACCGAACATAACTCAGCTCTACACCCTGGACCACCATCCAATGCTTTGCCCCAAGAGCATAGCGGGGAACTGGAGGACTCAAATACTGACACTCCATCAATTACTTCTAAGTGTACAGAAGTTTGTGGAAATCTCATAAGAGGCAAGTCCTACTCTAAGATTTCCCTAGTGAGAGTTTACCCAGCAGACAAAAAGGACAAAGCCATCAAAGTATACGCAATTTTAGATGATCAGAGTAACAGGTCATTAGCCAAGTCTGCCTTCTTTGATAGCTTTAAAGTCAGAGGACCCAGTGCCCCCTACTCTTTGAAAACTTGTGCCGGTATAGTAGAGACAGCTGGTAGGAGAGCAACAGGCTACGTAGTCGAGTCTATAGATGGCCAAATGCGTCTGCCCTTACCAACCATATTGGAATGTAACCAGATTCCTGACAACAGGTCAGAGATACCTACGCCTGAAGTGGCATCATATCATCCTCATCTGAAGCGTATAGAACACCTGATTCCTAACCTTGACCAGGAGGCTCAAATAGTCTTGCTCCTTGGGAGAGATATTCTATGAGTCCACAAAGTTAGGCAGCATATCAATGGCCCTCACAACGCTCCATATGCCCAGAGACTCGACCTTGGGTGGGACATTGTAGGAGAGGACTGTTTAGGAGAAGCACACAAACCGACGGTGGTTAACAACATGCTTACCAGTACACTCAAGAATAGACGTCCATCTCTCCTTCAACCATGTGAAAATCACTACTCCATAAAGGAGTTGCCACACAGCACTTCAGCACCAAGTATCTTAGCAAGTCGTGCTTACGATGATTGCATCCTGAATGATGACCAAGATCACCTTGGGTGTACAGTCTTCCGTAAGACGAAAGAAGATAATCGTTCAGCCATGTCATTTGAGAATAGACTGCTCCTAGAGATGATGGAGCAAGAAATGGTGCAGGACAAAACGAAGAGCTGGATTGCACCTCTACCCTTCAAGCCTCAAAGACAACGCTTGCCTAACAACAGAGAACAAGTTTACAAATGATTTGTCTCCCTCAGGTACAGCTTCCGTAATAAACCAGAGATGAAAGACCATTTTTTAACCTTCATGGAGAAGATATGCAAGAACGGTCATGCAAAGTTAGCACCTACACTTCAAGACTCTGATGACCCAACTGTTCTCACCCCAGCCCTGCTGCTTACTCAGAAGACCGACCCTAATTGCTCTCCACCTGGAGAATGTAATGTTAAAGACCATTACAGGAGTCGATGGAGACAAGTACAGAGTCTCTCCAATGCCTTTTGGGACAAGTGGAAAAAACAGTACCTGCCTACTCTGCAACAGAGGAGAAAGTGGCAAACCAGCAAGCCTAACCTCCAGCCTGGCGATATAGTACTAATGAAAGACTGTCTGTCTCGGAGAAATGAATGGCCATTAGGTCTCATTACCCAGACATTCCCAAGGATGGAATTGTACGTAAGTTGGAAGTAAAAATAGGAAAACCAGGCGAGACCAAATTGTTCCTCAGGCCAGTAGGGGAACTCGTTTTGCTGTTCTCGTCCAATAAACACAATAGTGACGTCGGCTGACGTCAAGCGGGGAGTGTTCTGTCCAGCCATATAATAGCTGTCTAGAAAGTCTAGTCATTTTTTTTATGTCTCCGTTATTACAGACATTGTATTTTTGTGTGTATTAAGCCTTCAAACATTTCATATTGTAAGGTAACAGCACCACCTGCTGTCCTTTTAATGCATAGATTCTAGTTAAATTTGCAATGTCTTGTGGGAAGTTCCTTGGGCATTGTGGGATTGTTCCTGTTGCATTATGGTCTTATTATGACACTGTAAAGGGAACAGCAGCCATTATTCCTCCATGTGTCTTAGAAGAAACTACACCATTCGTGTTCTTCATGCTCCTTAAACAGCCTGCTCTAAGCATAGTTGGTAAGCACTATCTATCTAATATATAATTGCCTAGAATACTACTTCCTGCAATTTGTGCCAACTTCCGTGGCTTTGTCCGGAGCTAATGTCCGTATCTACTGTCCGTAGCTAATGTCCGTAGCTAATGTCCGGAGATAAGTGATGTCACCAGTGTCCTACACCCAGGCAGAGCACAGTGGCCCCAGGCAGAGCACAGGGGCCCCAGGCAGAACATGGGGCCCCAGGCAGAGCACAGGGGCCCCAGGCAGCATATGGGGCCCCAGGCAGAGCACAGAGGCCCCAGGCAGCATATGGGGCCCCAGGCAGAGCACAGTGGCCCCAGGCAGAGCACACACCAAATCGGAGGCCGAGGGGCCCTGCCAACCAAATCGGAGGCCGAGGAGCCCCGCCCACCAAATCGAAGGCCGAGCGGCCCCGCCCACCAAAGCGGAGGCCGAGGGGCCCGGCCCCGCCCACCAAAGCGGAGGCCGAGGGGCCCCGCCCACCACATCGAAGGCCGAGGGTCCCCGCCCACCAAATCGGAGGCCGAGGGTCCCCGCCCACCAAATTGGAGGCCGAGGGTCCCCGAACAGAAAAATCGGAGGCCGAGGGGCCCCGCCCACCAAATCGGAGGCCGAGGGGCCCCGCCCACCAGATCGGAGGCCGAGGGTCCCCGCCCACCAAATCGGAGGCCGAGGGTCCCCGCCCACCAAATCGGAGGCCGGGGGTCCCCGCCCTCCAAATCGGAGGCCGAGGGGCCCCGCCCACCAAATCAGAGGCCGAGGGTCCCCGCCCACCAAATCGGAGGCCGAGGGTCCCCGCCCACCAAATCGGAGGCCGAGGGTCCACACCATCCAAATCGGAGGCCGAGGGGCCCCGCCCACCAAATCGGAGGCCGAGGGGCCCCGCCCACCAAATCGGAGGCCGAGGATCCCCGCCCACCAAATCGGAGGCCGAGGGTCCCCGCCCACCAAATCGGAGGCCGAGGGTCCCCGCCCACCAAATCGGAGGCCGAGGGGCCCCACCAACCAAATCGGAGGCCGAGGGGCCCCGCCCACCAAAGCGGAGGCCGAGGGTCCCCGACCAACAAATCGGAGGCCGAGGGTCCCTGCCCACCAAATCGGAGGCCGAGGGGCCCCGCCCACCACATCGGAGGCCGAGGGGCCCCGCCCACCAAATCGGAGGCCGAGGGGCCCCGCCCACCAAATCGGAGGCCGAGGGTCCCCGCCCACCAAATCGGAGGCCGAGGGTCCCCGCCCACCAAATTGGAGGCCGAGGGTCCCTGCCCACCAAATCGGAGGCCGAGGGGCCCCGCCCACCACATCGGAGGCCGAGGGGCCCCGCCCACCAAATCGGAGGCCGAGGGGCCCCGCCCACCAAATCGGAGGCCGAGGGTCCCCGCCCACCAAATCGGAGGCCGAGGGTCCCCGCCCACCAAATCGGAGGCCGAGGGTCCCCGCCCACCAAATTGGAGGCCGAGGGTCCCCGCCCACCAAGTCGGAGGCCGAGGGTCCCCGCCCACCAAATCGGAGGCCGAGGAACCCCACCAACCAAATCGGAGGCCGAGGGGCCCCGCCCACCAAATCGGAGGCCGAGGGTCCCCGCCCACCAAATCGGAGGCCGAGGGGCCCCGCCAACCAAATCGGAGGCCGAGGGGCCCCGCCCACCAAATCGGAGGCCGAGGGTCCCCGCCCACCAAATCGGAGGCCGAGAGTCCCCGCCCACCAAATCGGAGGATAAGGGGCCCCGCCAACCAAACCGGAGGCCGAGGGGCCCCGCCAACCAAATCGGAGGCCGAGGAGCCCCGCCCAACAAATCGAAGGCCGAGCGGCCCCGCCCACCAAAGCGGAGGCCGAGGGGCCCGGCCCCGCCCACCAAAGCGGAGGCCGAGGGGCCCCGCCCACCAAATCGGAGGCCGAGGGTCCCCGCCCACCAAATCGGAGGCCGAGGGTCCCCACACACCAAATCGGAGGCCGAGGGTCACCGCACACCAAATTGGAGGCCGAGGGTCCCCGCCCACCAAATTGGAGGCCGAGGGGCCCCGCCTACCAAGTGGGAGGCCGAGTGACCCCGCCCACCAAATCGGAGGCCGAGGGTCCCCGCCCACCAAATCAGAGGCCGAGGGGCCCCGCCCACCAAATCGGAGGCTGGGGGTCCCCGCCCACCAAATCGGAGGCCGAGGGGCCCTGCCCACCAAATCAGAGGCCGAGGGTCCACACCAACCAAATCGGAGGCCGAGGGGCCCCACCCACCAAATCGAAGGCCGAGGGGCCCTGCCCACCAAAGCGGAGGCCGAGGGTCCCCGCACACCAAATCGGAGGCAGAGGGACCCCGCCCACCAAATCGGAGGCCGAGGGGCCCCGCCCACCAAAGCGGAGGCCGAGGGTCCCCGACCACCAAATCGGAGGCCGAGGGTCCCCGCCCACCAAATCAGAGGCCGAGGGTCCCCGCCCACCAAATCGGAGGCCGAGGGTCCCCGCCCACCAAATCGGAGGCCGAGAGTCCCCGCCCACCAAATCAGAGGCCGAGGGTCCCCGCCAACCAAATCGGAGGCCGAGGGGCCCCGCCAACCAAATCGGAGGCTGAGGAGCCCCACCCACCAAATCAAAGGCCGAGCGGCCCCGCCCACCAAAGCGGAGGCCGAGGGGCCCGGCCCCGCCCACCAAAGCGGAGGCCGAGGGGCCCCGCCCACCACATCGGAGGCCGAGGGGCCCCGCCCACCAAATCGGAGGCCAAGGGTCCCCGCCCACCAAATTGGAGGCCGAGGGTCCCCGCCCACCAAATTGGAGGCCGAGGGTCCCCGCCCACCAAATCGGAGGCCGAGGGTCCCCGCCCACCAAATCGGAGGCCGAGGGTCCCCGCCCACCAAATCGGAGGCCGAGGGGCCCCACCAACCAAATCGGAGGCCGAGGGGCCCCGCCCACCAAATCGGAGGCCGAGGGTCCCTGCCCACCAAATCGGAGGCCGAGGGGCCCCGCCAACCAAATCGGAGGCCGAGGGGCCCCGCCCACCAAATCGGAGGCCGAGGGTCCCCGCCCACCAAATTGGAGGCCGAGGGTCCCCGCCCACAAAATCGGAGGCCGAGGGTCCCCGCCAACCAAATCGGAGGCCGAGGGGCCCCACCAACCAAATCGGAGGCCGAGGAGCCCCGCCCACCAAATCGAAGGCCGAGCGGCCCCGCCCACCAAAGCGGAGGCCGAGGGTCCCGGCCCCGCCCACCAAAGCGGAGGCCGAGGGTCCCCGCCCACCAAATCGGAGGCCGAGAGTCCCCGCCCACCAAATCAGAGGCCGAGGGTCCCCGCCAACCAAATCGGAGGCCGAGGGGCCCCGCCAACCAAATCGGAGGCCGAGGAGCCCCACCCACCAAATCAAAGGCCGAGCGACCCCGCCCACCAAAGCGGAGGCCGAGGGGCCCGGCCCCACCCACCAAAGCGGAGGCCGAGGGGCCCCGCCCACCACATCGGAGGCCGAGGGTCCCCGCCCACCAAATTGGAGGCCGAGGGTCCCCGCCCACCAAATTGGAGGCCGAGGGTCCCCGCCCACCAAATCGGAGGCCGAGGGTCCCCGCCCACCAAATCGGAGGCCGAGGGTCCCCGCCCACCAAATCGGAGGCCGAGGGGCCCCGCCCACCAAATCGGAGGCCGAGGGGCTCCGCACACCAAATCGGAGGCCGAGGGTCCCTGCCCACCAAATCGGAGGCCGAGGGGCCCCGCCAAACAAATCGGAGGCCGAGGGGCCCCGCCCACCAAATCGGAGGCCGAGGGGCCCCGCCCACCAAATCGGAGGCCGAGGGTCCCCGCCCACCAAATCGGAGGATAAGGGGCCCCGCCCACCAAATCGGAGGCCGAGGGTCCCCGCCCACCAAATCGGAGGCCGAGGGTCCCCGCCCACCAAATCGGAGGCCGAGAGTCCCCGCCCACCAAATCAGAGGCCGAGGGTCCCCACCAACCAAATCGGAGGCCGAGGGGCCCCGCCAACCAAATCGGAGGCCGAGGAGCCCCGCCCACCAAATCGAAGGCCGAGCGGCCCCGCCCACCAAAGCGGAGGCCGAGGGTCCCGGCCCCGCCCACCAAAGCGGAGGCCAAGGGGCCCCGCCCACCACATCGGAGGCCGAGGGTCCCCGCCCACCAAATCGGAGGCCGAGGGTCCCCGCCCACCAAATCAGAGGCCGGGGGTCCCCGCCCACCAAATTGGAGGCCGAGGGTCCCCGCCCACCAAATCAGAGGCCGAGGGTCCCCGCCCACCAAATCGGAGGCCAAGGGTCCCCGCCCACCAAATCGGAGGCCGAGGGGCCCCACCAACCAAATCGGAGGCCGAGGGGCCCCGCCCACCAAATCGGAGGCCGAGGGTCCCTGCCCACCAAATCGGAGGCCGAGCGGCCCCGCCAACCAAATCGGAGGCCAAGGGGCCCCGCCCACCAAATCGGAGGCCAAGGGGCCCCGCCCACCAAATCGGAGGCCGAGGGTCCCCGCCCACAAAATCGAAGGATAAGGGGCCCCGCCCACCAAATTGGAGGCCGAGGGGCCCCACCAACCAAATCGGAGGCCGAGGAGCCCCGCCCACCAAATCGGAGGCCGAGGGGCCCCGCCAACCAAATCGGAGGCCGAGGGACCCCGCCCACCAAATCGGAAGCCGTGGGGCCCCGCCAACCAAAGCGGAGGCCGAGGGTCCCCGCCCACCAAATCGGAGGCAGAGGGACCCCGCCCACCAAATCGGAGGCCGAGGGGCCCCGCCCACCAAAGCGGAGGCCGAGGGTCCCCGACCACCAAATCGGAGGTCGAGGGTCCCCGCCCACCAAATCGGAGGCCGAGGGTCCCCGCCCACCAAATCGGAGGCCGGTCCCCGCCCACCAAATCAGAGGCCGAGGGTCCCCACCCACCAAATCGGAGGACGAGGGGCCCCACCAACCAAATCGGAGGCCGAGGAGCCCCGCCCACCAAAAGTAAGTGCGGCCCCAAAAGTAAGTGCGCCCCCGGGTGCAAAAGTAAGTGCGCCCCCGGGTGCAAAAGTAAGTGCGCCCCCGGGTGCAAAAGTAAGTGCGCCCCGGGTGCAAAAGTGCGCCTCCGGGTGCAAAAGTAAGTTCGCCCCCGGGTGCAAAAGTAAGCGCGCCCCCGGCCCCGGGTGCAAAAGTAAGCGCGCCCCCCAGTCCCGTGTGTGAAAAGTGCTGCTGTAAAGCTGGTAGCGCTGTTCAAGCACCATGTATTTCCTTCAGGAAATGCCCATCTAATATATAATTGCCTAGAATACTACTTCCTGCAATTTGTGCCAACTTCCGTGGCTTTGTCCGGAGCTAATGTCCGGAGATAATGTCCAGAGCTAATGTCCGGAGATAATGTCCGGAGCTAATGTCCGGAGCTAATGTCCGGAGATAAGTGACGTCACCAGTGTCCTACACCCAGGCAGAGCACAGGGGCCCCAGGCAGCATATGGGGCCCCAGGCAGAGCACAGTGGCCCCAGGCAGAGCACAGGGGCCCCAGGCAGCATATGGGGCCCCAGGCAGAGCACAGTGGTCCCAGGCAGAGCACAGGGGCCCCAGGCAGCCTATGGGGCCCCAGGCAGAGCACAGTGGCCCCAGGCAGAGCACAGGGGCCCCAGGCAGCATATGGGGCCCCAGGCAGAGCACAGTGGCCCCAGGCAGCATATGGGGCCCCAGGCAGAGCACAGTGGCCCCAGGCAGAGCACAGGGGCCCCAGGCAGCATATGGGGCCCCAGGCAGAGCACAGTGGTCCCAGGCAGAGCACAGGGGCCCCAGGCAGCTTATGGGGCCCCAGGCAGAGCACAGTGGCCCCAGGCAGAACATGGGGCCCCAGGCAGAGCACATTGGCCCCAGGCAGAGCACAGGGGCCCCAGACAGAACATGGGGCCCCAGGCAGAGCACAGGGGCCCCAGGCAGAGCACAGGGGCCCCAGGCAGCATATGGGGCCTCAGGCAGAGCACAGGGGCCCCAGGCAACATATGGGGCCCCAGGCAGAGCACAGTGGCCCCAGGCAGAGCACAGGGGCCCCAGGCAGCATATGGGGCCCCAGGCAGAGCACAGTGGTCCCAGGCAGAGCACAGGGGCCCCAGGCAGCCTATGGGGCCCCAGGCAGAGCACAGTGGCCCCAGGCAGAACATGGGGCCCCAGGCAGAGCACAGGGGCCCCAGGCAGAGCACAGGGGCCCCAGGCAGCATATGGGGCCCCAGGCAGAGCACAGTGGTCCCAGGTAGAGCACAGGGGCCCCAGGCAGCCTATGGGGCCCCAGGCAGAGCACAGGGGCCCCAGGCAGCATATGGGGCCCCAGGCAGAGCACAGGGGCCCCAGGCAGCATATGGGGCCCCAGGCAGAGCACAGTGGCCCCAGGCAGAGCACAGGGGCCCCAGGCAGAACATGGGGCCCCAGGCAGAGCACAGGGGCCCCAGGCAGAGCACAGGGGCCCCAGGCAGCATATGGGGCCCCAGGCAGAGCACAGGGGCCCCAGGCAGCATATGGGGCCCCAGGCAGAGCACAGCGATATTTTGGACCACTGTGCGGTGTTTCAGACCCCCTGTGTGATGTCTGGGGCCCTGTTCTTAAGTATATTAAAGATTAAAGTAACGTATATTAAAGTATATTATAGATCAAATTTGACATGTTTATGAGCACCATTGAGTGATATACTCAAGAATGACATAATTTTTCAACATTTTATGGTTTCAAACTGTAAACACCAAATCGGAGGCCGAGGGGCCCCGCCCACCAAAGCGGAGGCCGAGGGTCTCCGACCACCAAATCGGAGGTCGAGGGTCCCCGCCCACCAAATCGGAGGCCGAGGGTCCCCGCCCACCAAATCGGAGGCCGGTCCCCGCCCACCAAATCAGAGGCCGAGGGTCCCCACCCACCAAATCGGAGGACGAGGGGCCCCACCAACCAAATCGGAGGCCGAGGAGCCCCGCCCACCAAAAGTAAGTGCGGCCCCAAAAGTAAGTGCGCCCCCGGGTGCAAAAGTAAGTGCGCCCCCGGGTGCAAAAGTAAGTGCGCCCCCGGGTGCAAAAGTAAGTGCGCCCCGGGTGCAAAAGTGCGCCTCCGGGTGCAAAAGTAAGTTCGCCCCCGGGTGCAAAAGTAAGCGCGCCCCCGGCCCCGGGTGCAAAAGTAAGCGCGCCCCCCAGTCCCGTGTGTGAAAAGTGCTGCTGTAAAGCTGGTAGCGCTGTTCAAGCACCATGTATTTCCTTCAGGAAATGCCCATCTAATATATAATTGCCTAGAATACTACTTCCTGCAATTTGTGCCAACTTCCGTGGCTTTGTCCGGAGCTAATGTCCGGAGATAATGTCCAGAGCTAATGTCCGGAGATAATGTCCGGAGCTAATGTCCGGAGCTAATGTCCGGAGATAAGTGACGTCACCAGTGTCCTACACCCAGGCAGAGCACAGGGGCCCCAGGCAGCATATGGGGCCCCAGGCAGAGCACAGTGGCCCCAGGCAGAGCACAGGGGCCCCAGGCAGCCTATGGGGCCCCAGGCAGAGCACAGTGGTCCCAGGCAGAGCACAGGGGCCCCAGGCAGCCTATGGGGCCCCAGGCAGAGCACAGGGGCCCCAGGCAGCATATGGGGCCCCAGGCAGAGCACAGTGGCCCCAGGCAGAGCACAGGGGCCCCAGGCAGAACATGGGGCCCCAGGCAGAGCACAGGGGCCCCAGGCAGAGCACAGGGGCCCCAGGCAGCATATGGGGCCCCAGGCAGAGCACAGGGGCCCCAGGCAGAGCACAGGGGCCCCAGGCAGAATATGGGGCCCAAGGCAGAGCACAGGGGCCCCAGGCAGCATATGGGGCCCCAGGCAGAGCACAGTGGCCCCAGGCAGAGCACAGGGGCCCCAGGCAGAACATGGGGCCCCAGGCAGAGCACAGGGGCCCCAGGCAGAGCACAGGGGCCCCAGGCAGCATATGGGGCCCCAGGCAGAGCACAGGGGCCCCAGGCAGCATATGGGGCCCCAGGCAGAGCACAGGGGCCCCAGGCAGCATATGGGGCCCCAGGCAGAGCACAGTGGTCCCAGGTAGAGCACAGGGGCCCCAGGCAGCCTATGGGGCCCCAGGCAGAGCACAGGGGCCCCAGGCAGCATATGGGGCCCCAGGCAGAGCACAGGGGCCCCAGGCAGCATATGGGGCCCCAGGCAGAGCACAGTGGCCCCAGGCAGAGCACAGGGGCCCCAGGCAGAACATGGGGCCCCAGGCAGAGCACAGGGGCCCCAGGCAGAGCACAGGGGCCCCAGGCAGCATATGGGGCCCCAGGCAGAGCACAGGGGCCCCAGGCAGCATATGGGGCCCCAGGCAGAGCACAGCGATATTTTGGACCACTGTGCGGTGTTTCAGACCCCCTGTGTGATGTCTGGGGCCCTGTTCTTAAGTATATTAAAGATTAAAGTAACGTATATTAAAGTATATTATAGATCAAATTTGACATGTTTATGAGCACCATTGAGTGATATACTCAAGAATGACATAATTTTTCAACATTTTATGGTTTCAAACTGTAAACACTCAGAGTTTTTTTTACTTCAACCAGAAAACCTTAACGGTTCATAAAAAACTTGACTGTTCAGGATATGATAAAAGTCATAGTATTCTGAATCTTTAACTTATAAAGATACCTTTACATGGGGTGATTATTGGTTCCAGAGAGGCTTTCGGCCGATAATCGTACACATGGCTGGTGACAGGACAATACAATATAAACGTTCAAAGGTAAACACTGATAACATTAAAATCTAATATATAATTGCCTAGAATACTACTTCCGGCAATTTGTGCCAACTTCCGTGGCTTTGTCCGGAGATAATGTCCGGAGATAAGTGACGTCACCAGCGTCCTACACCCGCTCAGGGTGGACAAAGATATATGCCTTCGTGGTGCGCGGCACTTTTCTGATTGGTTGCCGCCTGCCGCGAGCGACCAATCAGAAATGTGCCGTACTGTCAAGAATTGTCAAGAGCTGGTGAGTGCAGCCATTTTTTGTTCTTTCTTACTATTATTTATTAATTGTATTATTCTTACATTTGAATAAATAAAGTATATATGGATTCTAGACTCCCGATTCTTTAGAATCGGGCTGCCATCTAGTGTGTTATAATCTTGTGTTTATCAATACGTTTGTTGTACCAAGTAGGTAATCATCAGTTTATATATTATCTCATGTTACCTGTGCATTGTAGACTATTTGTGTTTCATGCTCTGTGTAGTTATATATTCTGAAATGCTCCTGTTATTGTATTCTATAGTTTCACCCTTTCCTGTCACATCTGCAATCAATAAAAGAAGGTTACAATTTTACAGCCTCTTTTCTTAAAGACAGGGGGTTTAGCTACATATCTCATTGAACACCTTGCTAACGTGTATGAGGACAGAAAAAGAAGTGCACAAAACTGTGTCCGACATCACTTTTATGCAATCCTAAAAAGACGGACACCGCCAGATCACAGGTCAGACGGTGTCAACAGTTCCTCCATCTGACTCAATATAGCGAATCTTCTGCTGGGGTTCCATCTGATTAATGAATTTACACAGAAACCCCAATGTAAATGCTCAGTACAGAGTGCAGGATAAATGTGCACCGAGCCTTATTGCAATCTTTGGGAGACAGAATGAAACAATCAACAGCATGTGAAGAATTGATTTTATTATAATTTTTTACACTATTCCTCATGCGGTATAAGTAATTAGGTGATTTTATTCTTCGGGTCGGTGCGATTACAGTGATACCAGATTTATATTGGGTTTTAATCTTTGGCTGCTGTCACACACTAAAATACCTTTTTAAAGCAAAAAATTGTTTTTGCATCACCACATGTTTAGAACTATAATTTTTCCATGTTTTGGCTCACAGATAGTGTTGAGCATTCCGATACTGCAAGTATCGGGTATCGGCCGATACTTGCTGTATCGGAATTTCCGATACCGAGATCCGATACTTTTGTGGTATCGGGTATCGGGTATCGCAACAACATTAATGTAATAATGTGTAAAAAAGAGAATTAAAATAAAAAATATCGCTATACTCACCTGTCCGACGCAGCCGGGACCTCAGCGAGGGAACCGGCAGCGTTGTTTGTTTAAATTTCGCGCTTTTACTTGGTTACGTGAAGTCCCGGCTTGTGATTGGTCAGGGCGGCCATGTTGCCGGGACGCGGACCAATCACAGCAAGCCGTGACGAAATTACGTCACGGCTTGCTGTGATTGGTCCGCGTCCCGGCAACATGGCCGCCATTAACCAATCACAAGCCGTGACGTCACGGGAGGCTGGACATGCGCGTATTTTGAAAAGCGCGCGTGTCCAGCCTCCAGTGACGTCCCGGCAACATGGCCGCCATTAACCAATCACAAGCCGGGACGTCACGGGAGGCTGGACATGCGCGTATTTTGAAAAGCGCGCGTGTCCAGCCTCCAGTGACGTCCCGGCAACATGGCCGCCATTAACCAATCACAAGCCGGGACGTCACGGGAGGCTGGACATGCGCGTATTTTGAAAAGCGCGCGTGTCCAGCCTCCAGTGACGTCCCGGCAACATGGCCGCCATTAACCAATCACAAGCCGTGACGTCACGGGAGGCTGGACATGCGCGTATTTTGAAAAGCGCGCGTGTCCAGCCTCCAGTGACGTCCCGGCAACATGGCCGCCATTAACCAATCACAAGCCGGGACGTCACTGGAGGCTGGACACGCGCGCTTTTTAAAATACGCGCGTGTCCAGCCTCCCGTGACGTCACGGCTTGTGATTGGTTAATGGCGGCCATGTTGCCGGGACGCGGACCAATCACAGCAAGCCGTGACGTAATTTCGTCACGGCTTGCTGTGATTGGTCCGCGTCCCGGCAACATGGCCGCCCTGACCAATCACAAGCCGGGACCTCACGTAACCAAGTAAAAGCGCGAATTTTAAACAAACAACGCTGCCGGTTCCCTCGCTGAGGTCCCGGCTGCGTCGGACAGGTGAGTATAGCAATATTTTTTATTTTAATTCTTTCTTTTACACATTAATATGGTTCCCAGGGCCTGAAGGAGAGTTTCCTCTCCTTCAGACCCTGGGAACCATCAGGAATACCGTCCGATACTTGAGTCCCATTGACTTGTATTGGTATCGGGTATCGGTATCGGATTGGATCCGATACTTTGCCGGTATCGGCCGATACTTTCCGATACCGATACTTTCAAGTATCGGACGGTATCGCTCAACACTACTCACAGAGTCATGTTAGGTCTTGTTTTTTGTGAGACAAATTGTCATTTTTATTGGTACCATTTTCGGGCACATGACATTTTTTGATCGCTTTCTATTCTGATTTTTAGGAGGCAGAGTGAACTAAAAACAGAAATTCAAGAATTTCTTTTTATGCCGTTCTGTGTGTGGTAAAAATGTTAAGGCAGTTTTATTCTTCTGGTCAGTACGATTACAGCGACACCTCATTTGTATCTTTTATTATGTTTTGGCGCTTTTATACAATAAAAACTATTTTATAGAAAAAAATATTATTTTTGCATCGCTTAATTCAGAGAGCTACAACTTTTTCATTTTTCCACTGATGGAGCTGCATAGTGGCTTGTTTTTTGTGGGACAAGATGCCTTTTTCAGTGGTACCATGTTTATTTATATAATTCTTTTGGACAGTGTTTTTTTTCCACTTTTTGGTCAGCAGTATGATGATAAAGTATTTTTTTTGCCTTTTTTTACTGTGTTCACTAAAGTGTTTAACAAGTGGGACAGGTTTATAGGTCGCGTCGTTGCGGACGCGGCAATACCAAATATGTGTACTTTTAGGCTGTGTGCACAAGCTGCTGATTTTTCACCTTTTTTTCATGTTTTTTCGCGATAAAACCGCAAAAAAAGCATACAATATGCATCCCATCATTTAGAATGAATTCTGCATGTTTTGTGCACATGATGCGTTTTTTTCCACGAAAAAAAATGCATCGCAGTAAAAAACGCAGCATGTTCATTAATTTTGCAGGTTTTTTGGCGGATTTCCCACTATAAAATGCATTGGGAAATGTCCGGAAAAAAACACACCAAAAAGCGGCAAAAACGTGCAAAAAACGCATGCAGATTTCTTGCAGATTTCTTGCAGAAAATTTCAGGTTTTTCTCAGGAATTTTCTGCAAGAAATCCTGAACGTGTGCACATAGCCTTATTGTTTAAAAAAAAATTTAATTCAAATATTTATTTAGAGACACAAAATATTTTGATTTTTCATTATTATTTTTGCTTTTTTTAAATAGTTTTACAATTATTTTAAAAAAAGTTTACCTTTTTACTGTTTTCTAGCTTTTTTTACTTTGTAACACTATGAGACAATCATTTTTTGCAGGCTGATCGCTTCTACAGCACAGAGATGCAGCAGCACCCTCTTGCTGTAGAAACTGCCAGCTCTGCACTGACAGACAAACTTGCTCATCATGCACTTGTGCACTTGGCATGATCAGCAAGTTTTCTAAATCTGGTGACCCGTCGTCATGACATCGGGTCACCATGGCAATGATCGGGACCCTGCGTCACGCTGCGGGGTCTCCGATGCAAAGGCAGAGCAGCTATAAGCCCTCTGTCAGCTCCTGGAATCCTGCGATCCCGTTCGAGCGCATCATTTCAGGGGTTAAAGTTCCGGGAACTGTTTGGGACCGCTCCTGGAACTTAGTGCCAGGTGTCAGCTGTCAGAATCAGCTGACATCCGGCGGTTTTCGCCCGCAACTTCCCCCCCCCCCCCCCGTGTGCACAGACATTCGCCGCAGAAGTAATAATCCAGCCCTGGTCAAATTGTCCCAGGGCACATGGACAGATTATTACGTCTAATGTCAGATAGGGGTTAAAGCCTTGTAAAGGCATTTGGACTTACAATGAGGTCATTTGGGTTGCTTGCACAGAGGACAAGGAAGCAAACCAAGGACAAAAGAAGTCGGGTTAGCTAGGTCAGAAACTGGAGTGACAAGACAGGAACAGAAACAGAAATCAAAAACGGTAGTCAAAGGAATAACTGGGGTTAGATGCCAGGTAATCAGTCAAAGCATAGTCAAACAAGCCGAGAACAGAACAGGGAAGACAACAGACCAAAACATGGTCAAGGTACAAGCTGGGTCAATAACAGGAATTGAAAGACAAGCAAACACCAGAGTCCAGGGAACTTCCAGGCACAATATTTGGAAACTGAAGCAGGAATCTGTGAATTTATATAGGGTGGAGTACCACAGTGAGGAAAGATTACACGTCCTCGGCAGCTGGACAACAACATACCTAACCACAGCTGAAAATGTCTGATTATTCTGCGCATTCCTCAAGTACCTTCAGATTGGATGTGCATTAACCTACCTACAGACTTTTAGACCTTGGGGTTATCCATTATGGTGGTTGAAAAGGAAATAAAACTAGTTTTAATGGATTCTTGATAATGGTTATTAATAGCAAATTCCGCAAATGAAAGATGTTCCATCAATCAGAAGGTTAATCAGAGACGTAACACCAAAGATATAGGTCAAACGTTTAATAAGCTGGGTCTCATCATTGGTCTTTAGGGGATAAGCAGAAGAAAAAGACAATTCAATAGGGTTGAGGGTCAGGCAATCCAGATAGAGTGAGAGTGAGAAAATGACAATGCTTTCTAAACATGTCAACCACCACCCAAATAACCATATTCCCTTTTGAGGGTAGGAGGTCAGTAATGAAACTCATGAAGAGGTAGGTCAAAGAACTCTAAGAATTGTGTAGTATCTAGCCAAAGCTTGTGTCTAAGTTCAGGAACAAATTTCCAAAGCGTGCAGATTTCCAAACAGTCTTTAACCAGAAACTTAATTTGCAGTCATATGTTTTGTGGTGTCTGTCCCTTCTCAGTGCAAAACCAGGAGGTCTGATTTGGTTCAAGTAATTTTCTTTTCTGAAGAGGCTGTTTGCATATTTACAAGAGGAGCATTGCATGACCTTCTTATGCTGTCCTGGAATTTTCCTTAAAGAGAACCTGTCAGCAGGATTGTGCAAAGTAACCTACAGACAGTGTCAGGTTGGCGCCGTTATACTGATTAATATGATACCTTGGTTGATGAAATCCATCCTGTGGTTGTTGTTTAATCTTTATTTTCAGTTTTGAGAACATTATATGCCCGTGCTCTGGGGCGGCCTGTGGGGGGTCTTCATGTGGTGCTCTGATTAGGTATTCATGTGTATGGCTTCTGACAGATCACTGATCAATCAGTGACCCGCCCTATAGTTTACATAATGAATATTATTTATATATCTTGGGGAAAAAAATCCCCTTCTGCAGGCAGGCAGGTATACGAATCCTAGACTTGTTGGCTGGTTCTCAGAGATCGAAAAATATTAAGAGAATAATGAACTGGTAGGGTTTATCAAATCAAAAAGGACTAACAGAAAGAAACCCTGAAACAATTTTTGATGTGAAAGATAAAATATAACTTTTAATGAATATTCTTAAAAAGAGAAAACAACAATCACCATGCAAGTAGCCGTGCTGACTATGTTCACTCTGCACTATAGTAAAATAAAATTTGGCACTCAACTCATGTAAGTCCGATGCAGAAAATAATTTTATTGCAGTCCAATAAACATTTCAGTCATCATTTAGACCATCTTCAATATACTGCATTATATAATATGTAAACAAGATAAACAACACAATAATCAAAAAATAATCAAAAAATAAACCAATACAATATATACACTACAGTTTAAAAGTTTAGGGTTACTTAGAAATGTCCTTATTTTTTAAAGAAAAGCACAGTTTTTTCCAATGAAGCCAACATTAAATGATTCAGAAATACACTATATACATTGTTAATGTGGTAAATGACTATTCTAGCTGCAAACATCTGGTTTGTAATGCAATATCTTCATAGTCCCATTTCCAACAACCATCACTCCAGTGTTCTTATGGTACTTTGTGTTTGCTAACTGTGTAAGAAGGCTAATGGATGGTTAGAATACCCTTGAAAACCCTTGTGCAAGTATGTTAGCACAGCTGAAAACAGTTTGGCCGATTAGAGAAACTATAAACCTGACCTTCCTTTGAGCTAGTTGAGAATCTGGAGCATTACATTTGTTGGTTCCATTAAACTCTCAAAATGGCCAGAAAAAAAGAAATTTCATGTGAAACTCGACAGTCTATTCTTGTTCCTAGAAATGAAGGCTATTCCATGCGAGAAATTGCCAAGAAACTGAAGATTTCATGCAACGGTGTGTACTACTCCCTTCAGAGGAGAGCACAAACAGGCTCTAACCAGAGTAGAAGGAGAAGTGGGAGGCCCCGCTGCACAACTGAGCAACAAGACAAGTACATTAGAGTCTGTAGTTTGAGAAACTGACGCCACAGGTCCTCAACTGGCAGCTTCATTAAATAGTACACAGAAAACGCCAGTGTCAACGTCTACAGCGAAGAGGCGACTCCGGGATGCTGGCCTTCAGGGCAGAGTGGTAAAGAAAAAGCCATATCTGAGACTGGCTAATAAAAGGAAAAGATTAATATGGGCAAAAGAACACAGACATTGGACAGAGGAAGATGAGAAAAAGTCTTATGGACAGATGAATCCAAGTTTGAGGTGTTTGGATCACACAGAAGAACATTTGAGAAGCGCAGAACAACTGAAAAGATGCTGGAAGAGTGTCTGACACCATCTGTGAAGCATGGTGGAGGTAATGTGATGTCTGGGTTTGCTTTGGTGCTGGTAAAGTAGGAGATTTGTACAAGGTAAAAGGGATTTTGAATAAGAAAGGCTATCACTCCATTTTTCAACACCATGCCGTACCCTGTGGACAGCACTTAATTGGAGCCAATTTCATCCTACAATAGGACAATGACCCAAAGCACACCTCCAAATTATGCAATAACTATTTAGGGAAGAAGCAGGCAGCTGGTATTCTATCTGTAATGGAGTGGCCAGCGCAGTCACCAGATCTCAACCCCATTGAGCTGTTGTGGGAGCAGCTTGACCGTATGGTACGCTAAAACTACCCAGCAAGCCAAACCAACTTGTGGGAGGGACTTCTGGAAGCATGAGGTGAAATTTCTCCAGATTACCTGCTAGAATGCCAAAGGTCTGCAATGCTGTAATGGCTGCAAAGGGAGCATTCTTTAATGAAAGCAAAGTTTGAAGAAGAAAATTATTATTTCAAATAAAAATCTTTTTTTTTAACCTTGTCAAATGTTTGGACTAGATTTTAAATTCATTTGGCAAACTCATTTGATTAATAAAAATATGAGTTTTCATGGAAAACACAAAATTATCTGGGTGACCCTAAACCTTTGAACGGTAGTGTATCTCATAATACATGTCAGGGGGAGTGACGAAGGAAGTCTAACCGAAACGCGTGTTGGGGCGCACGTGCACACAGAGACCTTATTTCCCCCAAGATACCCTGTACATTGTGGCAAGGTTATATACCCTTTGCATTTTTTTGAGCACCTTATTGCCTATTTGCAATTGCTTGCCTTTCATTGCACTTTATATTTTGGGTATTATGATACCAGTTGCTCTATAACACATTATTTTACCAGCAATTGATTTTTGCTTTTTGTTTTTCGCCTTTTGGCACATTCTTTGCACTGTTTGCACATGAGGGACTAAGATTTTGCCTCTTTTGCACTTTTTTTGCACAACAAATATATACCTTTATTATTATATAATACCTTCCCACATACAGTACAGACCAAAAGTTTAGACACACCTGCTCATTTAAAGATTTTTCTGTATTTTCATGACTATGAAAATTGTACATTCACACTGAAGGCATCAAAACTATGAATTAACACATGTGGAATTATATACTTAACAAAAAAGTGTGAAACAACAGAAAATATGTCTTATATTCTAGGTTCTTCAAAGTAGCCACCTTTTGCTTTGATGACTGCTTTACACACTCTTGGCATTCTCTTGATGAGCTTCAAGAGGTAGTCACCGGGAATGGTTTTCACTTCACAGGGGTGCCCTGTCAGGTTTAATAAGTGGGATTTCTTGCCTTATAAATGGGGTTGGGACCATGAGTTGTGTTGAGCAGACGTCTGGTAGATACACAGCTGATAGTCCTACTGAATAGACTGTTAGAATTTGCATTATGGCAAGAGAAAATCAGCTAAGTAAAGAAAAACGAGTGGCCATCATTACTTTAAGAAATGAAGGTCAGTCAGTCTGAAAAATTGGGAAAACTTTGAAAGTGTCCCCAAGTGTAGTTGTAAAAACCATCAAGCGCTACAAAGAAACTGGCTCACATGAGGACCGCCCCAGGAAAGGAAGACCAAGAGTCACCTCTGCTTCTGAGGATAAGTTTATACGAGCCACCAGCCTCAGAAATCGCAGGTTAACAGCAGCTCAGATTAGAGTCCAGGTCAATGCCACACAGAGTTCTAGCAGCAGACACATCTCTACAACTATTAAGAGGAGACTTTGTGCAGCAGGCCTTCGTGGTAAAATAGCTGCTAGGAAACCACTGCTAAGGACAGGCAACAAGCAGAAGAGACTTGTTTGGGCTAAAGAACACAAGGAATGGACATTAGACCAGTGTAAATCTGTGCTTTGGTCTGATGAGTCCAAATTTGAGATCTTTGGTTCCAACTACCGTGTCTTTGTGCGACGCAGAAAAGGTGAACGGATGGACTCTACATGCCTGGTTCCCACCGTGAAGCATGGAGGAGGAGGTGTGATGGTGTGGGGGTGCTTTGCTGGTGACACTGTTGGGGATTTATTCAAAATTGAAGGCATACTGAACCAGCATGGCTACCACAGCATCTTGCCGTGGCATGCTATTCAATCCGGTTTGCGTTTAGTTGGACCATCATTTATTTTTCAACAGGACAATGACCCCAAACACACCTCCAGGCTGTGTAAGGGCTATTTGACCAAGAAGGAGAGAGATGTGGTGCTACGCCAGATGACCTGGCCTCCACAGTCACCAGACCTGAACCCAATCGAGATGGTTTGGGGTGAGCTGGACCGCAGAGTGAAGGCAAAAGGGACAACAAGTGCTAAGCATCTCTGGGAACTCCTTCAAGATTGTTGGAAGACCATTCCCAGTGACTACCTCTTGAAGCTCATCAAGAGAATGCCAAGAGTGTGCAAAGCAGTCATCAAAGCAAAAGGTGGCTACTTTGAAGAACCTAGAATATAAGACATAATTTCAGTTTTTTCACACTTTTTTGTTAAGTATATAATTCCACATGTGTTAATTCATAGTTTTGATGCCTTCAGTGTGAATTTACAATTTTCGTAGTCATGAAAATACAGAAAAATCTTTAAATGAGAAGGTGTGTCCAAACTTTTGGTCTGTACTGTATGTAACAGGACTTTATAATAATAATAATAATAATCTTTATATAGCGCTAACATATTCCGCAGCGCTTTACAGATTCCACACATTATCATCACTGTCCCCGATGGGGCTCACAATCTAAATTCCCTATCAGTATGTCTTTGGAATGTGGGAGGAAACCGGAGTGCCCGGAGGAAACCCACGCAAACACAGAGAGAACATACAAACTCTTTGCAGATGTTGTCCTTAGTGGGGTTTGAACCCAGGACTCCAGCGCTGCAAGGCTGCAGTGCTAACCACTGCGCCACCGTGCCGCCCGATCATTGGTATTTACCTAAAGTAGGGGGTTACTTTTTATATACTGTGGTGTGCACATTTTTAAGATTTATATATGTTTTATTCTTTGTTATTGCTTCATTAGCTTATGATTAAATAAAAATTAACCAATATCTTACTTATCCTTGTCTGGCATTTCCTTCCTGTCACCTGTGCGTTGGTTTGGGTCTATCCTTATGCTGTAATCAGTGTAGTAATATCCTCAAAGGTGCCACATTTTACCATCCACATTCCAGAAAAAAATATAAAATTAAGGATTATTCAACTTGTGACAGCACCTTTGTGATCTACCTCTGTGGTCTTCTCTACATTGGTGAAACAACTCAACCCATTAAAGACCGTATCTCCAAACACAAGTCAACTATTAGAAGCAAAAATATGCTGCTACCACTTCCACATCACTTCATCTCACAGGGCCACAACATAGCACCACTCAAATTCCAAGTAATACTGTAGAGCATATCCCTATACAGAGGCAGGGGGTGACCGAGTACGCATCATCAAAAGAAAAGAAGCGTACTGGATACACAAATTACAGACCCTGACACCTAAGGGCTTAAGCAGGGAATATGATTTATTATAATTTACCTAATACATGTATTTGTATCGACATTGTTTGTATTTCCTCATATGTATCTAGGTAATACTTGCTCAATTAATTTGCAATGTCAGCCTCTATATGGATGATTGGTACTTTAGGTCAGTTATAACATGCCATTATTCTTTTGTTATTAGGACATGACTGGTCATTGGTCAATTAAGATGTGTTATAGCTTTGTTTTTCTATTCAATATCATATCATTAATCTATTTATCTCTTTTTACAGAGTCGCCTATATTGATCACATCTTGCAAATCGCCTCCCGATCTTCCTCTCCCTTGGACCTTCCTTATTCCTCCTTCCCCGCCTGGCTGCTTGAAATCCTTTTTTAGTAGTGTACATTACTGCTTTCATATGCTCTGCACCACCCATAATGGGTGTTACACGTAGCCAGTGATTCAAAGCTAACAATATGGCCGATGGAACTGAAGCCTGCGGCTCCCATGACTGTGGAACGCACACACTGGGACCGGTGACACACATACCCCCATCACTTCCGGGGATGCACTTCCGGCCACAGCGCTGGTACAAGTCCCACCTCCCGCCTATAAATAGACATACACGGACCATCGTCCCTATCTAACCAGCGGCGGATACCACGTTAGACGGGCATTCCCATTGCCACCACCCACTACCGGTAAGCCACAGTCCACTAGCTATGGACTTAAATATACAAGTCCAGTCACTAATTTTTCTGGTCGTGTATTGCAGATATCTTTTCCTTGTTACACCCAGACAGGGACTCCTACCCTGGTTAACTGTCACCATTAATGTCTTTATATTTACTTTTCTACCTCCACTGTGGAGCATGCCAGAGGGATTATTAACATAAGTGTACGATTTTTTACAGAGAATTCATCCGGCTGATCCGGAATTAATCTGTATACCCCACCTTTTTCTTTATTCATGATACAGGTCAGTAGGACATATAATGAAAAGGTGGCTATATTTGAACAATTGATTTTACAAATCTTTCATGTTTTTATGCCACACAGGAGCATATCTCCTTACTGGGACTGGCAATAAATCCCACTGCTGGCACGTGATATTTAATTATAAGTAAGTTCACCCTACCTTTAACTGACCTACACTATCATGACTAGAATACTCTACCATGTTAATACACTTTATTACCATTTTAATTACCTCAAGCATTGATGCTTAACACAGATATTACAAGAGCAGTCGGGTATGTGTTTGTTTTTTGTTTTCTTCCCTTCCTTATTAACCCACCTTCCCGTTAATCACATTGCACTCAACTAGTTATGAGATATATTGTTCTGTATATATTGGTTTATTTTTGGATAATTTTTTGATTATTGTGTTGTTTATCTTGTTTGCATATTATATAATGCAGTATACTGAAGAAGGTGTAAATGATGACCGAAACCTTTATTAGACTGCAATAAAATTATTTTCTGCATCGGACTTACATGAGTTGAGTGACAAATTTTATTTAACGATTCTATTGGTTTGGGAACCTATTTGAGCACCAACACAGCTGTGCCACGATATACTTTTCACTCTGCTCTATGACACCCTAAACTTAATGTCTGCATATACATAAAGGAGTGTATAATAAAGACAGATGACAAATGCAGGTGTGTGCTAGAGAAGGTGAACAAGACCACACTGATAAAGTGACATGTGCATAAAAAACATATATAGTACCTCATTTGTCATCTGTCTTTATTATCAGTCCTCATACAGCACCCCATCTTGTTCTATCCTCCTATGCTTATATAACTGGTGTTTGCATAAAGCACCAGCAGAGGGGCATTTAAGAGTTTCAGGGGCAGTCGTCGAGGAGCGGGGGTGCCATCTCTCGTTTGTGTATATACGGTGCCAACCTCCGCTGTCAGGCAGACATTAGGTTTAGGGTGTTATAATGCAGCGTGAACATAGCCAGCATGGTTACTTGCACGGTGATTGTTGTTTGTCTTTTTAAGAATATTCATTAAAAATTATATCTTATCTTTCACATCAAAAATTGTTTCAGGGTTTCTTTTTGTTAGTCCTTCCTGGTTCTCAGTGATCCTTTGAGGTAATCACAAGTGATGTGCAAACATTCTCTGATAATGTGTTATACGAGCCTGCTCGGGTGTTATCAGAGTATCTTGGGTGTGTTTAAATAATATGTTCGAGTCTCCGCGGCTGCATGATTCACTGCTGTTACATTGATGCAACAAATGCTTGCAGCTGTTTGTTAGGCAATCCGCGAATGTGTTGCGCCTGTCTTACCGCCGCAAAACATGCAGCTGCAGGGACTTGAACATATTATTCGAGCATGCCTAAGATAGTCCAATAACACCAGAGCATGTTCAGAGTAAACGTTTGCAATCACTAGTAATTACTTGTTCATGACAGGAGGTACTACTTCAATGGAGGTTAAATATTCACCTCTTTCTTACTTCAACAGTTATAATTAATGACATATGTTCAATGTGAGGGTGCTATTTCCCCTCTCTGGAGATGTCTTTATGGATGTTACATTTTTTTTCTACAACAGGTGGCATAATGTATGGTAGTTGAATCCATCTAATCTAAACTAACAGCTCGACTGTACATTGATTTGGTCATGGAACCAGTGGTATATCCAGTTTTCCAAAGTGTCCAAGGAGCAATTTTTCAACATGACAATGTCTTGCCACATGTTTCTTATACAGCTGAGAAGAGCAGTTGTGGTCTAAATGAGCTACCATAGCCTGCAGCATCTCCAAAATGGTCTTCCATCGAACATATCGGAGACATCATTGCCTGCCCAAGTGAATTTAGGGTGGCAGAACATTCTTCAGACAACCTTTAATAACCTCACAAATAGCATGCAAAGGTATGTAAGTATGTGTATTGTGTTACAAGAAGTTCATACTCAATTCTGAATCAATCAAGATGCTTTGAAAATTTGCCAATTGATTCTGTGATCTTCATAATTTCATGACTTTTCCTTCCTGCGGCTACAATGTCTAAGTTGAGTGTATTTTATCATTATTGACAATAAAATTAAACTTTAAAAATTAAATATGGCCACACATAAAAATATTTTAAAAGCTGTAACTTTTTTTTTACCTTTTCATCAATGGAGCTGTATGAAAATGTTATTTGTGTAATGAACTATAGTTATTATTTTACCATTTTGGGTTCATGAGACTTTGATTGCTTTTTATTCAATTTATTTAAGCAAAATTATCACAAAACAACAATTTATTTTGTTTATGGTTGTTACTGTGGATATATGAAAACGCATTATAGAAAAACACATTGGCGCACCTAGGGAGTGACTGAAAAATGAAGATACACTGGCATACTAACAAAGTTAGAGCTTTGCGGCTGCAGGTGAAAAAACAGATTCTGGGCAAAACCTGTTCAGTAAATGTGGTTGCGATAATAAAGAATAAAGAACACCGCGCTGCAATGCAGATATAATTGTCTAAGGTCCACGTCCGTCTGTTTGTCTGTCTGTCGCGGAAATCCCGCGTCACTGATTGGTCGCGGCCAGCTGGGCGCGACCAATCAGCGACAGGCACAGTCTGGCTGCAAATTTGGCCCCTCCCTACTCCCCTCCAGTCAGTGCCCCCTCCATTCTTCCCGTCCAGTGAGTGTCCACACAGGGTTTAAGCAGTCCATTAAATGGACTGCGTTACACCGCGGTATAATGCGGTGTAATGCAGTCCGTTAACGCTGCCATTAACCCTGTGTGACCATGCAGCACCCCAGAGTCCTGGTCGTTGCAGTAATGTCGTTCTTCCACCAGGGGGAGTGATATTACGTCTGATGGCAATAAAGGAGATCTTCCTACCAGGTATCACAAACCATACACCACACTTCACACTCCAGTCCACCAGGGAGAGCCTTGCTCCTATCTACTAGGGCACTCCTCACAATAGGGTAAAACTGGTGGGCTGGATAGAAAGTTAGTCAGAAGCTGACTGGGCTTTGCCCAGGCAACACCTGTCAGGCAGACAGGGGGAAAGTAGGAACATCGGAGCTGCAGACAGAGGGTCCCTGACGGGTGGGATCCTGTCAGAGGCCTAGATAGAAGGCTACGGAGCTGCGCCTGCCACACATGTGGCAGCATCCTAAGAAAGGACACGAAGAGAATTGTATTGTAGCGGGTGAGAAACGAAGTCATAGCACAAGGAGATAAAACCAGAAGGAGTTCTAACCTGTAGAAGGCTGCCTCCTTCTGAGGCACAGAAGCCGGTGGCTGGAACACCGAGGAAGCAACCGTCTCCAAGCCTTGCTCCAGAGACCGGCAGGACAGTGAATTCCAAGTTGGCTGCCCGACCTTAATACCCAGGAGGCACGGTGGCAACTGTGGGGGTCGGGGCATCTCTAGGGTCCCTGTAAAAAGCCTCAGGCCATCAGTCATATGGGTTTGTCCTATCCATACCATCTGGGGGACAGAGAGGAAGACATAACATCTAGAACATCTACAACAGTTGTGAGGACCTTACCGAGAAGCTCAGCAGGGAGGTACTACAACACCCAGGCACTAGAGGAAGGCTACTGATTTCCACCTGGATAAGCGGACTCTGGATTTGCCTTCAGACCGGCCGGACTCTGCCTACCCTGTGGTCTGTACCCTGGATTGTGGATGCTGAAGTCTTCAGTAAAAGGTAAAGAGACTGCAACCTTGTGTCCTCATTCACTGTGCCTTACATCATCCACCATCACCACCAACACTTCTGGGAAGCCCTTGGGATACACTTCACCTGTGGGAAGGTATACCATCTAGTTGCCATCACATGACCCCAGCGGACCCCTAAGCAGCTTCGGTCACCCTGACCGAATACCACAGGTGGCGTCACGAACATTATCCCTTTAAAGACCTTTCCCCTTTAAATACGGATGCCCCTAGGGCCACGGACTGGGTCAGAAACCATGACATCCCCCTTGAGAATCGAAGGGCCCGGTACCGAGTACCCCATTGCCCTACTGGGGGCGCTCCAACCAACTCTTTACTATTGATGCTGCCTATGCAGCACTAATAGTAAAAACATATAATGTTAAAAATAATAATAAAAAAAATCATTATATTCTCACCTTACAGCGTCCACGGCAGCCTGTCCCGCTCCTCGCGACGCTCCGTTCCCAAGAATTCATTGCGGCAATGACCGCAGATGACGTAGCGGTCTCGCGAGACCGCAACATCATCACGTGTTATTGCCGCAAAGCATCACTGGGAACGGAGTGTCGCGAGGAACATCGCTAAAGGCCTGGGCTGGATCTGGGGGCCGACGAAAGGTGAGTATATAACTATTTTTTATTTAAATTCTTTTTTTAACAGGGATATGGTGCCCACATTGCTATATACTATGTGGGCTGTGTTATATACTGCGTGGGCTGTGTTATATACTATGTCGCTGTGCTATATACCATTCTGTGCAGGTGATTAAATGATCACCTGTGCAATAAAAGGAAATCCTGAAAACATGACCTGTTTGCGGTCCTCGAGGAATGCAGTTTGACACCTCTGCTATATACTACTTGGCTGTGCTATATACTATGTGGCTGTGCAATATACTACGTGGCTGTGCTATATACTACGTGGGCTGTGTTATGCACTACGTGGGCTGTGTTATATGCTGCGTGGGCTGTGTTATATACTGCGTGGGCTGTGCTATATACTACCTGGCTGTGCAATATACTACGTGGCTGTGCAATATACTACGTGGCTGTGCTATATACTAAGTGGCTGTGCAATATATTACGTGGCTGTGCTATATACTACGTGGCTGTGCGATATACTACGTGGGCTGTGCTATAGATTACGTGGCTGTGCTGTATACTAAGTGGCTGTGCAATATACTTCGTGGAAATCTTCATAAATAAACTACATACATATTCTAGAATACCCGATGCATTAGAATCAGGCCACCATCTAGTATAGGTATACATACAGTATATAGATGCAAGGATGAAAATAAAATAAAAATAAAAAATAATATCCCTGGAGATGTCTAAAAGATAGAATCAAAGAACATCTGGACAATATAAATAAGGGCTTTAAAGGTCACCCCCTTTCTCGTCATTTCTTGGAGGTACATAAGCAATCCTATAAGGCAGTGTTCCCCAACTCCGGTCCTCAAGAGCCACCAACAGGTCATGTTTTGAGGATTTCCTTAGTATTGCACAGGTTATTGAATGCTTGCCTGTCCAGGTGATGCAATTATCACCTGTGCAATAATAAGGAAATCCTGAAAACATGACCTGTTGGTGGCTCTTGAGGACCGGACTTGGGGAACACTGCTATAAGGGGACTACTTTTTGCGGCATTCAACTTGTCCAGCAAAACAAAAGGGGTGGGGACTTTCTAAAACAGATGTCAAGGGTCGAATCCAGGTGGATATTTTTATTGGACAGCCTAGCCCCGAAAGGGTTGAATCAGGAAATCGAACTATACGCTTTTTAATACTCTATAGTACATTCCTTTTAAATACCTTCTCTAACCTAATTTTTCATGAGAATATATATGTTATACAGTGCCTACAAGTAGTATTCAACCCCCTGCAGATTTAGCAGGTTTAATAAGATGCAAATAAGTTAGAGCCTTCAAACTTCAAACAAGAGCAGGATTTATTAACAGATGCATAAATCTTACAAACCAAAAAGTTTTGTTGCTCAGTAGTGTTGAGCGATACCGTCCGATACTTGAAAGTATCGGTATCGGAAAGTATCGGCCGATACCGGCAAAGTATCGGATCTGATCCGATACCGATACCAATACAAGTCAATGGGACTCAAGTATCGGAAGGTATCCCTGATGGTTCCCAGGGTCTGAAGGAGAGGAAACTCTCCTTCAGGCCCTGGGATCCATATTAATGTGTAAAATAAAGAATTAAAATAAAAAATATTGATATACTCACCTCTCCGACGCAGCCTGGACCTTACCGCTGTGAACCGGCAGCCTTCTTTGCTTAAAATGAGTGCGTTCAGCACCTTCCATGACGTCACGGCTTCTGATTGGTCGCGTGCCGCTCATGTGACCGCCACGCGACCAATTCGAAGCCGTGACGTCATCCCTCAGGTCCTAAATTCCTAGAAGGGAATTTAGGACCTGAGGGATGACGTTGCGGCTTGTGATTGGTCGAGTGGCGGTCACATGAGCGGCACGCGACCAATCAGAAGCCGTGACGTCATGGAAGGTGCTGAACGCGCTCATTTTAAACAAAGTTGTGTTAATCTCATTTTAAACAAAGAAGGCTGCCGGTTACCAGCGGTGATGTCCAGGGGCCTCTGGACAGGTGAGTATATCAATATTTTTTATTTTAATTCTTTATTTTACACATTCATATGGATCCCAGGGCCTGAAGGAGAGTTTCCTCTCCTTCAGACCCTGGGAACCATACACTGGAAACTTCCGATTCCGATTCCCGATACCACAAAAGTATCGGATCTCGGTATCGGAATTCCGATACCGCAAGTATCGGCCGATACCCGATACTTGCGGTATCGGAATGCTCAACACTATTGCTCAGTTAAATTTTTATAAATTTTAAACATAAAAGTGTGGGTCAATTATTATTCAACCCCTAGGTTTAATATTTTGTGGAATAACCTTTGTTTGCAATTACAGCTAATAATCGTCTTTTATAAGACCTGATCAGGCCGGCACAGGTCTCTGGAGTTATCTTGGCCCACTCCTCCATGCAGATCTTCTCCAAGTTATCTAGGTTCTTTGGGTGTCTCATGTGGACTTTAATCTTGAGCTCCTTCCACAAGTTTTCAATTGGGTTAAGGTCAGGAGACTGACTAGGCCACTGCAACACCATGATTTTTTGCCTCTTGAACCAGGCCTTGGTTTTCTTGGCTGTGTGCTTTGGGTCGTTGTCTTGTTGGAAGATGAAATGACGACCCATCTTAAGATCCTTGATGGAGGAGCGGAGGTTCTTGGCCAAAATCTCCAGGTAGGCCATGCTATCCATCTTCCTATGGATGCGGACCAGATGGCCAGGCCCCTTGGCTGAGAAACAGCCCCACAGCATGATGCTGCCACCACCATGCTTGACTGTAGGAATGGTATTCTTGGGGTCGTATGCAGTGCCATCCAGTCTCCAAACGTCACGTGTGTGGTTGGCACCAAAGATCTCGATCTTGGTCTCATCAGACCAGAGAACCTTGAACCAGTCAGTTTCAGAGTCCTCCAAGTGATCATGAGCAAACTGTAGCCGAGCCTTGACATGACGCTTTGAAAGTAAAGGTACCTTACGGGCTCGTCTGGAACAGAGACCATTGCGGTGGAGTACGTTACTTATGGTACTGACTGAAACCAATGTCCCCACTGCCATGAGATCTTCCCGGAGCTCCTTCCTTGTTGTCCTTGGGTTAGCCTTGACTCTTCGGACAAGCCTGACCTCGGCACGGGAGGAAACTTTCAAAGGCTGTCCAGGCCGTGGAAGGCTAACAGTAGTTCCATAAGCCTTCCACTTCCGGATGATGCTCCCAACAGTGGAGACAGGTAGGCCCAACTCCTTGGAAAGGGTTTTGTACCCCTTGCCAGCCTTGTGACCCTCCACGATCTTGTCTCTGATGGCCTTGGAATGCTCCTTTGTAGTGTTGAGCATTCCGATACCGCAAGTATCGGGTATCGGCCGATATTTGCTGTATCGGAATTCCGATACCGAGATCCGATACTTTTGTGGTATCGGGTATCGGTATCGAAACAACATTAATGTGTAAAATAAAGAATTAAAATAAAAAATATTGCTATACTCACCTCTCCGACGCAGCCTGCACCTTACCGAGGGAACCGGCAGCGTTGTTTGCTTAAAATTCGCGCTTTAACCTCCTTACGTGAAGTCCCGGCTTGTGATTGGTCGCGCGCCGCCCATGTGGCCGCGACGCGACCAATCACAGCAAGCCGTGACGTAATTTCAGGTCCTTCAGGATTTTAAAATTACATTCCGGCTTTGTGATTGGTCGCGTCGCGGTCACATGGGCGACGCGACCAATCACAAGCCGGAATGTAATTTTAAAATCCTGAAGGACCTGAAATTACGTCACGGCTTGCTGTGATTGGTCGCGTCGCGGCCACATGGGCGGCGCGCGACCAATCACAAGCCGGGACTTCACGTAAGGAGGTTAAAGCGCAAATTTTAAGCAAACAACGCTGCCGGTTCCCTCGTTAAGGTGCAGGCTGCGTCGGAGAGGTGAGTATAGCAATATTTTTTATTTTAATTCTTTATTTTACATATTAATATGGTTCCCAGGGCCTGAAGGAGAGTTTCCTCTCCTTCAGACCCTGGGAACCATCAGGAATACCGTCCGATACATGAGTCCCATTGACTTGTATTGGTATCGGGTATCGGTATCGGATTAGATCCGATACTTTGCCGGTATCGGCCGATACTTTCCGATACCGATACTTTCAAGTATCGGACGGTATCGCTCAACACTACTCCTTTGTCTTTCCCATGTTGACCATGTATGAGTGCTGTTCACAAGTTTGGGGAGGGTCTTAAATAGTCAGAAAAGGCTGGAAAAAGAGATAATTAATCCAAACATGTGAAGCTCATTGTTCTTTGTGCCTGAACAACTTAATACTTTAGGGGAACCAAACAGAATTCTGGTGGGTTGAGGGGTTGAATAATAAATGACCCTCTGAAAAGACTTTTCACAATTTAAAAAAAAAATAAACAAAGAAATAACATTCTTTTTTGCTGCAGTGCATTTCACACTTCCAGGCTGATCTGCAGTCCAAATGTCACAATGCCAAGTTAATTCCAAATGTGTAAACCTGCTAAATCTGCAGGGGGTTGAATACTACTTGTAGGCACTGTATATGTAATTTTAACATTTTATTATTTACACGCCCCCGGGATATTATTTTTATTTTATTTTTATTCTTGCAATTTTAATATTCCTTTATTGATCCCCCATATGAGGAATCACATCAGAATATGTACTTTTTTATAGAATGTAGCTGATATGCAATCACATACTTTTATTTTAATATCCCACATCTATATATTTATACCTATATATCTATTATTCCTTCCATGAACATAATTTCACATTTTATCCATTCCCTTTACACATACTTTGTTTTAAATATATTTGAAATAAACTTTATATTTTAATTGTTAATCCCTTTTCCCAAATTAACCTACAAATAATATAATAAAATAATATAATATAACAATCAGCTCTCGCAACCCATATATTCACCTACATGGTCTGTATACATATTTATATAGTGTGGTTGCCTTCCGTGAGCCCAATGTTAAATATTAATTAATTGAATCATTCATATTCTCAATCTTGTACTGAGCACATTGCTTCTTGCTGACATTACCAAGAGCTATTTCTGTGTATGTAGCTCAGAGCATAAGTCAACTCCATATAAAGGGGAACACGTGGTCTGAGGACACATATATAAACACAGCTCTTAGGAGGGTGGGGGCCTTTTGTCACGTGGGGGCTGTCACCTCCTGCTTCACCATCATTCTCCATGGACATCTGACAAGTCACAAGGAAGGAACAGCTGGCAGCGGTAGCCATGATGAACTTCAGACTTCACACAGACAGACGGCTTTTACCATTCAAACTTTGGGAAAGATGAGTATCAAGTGCTGATATCTACACATGGACAATCTGTTCGTAACTATTTCATCTATTTTTATGTTTCATTAAATTGTGGTTTTTCTGTGGACAATTCAATAAACCACTAACTTTTTTATGAGAATATCATGACATTTTTCTTTAAGAGTAATGCACCTGGTGAATAGTCTTGATTAAATAAATGTGCAAAATAAGCATATTTAACATTGGCCAAGCCAGCCAGTTTTGATTTTTTGTGCTATTTTTGCGTGAATTTCCTTCATTCTTGCACACGGGGGAAGAGTGAAGAGTTCGCTAGATGTTGTGCAAGTTTTCAGGAATTCCACTTCAAAACTTCAAGTCACAAAGAACTCATACAAGAACCTACGAATTACAGAGACTAACGGGTGTCAGTTGAATTGACAAGCACTAGCATTGGAAGTGCTGAAGACAGACGTGCTGAAAATAGACGTGCTGAAGTCTGGAGCCAAGCGTTGTAAAGACAAGCTGAGATATTTCAAAGGAACTCAAGGTAAAAACAATGGATTTAATTAATTCATATGCTAAATCAAGTCAGATAGAATTTGTAAGTTTGTACAAATCTAGTGTAGAAATTTTCTGGCTTAGCTTATTTGCAGAATGCAAGATAGCAAATCTAAAGTTAGATTCTAAGCTAGTATCTAGGAAAAAAGAAAAAGAGCAACTGAAAAATATATTACATATGGTTGATGTATTTCACTAGTTTGTTACAGAAAAGTCCAAAAAAGACTGTGTAAAAAGAATTTCGAAGGAAATGGAAATTAACGATGTTCCCAAGATTGACTGTGATGTGGAGAGTGAACAAGATGTGATGCATGTGTCTGTAATGACCACCCAAGGTGACTTTGTGTCTCATGATGAAAAACAAGATGGAGGACACGTAGGAGACATGACAACTGACAAAGATGATGAACGAGGGACAGATGTAGAAGGGTCACTAAAAATAGAAGATGACTCAGAGGCCCAGCCCCAAACTAAATCTAGGAAAATCTTGTTAAAATTATGCAAAATCATTCCTGCATATGATGACAAAATCCATGTGTGCAGAAATTCAGAGATATTTGAGAGATTTGCTGATAAGTTTGATTTGACTAATGAGCAGAGAAATCAATTGTTTAAAATTTGGCTTCCAGTAAGTTTCTCCAGAACTTTCTCATTAAAAATGCAAAATGATGAGTTCCATGAAGAAATGACTGATATAGAAAGATTAAAAAATTTGATATTTTGTGGATTACAAGAAAATTATCCAGATCTTGATATTCTTCTAAAATTGAAGATTGGCCGGAAAGAATGTACTTTTACATTCATGTCCATTTTTGAAAGGGTGTACAAAGTGGTCAGTACGAATTTCAATAAAAAATCAATCATAAATTGTTTTGTAAACAAATTTAGATTCTTAAATCCCGTGTCTCGTGTTATTGCGTCACAAAAAGATTCTTTATTTGAATGTGCGCAATCCCTTGATTTTTCTAGAAAACATGAGAATCTTGAAAGGAAAACAAATCATACTAAGTTTTTTAAACCGGGCAGAATTATATCTTATGAGAAGCCAAAATCAAAATCTCCAAAATTGACCCAAAATCAAATCTATGAAGTACGAAGAAAATTACATATTTGCTACAAACCCTATGAGTCTTCCACTGAAGCTGCACTGAAAGGGTTAAAATCTGAAAGTTCAGATCTCTCTGTAAAGATGGCGGAAATTGACAGACAGAAGCAGGTGAGCAACAGTATAGGGGGTGCTCAGCTGAACACTCCATTATCACAGCTCTTCAAAGAGTCCATAGAGTTAAAAATGACCTTATTAAATAGAGCTTTTCAACAGATTATTGACAGAGAGATAAAATTTGGTTTAGGAATTGGCTAAAAATGTAATTATATGATGTGTAAATGAGTTATACAATGTATTATTTATTAATATGTAATTATTTTATACAATATAATTCTGCAGTTATAGTTACATATATATTAATATAGTATACAGTAAATACTGTAGTATATTTGTATAAGTAGAGATTATATTAACTGTATTTTTATATGTATAGTGAAATAATTAAAATTTACTCCAGTAATAATACTTAGAATTACATTAATTACATTTATTAAATATATACATATGTATAAGACATTTAAATTATTTTGTTTTTGAATAAATATGAAATTAACCTTATCTTTTATTTTTCCTTAGAGCTTTCATTTCAAAGCAGGAATTGAACAAAAAACTTCTTACATGAATTTATGTTTTATTTACACAGGACGTTATAATAACTGCATGATTGTATATATTTAATATTTAAAAAAATAATATATAACTAACAATCTAAAATTTGTGTATTGTAATTTTTGTTCTCTAATATAATCTAAAACTTGTTTTTTCCCCACTGCATGGCATGACATGTCACACCCGTTTTAAATTTAGAGCTGTAAGAAGAAGCATTAGAAGTTCCAGGCCCTGTACCAGAAATAGCTGTGGAACAGATACCCTTGTTTCTTATAGATGAGTCTTATCTATAGGTTAGAACATAGCGTAATTGTTGATAGTGTTAGATAATATTTGGGGAATATTCAAATATTAGAATACTAAATTTAATAGATTACAATGCGCATTGATAATTAGGATACAATATTTTGGGTTAATATACATGTATTCTTATTCTTTGTATGTATTGTAAAACAATGGGGAGACAAAGAGCGCAATAGGGCCTTATCCACGTTACACAGAGGAGAATATACACCAAATTTGCTCACCTGGTTAGGATGAGATTAGAGCATGTACATAGCGGCTGCTGCAGATCCACAGGTCTTCACCGACCAGAGAAAATAATGTCTTCAAAGGGAGATTTGTAGTTAAAATTCTGCGCTTCCGCTAAGATGAATTTCAGGAGAGTATAGTTGATTCACAGTGGTTTTATTCAACCACTGTGAATCAACTATATTCTCCTGAAATTCATCTTAGCGGCAGCGCAGAATTTTAACTACAAATCTCCCTTTGAAGACATTATTCTTTGTATGTGAAATATGTATTGTGAACTTCTATGTGTGTCACAGTCTGAGTGACAGATGACAGATGAGCGTATGAGCAGCTGCTAAGAGTGAAGTGTAACGTAAGACTAGCGTGGAATGTGCAAGTATATAAGAGGCCTCATGATTTATGGTATGTTGAGAAAAGGAAAACCTTGTGTTTAGAAAATAATAAGATTCAGTTAAATTATTAGAATATTAAGATATATTTAAATATTATTTACTCAACATATATTTCTATAGTAATTATTATTTCTTGATTTAGTTAATAGTGAATAAGTGCAATCACACATCAATATGGTTTATCAAGAAAATCTACATTTAGAATAATTTTTTCCAAATTATAATTTTATGATATCTAGTGTTTTTTTAGTTACATAGATGGATACACATCTTCAAACAAATATATGGCACAAGTTGATATGACAATTATAAATTAATTATTTTTAATTTTGATTTTTACAAATTAATTTTTTTCATAAAATATTATTTTTTGGTATTAAGGGGGAAATGTGTTTTTGATCCAAATTACATCATCACATTTCATCAATACCTCTTTTTCACACATTTTAATAAAGAAGAAATATTGATAAGGTACTATAAGTCATTTTTTCTCTAATGAAGGATATTATATGCAAAGCTGCATAATTTCAATATTTTGGTAATCCAAGGTTATGACAACATCTAAATGATGGATATATTAAGGAAATGTGTTATTGAGACATAACCTCTGCATTTATCATCAACATATAAAGGCCTTATTCTTATTTTTATTCTCATTTTTATTTTTCATTTTTTACTTTTTCTTATTTTCCTTTTTATTCTCATTCTTATTTTTATTTTTCATTTTTTCTTCAATTTTTATTCTCAATTTTTATTTTTTATCTCAAGAAGAAAAAAATTCAATATTTAATAAAGTAATGTCTAATACAAGAAGATTGCTTTATCAAATATAGTGATCATATGGTTTCATTATATAAGAAATGTTTCAATTCTGAGTTAAATACAATAATTCTTTCACTCATTCATTCATTTATTCATATATTTATATATATTCTTATTTTGGTTCATGGCTACACATTCTTACATATTATTGGTTATAGTTTATTAATAAAGTTTAATAATAAAGATGGAAATATTTGTTACATAAAAAGACACACTGACATCTATGGGTTCAAAAAGAAATTACACCCATGACATAAAAATGTCCTATCACATGAAGAATATGGTTAATAATATATTATCATTTATTATTATTTTTTTTTCCAAATATGAATTCCATATTAATATTTTGATAATAATTATATGGATATTATTGATTGCTATGGTAAGCTGTGATATTATAGGTTAGGAAAATTACCAGATTTGGTATAGAATAGGGAATGAAGACTTCAATCAAGATACTGAAGATGTTAATAAAGACTTTTCATATTTTTAAATTCAATTGATTCTTAAAAGTTGCAAGAAGAAAAAGCCGCTATCCAGAAGTTCCACAAGGTAACAATGCTATGATTTCTGAGTAATAATAGACTGTGTCAAATACAATTCATGTCACTGCTCACAACTACAGCATCCGTCACTGACAAGTATGAGTACAGTATCTAAACTGACAATCACAATTGGGACGATGATCCTATGATGCTAAGATGAACTGTGTTATTACGTTCCAGTGGTTTCCTATCACCTGTAAGACTTCCATGAAAGCTGGTGAACAATCAGGTCATGTCAGGACGCTACAACCCTGACATGTGTCCTGTGCACTAAGGACTGGTTATGGTGCTATGATTAGCAAGGAAGAGTCAATGTAACCCTTGCTGTGCCGACCAAGATGTCACACCTGTTCAAAGACCAATGCAGATGATATGGAGATTCCAGATAATTTCCAAGGCGAGCCAATCTAAGTCCAGGTCTCTAAAGGTGACACTGCACCGATATTAAATCTACATTTCATCTATGAACTTTGTTTTCTTATCAACATTTGAATTTATGGACTTTGTTTGACACATGACACACAGTTTCTACAATATCTACATGCTATCATCTATTTCAAAAGAATTATAATAAAGATTGTTTTAAAAGAACCAAGAAGAAGACATCAAGATGAAGACCAGATGACATCAGATGATGATCAGACCTGAGATGCTTCAAGTAGATATAGGGAAGTATAATTATATATTTTATGTGAATATTGGTCACGGCTTACCATAACATGAATTTACATATCAATATATTATTGAGTACGTATAACAATATCATTATTATTTATATTATGAACATTAAATTATGTTGTCAAAGAAGAAGAAAGAAGATCTTATTCATATATTTTATTTGAGGGTTCCAATCAGTGCCTGTCACCCTCAAAAGAGGGAATTGTTAAATATTAATTAATTGAATCATTCATATTCTCAATCTTGTACTGAGCACATTGCTTCTTGCTGACATTACCAAGAGCTATTTCTGTGTATGTAGCTCAGAGCATAAGTCAACTCCATATAAAGGGAACACGTGGTCTGAGGACACATATATAAACACAGCTCTTAGGAGGGTGGGGGCCTTTTGTCACTTGGGGGCTGTCACCTCCTGCTTCACCATCATTCTCCATGGACATCTGACAAGTCACAAGGAAGGAACAGCTGGCAGCGGTAGCCATGATGAACTTCAGACTTCACACAGACAGACGGCTTTTACCATTCAAACTTTGGGAAAGATGAGTATCAAGTGCTGATATCTACACATGGACAATCTGTTCGTAACTATTTCATCTATTTTTATGTTTCACTAAATTGTAGTTTTTCTGTGGACAATTCAATAAACCACTACCTTTTTTATGAGAATATCATGACATTTTTCTTTAAGAGTAATGCACCTGGTGAATAGTCTTGATTAAATAAATGTGCAAAATAAGCACATTTAACACCCAATCAGTTTACTGCCTTATACAATATATAATATATAATAGTAGAATTCAATTGCACTTTTATTATTATCTTTATCCATCTTGGGCCAAATCACACAGAGCACAATAAAGTCTTTCTCCATAATGAACCTTTATTATAAAAAGTCCAGCCCCTTCTAATATGTGCTGCTTCCAGGTTCCAACATGCTGCTGACTAATCACATTAGCAGATCATTAGCCAGCAGCTGCACCAGTTTGCCGAGACTCACTATATATGGACGGTCTTGAGACAGCAGCCATAACTCTGATAAAGGACCGCTGTCCTTTGAAACGCGTTGGTCGCCTGCCGTCCTCTCCACGCACCCGTCCTTACCATATGTGATGTCACGTTCCCTCAGCAACCGAAAAACTTGCTTCACTGTGGCGGCACTTCCGGGCGGAGCTCGCCGCTAGTTTCTGACCTGGTACACGCGCACCTTCCTCCTCCGGATCCCGGGCTTGCGAGTCGCCACCACGGCAAGACACTGCCCACACCTTGGCCTCTCTGTGCACCCACTATCCAGCCATCGGTGCAGCACACCAGCTTCCTTTCAAGCCTAGCCAAGCAAGTCCCTTGGTTACTATATATACACCCCAGGTATTTCGTAGGCTCACGTATCTGCATTGCAGCGCGGTGATCTTTATTCTTTATGTTATAAAACCGGTGATACCAAATATGTACTGTTTATACTTTATTACTTTCTTCCAAAAAAATCTAATTTAAAATAAAGTCATAACTTTTTTTTCAGCAACTGGTGTATATTGTTTTTTTGTGGGCCAAACTTTTTTTTTACTTGGTATAATTTTTGTGCTTCACAGAATCCACTGTGAGACCTAAATGTAAAACTATTTGTGATGGTGAGTCAAAGGTTACACTGAGTCACCTCTCACCGATAAGCCTTGAGGCAGAGAAGTCTAGGAGTCCGAGGTCAAATGGCAGGAGCGTACGTCAAAGACAAAAGGAATAGGAAAAAAGAATAGTCAAAGTCCAGGGGCAGGCAACGGAGGTCAGAGTCAAAGGCAAAAGGGGTAATATAAGCGAGTAGTCAAAAGGTAAATCCGAGGTCTGGCAACAAAGATCAGAGTATCAGAACACAGAGCACAGAGCAACACACCACTGAGCAATGCTACTACTGACAATGGACTGACCACTGCCAGCCAGCTAAATAGCCAGGTAATAATCCTGAACTAGTGACACATAGAGGAAGCACCGCAGGCCTGGACAGATTGAGCAGCTGAGCTGTCACCACAATACTGACAGCCCAACATGCCCCGATCCTATAGGGCAGCTGAGCTGTCACTCACAGGCATCATTAGCACACCATGAGTGGTGGAATCCTGACACTATTGTTATACTTAGGGTCATTATACATTCAAAATGATGCCAAATATGTGTAATTTTTTTCAATAATAAAGGACTTAAAATGAAAAAATGATTAGTTATAGTTTTACATGAATTTTTTTAAATCTTCAAAACACATTTTTTTACTTTGCAGATGTGACACATAAAACGTAGGGTTACACAGGGACTATAGGAGTCTTCAGTTTGTTTTTCAATTGAATTGTACAGACTGTGGGTGACATTAAGTGCTCGCACAAACAAAACAATGTGCATGACATCATGTGAGAGAATCGGACCGATAATGCTAATGTCACTCGGATCAAGCTATCAGAGTTTGATCAGAGCGTCATTTTATTGACATCCGATTCTCTTGTATGAGAGAATCGAATCACAGTTGAGAAGACGAAGAAGTTAATTTCTTCATCTTCTCTATTTTATGTGTCTAAGGTAAGTAGACTGCACTCATATGACATCCGAGTGAAGTGCGATGTTTCACATGCATTCATAGATTTGTATGGATGCGCATGATCCAATCGGATGCACTAGCAGCATGATGTGATTGTTTTTTCATGCCGAATTGGCATGGGAAAAATTGCAGATTTGCTCTTCCCCATACTATAACATTTGGCCCAGTGCTATCTAATAAAACATCACATAGAACTCAGCCATGTTATACACTAATGTGAGCTTACCCCAATGGTGGAAAAAGTCCTGATCCTGATGTGATTTTTACATGACAAAGACCTGGAAATCTAGCAGGGGTGTGTAGAAGATTTACACCCACTGTATCTATCACAATAAATTACATCACACTCTACCCTGTAACACAAGTCCACTGCTTGGGTGTAACCCTTGACTCTGCTCTGCCATTCAAGCCACACATCTAAGCCCTTACCACCTGCTGGCTTCAACTCAAAAATATTTCTAGAATTTGTACTTTCTCGAACCCTGAATCAATTAAAATGTTAGTACATGTCCTCATCATTAGGAATGAGCGAACTTGTTTGGCAAATGTTTGACAATTTCAAATTTGGCACGAACGTAAGTGTGCTTTCACACTGCGTTGTGTTACACGTTTGTTGGTCCTGGTGGGCCTTTCGCCTGAACCCTACCGCAAAACGAGATTCGGATGCATACACTATCATAGTGCCGAGAGAGCGACATGCACTCTGTTGTGTATCATTTTCGCCATATACGCTTACTGGAGGAAGATACTCAGATGTAGTAGACTGCGTCTGAGTGTCCACCTCCGGTAGGCGTATACGGCGAAAATTTTGCATGGCAGAGTACATGCTTACTGTGTTGGCACCATTATAGTCTATGGCAGGGGTCTCAAACTGCATTCCTCGAGGGCCTCAAGCCATGCGTGTTTTCAAGATTTCCTTAGCATTGCACAAGGTGCTGGAATCATTCTGTGAAGATGATTAAATTATCACCAGTGCAATACAAGGAAATCCTGAAAACATCACCTGTTTGTGGCCCTCAAGGAATGCAGTTTGAGACCTCTGGTCTATGGCCACGTTGGCATATACCCCGCAGGGGGTTTCAAATGAAAGCCCCAACGGGACCAACATGTGGCAAAATGCAATGTGAAAGCATCCTAAGCTCATGAGGTTTGGATCCAGTCTGTCAATGTTAGTTTGTTTACTGTATTTTGTTTACTCTGTTTTATATACAGTTGTGCTCAAAAGTTTACATACCCCGGCAGAATTGTTGCTTTCTTGGCCTTTTTTTCAGAGAATATGAATGATAACACCAAAACTTTTTCTCCACTCATGGTTAGTGGTTGGATGAAGCAATTTATTGTCAAACTAGTGTGTTTTTTCTGTTTTTAAATCATAATGACAATCCAAAACATCTGAATGACCCTGATCAAAAGTTCACATACCCTGGTGATTTTGGCCTGATAACATGCACAGAAGTTGACACAAATGGGTTTGAATGGCTACTAAAGGTAACATCCTCACCTGTGACCTGTTTGCTTGTAATCAGTGTGGATGCATAAAAGCTGAGTGAGTTTCTGGGATCCAGACAGACTCTTGCATCTTTCATCCAGCCACTGACGTTTCTGGATTGTGAGTCATGGGGAAAGCAGAAGAATTGTCAACGGATTTACAGGAAAAGGTAGTTGTACTGTATAAATCAGTAAAAGGATACAAAAAGTTATCCAAGGAATTGATAATGTCAGTCAGCAGCGTTCAAACTGTTATTAACAAATGGAAAATCAGGGGTTCTGTAAAAACAAAACCACGGTCAGGTAGACCAACAAAGATGTTTGCCACAGCTGTCAGTAAAATTGTTTGGGATGCAAAGAAAAACCCACAAATAACATCAGCTGAAATACATGACTAGCAGCATGGCTCTTTCAAGATGCACAATGAGGAGGCACTTGAACAAAAATGGGCTGCATGGTCGAGTCGCCTGAAGAAAGCCATTACTGAGCAAATGCCACAAAGTATCTCGCTTAAAATACGCAAAACAGTACAGAGGTGAATCACTGATGTTTTGGGATGTATGAGCTACAAAGGCACAAGAAACTTGGTCACAATTGAAGGAAAGATGAATGTAGCACCTTATCAGCAAATACTGGAAGCAAATTTGCAATCATCAGCCCGAAAGCTGTGCATGGGACATTCTTGGACATTCCAACATGACAACAATCCAAAACACAAGGGCAAGTCGACCTGTCATTGGCTACAGCAGAACAAAGTGAAGGATCTGGAGGGCCCATCTCAGTCTCCTGACCTCAATATCATTGAGCCACTCTGGGGAGATCTCAAGCGCGCATTTCATGCTAGACAGCAAAGGAATTTACAGGAACTGGAGGCTTTTGCCAAGAAGAGTGGGGAGGTTTACCATCTGAGAAAATAAAGAACCTTATCCACAACTACCACAAAAGACTTTAAGCCAGGGGTGGGGAACCTCAGGCCCCAGGGCCATTTACAATCCTTGATGACCTTTTATCAGGTCCCCGAGCAGATTCTCATTGACCGCATTCTTGGGCAGAGAGGTGTATTTTGATTACAAGCAGCTCATTAATTTCTTCTTGCTCTGTTAGCACACACATGCAGTGTTCACTACTGAACACTGAAGGGCATGCAACGAAAGATTACATCCTGAAACCAGTGCCAGAGTCAGGATGTACTTTGTGGGTGGAGTTTGTACGGCCCCCGAAGGATGGTATAAATATCCAAATGGCCCTTGGCACAAAAAAGATTCCCCACCCCTGCTTTAAGCTGTCATTGATGTTAAAGGGGGCAATACACGGTATTAAGAAATGGGGTATGAAAACTTTTGATCAGGGTCATTTGGATATTTTGGGTTGTCATTATGATTTAAAAAGAGAAAACACAGTAGTTTGGCAATAAGTGGCTTCACCTAGCCACTAACCATGAGTGGAGAAAAAGTTTTGGTGTTATGATTCATATTCTCTGATAAAAGGCCAAGAAAGCAAAAATTCTGCCGGAGTATGTAAACTTTTGAGCACAACTATATGAATTGTTTTAAAAATAAATAATAATAGTTTCCTTGGCAAGGTTTAAACCTCATTGTATTGTAAATGCACTGTAGATGTGCAATCACTGACCTCCCGAGTCTCCTCTGCTACGAGTTCTGGTTTCCTGCTTCTGTAGTAACACTAGCTCTTTAAAAAGCATACATGGGTGGTCCTACAGCATGGAGCATATGATATAGGAAAGAAAAATTCCCAATATCTGCCATTTTTAAGTCCAAAAAACAGGAGAAAGACACCAAGTACTATCTTTGCTGCTTATGTCTGCATACTCTATTGGAGTTTAAATCATATCTCAATTGTTGGACTGATGAGTGGTGACAACTATAAAGGTGCATTCCTATCTAAGAGACATTTGTGTGCAACCTCAAGGACATGAATGTGAAACCATTATTACCTGACAGTGTGGATCACTATGAATATGATGGTGCCCCTTTGCTCCTTGTGGTTTTCCCCACTGTAACAAAACACTCCGGGATCGCCTTTGCTGGGTCAAAGGTCACGTGGTTTGTGCATTGAACTCTGAGGCGACAGCAGGTTTCCAAGATGACTGACCTCAGGTCAGATTTATTAACGTGAAAGCAACATAGGAAAAAACAAAACATAAAAATAAATCCTAGCCTGTCCGGCACTAACTAAACAAATAAGCTGCTATCTAACAACTGGGGGGGCTTCTCCCACCCAGCTAACAACACACAGTCCTTGAGCACCGCTCTCACTCACGTTTGTCTCACACAGTCAGGCAATCTGTGTGCCCCAGGCTGACACCTGAAACCTCCAGCTGGTCAGCCTTTATTCCTGCACTTATTAACCCCTCGGTATCCTGAAGATACTGAGCGGCCTAATTCACATAGGACAAATACCTGGGCGAGATATACCTGCCCCCGACTACCAGACCGACATGATTCTTACACCACATAGTGGGTATTGGCATACTCAGGAGAAATTGCACTACAATTTTATAAAATTTCACAAGGTGAGTACTAATCAACCACTGAGCAGATCCCTTCACATCAGGTATCAGATTAATCAGCGTCACGGGCCATTATGGCCATGACGTCAGTTGATAGGGCTTAATCCTGATAACAGGTTCTCTTTAAGTAACTACTAACTGACGATGATTTTGAAAAAACTTATAACGGAGATTTACATCTGTGTTGGTAAATTAAGCATGGACTTAGAGGATATTAAAAAAAAAAAGTCAGACTGACATTCGTGATTACAAAAAACGGCCCTGTATATTCTTGGCAAATAATGGCAATAAGACGTCTCTCCAGATCAAGGAACAATTTAAGAAGAAACACACAAAAGATCATCTCAATTAAATATAAATCTAAACCAGGGCTGTCCTATGGGATTTCTGCTGATGATTCTTCTTCACATTAATCTCAATCAGCTTTTTTAAGGACATAGCAACATGAACAATCTCACACCAGAGGTGGCTGAAGAGAACACAAATGGCATAGACTAAAAGAGCCACCACCAAAGAAAGCGATCCAAATATTTAAAATAAGGAAATAACTATAATGAAAGGTTTTTGATATGTGATCTGAAGACAGCAGGAGATAGAAGCTGGGACACAGGTTTCAAGGATGTGTCACCTGTCAAAGTGCGTGCTGTTGTTTACTAACTGTGAAGGATTTGTCACCAGTCTGACAACTAAGCAGCTCACTGTCTATGGACTTTGCACATGGATAGCTTGGTGTGGGCGGGGGCAGCTTCCTCAGCTCTGCTCCATTCTAAATCTAAAAGTTTTGGTTGTGTCAGAATGGCTGCACCCAGTAATCTAAGCGACACATCTTTGGAATCAGGGTCTATTTCACTACATCGTACTGCTCTGAGATGAGGTAGCAAAACCCTGCTGACAGATTCCCTTTACATTTTGCCCAAGGAGACTTAATAATTAGTTTGAGCTTGCACTGGTCCTGCATAAATTCTTCAGATTCATCAAGCTTAAAACACATTTTGTGGAGCAATCAGGTATACCATCAATACAAGAGAGACTGAACTAAATCTCACTTATGTGGGTCTTTCACTGAAGAGTGATTTTGCTCCTCTAACTTTACCTTCAGCGATTCAATGGTCAAGTTAGACATCAATTCACTTAGGGAACAGGAGAAAGGACTTTCATTACCACACCCTAGCATTAACAGGTCAATGATCACTGCCTAGGAACAGCTAGTCCATGCCAGTGGCCTAAAACTCAAGGATTTTATTCTGTCCTGACTCTGAAGAGTGATTTTGCTCCTCTAACTTTAGCTTCAGCGATTTAATGGTCAAGTTATTATTATTATTATTATTTATTGTTATAGCGCCATTTATTCCATGGCGCTTTACAAGTGAGGAGGGGTATACATAGTAAGTTAGACATCAATTCACTTAGGGAACAGGAGAAAGGACTTTCATTACCACACCCTAGCATTAACAGGGCAATGATCACTGCCTAGGAACAGCTAGTCCATGCCAGTGGCCTAAAACTCAAGGATTTTATTCTGTCCTTTTAAGTATTGTGCTTTACTGTAATTACTTTTCCTTTGACAGCGAGTTTTTTTTTTTCAATTATGTGGCACCACAATGGGCTCAACTATGGTACCTACATAAGCCAACATCTACATGTCATTTCTTGAGAACTCATTCTTCTATGTATCCCACCACTTCAGTAAGGTTCTGAGGTGGTGGAGGTGCATAGATGATATTTTCTTGAGCTGGACTGACAGATTGGTAGAATATGCAGAAAGTTAAATTTACTCTTGCCCATTTTACTGAGTGAATTTCTTTTCTGGACAGGATATGTTATAAATTTGGAAATGTTTTGAACAGGGATTGGTTTGTGAAACCTATTGACTACAGTAAGGCGCAGCATGCTGGCTAAGTGGGGACTTGGGTTCAAATCACACAAAGGACAATATCTGCAAGTAGTTTGTATTTTCTCCCTGTGTTTACTCCTACACTTAGACATACTGATAAGGAATTTAGATTGTGAGCCCCAATGGGGGACTTAATGACACTAAATTAATAATAAATAAGCTAAGCTAATAAGCTGATTGCAATAATTTGTTCTCTTTCACTAGCTTCCATCCAAAGTAAATATTATGCTCTTTATCCTACAGTCAGTTACTGTGGGTTAGGAAAATTGGTGTTGATGTTATTGCTAAACAGAGACTGGATTAAATGTTTGTAAAGTTTAGGCAAAGGAGTTACCCCGATGACAAACAGTTAGATCCCTTAAAAAAGGTTGCTAACGCTTAAAGGCAATCTGTCACCGGGTTTTATTATAACCCATACCCCAGCATCATGTTAAGGCATAGACCATGATTCCAGCAATGTATCACTTACTGGAGTGAATGTTGTATTTTTGATAAAATCATTGATAATCTCGTGTTGATAAATCAGTGATTTTATTGGCATTACAAGTAGTCCAGAAAGTAATATCGTTTCTGTCTCTATATTACGTTTCTCCCAAATTAGGTAGCAAAAAACTGGTGACAGATTCCATTAATAAATGTCAAATATTTACATAGAGCTCCAAGAGAAGTAAAAATGTTGAGCGAATCCCTTTCGATTATACATATACAGAGAATAGTGAGCAAACTGCAAAAATGATAACAAAAACACTGGTCCATTCCGAACAGTAATTGAAGGCATATTCGTGAGTTTGATCACTACCGACACATTCATTTTCATATATGTGATTGTGTACCTCTAGAAATATGAAGATTTTTTATGCTTTTCTTCGAGTGTGGTCAAGTGAAGTCCCAGAGGAGTGTATTTCCCTAGTGCAATAAAATTCTCATATGCAGCATACAATTATATTCTAATTTACTGACATTGACTATTATTGTTACACATTTTTCATGCCAGTATTTTACAATGGCACTATTAGAGTATTTTGCAAGTCCTTCCTTAATATGGGGTTATTTACATTGTTTCCTTGGTGTGAGCTAGGGACCTTGGTGTCCCCTGTCTGTGGATAATCTTTTCCCTTTGCCCCCGAAGGGCACTGCATTGACTCATTCACTGGATTGACTCATCACTCGTATGTGCCCCCCATGATTCTTGTGAATTCTAATTTACTTAGTTTATCCAGGAAGCTTATGAATTGTGATTGCGTATCCCTGCATCAGTGCACTTCTACCCCTTTTTTAATAAACCGCCATATTTGTAGCTTTTATTCACAATTCTGATATGCACTTCAATGTCCATTATTTACATTATTTATGCATCAATGTCAATTATTTACATATTTATTCACTACTTATATTGGAGTGCATGTCCAGGACCAGATTTTTGCACCCTAGGCCAAACACATAATTCTGCGACCCCTCCTTCCTCTTCAAAAAGTTGATTAGAAATGTATTGATTCAAAAGTTGTCACACCTGCTTAAACAAACTTCACCATCACGTATTTCATCAGATTGAAGTTTCCTGAGAATTGAATGCCTTTCATCACACTTATACAGTCATGGCCAAAAGTGTTGGCACCCTTGAAATTGTTCCAGATAATGAAGTATTTCTCCCAGAAAATGATTGCAATTACACATGGTTTGTTATACATATGTTTATTTCCTTTGTGTGTATTGGAACAACACAAAGAAAAGAGAAAAAAGGCAAAATGGAGATAATTTCACAAAAAAAACCAAAATGGGCCAGACAAACTTGTTGGCACCCTCAGCTTAATATTTGGTTGCACACCCATTGGAGTAAATAAGTGCAATCAATCACTGTTAGGGCTGGCGGAACGCACCAAGTAAATTGAGAGATGTTATTTGGTGCGTTCGCAACCCAGGGTCCACCGTGCAGGAGAGGACCTGCTGCTGGCAAATGGCGGCCCTTTATGGCGGTAGAAGCGAACTCTGTTACTTCACAGAGATGCTGTGCCAGGTCTCACTCTGACCCTCGGTGGCTTTTGAGCCCGCGCCTGAGGACGCCCCGAGTCAGCAGCTGAGACTTTGGCAACTAAGAAACGCGGAACCCTGTTGACTTCACAGGAGTATCCAGCAACTGCCGAGCTGATGGCAGTGTGTGGCAACACAAACATACAATCTCCTCACCGGAGGAGCCGGTATTCTAGGGGCTTATTTCAGCCGGGGCCCTAAATCCACGCACACAATCTCCTCACCGGAGGTGCCGGCATTCTAGGGGCTTATTTCAGCCGAGTCCCTGAACACACATAAATGTGACCACACTGTCGCATGCACATAACTGATTCAATACTAGCGCATGGCCGTGCGGTCATGAGAGCCTTAAATAGCTGCAGCAAGTACAGGACCTTCCTGGAGGACCAATGGATTTAGCTGCAGTATCTGAACATGTGACCCTCGATCTCCACTGAGAGATCTTACTCTGGGCATGCTCAGAACGAGAAAAGCAGGACTTAGTCCCAGAAGTGTCTGCTCGCCGCTGCCCAGCACTGGCTTCAATGGCAGAAGCTGGAAAAGCAGCAGTAACCCTTTGTACAGAGTCAGACTGAGCGAGATGCTGGGACTGATGTCTCTGCTGAGCAGGCTCCACTGCAGCAGGAGAAGAATGGGAGACCGCAGCGGAGATGGCCTGAGATTCCCCCTGTGCAGAGACGGGAATTCGACCCCTAACAATCACTTCCTTTAATCATCAATAAGCTTTTTCCACTGTAAATTTGGACCACTCTTCTTTTGCAAACTGTTCCAGGTGTCTCATACTTGAAGACTGTCTTCTCGATACAATAATTTTAGGATCTCTCCATGGGTGTTCAATAGGATTTAAATCTGTACTCATTGCTGGTCACAGCAGAAATCTCAAGTGCTTGAAGTACATGTGGGGTCATTGTCCTCCTGGAAGACCCATGACATACAATGCAAGCCCAGCTTTCTGACAATGGACACTACATTGTCATCCAAAATAGTTTGGTAACCTTCAGATTTCCTGATGTCTTGCACACAGAAACAGCACCCAGTGTCAGAGGCAGCAAAATAACCCCAAAACATATTTGTATTTCCACCATATTTGACAGTAGGTACAGTGTCCATCTCTTTGTAGGCCTCATTCCATTTTTGGTAAAGAGTAGAATGATGTGCGTTACCCAAAATCTCTATCTTGGTCTCATCTGTCCACAAGATGCTTTCCCAGAAGGATTTTGGCTTACTCATGTACATTGTGGCAAACTGCAATCTAGCTTTTTTATGTCTCTGGATCTCCTGCCATAGCATTTAATGTCATTCAAATGTTGTCGGATAGTTCATGCTGACACTGATGCACCCTGCAGGACAGCTTGAATTTCTTTGGAACATGATTGGGGCTGCTTACCCACCATCAATACTATCCAGCATTGCAACATTTTATCAATTTTTCTCTGCCGTCCACATCCAGGGAGATTAGCTACAGTGCTATGGGTTGTAAACTTCTTAGGTTGTGCACCGTGGACAAAAAGATCATCAAGATCTTCGGAGATGGACTTGTAACTAGTGATGAGCGAATATACTCGTTACTCGAGATTTCCCGATCACGCTCGGGTGACCTCCGAGTACTTTTTAGTGCTCGGAGATTTAGTTTTTATTGCCGCAGCTGAATGATTTACATCTGTTAGCCAGCATAAGTACATGTGGGGATTCCCTAGCAACCAGGCAACCCCCACATGTACTTATGCTGGCTAACAGATGTAAATCATTCAGCTGCAGCAATAAAAACTAAATCTCCGAGCACTAAAAAATACTCGGAGGTCACCCGAGCGTGCTTGGGAAATCTCGAGTAACGAGTATATTCGCTCATCACTACTTGTAACCTTGAGATTGTTGACATTTTTCAACAGTTGTAGTTCTCATGTCCTCAGACAATTCCTTTCTCTTCTTTCTGTTCTCCATGGTTTGTGTGACACATACAGAGACACAATGTGAAGATTGAGTCAACATCTCACCTTTTTATCTGATTTTAGGTATAATTTTCTTATTGCCCGCACCTGTTACTTGCCACAGGTGAGTTTGCATGCTCATCACATGCTTAAAACAAAGTTGCTTACCCACAATTTTGGAAAGGTGATGACAATTTTGTCCTGCCCATTTTGGAGGTTTTATGTGACATTGTGTCCAAATTGCCTTTTTTGCTACTTTTTTGTGTGTTGTTTCAATACACATAAAGGAAATAAACATGGGTATAAAAAAACGTGCACTTGCAATACTTTTCGAGAAGAAATACATCATTTTCTGGAACAATTTCAAGGGTGCCAACACTTTTGGCCGTGACTGTATAGTTTCTTTTCGGAAACCTTGAGAGCTCTTCTTATATAAATCAACTGTTCTTGCAGTTCTATCAAGAATTTTACTTGTGATTGGAGGACTTCAGCAACTTCGAAATCATCGATTTCTACATACTTGTTTACTTGGTGCAATCTGAGCAGCAGCGTCACCCAAACTGTGCCATGAATGCTGCTCAAGTCTTCGCAGCTTTTTAAGTATAAGGCCGGCGTCACACTAGAGAGAAATAGGGACGAGGGTGAGGCGCAAAAACAACGCATTGCACAAGGACTAATGTTTCTCTATGGGGCAGCTTCTATCAGCCGTATATTTCTGGGCCGTATTTTATGGGCTGAGAAAATCGCAGCATGCAGCAATTGTCAGCGTATTCCTCCAAAAATGCACAATGAAAGTCTATGGGGTGAGAAAAATACGGATTACACATGGACCACAAGTCTGCCTTGCGAGAAATACACACCGGTGTCCTATAGAAAAGCCGGCAATTCAGTGCGGTGTACAGTAAAATCACACTGACAGGTTAGAATAGAACAGATAAAATAAATGTCTACACAAAGAATAGGTATATATATATATACAATAGCAAGGTGACATTAACCCCTTATTACCCCATATCCCACCGCTACACGGGAGTGGGGAGAGAGAGGCTAAGTGCCGGAATAGGCGCATCTTACAGATGCGCCTTTTCTGGGGTGGCTGGGGGCAGATGTTTTTAGCCAGGGGGGGTCCTATAACCATGGTCCCTCTCTAGGCTATTAATATCTGCCCTCAGTCACTGGCTTTCCCACTATGGCGGAGTAAATTGTGCAGGAGCCCACGCCAGTTTTTTCCATGATTTAACCATTTATTTTAACACCTAGAGCTCCAAAATTTTGCACACACAAACTACTAACATTAGTAGTGAGGAATATGTATAAATATAAGGGATATGAAATTGTTTACTGTATGTAAACCATGTCTCATATCCTGTCGGGTTTGGGAAGGAGATAACAAAAGCCGGCAATTGAATTACCGGCTTTTCTGCTATCTAGCTCTGTATTAAATATAAATATATATATATGTATTGTAACAAAACACTCCGGGATCGCCTTTGCTGGGGTCAAAGGTCACGTGGTTTGTGCATTAAACTCTGAGGCGACAGCAGGTTTCCAAGTAGACTGACCTCAGGTCAGGTTTATTAAAGTGAAAGCAAATACAGAAAACAAAACATAAAAATAAATCCTTGCCTGTCCGGCGCTAACTATACAAATACGTTCCTATCTAACAACTGGGGGGCTTCTCCCACCCAGCTAACATTACACAGGTCACGAGCACAGCTCCCACTCACGGTTGTCTCACACAGACAGGCATTCTGTGTGCCCCAGGCTGACACCTGAAACCTCCAGCTGGTCAGCCTTTATTCCTGCACTTATTAACCCCTCGGTATCCTGAAGATACTGAGCGGCCTAATTCACATAGGACAAATACCTGGGCGAGATATACCTGCCCCCGACTACCAGACCGACATGACTCTTACAGTATATATGTGTCTCACTGACATATATATATATATATATATATATATATATATATATATATACTGTATATATATATATACAGTGGGGCAAAAAAGTATTTAGTCAGTCAGCAATAGTGCAAGTTCCACCACTTAAAAAGATGAGAGGCGTCTGTAATTTACATCATAGGTAGACCTCAACTATGGGAGACAAACTGAGAAAAAAAAATCCAGAAAATCACATTGTCTGTTTTTTTATCATTTTATTTGCATATTATGGTGGAAAATAAGTATTTGGTCAGAAACAAAATTTCATCTCAATACTTTGTAATATATCCTTTGTTGGCAATGACAGAGGTCAAACGTTTTCTGTAAGTCTTCACAAGGTTGCCACACACTGTTGTTGGTATGTTGGCCCATTCCTCCATGCAGATCTCCTCTAGAGCAGTGATGTTTTTGGCTTTTCGCTTGGCAACACGGACTTTCAACTCCCTCCAAAGGTTTTCTATAGGGTTGAGATCTGGAGACTGGCTAGGCCACTCCAGGACCTTGAAATGCTTCTTACGAAGCCACTCCTTCGTTGCTCTGGCGGTGTGCTTTGGATCATTGTCATGTTGAAAGACCCTGCCACGTTTCATCTTCAATGCCCTTGCTGATGGAAGGAGGTTTGCACTCAAAATCTCACGATACATGGCCCCATTCATTCTTTCATGTACCCGGATCAGTCGTCCTGGCCCCTTTGCAGAGAAACAGCCCCAAAGCATGATGTTTCCACCACCATGCTTTACAGTAGGTATGGTGTTTGATGGATGCAACTCAGTACTCTTTTTCCTCCAAACACGACAAGTTGTGTTTCTACCAAACAGTTCCAGTTTGGTTTCATCAGACCATAGGACATTCTCCCAAAACTCCTCTGGATCATCCAAATGCTCTCTAGCAAACTTCAGACGGGCCCGGACATGTACTGGCTTAAGCAGTGGGACACGTCTGGCACTGCAGGATCTGAGTCCATGGTGGCGTAGTGTGTTACTTATGGTAGGCCTTGTTACATTGGTCCCAGCTCTCTGCAGTTCATTCACTAGGTCCCCCCGCGTGGTTCTGGGATTTTTGCTCACCGTTCTTGTGATCATTCTGACCCCACGGGGTGGGATTTTGCGTGGAGCCCCAGATCGAGGGAGATTATCAGTGGTCTTGAATGTCTTCCATTTTCTAATTATTGCTCCCACTGTTGATTTCTTCACTCCAAGCTGGTTGGCTATTGCAGATTCAGTCTTCCCAGCCTGGTGCAGGGCTACAATTTTGTTTCTGGTGTCCTTTGACAGCTCTTTGGTCTTCACCATAGTGGAGTTTGGAGTCAGACTGTTTGAGGGTGTGCACAGGTGTCTTTTTATACTGATAACAAGTTTAAACAGGTGCCATTACTACAGGTAATGAGTGGAGGAAAGAGGAGACTCTTAAAGAAGAAGTTACAGGTCTGTGAGAGCCAGAAATCTTGATTGTTTGTTTCTGACCAAATACTTATTTTCCACCATAATATGCAAATAAAATGATAAAAAAACAGACAATGTGATTTTCTGGATTTTTTTTTCTCAGTTTGTCTCCCATAGTTGAGGTCTACCTATGATGTAAATTACAGACGCCTCTCATCTTTTTAAGTGGTGAAACTTGCACTATTGCTGAATGACTAAATACTTTTTTGCCCCACTGTATATATATATATATACTAGCTATTGAACCCGTTCTACGCCCGGGTGGCGAGCATTTATATTGGTATATGGTCTCCTTCCTGGTATGTGCTGCTCCCATCTTGCTCTCCCATCCTGTCATGTGCTGCTCCACCGTGTCATGTGCTGCTCCATCCTGCATCCCCATCCTGTCATGTGCTCCCATCCTGCACCCCCATCCTATCACGTGCTGCTCCATCCTGCGCCCCCATCAGTGCGGGCGGCTGTGCGGAGTGCGGGCGGCTGTGCGGAGTGCGGGCGGCTGTGCGGAGTGCGGGCGGCTGTGCGGAGTGCGGGCGGCTGTGCGGAGTGCGGGCGGCTGTGCTGAATGCGGGAGGCTGTGCTGAGTGCGGGCGGCTGTGCTGAGTGCGGGCGGCTGTGCTGAGTGCGGGCGGCTGTATGTGGCGCGGCTGTGCTGGGTGCGGGCGGCTGTGGGTGGCTGTGCTGGGTGCGGCGGTTGTGGATGGCTGTGCTGGGTGCGGTGGCTGTGCTGGGTGCAGCAGCTGTGCGTGGCTGTGGGCGGCTGTGCTGGGTGCGGCGGCTGTGCGTGGCTGTGCTGGGTGCGGTGGCTGTGGTGGGTGCGGCGGCTGTGGGTGGCTGTGCTGGGTGCGGTGGCTGTGGACGGCTGTGCTGGGTGCAGTGGCTGTGCTGGGTGCAGCGGCTGTGCGTGGCTCTAGGCGGCTGTGCGTGGCTGTGGACGGCTGTGCTGGGTGCGGTGGCTGTGCTGGGTGCAGCGGCTGTGCGTTGCTGTGGGCGGCTGTGCGTGGCTGTGGGCGGCTGTGCGTGGCTGTGGGCGGCTGTGCGTGGCTGTGCTGGGTGCGGCGGCTGTGCTGGGTGCGGCGGCTGTGCTGGGTGTGGTGGGTGCAGCGGCTGTGGGTGGCTGTGCGTGGCTGTGCTGGGTGCGGCGGCTGTGCTGGGTGCGGCGGCTGTGCTGTGGGCGGCTGTGCGTGGCTGTGGGCGGCTGTGTGAGGCTGTGCTGGGTGTGGCGGCTGTGCTGGGTGCGGCGGCTGTGCTGGGTGCGGTGGCTGTGCTGGGTGCGGTGGCTGTGGTGGGTGCGGCGGCTGTGGGTGGCTGTGCTGGGTGCGGCGGCTGTGTGTGGCTGTGCTGGGTGCGGTGGCTGTGGTGGGTGCGGCGGCTGTGGGTGGCTGTGCGTGGCTGTGCTGGGTGCGGCGGCTGTGCTGGGTGCGGCGGCTGTGCGTGGCTGTAGGCGCCTGTGCGTGGCTGTGGGCGGCTGTGCGTGGCTGTGCTGGGTGCGGCGGCTGTGCGTCGCTGTAGGCAGCTGTGCTGGGTGCGGCGGCTGTGCGTGGCTGTGCTGGGTGCAGTGGCTGTGGTGGGTGCGGTGGCTGTGGGTGGCTGTGCGTGGCTGTGCTGGGTGCAGTGGCTGTGCTGTGGGCGGCTGTGCATGGCTGTGGGCGGCTGTGCGAGGCTGTGCTGGGTGCGGCTGGTGTGCTGGGTGCGGCGGCTGTGCTGGGTGCGGTGGCTGTGGTGGGTGCGGCGGCTGTGCTGGGTGCGGCGGCTGTGCTGGGTGCGGCGGCTGTGCTGGGTGCGGCGGCTGTGTGTGGCTGTAGGCGCCTGTGCGTGGCTGTAGGCGCCTGTGCGTGGCTGTGGGCGGCTGTGCGTGGCTGTGCTGGGTGCGGCGGCTGTGCTGGGTGCGGCGGCTGTGCTGGGTGCGTTGGCTGTGCTGGGTGCGGTGGCTGTGGTGGGTGCGGCGGCTGTGGGTGGCTGTGCTGGGTGCGGCGGCTGTGCTGGGTGCGGCGGCTGTGTGTGGCTGTGCTGGGTGCGGTGGCTGTGGTGGGTGCGACGGCTGTGGGTGGCTGTGCGTGGCTGTGCTGGGTGCGGCGGCTGTGCTGGGTGCGGCGGCTGTGCTGGGTGCAGCGGCTGTGCGTGGCTGTAGGCGCCTGTGCGTGGCTGTGGGCGGCTGTGCGTGGCTGTGCTGGGTGCGGCGGCTGTGCGTGGCTGTAGGCGGCTGTGCTGGGTGCGGCGGCTGTGCGTGGCTGTGCTGGGTGCAGTGGCTGTGGTGGGTGCGGCGGCTGTGGGTGGCTGTGCTGGGTGCGGCGGCTGTGCTGTGGGCGGCTGTGCGTGGCTGTGGGTGGCTGTGCGAGGCTGTGCTGGGTGCGGCGGCTGTGCTGGGTGCGGTGGATGTGCTGGGTGCGGTGGCTGTGGTGGGTGCGGCGGCTGTGGGTGGCTGTGCTGGGTGCGGCGGCTGTGCTGGGTGCGGCGGCTGTGTGTGGCTGTGCTGGGTGCGGTGGCTGTGGTGGGTGCGGCGGCTGTGGGTGGCTGTGCATGGCTGTGCTGGGTGCGGCGGCTGTGCTGGGTGCGGCGGCTGTGCTGGGTGCAGCGGCTGTGCGTGGCTGTGCTGGGTGCAGTGGCTGAGGTGGGTGCGGCGGCTGTGGGTGGCTGTGCGTGGCTGTGCTGGGTGCGGCGGCTCTGCTGTGGGTGGCTGTGCGTGGCTGTGGGCGGCTGTGCGAGGCTGTGCTGGGTGCGGTGGCTGTGCTGGGTGCGGCGGCTGTGCTGGGTGCGGTGGCTGTGCTGGGTGCGGTGGCTGTGGTGGGTGCGGCGGCTGTGCTGGGTGCGGCGGCTGTGTGTGGCTGTGCTGGGTGCGGTGGCTGTGGTGGGTGCGGTGGCTGTGGGTGGCTGTGCGTGGCTGTGCTGGGTGCGGCGGCTGTGCTGGGTGTGGCGGCTGTGCGTGGCTGTAGGCGCCTGTGCGTGGCTGTGGGCGGCTGTGCTGGGTGCGGCGGCTGTGCGTGGCTGTAGGTGGCTGTGCTGGGTGCGGCGGCTGTGCGTGGCTGTGTTGGGTGCGGCGGCTGTGGGTGGCTGTGCTGGGTGCGGCGGCTGTGCGTGGCTGTGGGCGGCTGTGCGATGCTGTGCTGGGTGCGGCGGCTGTGCTGGGTGCGGTGGCTGTGCTGGGTGCAGTGGCTGTGGTGGGTGCGGCGGCTGTGGGTGGCTGTGCTGGGAGCGGCGGCTGAGCTGTGGGCGGCTGTGCGTGGCTGTGGGCGGCTGTGCGAGGCTGTGCTGGGTGCGGCGGCTGTGCTGGGTGCGGTGGCTGTGCTGGGTGCAGTGGCTGTGGTGGGTGCGGCGGCTGTGGGTGGCTGTGCTGGGTGCGGCGGCTGAGCTGTGGGCGGCTGTGCGTGGCTGTGGGCGGCTGTGCGAGGCTGTGCTGGGTGCGGCGGCTGTGCTGGGTGCGGTGGCTGTGCTGGGTGCGGTGGCTGTGGTGGGTGCGGCGGCTGTGGACGTAAGTGGCGTAAGTAACAAATAGCTGTGGCATGAAGTGCCACAGCCTCATGGCACAGCAATTTGTTACTTGCGGTACCTTATTCATTTCCGGCGCCATTTTCTGTGTTCTGCAATGTGTCTTCAAGAAAATGGCGCCAGAAAGCGCGGACTGCGCAGGCGCCGATTCCGGGAGCAGGGGGATATTCATGGCCCGGAATGGCGTCGGTGGAACGGGACAGGTACTCACCCTCCGCCTCCTGGCTCGTCCCTGTTTCTCAGTTGGAGATCGCGGTATGCGTTCAGCGCTTACGCATACCGCGATCTCCTGGGAGCGTCGCTCTGTGGGGTCCAGACTGCGCCGGCGCTTGCGCTTGCGCAGTCTATAAAGGCTTCGGACACAGTGACGCTCCCAGCGTTATATTATAGATACTGTATATATGTTTTTATGAATATTTGAGCCCACGGATCCATTATATGGCCATTTTGCAAGCCGGCGAGAAAATCTCATCATACGGATGCCATACGCATACCATACGGATGACACACGGATACTTTTTGGAGAAAAAATCGCATCCTCACATTGAATAAGAATCATTGTTCAGAAACTTTTCTGCGTATCTCGGCCGTAAAAAACGGACTGTACTTTTATACGTTAGGTCTGACCCGGGCCTAACTTTACATTCTGCTCGAGTTCCTGATTTTTGGGATCGCCACTTTCGAGGTATTTTAGAGCATATATGATGGCAGTAGTGTAAGAGGGTGGTGCTGTTATGGACAGTAAGGAACACGCTCTCACTTTAAGAGGCTGCACCCCCTTGTCTGGAATGTTCTGCTTCTCCCCTGCAATAGTCGGTGTGATGAACTAGTCTGGCAGAGTGCAGGTGTGGAGCTGGAGCAGTGTGTGTGAACTGAGGCTGCTGCAGAGAGGACTTTTTGTGCTGATAGCTGAAAGAGAGAACTGTGTCCTGACATAGCTGCAAGAGAACCACGAAGATACAGAGAAAGGGATTTACAGTTACCAGGAGCATCCCTAGTATCCAGAAGCAAGGAGAAGACCAAGTTTCACAGAGCTGACAGAAAGCCGTGCGCTCCACCATATTAAACTGCTGGGGGCCCCCCTGGGACTGGATCTGATTCTCCAACATCACCGTGAGTCCTGTTTGGTGTACCTGTTAGGGCCTAGTGTAGGCTTCAATAGTCAGTACAAGGGAGCCATTTGGCCTGCTTAGTAAAGGCCAGGGAGGTTATATGTAGAGTAGCATCATCACTTGTTTATTGTTTACATTTGCTGGTTAGACATATTTTGAGTCTGTAATAGTTGGAGCACTGTGCTATTTTACGGAAAAGATAAAGTTTATTATTCTTGTAAATTGTCTTTTGCCATTGTATACCCGTTTGCATCTTCCTCATTCCCTTCGTTCCTTGCCTTCCAATAAATCTACCCTTTGTTGTTTGCACCTCATCTTGTGTACAGTAGTCTTCCTGCACCGTGGTGGTCCCCCGGCCATCGCTTCAAGTGGCGCTGCGAGCAGGGTACTGTCACCAAGATGGAGGCAGCAGACAACAATGGCAGGAATGCTAATGTTAATGGAGATGCCGTGGGCATTGGTGGAACCCCTGCAAGGACACTCCCTATGGGCACCATATATAGTGTGCTACCAAAGTTTGACGGCAAGAATATGCCACTGTCCGACTGGGTGTCCCAGCCGCAAAGCACCCTGACGATTTAAAACATCAGCCCAGACCTCGAAGTGGACATTGCGTTAACTGCCCTAGAGGGGGAAACCCGTAGAAACGTCTGCCTACAACCAGAACTCACCCGCAGTACCCTGAAGGAGCTAGTGAAGTTCCTGGAAGAGATCTACGGTGAGACTGCTAGGGCCGGACACCTTCGCGCCAAATTTTTCTCTAGGCTGCAGCGGGAAGAAGGAATTTCTCAGTATGCAACAGCACTGCAAGAAGTGTTAGCAGAGGTGCAGAGAAAGGAGGCGGATGGATTTGGCGGCATGGGCTCTAAAGACCGGATACTCCGGGAGCAATTCATTCTGGGACTGCACAGCACATCCTTGAGGCGAGCACTGTCAGAACAGGTCCGGGCAGATCCAGCTCTTACATTTCGTCAAATCCTGGCGGAAACAGTGGCTCGAAGTAAAGAAGAGAGCTATGCGTCTGGGGTGATGCGTGTCCAGGGCGCCAATACCAGAGGGGACCCAAATCATCAGGAGGTGCTGGTCCAGGTGGTGCAGGACTTGCAGCGGTCCCTTGTCAATGTGCAAGAGAAACTGACCCAGATGGAGCGAAGAATGGGGGAACTACAACAGTCTGACCCACCATAACCACCCAACCATTCTTCAGCCCGACCAATAAGGGATCAGTGGGAGCAAGCCCCCTCCCATCAAGCATCGGAGGCACGAGGACAGGATCGAGGTACCCCCAGGCGAGGAGGAGGCATCCAATGCTGGGAATGTGGAGGACGGGGGCACCTTGCCAGAGACTGTCGGAACTATACTCAAGGTCAGCGGAAGCCGCCGTTAAACTACCAACCCCCGCAGTAGTGCGGCACTCTGTGGGGGAGGCGAGAAGAGAGGCCGCTCCATATCATAACGAACACTTGATTGCTGGGAGCCCCATCCTACGTGCTGAATTCAAAGGAGTTCTAGTGGATTGCCTGATAGATACCGGGTCACAAGTGACAACGATGCCGGAAGCGTATTTCAAGCAGCATTTCCAGGACCTGGTCAAGCCAGAAAAAGAGACATTGATCCGGTTGTTTGCTGCCAACCAACAAACAATCCCGGTCACAGGGGTTGTGTGGATGAATATTCGAATCTGTGGGCAAGAAGTTGGGAGAAAAGGGATCCTGCTAGTCCCTGAGCCTATCAAGGAAGATGTGCCTGTAGTACTGGGAATGAATATCCTACGTTAACTCGATCAGATTATGTTTACCAAACAGGGACCTGGATATTGGAAGAAGGCTACTACACATAAGCCCACTCAAGAAGCCCTTCAACGACTGATCCGCGTCTGAGGGACGCAGAAGAGTGTGCCATCTTATCAGACGGTAGGGGTCATCAGGTCCCCTGGCAAAGAACCTGTAATCCTACCCCCCGAGCGAGAAACTATAGTGTATCTTCCAGTGGGGACTCACCGCAACCTTGACGGGTTGGAAGTGGTTGTTCAGCCTGTGGTAGGTGGAGGGGTGGACCAAGAAGTCATGATAGCTCATACGATAGCTGTGGTCCAGCGAGGACATGTCCCCATAAGAGCTTTGAATGTGGGCCCCGGGGAGGTCACCTTGCCACGAGGGACAGATCTGGCCCTGGTATACCTACATAGGGGTGAAGTGGTGAGTCAGAAGGAGATGTCTTTATCACCGAAATAAGGTGCGGGGTAGACCCTAGCAGTTGCTGCAGGGGACGAAGAGACGCCATCCCTGGAGTGGAGTGGACGGGTCATCCTTGATCAAATGCAAGTGGATGTGAAGGCTCTGGGCCCTGAGCGTGTGAAAGCAATAGAAACTACGCTGTGGGAAAATCAGGCCACATTCACCCGTCACGCCGAAGATTTCGGCTGTACTGAAGCCATCACGCATGAGATACCGATTGGGGAAGCTCATCCAATTCGAGAATGATACCGGCAGATCCCGCCCAAGATGTATCAAGAGGTGAAAACATTACTGAGGCAGATGCTGGATTCAGGAGTGGTGCAGAGTAGTCAGAGCCCTTGGGCAGCCCCGGTGGTGCTCGTCAAGAAAAAGGATGGGACCATCCGGTTCTGTGTAGATTACAGGAAACTCAATGCCTGCACTGTTCGAGACTCGTATCCGTTACCCCGCATCGAGGAATCCTTGGCAGCATTGGGGAAAGCCAAGTACTTCTCCACCCTGGACCTAGCAAGCGGATACTGGCAAGTAGCCGTGGCAGAGAAAGACAGAGAGAAAACTGCCTTCATCCTCCCTATGGGGCTGTTCGAGTTTAACCGGATGCCCTTCGGGCTCTATAATGCTCCAGGCACATTTCAACAGCTGATGGAAAAGTGTTTGGGAGACTTAAATTTTGAGGCTACCCTGATCTATCTGGATGACATCATTGTGTTTTCGGCCTCATTCGAAGAACACCTTGCCCGGCTTGAACAGGTACTTGGAAGACTGCGGGCTCATAACCTGAAGGTGAAGCCAAAGAAGTGCCACCTCTTCAAGAGAGAGATCGAGTACCTGGGCCACATAGTGTCACAAGATGGAGTTCTACCCTCACCAGAAAAAGTGGCTGCTATCCAGAAGTGGCCAGTCCCTTGAACAGTGAGAGAACTCCAGGCCTTCCTGGGACTCGCTGGGTACTACCGCCGGTTTGTTAAAGACTTCGCGAAGGTGGCGGGTCCTCTTAATGAGTTGTTGAGGAGGACCGCTGGAGTGCCGAAGACCCAGCGCATCCCCTGGGCACAGGGACAAGACGAGGCCTTCCAGGCTATAAAAAATGCCCTTACCTCAGCCCCGATTTTGGCCTACGCAGACTTTGATCAACCATTCCTGTTGTACACAGATGGTAGCCTTCATGGACTCGGTGCAGTACTTTCTCAGATACAGGATGGACATGAGAGAGTCATCGGGTATGCTAGCAGGTCCCTGCGAGACAGCGAAAGAAACCCTCACAATTACAGCTCCTTCTGGTTAGAGCTCCTGGCCCTGGTGTGGGCCATGTCAGAAAAGTTTGCAGGCTTCCTGACAGGTACCAAGGTTCAAGTTCGAACAGACAATAATCCCCTGGCCCACCTTGAGAATGCTAAATTGGGGGCCTTGGAACAACGGTGGGTGGCTCGCCTAGCCAAGTTCAACTTTACCATCCATTATCACTCTGCTACCGAAAACGCAAATGCTGATGGGCTGTCAAGAGTGACTGTGGAGACTCCAGTGGGAGATCTTGATGAGCAACTCGAAGAGGAAGAAACCCCAGACTTTCGTAAGTTTAAGCCCCCAATGGTTACGGCCCAGTCAAGAAGGGAGGCCTGCGCATTACCCCGGTCCCTGGGGAGAACCAATGAGGAATGGGGACACATTCAGGATGAAGACGAAGGGCTGAGACAGATGAAATGGTGGGTAACTCAAAAGCGTAAGCCTGGCAAACAAGAGAGAGATTATCTGGACTCTGAAATGAGGAGTGTGTTACACCAGTGGGATAGACTGGAAGTGCGAGAGTCAGTGCTATATCATAAGAGGCAACAGCCAACAGATATGGAAGTAAGGTGGCAAGTGGTCATCCCAGGAAGAATGGCTCAAGAAGTAGCTAAAGAAGCCCACGAATTTGGAGCACACTTCGACCCCACAAAGACCTACCAATGGTTACAGCGGTATGTGTATTGCCCCCGGTGGGAGTTTGTGGTGGAAGAGGTTTGCCGGCAATGTCGAGTGTGTGACCTCATTAAGAGTACCGAACAGAGGGCACCCATCCAAACCATACAAACTAAGGAACCGCTAGAAGTCTTGATGATCGACTATCTCCTCGTGGGACACTCGGCCCGGGGGTTGCAATACTGTTTGGTGATGACCGATCATTTCTCTAAGTTCGCAGTAGTCACTCCGACTAGAGATCAGACTGCAGAATCGGCGACGCGAGCCATCTGTCAAGACTTCATCCGGGTGTATGGGTGCCCAAAGCGCATCCACTCCGACCAAGGCACATGTTTCCAAGGCAAGGTGATGGAAGAATTGTATCATATGTATGGCATCGAGCGGTCCCGGACCACCCCTTACCACCGTCAAGGCAACGGAGCTTGTGAACGCTTCAACCGAACCTTACTTCAAATGCTGAGAATGTTGGAGGAGGATAAGAAGGCGTGTTGGCCAGACTATCTGCCGGAATTGGTCTGGACCTACAACAATCGGGTCCACTCCACCACGGGTTATACCCCCTATCTACTGTTGTTTGGAAGAGCTGGACGAGAGATCATTGAGCTGAATTTGGAACAGCCAGAGGAGCTGATGGAGCGAACTGTCACCTCATGGGTGAAAGAGCATCGGCAACGATTGCAAACGATACGGCGGTTGGCGGGTCAGCAGCTGCAAGAAAAAGAACATACGGGCTGGAAACCGACTCAAGAGTTACCCCTCCAACCTGGAGACCGAGTATTAGACAGAGAGAAATGCCCCAAGGGAAAACTAAGTGAGAGATGGGAAGTACAGCCGTACAAAGTTATCGAGCGAGTGTATGCTAACGGCCCAGTCTACAAGGTACAGACTGAGACTGGGGCATCCGCCCCTAGAGTACTTCACAGAAATGTGCTGTGGCCTTGCCGGTCAGAGGTCTGTTCTTCGCCATTGTCGCCTGAACGCGGTACTCCACTTCCTGAATCTGTCATGCCTGATGGTGAAATCAATGATGAGTGGTGGTCCGTCCCTGACACAGGAAGGGGGTCCTCAGCCGCACAGAGATGGTAATCGCATGAATGTACCAGTACCGCCATGCGAGGACGAGACCAGACAAGAGCTCACAATGTCTCCTGCAACAAGTGTTGCTCTGGAAGATAGTCAAGCCTTGCCTGACAGCCAAGAGCTTCGGAGATCACAGAGGTCTAATGCAGGGGTCCCATCAGTCCGATATGTAGAACAGTGTGCTCTGTCTGTTTTTGCAACTTTATTGCCTCCTCTATAGGTGCTGTTTCTAAATTGAACGTTCCTCCATTACACTTTGACCCTGATGCTGTGATGGCCCGAGGACGACCATCATTAAGAAGGGAGGCATGTAAGAGGGTGGTGCTGTTATGGACAGTAAGGAACACGCTGTAACTTTAAGAGGCTGCACCCCCTTGTCTGGTGTGATGGAATGTTCTGCTTCTCCCCTGCAATAGTCGGTGTGATGAACTAGTCTGGCAGAGTGCAGGTGTGGAGCTGGAGCAGTGTGTATGAACTGAGGCTGCTGCAGAGAGGACTTTTTGTGCTGATAGCTGAAAGAGAGAACTGTGTCCTGACATAGCTGCAAGAGAACCACGAAGATACAGAGAAAGGGATTTACAGTTACCAGGAGCATCCCTAGGATCCAGAAGCAAGGAGAAGACCAAGTTTCACAGAGCTGACAGAAAGCCGTGCGCACCACCATATTAGACTGCTGGGGGCCCCCCTGGGACTGGATCTGATTCTCCAACATCACCGTGAGTCTGTTCCTGTTTGGTGTACCTGTTAGGGCCTAGTGTAGGCTTCAATAGTCAGTACAAGGGAGCCATTTGGCCTGCTTAGTAAAGGCCAGGGAGGTTATATGTAGAGTAGCATCATCACTTGTTTATTGTTTACATTTGCTGGTTAGACATATTTTGAGTCTGTAATAGTTGGAGCACTGTGCTATTTTACGGAAAAGATAAAGTTTATTATTCTTGTAAATTGTCTTTTGCCATTGTATACCCGTTTGCATCTTCCTCATTCCCTTCGTTCCTTGCCTTCCAATAAATCTACCCTTTGTTGTTTGCACCTCATCTTGTGTACAGTAGTCTTCCTGCACCGTGGTGGTCCCCCGGCCATCGCTTCAAGTGGCGCTGCGAGCAGGGTACTGTCACCAAGATGGAGGCTGCAGACAACAATGGCAGGAATGCTAATGTTAATGGAGATGCCGTGGGCATTGGTGGAACCCCTGCAAGGACACTCCCTATGGGCACCATATATAGTGTGCTACCAAAGTTTGACGGCAAGAATATGCCACTGTCCGACTGGGTGTCCCAGCTGCAAAGCACCCTGACGATTTAAAACATCAGCCCAGACCTCGAAGTGGACATTGCGTTAACTGCCCTAGAGGGAGAAACCCGTAGAAACGTCTGCCTACAACCAGAACTCACCCGCAGTACCCTGAAGGAGCTAGTGAAGTTCCTGGAAGAGATCTACGGTGAGACTGCTAGGGCCGGACACCTTCGCGCCAAATTTTTCTCTAGGCTGCAGCGGGAAGAAGGAATTTCTCAGTATGCAACAGCACTGCAAGAAGTGTTAGCAGAGGTGCAGAGAAAGGAGGCGGATGGATTTGGCGGCATGGGCTCTAAAGACCGGATACTCCGGGAGCAATTCATTCTGGGACTGCACAGCACATCCTTGAGGCGAGCACTGTCAGAACAGGTCCGGGCAGATCCGGCTCTTACATTTCGTCAAATCCTGGCGGAAACAGTGGCTCGAAGTAAAGAAGAGAGCTATGCGTCTGGGGTGATGCGTGTCCAGGGCGCCAATACCAGAGGGGACCCAAATCATCAGGAGGTGCTGGTCCAGGTGGTGCAGGACTTGCAGCGGTCCCTTGTCAATGTGCAAGAGAAACTGACCCAGATGGAGCGAAGAATGGGGGAACTACAACAGTCTGACCCACCATAACCACCCAACCATTCTTCAGCCCGACCAATAAGGGATCAGTGGGAGCAAGCCCCCTCCCATCAAGCATCGGAGGCACGAGGACAGGATCGAGGTACCCCCCGGCGAGGAGGAGGCATCCAATGCTGGGAATGTGGAGGACGGGGGCACCTTGCCAGAGACTGTCGGAACTATACTCAAGGTCAGCGGAAGCCGCCGTTAAACTACCAACCCCCGCAGTAGTGCGGCACTCTGTGGGGGAGGTGAGAAGAGAGGCCGCTCCATATCATAAAGAACACTTGATTGCTGGGAGCCCCATCCTACGTGCTGAATTCAAAGGAGTTCTAGTGGATTGCCTGATAGATACCGGGTCACAAGTGACAACGATGCCGGAAGCGTATTTCAAGCAGCATTTCCAGGACCTGGCCAAGCCAGAAAAAGAGACATTGATCCGGTTGTTTGCTGCCAACCAACAAACAATCCCGGTCACAGGGGTCGTGTGGATGAATATTCGAATCTGTGGGCAAGAAGTTGGGAGAAAAGGGATCCTGCTAGTCCCTGAGCCTATCAAGGAAGATGTGCCTGTAGTACTGGGAATGAATATCCTACGTAAACTCGATCAGATTATGTTTACCAAACAGGGACCTGGATATTGGAAGAAGGCTACTACACATAAGCCCACTCAAGAAGCCCTTCAACGACTGATCCGCGTCTGAGGGACGCAGAAGAGTGTGCCATCTTATCAGACGGTAGGGGTCATCAGGTCCCCTGGCAAAGAACCTGTAATCCTACCCCCCGAGCGAGAAACTATAGTGTATCTTCCAGTGGGGACTCACCGCAACCTTGACGGGTTGGAAGTGGTTGTTCAGCCTGTGGTAGGTGGAGGGGTGGACCAAGAAGTCATGATAGCTCATACGATAGCTGTGGTCCAGCGAGGACATGTCCCCATAAGAGCTTTGAATGTGGGCCCCGGGGAGGTCACCTTGCCACGAGGGACAGATCTGGCCCTGGTATACCTACATAGGGGTGAAGTGGTGAGTCAGAAGGAGATGTCTTTATCACCGAAATAAGGTGCGGGGTAGACCCTAGCAGTTGCTGCAGGGGACGAAGAGACGCCATCCCTGGAGTGGAGTGGACGGGTCATCCTTGATCAAATGCAAGTGGATGTGAAGGCTCTGGGCCCTGAGCGTGTGAAAGCAATAGAAACTACGCTGTGGGAAAATCAGGCCACATTCACCCGTCACGCCGAAGATTTCGGCTGTACTGAAGCCATCACGCATGAGATACCGATTGGGGAAGCTCATCCAATTCGAGAATGATACCGGCAAATCCCGCCCAAGATGTATCAAGAGGTGAAAACATTACTGAGGCAGATGCTGGATTCAGGAGTGGTGCAGAGTAGTCAGAGCCCTTGGGCAGCCCCGGTGGTGCTCGTCAAGAAAAAGGATGGGACCATCCGGTTCTGTGTAGATTACAGGAAACTCAATGCCTGCACTGTTCGAGACTCGTATCCGTTACCCCGCATCGAGGAATCCTTGGCAGCATTGGGGAAAGCCAAGTACTTCTCCACCCTGGACCTAGCAAGCGGATACTGGCAAGTAGCCGTGGCAGAGAAAGACAGAGAGAAAACTGCCTTCATCCTCCCTATGGGGCTGTTCGAGTTTAACCGGATGCCCTTCGGGCTCTATAATGCTCCAGGCACATTTCAACAGCTGATGGAAAAGTGTTTGGGAGACTTAAATTTTGAGGCTACCCTGATCTATCTGGATGACATCATTGTGTTTTCGGCCTCATTCGAAGAACACCTTGCCCGGCTTGAACAGGTACTTGGAAGACTGCGGGCTCATAACCTGAAGGTGAAGCCAAAGAAGTGCCACCTCTTCAAGAGAGAGATCGAGTACCTGGGCCACATAGTGTCACAAGATGGAGTTCTACCCTCACCAGAAAAAGTGGCTGCTATCCAGAAGTGGCCAGTCCCTTGAACAGTGAGAGAACTCCAGGCCTTCCTGGGACTCGCTGGGTACTACCGCCGGTTTGTTAAAGACTTCGCGAAGGTGGCGGGTCCTCTTAATGAGTTGTTGAGGAGGACCGCTGGAGTGCCGAAGACCCAGCGCATCCCCTGGGCACAGGGACAAGACGAGGCCTTCCAGGCTATAAAAAATGCCCTTACCTCAGCCCCGATTTTGGCCTACGCAGACTTTGATCAACCATTCCTGTTGTACACAGATGGTAGCCTTCATGGACTCGGTGCAGTACTTTCTCAGATACAGGATGGACATGAGAGAGTCATCGGGTATGCTAGCAGGTCCCTGCGAGACAGCGAAAGAAACCCTCACAATTACAGCTCCTTCTGGTTAGAGCTCCTGGCCCTGGTGTGGGCCATGTCAGAAAAGTTTGCAGGCTTCCTGACAGGTACCAAGGTTCAAGTTCGAACAGACAATAATCCCCTGGCCCACCTTGAGAATGCTAAATTGGGGGCCTTGGAACAACGGTGGGTGGCTCGCCTAGCCAAGTTCAACTTTACCATCCATTATCACTCTGCTACCGAAAACGCAAATGCTGATGGGCTGTCAAGAGTGACTGTGGAGACTCCAGTGGGAGATCTTGATGAGCAACTCGAAGAGGAAGAAACCCCAGACTTTCGTAAGTTTAAGCCCCCAATGGTTACGGCCCAGTCAAGAAGGGAGGCCTGCGCATTACCCCGGTCCCTGGGGAGAACCAATGAGGAATGGGGACACATTCAGGATGAAGACGAAGGGCTGAGACAGATGAAATGGTGGGTAACTCAAAAGCGTAAGCCTGGCAAACAAGAGAGAGATTATCTGGACTCTGAAATGAGGAGTGTGTTACACCAGTGGGATAGACTGGAAGTGCGAGAGTCAGTGCTATATCATAAGAGGCAACAGCCAACAGATATGGAAGTAAGGTGGCAAGTGGTCATCCCAGGAATAATGGCTCAAGAAGTAGCTAAAGAAGCCCACGAATTTGGAGCACACTTCGACCCCACAAAGACCTACCAATGGTTACAGCGGTATGTGTATTGCCCCCGGTGGGAGTTTGTGGTGGAAGAGGTTTGCCGGCAATGTCGAGTGTGTGACCTCATTAAGAGTACCGAACAGAGGGCACCCATCCAAACCATACAAACTAAGGAACCGCTAGAAGTCTTGATGATCGACTATCTCCTCGTGGGACACTCGGCCCGGGGGTTGCAATACTGTTTGGTGATGACCGATCATTTCTCTAAGTTCGCAGTAGTCACTCCGACTAGAGATCAGACTGCGGAATCGGCGACGCGAGCCATCTGTCAAGACTTCATCCGGGTGTATGGGTGCCCAAAGCGCATCCACTCCGACCAAGGCACATGTTTCCAAGGCAAGGTGATGGAAGAATTGTATCATATGTATGGCATCGAGCGGTCCCGGACCACCCCTTACCACCCTCAAAGCAACGGAGCTTGTGAACGCTTCAACCGAACCTTACTTCAAATGCTGAGAATGTTGGAGGAGGATAAGAAGGCGTGTTGGCCAGACTATCTGCCGGAATTGGTCTGGACCTACAACAATCGGGTCCACTCCACCACGGGTTATACCCCCTATCTACTGTTGTTTGGAAGAGCTGGACGAGAGATCATTGAGCTGAATTTGGAACAGCCAGAGGAGCTGATGGAGCGAACTGTCACCTCATGGGTGAAAGAGCATCGGCAACGATTGCAAACGATACGGCGGTTGGCGGGTCAGCAGCTGCAAGAAAAAGAACATACGGGCTGGAAACCGACTCAAGAGTTACCCCTCCAACCTGGAGACCGAGTATTAGACAGAGAGAAATGCCCCAAGGGAAAACTAAGTGAGAGATGGGAAGTACAGCCGTACAAAGTTATCGAGCGAGTGTATGCTAACGGCCCAGTCTACAAGGTACAGACTGAGACTGGGGCATCCGCCCCTAGAGTACTTCACAGAAATGTGCTGTGGCCTTGCCGGTCAGAGGTCTGTTCTTCGCCATTGTCGCCTGAACGCGGTACTCCACTTCCTGAATCTGTCATGCCTGATGGTGAAATCAATGATGAGTGGTGGTCCGTCCCTGACACAGGAAGGGGGTCCTCAGCCGCACAGAGATGGTAATCGCATGAATGTACCAGTACCGCCATGCGAGGACGAGACCAGACAAGAGCTCACAATGTCTCCTGCAACAAGTGTTGCTCTGGAAGATAGTCAAGCCTTGCCTGACAGCCAAGAGCTTCGGAGATCACAGAGGTCTAATGCAGGGGTCCCATCAGTCCGATATGTAGAACAGTGTGCTCTGTCTGTTTTTGCAACTTTATTGCCTCCTCTATAGGTGCTGTTTCTAAATTGAACGTTCCTCCATTACACTTTGACCCTGATGCTGTGATGGCCCGAGGACGACCATCATTAAGAAGGGAGGCATGTAAGAGGGTGGTGCTGTTATGGACAGTAAGGAACACGCTGTAACTTTAAGAGGCTGCACCCCCTTGTCTGGTGTGATGGAATGTTCTGCTTCTCCCCTGCAATAGTCGGTGTGATGAACTAGTCTGGCAGAGTGCAGGTGTGGAGCTGGAGCAGTGTGTATGAACTGAGGCTGCTGCAGAGAGGACTTTTTGTGCTGATAGCTGAAAGAGAGAACTGTGTCCTGACATAGCTGCAAGAGAACCACGAAGATACAGAGAAAGGGATTTACAGTTACCAGGAGCATCCCTAGGATCCAGAAGCAAGGAGAAGACCAAGTTTCACAGAGCTGACAGAAAGCCGTGCGCACCACCATATTAGACTGCTGGGGACCCCCCTGGGACTGGATCTGATTCTCCAACATCACCGTGAGTCTGTTCCTGTTTGGTGTACCTGTTAGGGCCTAGTGTAGGCTTCAATAGTCAGTACACAGGAGCCGTGTGGCCTGCTTAGTAAAGGCCAGGGAGGTTATACATAGAGTAGCATCATCACTTGTTTATTGTTTACATTTGCTGGTTAGACATATTTTGAGTCTGTAATAGTTGGAGCACTGTGCTATTTTACGGAAAAGATAAAGTTTATTATTCTTGTAAATTGTCTTTTGCCATTGTATACCCCTGTTTGCATCTTCCTCATTCCCTTCGTTCCTTGCCTTCCAATAAATCTACCCTTTGTTGTTTGCACCTCATCTTGTGTACAGTAGTCTTCCTGCACCGTGGTGGTCCCCGGCCATCGCTTCAGTAGATACGTAGAAGTCAAGGGATATGAACATAACAAATCACTTGGAATCACTATTGTAAAGCTATATCTATAATTTTCCTTTAACATATGGTTTATGCTGAGTGTATAAGAGAAGTAAGTAGCAAACGCTTTTTTTCCTGCGACTGAACAAGACCACACAAGCTGTAGAGATGGGCAATGGAAATGTACTACAGAATTTATTTAATGTATATGGATAAATGTAAAAAACATTATTTTATACACACATGGTCAAAATTGTTGGTACCCCTCGTTTAATGACAGAAAAACCCACAATGGTCGTATAAATAACTTGAATCTGACAAAAGTAATAATAAATAAAAGATCTATGAAAATGAACAGATGAAAGTCAGACATTGCTTTTCAACCATGCTTCTACAGAATTAAAAAAAAAATACATTATTTCTATAGGATGCTGTATAACTGAAGGGAAGCACTGGGGAACATTATTTCCATAGGATGCTGTAAAACTGAAGGGAGGCACAGGAGGACATTATTTCCATAGGATGCTGCATAACTGAAGGGAGGCACAGGGGGACATTATTTCTATAGGATGCTGTATAACTGAAGGGATGCACAGGGAGACATTATTTCCATAGGATGCTGTATAACTGAAGGGAGGCACAGGGAGACATTATTTCTATAGAATGCTGTATAACTGAAGGGAGGCACAGGGGGACAATATTTCTATAGGATGCTGCATAACTGAAGGGAGGCACAGGGGGACATTATTTCCATAGGATGCTGTATAACTGAAGGGAGGCACAGGGGGACATTTTTCCACAGGATGCTGTATAACTGAAGGGAGACACAGGGGGACATTACTTCTATAGGATGCTGTATAACTGAAGGGAGGCACAGGGGGACATTATTTCCATAGGATGCTGCATAACTGAAGGGAGGCACAGGGGGACATTATTTCCATAGGATGCTGTATAACTGAAGGGATGCACAGGGAGGCATTATTTCTATAGGATGCTGTATAACTGAAGGGAGGCACAGGAGGACATTAATTCTATAGGATGCTGTATAACTGAAGGGAGGCACAGGGGGACATTAGTTCCATAGGATGCTGTATAACTGAAGGGAGGCACAGGGGGACATTTTTCCACAGGATGCTGTATAACTGAAGGGAGGCACAGTGGGACATTACTTCTATAGGATGCTGTATAACTGAAGGGAGGCACAGGGGGACATTATTTCTATAGGATGCTGTATAACTGAAGGGAGGAACAGGGGGATATTACTTCTATAGGATGCTGTATAACTGAAAGGAAGCACAGGGAGACATTATTTCTATAGGATGCTGTATAACTGAAGGGAGGCACAGGGAGACATTATTTATATAGGATGCTGTATACCTGAAGGGAGGCACAGGGGACATTATTTCTATAGGATGCTGTATAACTGAAAGGAAGCACAGGGAGACATTATTTCTATAGGATGCTGTATACCTGAAGGGAGGCACAGGGGGACATTATTTCTATAGGATGCTGTATAACTGAAAGGAAGCACACAGAGACATTATTTCCATAGGATGCTGTATAACTGAAGGGAGGCACAGGGGGACATTATTTCCATATGATGCTGTATAACTGAAGGGAAGCACAGGGAGGCATTATTTCTATAGGATGCTGTATAACTGAAGGGAGGCACAGGGGGACATTATTTCTATAGGATGCTGTATAACTGAAGTGAGGCACAGGGGACATTATTTCTATAGGATGTTGCATAACTGAAGGGAGGCACATGGGGACATTGTTTCTATAGGATGCTGTATAACTGAAAGGAAGCACAGGGAGACATTATTTCTATAGGACGCTGTATAACTGAAAGGAAGGTCAGGGAGACATTATTTGTATAGGATGCTGTATAACTGAAGGGAGGCACAGGGGGACATTATTTCTATAGGATGTTGAATGGGGCACTTCCTGGTTAGAGGGAGTTCAGTGTCAGCCAGTGAAGTGTCGAGGAGAATTCAAGTTCAGGAGTGATGGGTTGCTAGGTACAGAAACGGCCAAATGTTCAGGGCATTGGGCGGCCAAATGGAGATCCCTAATGGACATTCGAACAGCGTCTTGGGCCTAGGGCTCGGGCTAGGTATTATGGAGTGGCCCTGGCCTTCTGACATCGTGAGGTCGGTGGACATGGAGATACATGAGACCAGGTGGCCGGTCCTAGGTACACTGCCGGAGTGGACAATGAATACCCTGGGCTGATGGGAGAGTCATGTGGCTTGGGGGAAGTCTAGAATAAACGTGTGGCAGAACAGGAGTTATGCTAAGAAGGAAGGAACTGTGAATTAGTGTGCCCTATCCCACCTGTACTCACCTGATGAACTTGGTGTGTTCATTAAATGTTTGACTGACGAAAAGAACATGGTGTCCCATGTATTGTGTGCGGTGGCTCCTGAAGATGGAAACCTGGAGACATCGGAGGCCTGCTGCCCACAAGTGAGTGTGATGCTCCCCAAACCCTACAGCACACTGGGACTAGAACATTCTTTGTCTGTAAAGTGCCAGAGCGTAACCAGACATATTGGTATATGGTCTCCATCCTGATATGTGCTGCTCCATCCTGCGCCTTAATCTTGTCATGTGCTGCTACCATCTTGCGCCCCCATCCTGTTATTTGCTGCTCCCATCCTGCACCCCCTTCCTGTCAAATGTGCAGCCCCCATCCTGCGCACTCATCCTGTCATGTGCGCCTCCATCTTGTCATGTGCTGCTCCCATCCTGCTCCCTCATCCTGTCATGTGCTCCCATCCTGCACCCCCATCCTGTCATGTGGTGCTCCCATACTGCGCCCTCACCCTGTCATGTGGTGCTCACATCCTGTCATGTGCTGCTCCCATCCTGCGCCCCCATTCTGTTATGTGCTGCTCCCATCCTGCGTCCCCATCCTGTCATGTGGTGCTCACATCCTGTCATGTGCTGCTCTCATCCTGCACCCTCATCCTGTCATGTACTGCTCCAATTCTGCACGCCCATCCTGTCATGTGCTGCTCTCATCCTGCGCCATCCTGTAATGTGCTGCTCCCATCCTGCGCCCCCATCCTATCATGTGCTGCTCCTATCCTGCGCCCCCATCCTGTCATGTGCTGCTCCCTGTAATCAATCTCTCTCTCTCCCTCTCTCTCTCTCTCCCATACCGCGATCTCCTGGGCTGCCGGGTAGCCATACCGCAATCTCCTGGGCTGCGTACCTCTGTGGAGTCCAGACTGCGCAGGTGCATCGCATAAAGGCTTCGGACAGAGTGACGCTCTTACCGTTATATTATAGACATATACACTCACTGGCCACTTTATTAGGTACACCTGTCCAACTTCTTGTTAACACTTAATTTCTAATCAGCCAATCACATGGCGGCAACTCAGTGCATTTAGGCATGTAGACATGGTCAAGACAATCTCCTGCAGTTCAAACCGAGCATCAGTATGGGGAAGAAAGGTGATTTGAGTGCCTTTGAACATGGCATGGTTGTTGGTGCCAGAAGGGCTGGTCTGAGTATTTCAGAAACTGCTGATCTACTGGGATTTTCACACACAACCATCTCTAGGGTTTACAGAGAATGGTCCGAAAAAGAAAAAAAATCCAGTGAGCGGCAGTTCTGTGGGCGGAAATGCCTTGTTGATGCCAGAGGTCAGAGGAGAATGGGCAGACTGGTTCGAGCTGATAGAAAGGCAACAGTGACTCAAATCGCCACCCGTTACAACCAAGGTAGGCCTAAGAGCATCTCTGAACGCACAGTGCGTCGAACTTTGAGGCAGATGGGCTACAGCAGCAGAAGACCACACCGGGTACCACTCCTTTCAGCTAAGAACAGGAAACTGAGGCTACAATTTGTACAAGCTCATCGAAATTGGACAGTAGAAGATTGGAAAAACGTTGCTTGGTCTGATGAGTCTCGATTTCTGCTGCGACATTCGGATGGTAGGATCAGAATTTGGCGTAAACAACATGAAAGCATGGATCCATCCTGCCTTGTATGGAGCATCTTTGGGATGTGCAGCCGACAAATCTGCGGCAACTGTGTGATGCCATCATGTCAATATGGACCAAAATCTCTGAGGAATGCTTCCAGCACCTTGCTGAATCTATGCCATGAAGAATTGAGGCAGTTCTGAAGGCAAAAGGGGGTCCAACCCGTTACTAGCATGGTGTACCTAATAAAGTGGCCGGTGAGTGTATATGTCATTGACACACACATATATATATCTTTATATTTCATAGAGAGTTAGATAGCAGAATAGCCGATAATTCAATTGTCGGGTTCTGTAAAATCATTGCAGAACCGGACAGGATGAGACATGGTTTACATACAGTAAACCATTGCATATCCGTTAGATTTATTATGTCCCTGACTAATAATGTTAAGAGTGTGTGTGTGTGTGTGTGTGTGTGTGTAAAATTTTGGAGCTGTACGTGTTAAATTAAAGGATTAATTCATGGAAAAAGCTGGCGTGGGCTCCCGCGCAATTTTCTCCACCAGGAAACTAGTGACTGAGGACAGATATTAATAGCCTAGAGAGGCACCATTGTTATTGCCCCCCCCGACTA